>NC_056695.1:73666901-74363568 GCF_018350215.1 Panthera leo | reverse complement strand
CAAGAGTGCGCCCCCGAGGAGGGCTAGTTTGGAATCCGCGGTCTGACAGTAGTTCCAGAGCATCTCCCGGGTTTGCCTGCAGGTGGTCACTGATATAATATAATAGCCCTGGTATCTCCCAGCGCTGTCCGCGGTCACCTGACCTGCTCGGTGCCAGGCTTCCTGGCATTGCTGATTTCATCCGAGACGGAAACACCACCCACCGTCCCCTTCGTTTTCACATCTAGCAAAACTGGGTCTCCGTGAAGTCACGTGCCGAAGGGACCCCGCTAGACGCAGAGCCTCAGCCTGTGGGAATGTTGGCGCGGCTGCTGTTTTTCCTGGGAGGAGATCGTGCAGGGAGGAGGCCCAGAAAGGAAAGGCGCTACCGCTCGCTGACCATCTGATCTCGTGCCAGGCACCATCTGATATGTTATCTCATTCAGTTCTCCCGGGACTTCACGAGGAGAGTTTTATTTTCCCCGTTTGGCAGACGGGGAGGTCAAGTGATTCATTAGCTCAAGGTCACCCAGCTGGTGAAATGATGGAGCTGTACCTCGAACCCAGGGGAGCGACAGCCCCACAGCCCATTTCCTTCCACCAGACACCGGTAGAGGAGGGGAAATTGGAGAAAAAACAACAACAAACCGAACCAAAACAAGGCGAAGCGGAGGAAGCCCTGGGTGAATCACTCATCCTCTTGCTCTGAGTCACCCCCGACCGCGCCCTTGCACCCGGAAGGTGGGAGCACGCGTGCGCGTGTGGGTGCACGCGTGCGCGTGTGGGTGCACGCGTGCGCGTGGGTGGGCATGATGGTGGAGGGGGAGAAGGAGCGTGCTGAAACCTGGTCTCTGCCCCTGGGTGGGGGAACTTTGCAGGGACGAGGCGGCACCGGGTGCCAGGGAGCCCTTGGCCCAGTGGCTGTCACCACCAGCTGCACGGAGGCACCAGCTGGGGAACTTTCAAAAATTCTGACCCCCGCCCTGTGCCCCCGATGATGGGACGCTGTACTTTTATGGTTATTTTCCGGGCCTTAGTATTTTTTTTTATAGTAGGCTTCATGCCCACGGCAGAGCCCAACTTGACCCTGAGATCAAGACCTGAGCTGAGATCGCGAGTCGGATGCTTAACTGACCGAGCCACCCAGGAGCCCTTGACCTTTGCAGGTTTGAGCTCCTCAGGTGAATCCAGTTTGCGGTCAAGATTGGGAACCTTGCTTCTGAAAGCTGTTCCCAGTCTCCTGGGAGTCTGGGACCGGTGGGGGATAGTGACCCTGAGCAGCCTGCCCACCGCTGGTGAGAGCGAGAGTAGGGCTGTATGAAAGCTGTACGGCTGGGCCCACAGCAGACTCTGACGCGCCCTCCTCGTTCACTTGCACGCTAATGGGAAGCTCACCACCTCCGATCTAATCTCAGACTTTGCAAGCACAGCCATGGCCTGGTGAGCCTTCCTCTTACTGAAGGACCAGCAGGAACCCAAATCCCTTGTTCCACACTCCAGGCCTTCACGTCCCTCACCCACCTCCTACTGGAGCGTCAGCTGCATGGGAGCAAGGACAGGGGTCATGCCTTGTTGTAACCCCACTGTTGGATTATCACCCACCTGTTCATAACTAAGTGAACGAGTCAGTGGTTGGATGGGTGGATGGATGGATGGGTGGATGGATGGGTGGATGGATGGATGGGTGGATGGGAGGTGGGGTGGGCCCTAATCTGTATTGTGCTCTGACCATGTATCAGGTTCCTGACGTCTCAATCACCCAAAGATGTAGGCCTTATTTGTCACATTTTCCTTGATGAGGAAACTGACACTTCAAGGGTTACGTAGCTTGCCTAGTGACACCGTATTAGTCATGGCGCTGGGGTTCGAACTTAGATTGTCCAGCTCCAGAGACCATGCGTGAGCTTTCTACTCCCTCGCTGTCCACACTGGGGAGTCTGGGCCTGCAACGAGGCTCCTCTGAGGATGACCATGGACAAGGCTGAGGTAATTTCTACAAGGGAAAGTTAAAACAAATCAAGTAAAGCAATGACCCAGAACAGCCGGTCACATTTGAGGCTTTAATGCGGTCCCTTTGTTTATTCTCAACAACTGCATGAGGTTGGTTTGATCAAGCTCCTTAAGTGATGTGCCCAAGGTCACGTAGCCAGCAAACAGCAGGGCCAAGATTCAAAAACCCAGGTCTGTCTGCCTGTAAATTTCATGATCCTTCCAGCAAACCACACTGCTCTCAGGCCTGACCCAGCTGCGTTAAATGCAGAGTAATGTTTGTACAACCAAAATAGCCAAAGAGTATAATTCAGAGGTCACTCTTTGCCCACAGAAGTATTTAGTTTGGCCCACAGAGTGTTTAAAAAAATTTTTTTTTTTGGAACATGTCGCCAACATTTACAAATTATACACAAATCCGGATTTTTGGATTCTCTTGAAGACTGAGCAGCATGGACAAGTCCAAGCTCACTTTTCTGCCTGGCCACGGTGGCTTGTGCCCGGGAGCTGTGACCTCTGGTAGCCAAAGCTTGCATTCATTAGTTTGCCATAGTTCCGCCTTTCTCTGAGTTACATGTGTCAGTGTTGTGATTGCTTGTTGTTATGACCTGCCTTGTCTTGGCCTCGTTACACGCACACCTCCGTGGACAGATTTAACCTGTCTTGGGGACCATCCATAGGTTGAGTTGACCATTTGCCAAAAAACTGTCTGTTTAAAGGGACTTTCTCTTTCTTCTTCTCGCCCTGAGGTGCCTTCCTCTGTATGGCCGTCAGACGTTGGCCTCTCCTCTTTCTTGCCTTGGGGGGTCGTGAACTCAGACACCATGGCAGCATTTCTGGGAAGATGTTTGGTAGAATACTAGTGAGGTGTGTGTGTGTGTGTGTGTGTGTGTGTGTGTGTGTACACACGAATGCATGCAATGTGTGTATCTGTGAATGTGCATGTGTGTGTGGTGGGGTGGGTGAGTAAGTTAACATCTACCTGGACAAAACAATTCCCTGTGCACTTACGTTTCAAAAATAGGGTTTCTTCTGGTACCTCCCGTTTTGGAATTTTACAGTGGACGTGAACATTTAAAACCTCTTAGAAGCTCTGTATACTTGTTCAACATTGTTTATTCTAGTGTCTGCAAACCGATGCGACCAGGGAACCCTTGGCAGGTGTGATATCTATTAAAATCTGTGGACCAGTTTTCTTTCCAGATAAAAGGAGAGGAAATACACAGGGGCTCATGGTGAGGGGGAGCTAAGAGGCTATCGTGAGCAAAGGCAGGACCTGAGATACAAAGAGATAGGGGGTGTGTGTGGATTGGGAAGGCGGTTTTCCAGGCCTCTGGTGGGGGCAAGGCAGGCAGGAGAGGCAGTTTGAGGGCCTGCACCCTCTCTGGGTCCATGAGACAATGTCTCTAAAGATGAGGTGCCTGGCACATAGCAAGATGTCAGTGCAGCTTTAGACATTAGAGTGATAACAGTGAACTGAGTTCCCTTTTTAATGCCCTGGAATAACAGCTTCCAAAAGGGGAAAGAAATGATGAGACAGTCTCATATAGCTGGAAGGGATTCTAGTGGAGGAAGGCTCAGCCAGCTTTCCTCACCTGGGTATGGGGAGAAAACTATGCAACTGTCTCTCTCTGTAAGCAGTCTCAGAGTTGGGTATGCATGAGAATCACCCGGGAAACTTGTTAAAGGTGTAGACACCACCTTCACCTCTAGAGAATTCTACTCAGTATGTCTGGGGGTCGGGCTCAAGGGCAATGTTTTTAGCCGACACGTCAGATGATTCTGTGCAGGTGGCGCGGCAAGTTCTCTTTGAACAAACACACTGTTTTGTGGGGCTAATAATGAGTCTGAATAAAAGGGGGCAAAAAAAGTAGAAGGGTGGGAGAATCGAGGGTGGTTACTTGGAAAGCTAAAGGCAGATGACTTGCTATGATAGTTGAAGCATGAACCAATGATAAAAGAGCAGACGGTGCTTATAATTAACCGTGAGGCACAGGTAGGATTGTTTGATGTGGAATTATGTGCATAACCCTCATCAACAACCCGCCTCAGGAGATACAGTAGATTAGCCGAGGATGAGAGCCTGTACTACGTGTGAACATGTAATTGGGTGCATATGGGGTCACAGTTATGGAGAAGTCTTGCTTCAGCACTAAGGGAGGAAAGAGGTTCTTGGGTTTACGAGGCTTTGTGTAATTTTTCAGAAGTTAGGCTGCTGCGTCATGATGCCTAGTTACCTCTTTTCATCATGCTGGGTCATGTATTTTGGATAAATGCTTAGATGATTCAAGCTAAGTGACTACATTCCAGGTAGAAGCATGAGATCAGAAAGTCCTTGTAAGGAAGTCCCTGGGAACAAAAAAGGACATGATAGAGCACCGGAAGAGCAAACAAACAACAAACAGTTGTTTTCCCCCAGCATGAGGATATTATAAAGACCAAGGGTAAAGAAAAAGCAAAGGCAATTAGAACCCCAGGAAAACCAAAAAGCTTCATGAGAAAGGAAATTCAAACAAGTACAGTATCTCATGCTTCAGCAACATTGTTTACTAGTCAGAATATTGTAAATACTGACTATTGTATAACCAAAAATTATGAAAATGATACTGGAAGATAGGGGATGTATCAGGTGGTATTGAGGAGTTAAGTCATCAGCTAACATGTAGGAACATTGAGGGGTTATCCCAAATTGGCATTTTAATCCAATTAAGTTACCAGAGAAGACATATATTACATAGTGATTACTACCAGAAGAAAGGGCTAAAAAGTTAAAAGTGACTGTAGTTACAGAAGGAACATGGGTGTATAGAAAGAGATGATTGCAGGCTGCTGGATTTGATTCTTTCAAGGTTAGTGGATTTTTAAAAACCATATTATTTAAATTTAGAATATTACTGGAACATCTGGAACTCTGATGGGTTTTGGTACCTCTGGGAGGCATAGGCATCCCACAAAGTGTCTACCACTAAAAGAATGAAATCATGCTTAGGTCTTTCCTGGTGGCTCCCTTCCCCCAGTCAGCCATGGATGTAACTCCCAGCTGGAGAAGAGAGCAGGAAGCCAGGTTCTGGATGCAAGTGGAAGGCAGGCATCCCTCCCTCCTCAAGAAGGGCCTAGCTTCTGACCTCTGATCATGGACTAGAATGGCGGGGGGTGCAGGAGCCTGGCCAGGGAAAGGGCTATGGGTGAGGGCTAGAGCTGGGGGTGCTGGGGGCTGGCCAGAAGGTAGGGAGGGTCTCACTTACGTGCACACACTCCTATTGCGTACCTCGGGCGGTCCCCACTGTAATCGCAGTAGAGGCCCCGGTGGGGGTCACAGATGGCTGCCTCTGTGCAGTTGTCCCCAAGCTGCTGCGCACACATTTTACAGCATTCACAGCCGTCTGTGATGAGGCTGACCCCCAGCGGGCAGCGGGGTGGGGACGGCGGGCACTCACATGGCCACTTGCAGAACTGGGGGTGTGAAGATGTATCCTCCAGTGGCACTGGGGTGATGGCCATGGCCGTGGGGGCTGGAGAGAAGGCCTGTGGGGGAACAGCAGAGATAAAGGACTGCCAGGCAGGGGTTCAAAGCCCAAAGGGCTAGCGAGCACCTTCTCTTCTTCGTGGTGTTAAAAGGGATACGTAAAATTATGTCTTTCTACCCTGTTTTTGAGAGCCGGACATCTCCTTTCCCTTCAGTAAAGCAAACAGGAAGGACCGAGGAGCCAGGGGGTCAGAGAAGTGAAGCCAATTTCCTCAGTCTCCCTGCTGGAGGAGGTGGGGCCCAGATTCCATGTCAGAACTCTGGCCCCACTAAGCCTCATGTGTGTTTCCTTCCCTTCTCGAGCACCCCATAACCTGGGAGGGCACTGAGCCCGTCTAATTTCACGGATGGGGAGCTGAGGCTTTGAGGAGTGAATGCCTTCTGATTAGTCAGATTGCAAGGCGTGGCCCGTATCCTACTGCCTTGCCTCTGCGGCCCAGAGAGCCACCCTCTTCACTCCACTGAGTCCTTGGCAGCTTGTGGGGTCAGGTGACTCATATCTGACACCAGGTGTTAGCCAGGTGACATTATTATTATTATTATTATTACTGCTGTCATCGTCATTATTTTTTCTCTGAGCACCAGGGAAAGGCTACGGGGTGTGGGGGCTGGCTCTCCCTGCCCCTGCAGAGGGGAGTTAGCCCCTGTGGCTAGCGTCAGGCCTGCAGAGGGGCGTCCCCCCACCCACGTGCTTCCAGGGCCCCCTTCCCATCCTCCAGCCCACACGTTCATCTTCATCCTGAAAATATGAGGGACACAACACCGGGAAGCCGGGAAGGGGGGCGGGGACAAGTCCCAAAAGCCATCCCAGGTGGACACAACGGAAGGCGGCTCTGGGGTGTCTTTCAGTTTGGGAGCTTCAAGCTGCCTGTACCTCTGGGAGCCAGTCACCTTCCTACCTCCTCTGGCTCTTTCCCTGAACCTTCCCTCTTCATACGGGAGGAAACTGAGGCCCCGGGAGAAAGGGAATTGCCTGAGGACAGAGAGCGTGCAGCCAGCTTCTGGCCATTCTCCCACCCCCAGGCCAGCATGGTCCCTGCTGGGGAGGACCCCATCCAGGACTTCTCAACCGTGACTCCAGAATTCCAAGGTCAGCAAAGATGGGACCAGGGCTTCTGTGAGGGGCCAAGGTGGGGCTGGTCAGGCCCCGGGGCCAGTCCCTATATCTCGAACCCAGGAAGCCTTGCTCTGTGGAACTTAGAGATCTGCATTTCTTCCTTTGAACAGCACATGTGGACAGATTCAGACAGATTCATCCTCCCTTCTCCCGAGGAGGAAACTGAGACCCAAAAGGGCAGACGGACGTGTTCAGGGTGACACAATATGGGTCAGGACCGAGATACACACGACTCTTGTGACTCGTATTTCTATGCCCTTTACGTTTGCCTTCTGGGTTCTTGTAGTTGCACCCCCCACCCCCCACCCCCAGCTGAGCCAGCTCACAGCCTCTCTCGAGTTTGAGGCATTTGAAGATGAACTGAAACCTTCTCTGATTTTGGAGCACCCACAGCGTAGGGGAGAGACCGACATTAGAGGGGAGTTATTACAATGCAAGCCTGTATGCAGAGTGCCGGGCATCCCAGGGGAGCCCCGGGGGCTCTCGGGAAGGGCAGGAAATGGCTCTGTCGAGGGGAGTGAAGTCCACCTCGCTGGGTGGACCAGCGGCCAGGTGAGATGATCCAGGTTGAGGTGCTGGATGGGCGGGGCGCTTGGTTATGGCTTTGGCACATAATAGTTGCTGCAAAAATCGATTTAACAAACAAAGGGCCCTTCAAAATCAAATAGGCAGACCTTGATTTGAGGCTTTCGTCACCTCTGGGTTTGGTTTCGGGACTCAGTCGTGCCCTTTTCTACCGGAGGGACACAAGTTTCCCTGCCCCTGCTTGCTTTTCCTCATAAACACAGTGCGACACAATAAAACCCCAACCCCCCTCATCAATAAAGCCAACCGGAGGTACGCACACATATTTACCTCCTTCTGACTCTGTGGAGAGAATTTCCCTCATCTGTCTGTGACACTAGAAGGCTCAGAGCTTCGTAAGCAATTGTCTCAGGGACTGTCTCTGACCCGTCCCCAGGCCCTCAGGTCACACACACTCACGCACACGCACACGCACACACGGCAGAGGAAACAAAAAGCCCTGTCCTCCAGGAAGCCTTCCATGCCTCCCCCAGACGATGTTCGAGGTGCTCCTTCTCTGCTAGAATGTGAGCACAGCAGGGCTTTGTAAGTGTTGCCTAGTGGACTGGGTGCACAGGGGACTGTTGACCCCAGGGGCTTTGGTGTCCCATGCTCAAAAGCATGACTTCTCCTTTGCATTTCTTGGTTGGGCATCCTCTCCCACCCCCACAGGGCTCGGCACAGGGCTTGCGGGGAGCATAGGGCTCACTTTGAGCTGAGGTGGGATTGGCTATAACCTGGCAGGGACCCTTCTCCATATGGTCACCTGGGTCTCCAAGTTAAGGAAGGAAGGAAAGAAAGAAAGAAAGAAGGAAGGGGAAAGAAGGAAGGAAGGAAGGAAGGAAGGAAGGAAGGAAGGAAGGAAAGAAAGAAAGAAGGGAAGGAAGGAAGGACGGAAGGAAGGAAGGAAAGAAGGAAGGAAGGAAGGAAGAGAGAGAGAGGGAGGGAAGGAAGGAAAGAAGGAAGGAAGGAAGGAAGGAAAGAAGGAAGGAAGGAAGGAAGGAAGGAAGGAAGGAAGAGAGAGAGGGAGGGAAGGAAGGAAAGAAGGAAAGAAGGAAGGAAGGAAGGAAGAGAGAGAAGGAGGGAAGGAAGGAAGGAAGGAAGGAAGGAAAGAAGGAAGGAAGGAAGGAAGAGAGAGAGGGAGGGAAGGAAGGAAGGAAGGAAGGAAGGGAAGGAGGGAGGGAGGGAAGGAGGAAGCCTCCATTTTAGTACCTACCCGGAGCCCCGGGGCACACAGCCCCTTGAGGGAAGCCAGTTAGGGGACGTGGGGCTGCCAGGGATGGGCTCTGGGCATCTTTAACCCAGTCCTGGCTCTTGGCGCCATCTGCTGGTGGGAAATCTCCTAGCCCTCAGTCCAAAGGAGAAGGTACCCGGAGTGCATGGGGGGCCTGAGGACTCCCGCATTTGGTGTGAAACCCCCTGAATCCTTGCTGCCTTGTCCAGCGTTGACACCACAGGGCTTGTGACTGCACACCCCTCCTGATGATAAATTCTGTGTGTGTGTGTGTGTGTGTGTGTGTGTGTGCAACGCAGGGAAGCAGAGAGGTGGCAGGTGGTTCCTGCCCTCAGGGGTGGACCATTGAGTTGGGGACATGTGCATCCACTCTTTCGCGCATTCTACGGAAACAGATGCTTCGCGAACACCTACCACGTGCCAGGCTTTGTGCGAGACTCGAAGGAAGCAAGGGTGCATGAGACACAACCTTCTTCTCACTAACTGACCACCCACGAGGCCAACAGACCTCAATCTCCTCCCGCCTCTTGCCCGCACCCTGCACCAGCTCCCCACGATTCTCCCCGTGCCCCAGACGCAAGCACATGGGCACCGCCTCATAGATGACAATGAGGTCGCTGGGCACAAAGATCAAGGAGAGCCTTGAATGCCTGGCTAAGGTCTCAGGCTTTTGGCTGGAGTCTGCTGCGATGATTTGTTGAAGGATGTTAGCAGGAGAAAGACTGGGGCACAGATGTGTATTTTAGAAACGTCACCCTGGGCCACGTCTAGTCTTTGCAACATACTGTCCAAGAGACTCTGGGAGTTCACTTGCTGAGCCTTGGTTTTCTCTGTTGTACAATGATGTTCTTACGACTAGATACCCCCACCCACCAAGGTTCTGGGCCCAAGCACCACTCGGCTAGAGCTTCTGGCTTGTCCTCGCCAGTCCATTCCATTGCAGACCACAGCTCTGGCGGCCGCCAGGGGCCAGTCTTGAGCCAGGTCTCAGTTATTGTGGCCTGTCTTGTCTTCCCCACAGCGGTTGGTATCGCGATCTCCATTGTGTATGTCAGCAAAGGGACTTGTTCATGGTTAACACGCAGGAAGTGGTAGAATTTGACTCAAACCCAAATCTGTTGGGTCCGTGCTTGTCCCACTACCGTACGTGGAGAATTTTCTAATGGAAGGAAATCAGTTATAAGGTAGTGAGCGCGCTGCCAGTGGAGGTAATCAAGAAGCATCTGGACATTCCTCCCGGCTGGGGGCTGTAGGAGGGTGTCAGGCCTTCCAAAGCCTGTCATAGAGTAGGTGTCAATAAACATCTATCAATAGAATGAATGGAAGAGTCAATGTACGTTGCCCCCACGACACTGTCCTCCCTTGAGGGCGGGAGCCACGTACTGTCCATTTCCCCGTGCACATGCGCACACACACAGACCCTTACATCGCAGCTAGTATCTACTGAGTGCTCACCTCTCAGTGGAGAGGTTCTTCTGCCCCCTGTCATATGGTTCCCTCAACAAATCACAAGGCAGGCCTACTAATTGTCCCCGGAGCAGAGGAAACGGAGGCTCAGCGAGGCTGAGTGGCTGTGAAGGCCGCACAGCTAGTCGGGGGGGGGGGGGGGGGTTGGGGGGTGGGTGGGGGACATCCAGGATGAAACTAAGGTCTGCCTTACCCGGAGGTCTGGCGCCCCCGGCCCTTCGGCCGTCTTCAGTCACCCCCCGCAGGAAAGACCGAGCTCCCGTGGTGTTTGGGAGCATGCTCCCATCGGACCTAACCAAAGCAAATATCCAGAGGCTGGGAGCTCCCGGAGAGGCTGTGGGGATCCCCGTGTGAAGGGTCCTTCCCTTCAGGATCGCACTTCGTGGCACCCGGAGACCTCCGGCGCCCGTGTCATTGCCAAAGCTGAGGCCCGGCGGCCTGGCGCCCTCCTTCAAAGTCCTGCTTCCTGCATGAACTCTAGCCCGAGCTACTGTCCTGGGGTCGAGTGGGCAGAAGAGATCAGGAGCTGATAATTGCTGCCGAGCCGGGGGTGGGGACCAGACTGAGCCGGGCTTAGGACCAGACTCGTTCGGAAGGGCCCTTGAGCGTTCCAGCTGGGACGCACCTTAGAACTCCTCTTTGACCCACCTGCCCATTTGAAGCCGGACGTGAAGCCCACGGTTTCCTTTCGGAAGGATCTTTCCTGGGCACTTGCAGCGGGGCGGGCCCCGTGCTGGATGGGGCTGGAGCGGTGGGTCCCTCAGATCCCCTGTCCTCGCGGGGCTCGGTCTCACTGTGCCGCCTTTCCAGGCTCTTAATTCCCAGACCTTATACTTCCATGCCAGGGGCGCCCGCAGCCGATCCTGGGGCCCAGGCAGGCGAATTTGATAATTAATGCCAGGCATCTTCGGCATTAAATGTGCCAGATACGGTGCTGAGCGCATTCCGTGCATTCGGTTAGCGAAGCCTCATACCAACCCTTTGTGCAACAAGCACTCCACGCCCTTAACCGGTGGGGAAACTGAGACTCAGGGAGGCCAGGCTGTTGCCCAGGTGCACGGGCAGCGACTGGCAGAAGGATTGAACCTGCAGGGTCTGACTCTAATCTCCGTGCTTGAAGCCTCCGGCCTCCCTTTGAATTCCCACCAAAGCCACAGTCCCCCTCTCTCTAGGACTTCCCCTTGGGGGCCGAGGCTCTTCCTGGAACCCCAGGGTGCTTGGCTGGGCCTTTGGGACCCCCTGAGGCTTTTACCAAGCTCCCACTTTCTTTGGGTTTGGCAGCCTCTCCCCGTATTCGCCAGAACACACAGGAGCCGGCCCCAAGCCCTGCCCCCTTCCCCAGACAGCTCGGAGACACCCACTGCAAACAGAAGCGCTTCCCACGGTGGTTCCCAGACTTTGCTGCCTGTCAGAACCACCCGGAGGCTTGAACAAACACGGGTGGGCGGTCAGGGTCCCCAGGTATCCCAACTTTTCCACGGAGTTCTACATGCAGCAGAGAACAGCGATCCCACGGACCCTGTTAAAATACAGATTCCCGACCCCCACCTCGGATGTTCGTTCGAACACTTCCGTTGTTTATAAGCCCCCACGTGTGGCATTTCGTCACAGCTTGCCTGAATGGATGAAGACAGCGTCACTTAGCCCTCCCGACAAAGAGGGTGGTCACTAAGCAGATTGGAAGAAATGGATTGATCCCTTGAATTGTACTACTTACCGGACACATTTAACCTGATGAAATTTGGGGGGAAATGAAAGCCCCTGTAAGAAATGCTACAAAAGCAGTTTTGAGATGCTGTTTAAAGATGAGGAAGAACTGAGACCCCTGGCTGGCTCGGCTGGTTAAGCGTCCGACCTCGGCTCAGCTCATGATCTCGCGCTCCGTGAGTTCGAGCCCTGCGTCGGGCTCTGGGCTGACGGCTCGGAGCCTGGAGCCCGTTTCGGATTCTGTGTCTCCCTCTCTCTCCGCCCCTCCCCAGCTCATGCTGTCTCTCTGTCTCTCAAAAATAAATAAATGTTAGAATTTTTTTTTAAAAGATAAGCAGGAACTATGGGTTTCAGGGTGTTTTCCTGCCCTCAGGCGCAAGTCAGTGTTTGATTTGACTCGCACGTCGGTTTTCCAAGAACGCCGGGCAACAGGCAAGGGGGCAGGAAGTGGGAGGCTGGCCGTGGCGGGGAGGGGCGCCTAGGGAACTGAGATTTCTGCTTGATGATCAAGTGGACCCCATCCCCTTCTGAATGTGAGTGTGGTTCATCGGTGACAGAACTGGGTCTGATGACCCAGACTGGGTCTGATGAGAGTGGGTCATCGGTGATGAACTGGGGTGAGAGGAAAGGGCACAGCCTCAAGACTCCCACTCAGGGTGGTGAGGAATGTGATTGGGTTGAGCCCAAGCTGCCAAGGACCCCTGTCATGGGGGTTTTCAGGGATGAGCTGTCTCTTCCCGCCTCCTCAGTCCCCGGCACCTTGCCTGGCTTGCCCTGGGCTAGTGCCCAGACCACTGGAAGGGATGGTCCTACAGCCTGGCTCAGCCGCATTTGGGAGGCTGCACCCAGAGGCTCCACAAGGGGGCAGGCTTGAGACAGAAATGGCGTGAGCGGACCCCAACCGTGTTCTGGGGGTCTTCAAGGAAGGGGCTGCGCTGCCAGGAAGCAGTTTCTGTTCACTGAAAAGAGGGCCCTGAGGTGGGGGAGTAGAAGAATGTGGCCCCCTGTGGCCTGGGCCCACCTGCTGTCCCCACCACATTGTTCTCACATTTGGTACCACGGATGGGGCAGTCACAGTGTAAGTGGGGGACAGCTATTTCCTGAGCTCCTTGTAGGAGAGAACCCCTAGGGGTCTATACCCCTGTTCCCAGGGCAGGGGGGCTGCCCTGCAGGGGAGGCCTGTCTTCGAAAGATCTTAGCTTCCCAGCCCCTAACGTCACCTGGCCTGAGTGTGGGAGGACCCAGCACTGTCCAGAGCCCTCCAAGCCCGTCTCTGGCTCCGATGGCAGGATTTCCAGGGAACAGAAGGCCCCGCGGCTGACTCGGCATTGGCCAGGCTGCGTGTCATGGGATGTGGAAGATCTTTTGAGATTTTCTGCTAATCGGCTTTATAAGCATGCAGTCTTGGGGCGCCTGGGTGGCTCAGTCGGTTGAGCGTCCGGCTTCGGCTCAGGTCACGATCTCACGGTTTGTGATTTCGAGTCCCGCGGCTCAGAGCCTGCAGCCTGCTTCGGATTCTGTGCCTCCCTCGCTCTCTGTCCCTTCCCTGCTCACACTCTGTCTCTCTCTCTTTCAATAATAAATAAACATTTAAAAAAATGTATAAGCATGCAGTCTTGTGAGTTTCTGTGGGGGGGGGGGATCTCAACTTTATATGACAGGGTTGAAGGGTCAGGAAGCCAGACTTCTTTCCAGATAACAAGCCCTTGTGTGTTCGTTTGTTCGTTCATTCATTCATTCATTCATTCATCAAACACATATGAAACATCTCCTAAATTCCAAGTACAAAGCCTCAGGGAACCCCCAGCCTTCTGAGGAGACAGGAATATAGAAAGGGTAACTGCATTATACAACAATGGTTGGAAACTTCAATCCATTGACCACATCTGGCCCGTGGCGATTTGTAAGGGGAATGAGTGGATTTCACATTTTTTTTTAAAAAAGTTGTAAAACACAACAACAAAAAGAAAGAGGAATACTACACGGAGACCTTATAGCCCACAAAGCCTAGAATATTTACCACCTGATCTTTTATAGGAAGCGTTTGCTGTCTTCTGGGACAGAGTGACAGTACTGTTAATGACCGCTAACCCTTGGTGGCACACATGTCGGGGCAGGCGTTCGTATCAGCACTATTCATGTTAACAAGTTCAAAACCTGTTTGTTCTTGGGGCGCCTGGGTGGCTCAGTCGGTTGAGCGTCCGACTTCGGCTCAGGTCACGATCTCACGGTTCGTGGGTTCGAGCCCTGCATCGGGCTCTGTGCTGATGGCTCAGAGCCTGGAGCCTGTTTCGGATTCTGTGTCTCCCTCGCTCTCTGCCCCTCCCTTGCTCATGCCCTGTCTCTCTCTCTCTCTCTCAAAAATAAATAAACATAAAAAACTTTTACAGAACCCATTCATTCTTTGCTGGAGACATGTGTACGCATTTACCAAAGTCAGGAGAGCCATATGGGCTCTCTCACCTGTTACCAACTTCAACCACGAGTCCTTAGTCCTTATTCAAATTGAACTGATTATCTCCAAGGTTTTTTTTTTTTTTTTCTTTAATCAGATGGTTTCTCTGAATCAAGATCAACGCAAGGTCTACATGGGATTCTGCGTTTCGCCTTTTATGCCTCTTTTATTCATTTGCACCTTACGTAAATCATTTAATCCTTGCGATAACCCTAAGAGGCGGGCTGCTTTTACAATCATCTTCCCCAATTTACAGAGGAGTGAACTGAACCACAAAAAGGTCGGATAATTTGCCCAAGGCCACTAGCAAATGGCAGAGTTGGGATTTGAACCCAAGGGCCAAGCTGCACAGAGCCTCAGCAGACTCTAAATAAGGGCTAGGAGAACATGATAAGAAGGCCAGGGGCAGGGGCATGGGAGCAAGGAGTGCTTCTTGGAGGAGGCGTTCTTTGCATTGTGTCCTCAAGGATGAGCGAGAATTGACCGGGAGGGCAGAGAGAACATCAAAGCTGAGGAAGAGCAGGAATAAGGCCATGCAGGTGGCAGCGATGTGGCACAGGAATGACCAGGGGTCAATACTGGGGTTTAGGGTTCGGAGCTATGGAGATGGTAGGCGGGGGCCACAGTCAGAGGACCTTAAGGGCCATGCCTGGGACATGTGCGTCCCCCGGGGGAAGGAGGGGTCTTTCCTGAGTCAGCCACCCCACGGTGTCAGGTGATGATCCAAACAACCCTGTGAGATCAGCCCTCACGGTCTCAATTTGACAGACGGGGAAACTGAGGCCCACAGAGGTTAAGAGACATGGCAAGAAAATTACGCACTCACTTCTTCTGACTCTGGGTCTCACAATCCTCCACAGACCTCTAAGGGACCCTTCTCTTGCCCAATTTCCAGTTCATGTGATTCCC
This sequence comes from Panthera leo, assembly GCF_018350215.1. NCBI lineage: Eukaryota > Metazoa > Chordata > Mammalia > Carnivora > Felidae > Panthera > Panthera leo. The sequence continues at coordinate 74,348,621 of NC_056695.1, read as the reverse complement.
CCAAAGGAACTGAGAGCCTTCCATGCCCCAGGCCTGGAAGTGACGGTGGCCATGGGGTGAGCAGGGAGGGGGCCGGCCCTGGAGCCATAGCCAACACAGACAAGGGTGGAAGAAACTGCCATCTGTTGAGGTCAGACCTGTTCCAGGGAAGAGGGAGTTTCTGCCTGATGGGGCGGGGAGTGGCGTCTTCAGCTCCTAGGCCCGTACCTGGAGGTGGGACGCCCTGGGTTCCAGCCCCGGCCTGAGACTCGTGGCCTTGGATGAGCACCTGCCTCCCCCCGCCGCCCTACACACACACAGGGCAGGTTGGGATGAGGCAACCCTCTAGAGCCTTCCAATGCGCTTGGCTGGCTGAGCCGGGCCTCTGATAAGGTGGTTCCTCCCTCCAGCATCCGGAGCCTGACCTCAGCTCCCTTCCGTCCTCCTGCATTGGGTCCCCACTCAGGCTGGGAGGACAGACACGGGCGAGGGGCTGGCACACAAGGTCACCCCTGGGAGCAGGTCCCGCCGGCCCCGCACAGGGAATAAGGTGGGGGTTTTGAAGCTCGGATGGCATGGGGAATCGGTAAAACTCTGCCTCGGTTTCCTCCTCTGTAAAGCGGGGGCGATAACAGCTCCTACCACGGAGAGCTCTCCTGTGGACTAAACGAGGCGTGGGGGGCCCCGGCTCACGGTGAGGGTCCAACACGGGGTGATGCTTCCGGTTGTTTAAGAGCGGAAATTTGCAAGGGTCAGGACACAACTCCTTGGAGTACAGGGGCCAGAAGCAGCTCTTCAGGAAGTCAGCAGGTGTGCGTGTGTGTGCATATGTCTGTGTGTGTGTGCATGTGTGTATTCCCGTGTCTCTATGTGTGTGTATATGCCTCTGTGCATGTGTGTGCACATATATCTGTGTGTGTGTGCACTTAGGTGTGCCTGTGCCTTTGTGTGTGCGTATGCCTGTGTGTGCATTCATGTATGCCTGTCTCCATGTGTGTGTATGCCTATGTCTGTGTGCGTGCATGTGCACACGCACATGTAGGCTGCAGGATTACAGGGCAGCAGCAACAAGGATGGATAGGCGGCTGAGGCCCATCCATGTGGCACCCACATGGCTGTTCAGGAACTCTCCACGGGGCCTTGTCCCCCCCTGCCAGTGCCAGAGCACCTGGATGTTCGCTGCCCCATTGGTGGCCCCCCAACCTCGTCCTCTGCACGTGCTCGATACCTACCCTGCCTTCTCTCTCCAGCCACGAGAGCTCTGTGGGCCGGGCTTTTCAAGTCCATTTTACAGATGAAAGCCTGAGGCCCAGCTGGGAAGTGGCAGTTCTGTGCTCAGGAAGTAAGTCCACCCTTCAGCCCCCTTAGTGGTCAGGCCCAGGCCCTCTGGTCAGGTCCCTTCCTTGCTTCCCTAGCACAAAACCTCCACCAGAAAGTTCAGTTTCGTGCCTTCCCTGCCTCCCTGTCCCCTCTATACACAGCCTGCCCTGCCCTTCTGGTTTTCTTCATTCATTCATTCAACCAACAGGCATGCATTAGGCCCCTATAATGTGTACCCACGGTGACAGCCGAGCTGAGCGGGGAAAGTTGCAGGTCTAGAAGGGAGAAAGCCTGAGCAAGGCCGGGGGGTAGGGCGCGGCACATGCCAAGGCCCGGGGGTCTGTCCTTGCGGGAGGAAGGAGCGTGAGGAAGGGTGGCTCGTACGTGGGGCCAGGCCCGCAGAGAGCTCCTGTTGAATGACGTGTTTCCTCCCGCCTGGGCAAGAACACGGAAGAGGGGGAAAGGCATTTTAGGCAGAAGGAACAGCAGGGGCATGCGCACAGGAGTGAGGTCACACGAGTATTTGGGAACGTGGCCTTTGAAGCAGGGGAGGGGGTGAGCGAAGGCAGTCCCAGAGGATGACGCTGGAAAGCAGGCTTGGCGAGACTCAGAGGGGCAAGTAAAGTGGTATTTAGGCAGCACCAAGCTGCTCCAGGCTCTATGTACCCCCCCCCCCCCAGCTCATTCCCTGGCACAGTGACATTCAGAGAGAGTAAGTCCCTGTGTCACAGGAAACAGAGGCTCAAAAAGGTTGAGTAAGGTGCTCAAGATGATCCCCTTTCCAAATGCAAGCTGCACGGTTTACTCTGGATCATTCTGATTGCGTTCTCTTCCCTCCAAGCTGCGTGTGGGGACTTAGACCTCTAGGCCGCAGGAAACCCCTGGAGGTACCGTAGGGAGGGCCTTGCCCCCACTGACAGCTGGGAGGAGTGACGGATGGAGGCACTGGGAGGGGACATAAGGGCGGATGGTGGCCCCAGCTCTCTTAGACTATTCTTCTAGCCTTCACCCCCTTGCGCATTCCTGCCCTGGGCAGCCGCACGGCACGTGCCCTTTCTCTCACCTACGAAACACAACGCAGGATTCCCAGAGGGGCTGGGCTGGACCCCTCTCTTCCTCTGCTTAGGACCTGGGCTCTCAATTCCTTAACCGCCCCCTCCTACCCCCACCAAGGCTCAGCAGATCCACCGTTGATGTCCCAAGCCTGGAGGACTTGCCTCCAGGCTGGGGTCCTTGGGGTGGGTGGGCTCAGATTGTGTCGCATCCCCTGGGATATTCATTATTCACGTTTTGAGAGGCCTGGTTCCTCCTCCTCTGCTTCTGTCTCCCTCCCCCCACCCCTTGCCTCTCTCAGAGAGGAGGAGCAGGAGGGCAGATTAACAGAATGTCAAGGCTGGAGGAGGGACAGGTATGATTTTTGAAATCAGGTGTGCGTAAGAATCACCACGGTGCCATTTAATGTGCACGATACCTGGGGGCCTCTTCCCAGGAATTCAGGCTCAGAGCCCTGGAACTGGTGTTTTTCTCCTGCAGCCTTCTGAGCTTCCCCTCAGATTCCTCACTGCAATCCCGTCTGCTGGGGTAAAAATTTGTCTCCAACACGCGAGCCATACTTGACCGTGGGGACAAAGGTCACAGCTTCTCACCGCATCTCTGGAAATGGGAAGGAGCTGGGTGCCCAGCAAAGCCATCAGCATCCATGTAACAGTAAGTGGATGGGCTATGACAACCATGGTCGGTAGCAGGGGACTCGGGGTCGTAAGGCCTAAGTCTCTGCTACAAGCATCGTCATTCCCCGGCGCCTCGACCATCATCACCATCGTCATTAGCATTTCTCTCTCCTCCGTGATAATCCAAATGTGTTCATTGACTCCCTTGAAATGTCCTGGGAAGCTCGCCAGGATGTGAAAACCTTGGGAGCTTCAAGGAGATCAGCTCAGCGCTGAGCCCAGCGCAACCCACCAGGAAGCCTGCCCCTCCTTGCCCACCCGGGGCCCGGCCTACAGTCTTTATCAAGCCCTGCTCATTTGCTCAGACCTGGCACTTCTCTGCAGCCAGCGCCGCAGCTCAAGCTGGGAAAGGGAATCGTTTCCCCACTTCCCCTTGGGGGTGCTGCGGCTTTCTGTACTTCGTCTCTATTTCACTCTTTAATCATCTCGATAACCCGTGGAAGCAAGTACGAATATGGTGTCTTTTCACAGATGAAGAGATGGGCTCAGTGGAAAAGCCGGGGGGCGGGGGCAGAGCCCTCGACATCTTTCCCTTTCCACCTATGAAAATCCATCTACGTGCCCTTGTGTCTTGCCCGGCCGACACCGTCTCGTGAAACACGATGTGTGCCGGCTACGGAATTCTACATTTTCTAGGAGCCACGCTGGAAACTAACAAGAAATCAGTGAGCGTTAGCTTAGTATTTCTTTAACCCCATATATGAAAAATATTCTCATTTCACCGTGGGGGTCAGTAGAAAAATTACAGGGAGAACTGTACGTCCCGTGCTCATACCGGATCTTTGAAAGCTGCTGTGTGTTTCACACCCTCAGCTGGGACGAGCCACGTTTCAGGTGCTCGGTGGCCGCATGTGGCCGGTGGCCACGTTGGACTGTGCCGGGATGCTGCTGCCTGCTTCACAGACGTGGCCTGCTGTGTGCAGAGTGCTTAGGACACTACGTGCAGGACCCAGCAAGCGCCTGATGGGTGTTTGCCTTCATTACGATCAGCGCTGCCAAGGCGTGGGGAGCCCCGGTGGCGTCGACTGAACGTACAACGTACTGAAGTCTCGCTCTTGGGCATCTGTGGCATCATATGCTCCCGGCTCCAAACCTCCTTCCTCCCTTTGCTCTCCTGGCTGTGCTCGGCAAGCCTCCCACCCCCTCTCAGAGGCTAAGCCCAGCCTGGGCCATTGCTGTCTCGATTTCCTCGCTCCCATCTGGAAACCACAACGCGCGCAGCAGCCCCTCCCTGCGGCCCAGAGAGATGGCCGAGGTTTCCGGGCGGAATCCCAGGCGCAAAATCCCCGTCAGGGGCTGAAGGCAGCCTCCCGGCCTGTGGCGGCTTTGCTGGCGTGGGGGCAGGAGCCTCTTCTAAAAGCTGGGGGAGGTGAGTCGGCACACAGGCCCCCGGAGGCAGTGCCCAGGCCGCGGTCGGGGTCTGGGGCTCCTGGGAGCACTGCTCCCACGCCGGTCCCGGAAGGCCAGGCTTCGCCGAGCGCCCTTGCCGGGTGGAAAATGCCCGTCCGTGCCACGCTCGGGCCCCCGACATCCCGGGCAAGCGGCACGCGGGAGGGGCCGCAGCCGGGAGCGTCTAAGTCGCAGGCAGCGGCTCTGAGCAGGGGCCTAGGGTGGGGTTTGAAGCGCTGGCTCGGAGCCCAAGCTACGGACGGGAGGCATAAAGAAGGCCTGTCGTTTCTGTTCTCACACTTTGCAACGGGGCATATGCCACGTCCCGGGCCACCCTGCTCGGCGGCGGGTCCTGGAAGCGAAGGACCGACTTGCGTTTCACGCGCAGCGCGTCCCCACCGTTAGGCACGCGCGTGCGCACACACCGCGGCGATTTACACCCTGGAACGAGCCACGAGGTCTAACGCACGTGCACACACACGCCTGTGCACACGCCACGTACATTTATACGGGGGAGGGGATGCGGGTCTCGCCTGTACACAGGGTACCACGGACCTCAGGCGGGCCCAGGGATTTATCGGCACAGGATTTGTCCACCTAGTCGCAGGCTTCGGAGAGGCCCCCCTGGAGCAGTCCCGCGGTCCCTCCCCAGCAGCAGGGAGGGCCCAGGTCGTTAGCCCCGGTCTTCAAGAGCAGACGGCGAGGCCCAGAGTGGCCAAGGAAGCTGCTCTACCCGCCGGCGGTAGAGCTTGCCCCCGACCCCTCTCTGCCACCTCTCGTCCCCACACGTGGGTGGCTGTCATCTGCCTCCCTCCCCCTGTAAGCACCCTAGGGGCAGAAACCGCGAGCCCCTCGTTCCTGCACGAGGACACGGCCGAGGGAGGCAGCAGGCTGTGTCGCCAAGAGCGGGAGGGAGGCTCCAAATCGGTCACTGCTGGTCACCGGCTGTGCGACCTCGGGCAAATGGCCCAATCTCTCTGACCTTCGGTTTCTGCGTCTGCAAAGAGGGATGATCACACCAGCTTCACGGTATGGCCATGAGACTTGTAGGAGGTGCTCAGTAAATGCGGGCGCAGGTCTGTCGGATGAACCGAGGAGGGTCTTACGCGTACACACAAAGAGCACCTGGCAGGGGCGTGACAGTACCCACTAATTGTGGCCCCTCTCTCTTAGCACAAGGGGCTGATCTCTGTCCACGTAGAAGGAAGAAAAGAACAAAGAGATGGAAAAGCCAGGCGCATCTGTAACATGGCTGTATCGGATATCACGTTCCCGGGAGACTTGGCCGAGCTCCCGAGCTCCCTGCCCCGGCTTCCTCTCTCCGTCTCCTCCTGGTGGACATCTTCCTCCTTCAGTCACAGAACCTTTGGATAATCCTTCCCTATCTGACAGGGCGAGTCTTCCCTCAGACCTCCGCTTCCTCGAAGTTTTCTAGGCAATTGTCACAAACCCTTTCTTCCGTATGAGCATCCATAGTCATTTTTTCCATTGCAGTCCCACCGGGCCCCTGGAAGGACTCACAGTCCCATTATCTGTCAGTTTTACGAGGATGGTCGTGTATGGGGTTTGGCTGGAAGGCAAAGACCTGACTGCCATCTGTCTCAGAGCCCTCACCGGGTTAGGATGCCGGGAGAGCTCTCCCGCGGGGCCTCGCGTGGGAGCTCCTGAATCTGGACACCAGTGTGGGCCGGGTAGGGTTGGGTGCCCAGAGAAGGTCCCCAGGCGGGGGCTGCGTGCAGGAGAGGTGCCCACCTCCTCCCGTCCCGTTGCCCGGGTCTGTCTGGGCTCTTGGCCGCTGTGCTGCGTGTGCCCTTGGCTGAGCCCGTGGAAACGGACGGGCTCTCCCTTCCCCAGCACCACCCGTTCTGGGAGGTACCGGGCTCCAGTGTGTGTGGACCTGTGCACGGCCCCTTTCCTCCTTCTCACCCAGACACGTGCTGCCCTGCACCTCGCACCTCTTCTCCATCCAGCCCTTGTCCTCCCAGCCACAGTAACCCCGAAGGAAGGCTGATCTGGCCCCTTGTGGTTCCCCCAGCCTATAGGGAATGCTCGGTTTCCCTCCTGAGCTAGGAAAGCTCTGGAAGAAAGAGCAGGCTTTGCAAGGGAAGATCTGAAAATCTGAGCCCTGGCCACTTACTAGTTGGGAGACCCTGGGAAAGTCCCTCACTTGCTCTAAGCCTCCATTTCTTTGTTCTATTTATTTAAAAAAATGTTTAAAGTTTATTTTTTATTTTATTTTACTTTATTTGAGAGGGAGAGGGAGAGAGAGAACAAGCGGGGGAGGGGCAGAGAGAGAGAGGGAGACACAGAATTGGAAGCAGGCCCCAGGCTCTGAGCTGTCAGCCCAGAGCCCGACGCGGGGCTCGAACCTGCAAACCATGAGATCGGGACCTGAGCCGAAGTCGGACGCTCAACCAATGAGCCACCACCCAGGCACCCCTCTTTCTTTAAGAAAATGAAGTTACTATCTGGGTTTTGTAGCAAGGCTTGGCACCCACTATGGGGGGGGGGCACCATGAAGGTTCAAAGGATTTCACAACAAATCACACAGATACACTCCCTGCCCTCCTCAGCCATACGGCGCTTGGGGGACCATTGGTCACCCAGCTCCAGAGGCACCGGGGCAGTGGCCGGCCGCCAGCTCTCAGCCTCAGATCTGGGTGAATCGGAACCAGCGTCTTTGAACTGGTGGGCGACTAGCTTTACCCCCGAGCCTCAGCTCCCTCATCCACAGATGGGGATGTTGGTCGCAAAAGAAGGTGTCCCTGTGAGCAGGTAATGAAGCCTTTCTTGCCGCCTTCCCTCTGTCTCTCGGCTTTACTGCTGGCAGCAAGCTCCGGCCCGGGCTGTGGGATCTTCGATTCGGAAGCTCTTTCCAGAAGCCCACCTCCTGCCCGCCCGGGACCTGCCTGTACACCTTAAAGCCAGCAGGCTGGCTGTGTTCTGCCACGTGTCTTACTCCCCTGGCTTCTTGAAGGTGCAGACCCCTCCTCCCTTCCCTTTGGGTTGCCCTGGGGTGGAGAGAGGAGGGGAGAGAACCCTCAGGATCCCCCCCCACCCCAGCAGCAGGCTTCATGCGCAGGGCCCCACCGTGCACGCTTCCTAAGCTATCGATGGCTGTGCCAGCCCAAGGCGCCAGCGGCTGGGGTTAGAAATCGCCCAAAGCAATGTTTGCTCAAGAGAGGCGCTTTTGTTGAAAGCTGGCATTTCCCTTTCCAAATTCTCTCGGTGTTTTCCGACTCCTTTCCTTGCAGTATCTCCAGCATTTGGAGACTCATGTTCCAAACCCGAGACTTCACGAATCGCCTGCCAACTTCCTCGCTTCGCGCCGCTCAGGGAAGAGTGACTGGCCCAAGGTCACACGGCCAGCCCTGGGCAGGGCTGGCACCGGAGTCCGGGCCCCCGACGCCCCGCTCCACCAAGTGCCCCTTTCCTGCTGCGTTTCAGGTGGGAAAGAAGGGCGTAGATCGCCTGTTTGCTTTGTCCCGCCCCCCCGGGGGCTGCCTCTTCCCCGCTTCCCCGACCCCAACCGTGAGGGGATCAGCCGACCCCGTGCAGCCCCAGCTCTCCCCCTGGCCTCTATGTGGGCACCTCCTTGGCCCCACACTTCCAGCCCCTCTTGATCTGGCCCGCCATGCCGCAGAACCGGCTGGAGAAGGGATCTGGGTCCCCTGTCTGAGCCCCTCCAAGCAGGACTCACCGTGGCCAAGGCGCTGCCCGCGGCTGCTGCTGTCACTGCCACCAGCGTCCAGGGCAGGAACCACCTCATGCCTGGGAGTCAGGGGCAAAGGCATCTACCGAGCAGCCCAGAGGATCCGGCCGCCTCTCGGGGGAGCTGGGCCGAGAGACTGGCCTGGCCCATCAGGAGTATGAGATATGTCTCTTCCCACAGGCCTGGGGCGGGGGGGGGGTTATTAAAGCAAGATCTGACGTCAGAGTTAAGGACAAACCCTGCATTTTCCTCTGAAGAAACTTTTCCTGCCTCTCTCTCTCTCTCTCTCTTTTTCCTTTCTTCCCTCTGTCCCCACCTCCAACCCAAGCTTGGCCAGCCTCTCCAGCTCTGACAGCTCTTAAAGGGAAAGTTACAGGGCTATGATTTCACACTGGGGCAGTAAATTCTCACGGAAGGAGCCGGGGCCATCCTGCCAAGGTATTTCACGAAGGTGGGGAGGGGGGGGATCGCGGGGCGGGGTGGGGGGATGCCAGGAGGAGGCAGAGATACAGTTACCCTGGCGGGCGGGCTGGGGGGACCTCTGAACGTGCTCCCAGCGGGGGAAGCGAACTCCCTCCCATTTCTTCAGGCTGTTCCTGCCTCTGGTTTTCATTTGCCGTCATTCACTCTTCTCTCCCTGGCTGCGGATGGCTTTGAGTGCAACCATCTAGAAATGATAGGAATTTACAAATGAACTCAACCCTGGGGCTCAGGCTCTCGCCCTCCCTCCACGACAAACGAAAACCACGGTGTCGCCAACTTACGGGAGTTCCCTTTGCCTCTCATCAGCCAGAAGCCTTCTGGTGCCGGCACCGTCTCCCCGTGTCTGGGCCCTTGTTCTATCCCTGGTGGGTTTGAGTGGCCAGCCTCCCCCCTGCTGGATATTGCCACTCACGGCAGGGGTCTCCCCCGGGGCCCCGTCTACCCCCGTGGAGCTCCCTCATGCCCTGTGTGGATGTAAGCAACAGCCTCCCTTCTGGCCCCCCAAACGTCCTCTACCATTCCCCAAGGTCATCAGAGCGAACGTTGGAAAACCCAACCAAGATCCCTCCTGGCTGGAGCTTCCCCGAGCCTGCCCGTCGACTCACGTGGAATCCCCAGTCCCGGCGGGCTGTCCGAGCCCTCCCTGTACAGAGTACACACTCTGCCTGTACTACCCTCAACCACGCTGGCTTCCTTGGTCTTCCCCTCACGCCCCAACGAGGTCCCATCTCTGGGCTCCAAGGGGACTCCCTGCCCTGTGTTTTCCCTCAGCAGTTACTTCCTCTCTTTTTCTTTTCCTGCAGCCTACGAAGGGAATACGGGAGCACGCACGGCTGCTCGGCAGTGGTGTAGGTTTGCGCGAGGGAGTTCGTGACCCCAACGGTGACTCTGACGGTCTCTCCATTTGTCGGCCTCGGACTGGGCCTCTCACCCGATTCTGGCCAGTGAGACATAGAGAGAAATCTGCTGGGGGCTCCTAGAAGGGATGGCATCCCTTGGGAGGAGGAAAAAAAACAATTGTCTACTCCTTTTCTTCTTAACTTGTGTGCAAAGTTGATGGCTGGAGCTGCAGCAGTCACATCGAGTACGTGAGGCACGAGCTTGAGGATGAAAAGCCAACGTGCCGAGGCTGGCGGAGCAGAAAAGAGAAGAGCTTGGGTCTTTGGGATTTTGTAGTGTTACTGAACCAAACCTGGAACAGCTACCTCCAGACTTCCTGTTACAGGGGCCGATTCAGCGATTTACGCTCGAGCGTAGTTAGCTATTTTATTCCTTAGTGCCAAGTACATCCTAATTGCTCTATGGGGCTTTCCAAAAGTCATGCACGTAAAGTGGCCAAGTGGGGGGTATAATACGTAGAGACTGCCCAGTAAATGCCAGGCTTTGTTTCCCTTCTCATGAACTTACTTGTTCCTCTTAAAAATAAGCCCCCTGAGGCACCTGGGTGGCTCAGTCGGTTAAGCTTCTGACTTCGGCTCAGGTCACGATCTCGCGGTCCGTGAGTTCGAGCCCCGCGTCGGGCTCTGTGCCGACAGCTCGGAGTCTGGAGCCCGCTTCGGATTCTGTGTCTCCCTCTCTCTCGGCCCCTCCCCCCCACTCTGTCTCTCTGTGTCTCTCAAAATAAATAAGTAAACTTAAAAAATGTAAGTCCCATAAAGTAAGCACTGTCAGCTGGTGTCTTTAAAGAAATCACCAAAGGTGTTGGGTACTAATCTGGGTTCAGCGAACCCCCGATGGACACCGTTGGCCCTGTGCCATGAGATCTCTCATGACCGTAAGGGAGACGGAGTGGAAACTCAGAGATGCTAGGTGATTTCAGGGCACGCACCAAGCCAGGGTTAGGCCTGGGGCTGGGACCACAGTCTCTGAACCGTGACAAGGCAGAGTCCGGACGGGGCACTTCCAAGAGAGCAAGCTTGACCTGCCAGCTCCTGTCGGTGTTCTCTGATGGGAGCCACGCGGAACCCCGAGACCACGACAAGCAGTTGGAACTGACGACCCCGAAGCACGACACTGTGCTGGTCCCTTGCACCTGCTGGCGAAGCCCCCAGTGGCCCGGCCGGCCCCGCTGCAAGTGGCCGTTCTTCAGCCCCAGTGACACCTGGAGAGCGGTGACACGGTGACTCGGGCCGAGTGGCGGGTTAGGAAGCAAGACCCCTGAGGTACCCCCACGGTTCTGCCACTTCCCGGGGGGGCCTTGGGCAACCGGCCACATCTCTGTACCTCGGTTTCCCTTGTTTAAAGAAATAGGATTGAGTTAGCGCCTAACCTACAGGGTCATCAGGGGCCCTGAAGGAGGCCGTGAGGTGTGGCCACCCGCGGTCTGAGGAGTCAGAATGGGCCGCGGCCGAGGCCGGTATGATCGGGTCGTCCTACGTCCATCCTGTTCCAGGGGTTCAGCATCTCGAACGATCTCACGGGGCAGCCTGGGTATGTGCCTGGGTTCACCCTCGGCGAATGGGGGCCAGGCACTTCCCACACACGAGCCGGACAAACTCTAAACGACTGGCCGGTGGTGACGGGGACGCCAGCTGCCGCTTGTGACGCATCCGTCACGTCCCAGCGACACTTGCTACCTCGCCGAATCCCCATCTCGGTTCATCCTCGCAGCTGACATCTCACTGTCATTGTCCCCTTTTGCAGATGAGGAAACTGAGGCCTGGCCGCGGCCACTCAGCTGGTGCAGGGCAAAACTGGGATCGGAACTCAGACCCGTGTGGCTTCGAAACAAGTTCTTTTTTCAAGTAGACCAAGTTGCCTCACGTGTTGAACGAGGAGATGAGTCAACACAGAAATGAATGAGCACGGTAGATGGACAGGCGGATGGACAGACGGATGCATGCGTGGGGAGATGAAACCCCTGTCTGAAACATTCCGGCTCCCAGGCTTTCCCGGGCTGGGCTCCACGTGTCTGTTTTCCACACCCCGTCTCCTTCCCCAACCACTCTGCCAACACAGGCCCTGGTTGGTCTCACAGACTGTGAGGTCCGAGGGCCACAGCAGACCCATATCTTCCTCTGTGCTGTGTCCCCAGCAGCCGCACAGACTCCGGCACAGCACGTGCCTGAGGCCTACTGTGGGTGAGAGGTCACATGAGCACATGAGCAGATGGAGAGGTGGTGAGGGATGTATGGGTTTGATGAAGGAAGGAAGGAAGGAAGGAGGAGGAAGGAGGGAGGGAAGAGGGAGGGAGGAAAGGAAGGAAGGAAGGAAGGAAGGAAGGAAGGAAGGAAGGGGGGAGGAAGAAGGAAGGGAGGGAGGGAGGAAGGAAAGGGAGGGAGGGAGGAAGGAAGGAAAGGGAGGGAGGGAGGAAGGAAGGAAGGAAGAAAGGAAGGAAGGAAGGGAGGGAGGAAGGGGGAAGGAAGAAGGAAGGGAGGGAGGGACGGAAGGAGGAAGGAAGGAAGGAAGGAAGGAAAGAAGGAAGGAAGGAAGGAGGAGGGGGAGAGGAAAGGGAGGGAGGGAGGAAGGAAGGAAGAAAGAAGGAAGGAAGGGAGGGGGAGGGAGGGAGGAAGGAAGAGGGAGGGAAGGAGGAAGGAAGGAAAGAAGGAAGGAAGGAAGGAAGAAGGAAGGAAGGGAGGGGGAGGGAGGGAGGGAGGGAGGAAGGATGGGAGGAAGGAAGGAAGGAAGGGAGGAAGGGAGGAAGGGGAAGGAAGAAGGAAGGGAGGAAGGAAGGAAGGAAGGAAGGAAGGAAGGAAGAGGGAGGGAGGGAGGGAGGAAGAAAAGAAGAAGGAGGGAGGGAAAGGAGGGAAGAAGGAAGGAAGGAAAGAAGGAAGGAAGGAAGGAAGAAGGAAGGAAGGGAGGGGGAGGGAGGGAGGGAGGGAGGAAGGATGGGAGGAAGGATGGGAGGAAGGAAGGAAGGAAGGGAGGAAGGGAGGAAGGGGAAGGAAGAAGGAAGGGAGGAAGGAAGGAAGGAAGGAAGGAAGGAAGGAAGAGGGAGGGAGGGAGGGAGGGAGGAAGAAAAGAAGAAGGAGGGAGGGAAAGGAGGGAAGAAGGAAGGAAGGAAGGAGGAGGGAGGGAGGGAAGAAAGAAGGAAAGAAAGAAGGAAGGAAGTAGGAATGGAGGGAGGAAAGGGAGGGGGGGAGAGAGGGAGGAAGGAAGGAGGGAGGGAAGGGAGGAGGGAAGAGGGAGGGAAGGGAGGAGGGAAGAGGGAGGGAAGAAGGGAGGGAGGAAGGAAGGAAGGAAGGAAGGAAGGAAGGAAGGAAGTGGGGGAAGGAAGGGAGGGAAGGGAGGACACTTGGAGGAGGAGACAAAGGACCCATGTGTCTCTCTGGCCACCCCGTGCTCCCCAAAGAGCCGGAAGAGTGTGCGGTGCTTAGTAGATCTTCAGAAACTCTTTGCTGAGAGGCAGCCAGCGAGTAATTGAAAGGTGGGGGCCCGGCAGGGCAGTGTCCTGGCAGGTCCAGGTGACAGCAGGAGTGTGTGGGGTGGGGTGAAGGCGACATCCTGCCTTTTCGCAGGCATGAGGCCTGGGGACGTCACGCAGGGGTATTTCTTTCCATCCTCCTTGGTACTTTATTTGTACGGGTGCTGTGGAAGGTTCACGGCAAACTGCCAGGGCCACGCGGGGCCCCATCCGTACTTAGCATTGTCTCCTCTCTCCTACTCACCCCTGCGCTCCACACCTCTCCCCCACCCCGCCCCCACCAGCCAGGGTCTGCACCCTTGAACTCGTGTTATCTGTGCGTATGCGTCTCCGTAAAATACGTCGTGAGGTTTTAACTCAATTATCGCGCACGAAGCATTTTCCGTTCGCTGAGCTCTGCTCTGAGGGCCTAGCAGGGAGGGTAGGTGTGCGGATTTCGCGCCTCTTTACATTCGGAGAAACTGAGGCACAGAGCGCTAAAAGATCAGCAAACAAGTAACAGAGCCCAGATTCGAGGCCGGCGCATGCGCTCTGCGTCTCGCGCGCTTGTGACTTTTTACTCGGGAAAGAGGGTGGGGACGCGGCCTCGGACGTCCTCCTTCCAGCGCCCGCGTTCCCACTCCCTTCCGTGGATGTCAGATCTCTCCGTTCCCTGTCTCCAGCGTGCTGTGCCTCGGTTTCCCCAGTGCGCGAGCTTCAGGCTCCACCTCATCCCGTCCCCCTCCTGAGGGGCCCTCCCGCGACCTGCAACTCGCCACCGAGTTTGTCTGGGATTCGGGCCTCACCATTACTTGTCGCCGCGGCCGATGCCACCCCCGTGTGGCGGACGCGCAGGCCAGGGCCGGATCCTGCCTCCTGCCGCCTGCCCATTCATCTGCTGTGTGGCTTCGGAGAAGTCACGTAACCTCTCTGTGGGCTGGTTTCTTTGCCTCTAAAGCTGGGACGAGAGGGGTACAGACGCCCTGAACCGTTCGTGGGCCAGAGTCAGTGCTGCGTCAGGGTGCGTCCGACAAGCTTAGCGCATGGTAAGCGCTCGGTAGAACCCTCAGCTGTGACACATACTATCATGTGGCCTCAGTGTGGGAAGCCCCGGGTCTGGACAAGGTCCCGCGTCCAGACCTGACACACAGGAGGTGCTGAAGAGGTCTGTGGCCGAGGACAGGAAAGGCGGATCGGGGCTGTGTTTAGCTCAAGCCTCCTTCCCAGAGGCCTCTGCTTCCACCTCTCCCGGGGTCCCTGCCTCCAGCTGGTTGCGTGTTGTCTCTTACCCTGAGCACGGCTTCTAGAAACTTTCTCCAGCAGACCTCCCAGAGCTGCAAATAAATTCCAAAGAGGGACTGGAGGAGGGGGTTCAAGAGCAGAGGCCACTTGGGAGCATTCCTGTGCCAAACAGTAAGGCCGCCTTGACCAGAACCAGATGCACAGAAGATTCCAGACGCTCTCAGGACCAGGCGCCCAGGAAGCCCCAGATCTGTTCCCAGCCTATTTGTCATTTGTTTGTCCCACGAATGCAGGCAGCGTGTGTCTGGGGGCTACTCAGACACACACAGCACACCCCCACCTGGGAAGCAGAGGCAACCTGGTTCGGAAGGCAGAGGAGGGGGAGGTGGGGGCGCCCTGCCTCCCCCCCTGCCCTCCATGCTTGCTCGGTGGCCCGGGTGGGGCTCTGCTCTCTTCCCGGGGCCCGAGCAAGAATGGAAGAACCCTTGAAGGATGACCCTGGACTCCAGGTCTGCTTAGATTCCAAGGGGTCGAGATAATGGTCCCTCATGCCCAGTGGAAACATCTAGGTCTGCTCCGGGAGGCTGGAGTCATGGGCAGCCCCTGATTGGCTCCCCTGCTCACTACTTGGTTCTAGAGCAGTGACTGACCTGGGCAGGAGACCACGTCTGGTGTCAGCCTTGGAAAGAGGTGGGGACCCCCAGGACCCCTCACTTCTCACCTGGGAAGGTAGAGGGGAAAGGCGAGGGTGCTGGGGTCAGGCCGGTCTTTGTTACGTACCAGGTGGCAGATCTTGGGAAAGCCACGTCACTTCTGAGCCTCAGTTTTCCTGTCTGTAAAATGGGGGTGCCGATCCCATCGACCTCCTAGGGCCGTGACCGGAGACCGGATCACTGTTTAGCATGTGGCAGATGCTGAATAAATGGCTGGGATGAATACGATTTTTGCTCTTTATCGCAGAGCCCCCGCCTGCGTCCCCGCCTGGGTCACCCTGAGCCACCCCTGGGTCTCCTCCTCAGCAGGGCTGGGGTTGGGACCCTCACCTGGATCAGGATAGGAAGGTTCCCCGTGGTGATGCCCACCTCTGAAAATCACAACGATGACTCCGTCACCGTGGACTCACTTCATCTGTTCTGCACACCTGTTCGTGCTCTTTCCGCGTTTGGTTTCTTTGGCTCCGCCTGTCTGTGAGATTCATCCTCGCGGCTTCTCCTGCCACTGTTGTCCCCGCGTGCAGGGCGGTGGGGGCGGGAGGGGGGGCGTTGTACCTCTGCGATGCGGTTCTGGTACGTGGTCCGGCCTCAGAGCCTAACTGTGGGGCCTGGCCCTTCCCTCTGCCGTGGGGGACCCAGCTGGGACTCTGCCTCTGTGTCCAGCTTTCACCCCTGTTGCCCTGGACCTGGGATTCCCGGCTGGATGGGAGGCAGCAGGGACACCGTCCCAGAACCGACCACGCCTCTCCATCCCTGCGCCCCCTCTGAGCTGACCCCGTGCTTCGCGTGCAGTGGTGACTCCGTAGATGTGTGTTATGCGAATAAACCTCCCTCGCCCTCTTAGAAGAAGACCGCGTCATCTACCTCATGGGACTTTAGTGGCTCTTAAAGGAAGCGTGCACCTCTCTGTGTTCCAGATTCCTGTGAAAGTTGGTGGCGTGGGTTAATTCTCTGCGCTGGCTGCTCGCCCAACCCTTCCCCATGTTTTTTTGTTTGTTTGTTTTTTAAGACTTAATTCTTTTAGTTTGAGGTTCAAAATAAAGTTGAAAGGCGCAGAGATTTCCCTTATGCCCAGTGGCCATATATAGGCATATCTACCCTCATGATCAATGTCACCCACCAACATGGCACATTTTTTTTTTTTTTTAACTAGGGATGAGCCTACATTGACTCATCATGATCACCCAACGCCCACAGGTACATGAGGATTCATTCTTGGTGCTGTGCACTCTGTAGGTGTGGACAGACACACAATGGCATCCATTAAAATGTCATAGAGTATTCTCACTGCCCTAAAAATCCTCTGTGCTCCGTTCATCCATCTCCCCTCACGCCAACCCTTGGCCACCACTGACTTTTTTTTTTTACTCTCTCCATCGTTTCGCCTTTTTCAGGGTGTTCTAGAATTGGAATCGTGCAGTATCTAGCCTTTTCAGATTGACCTCCTGCGCTTGGTAACGTGTTCTGAAGTTTCCTCCGTGTCTCCTTATGCCTTGATAGCTCGTTCCCTTTTTAGTGCTGAATAATATTCCACTTCCTGTATATACTACGGTTTATTTATCCATCCACCTACGGAAGGCCGTCATGGTTGCTTCCAACTTTGGCAGCTAGGAATAAGGCTGCAATAAATATCTGTGTGCAGGCTTTTGTGTGGCCATAGGTTTTCAACCCCTTTGGGTAAATACCAAAGGGTGCAGCTGTTGGATCGTATGGTAAGAGTATGTTTACTTATTTATTTATGTATTTTTAATGTTTATTTATTCTTGAGAGAGAGAGAGAGAGAGAGGTGGAGGAGCAGAGAGAGAGGGAGACACAGAATCGGAAGCAGGCCCCAGGCTCCGAGCTGTCAGCACAGAGCCCGACGCGGGGCTCGAACCCACCAACCGTGAGATCGTGACCCGAGCCGAAGTCGGACGCTCGACCGACTGAGCCACCCAGGCGCCCCAAGGGTATGTTTAATTTTTTAAGACATCACCAAATTGTCTTCCAAAGTGGCCGCACCATTTTGGATCTCCACCATCAGGGGATGAGGGCTGCTCCTCTCACTCCGTATCCTTGTCTGCATTTGGTTTCGTCAATGTGCCGGATTTGGGCCATTCTAGTAGGTGATGGAGCCATCTCTCACTGTTGCTTTAATCTTCCCATGGTTTTTGTTTTGTTTTGTTGTTTACGTTTATTTATTTATGTGGAGAGAGACAGAAACAGCATGAGTCGGGGAGGGGCAGAGTGAGGGAGAGAGAGATAAGTCCAGGCAGGCTCCGTGCTGCTAGAGCAGAGCCCGAGGTGGGTCTCGAACCCACGAACCTATGAGGTCACGATCCGAGCCGAAACCGAGAGTCAGATGCTCAACCGGCGGACCAACCAGGTGCCCCAGTCCTCCCATGGTTTCATTCATGACCTCAGAACCACGGGATGAAGCAGGTGCTGACTTCATTTTACTGAAGCAGAAATTGAGGTCAAAGTCGGCTGGGACCCCAGAGTGCCAGGGCCCTTACCCACGTTTTTGCCGCTCTGAGGGAAGGGCACTCAAAGCTCCAAGGCTCTTGCGTGTTTGAGGAGGAAAGGAGAGCGTGGTCTGGAGCCCCGGGCGGGCTTGGCGGAAAGGCTGGGCGCACGCTGAGCTGTGGAGGCTGTGCTGGGAACGGGACGCGGTCTGCAGGAAGGGCGCAGGGTTCCAGGCCGGGGAGCAGCGAGAAACCCGGGTGTGGACGGGAGCCTCGTGTTACCCTCGTCCTTGGCACTGAGGCTTTTCGAAACGCCTGTGGAGGGAGCCTCAGAGGAGCAGGTTCAAAGCCAGCCTGGGCCAGGAGACACCCCAGCATCTGTGCCGGGGAGCGGGCGGGGGCTCGGCCAGGCCAGCGATGGGCCCGTCGGCCTTCGTTCTTGAGCTTCTGGGCATCTGGCCGGCCTCAGATGCAGCCCAGCGTGGTCTGGATGTGCTCAAAGGTAACGATGCGTGGAATTCACTTCCAAAACGTACAGATTCCCAGGACTGCAACCCAGAGGTTCTGAGTCAGCCAGCGGGTCTGGAAAACGCTGCAGATTTGCTTTTAAACAAACACTTCCTGGTAAGTCCGAGGGAGGGTTTCTGCAGAGCCTGCTTTGAGAAACAACACGGCCGAGTAAACAAGCGCGGGCGGTGGGCCCAAGCGGGCCTGAGCTGGCTTCAGCCCCTGCCAGCATTTCACCTTGGAAGAGCTGTTTGCATTCCCTGAGCCTCTTACTCCCCATCTGCAAAATGGGCCGAGGATGTGTCCCGTTGGCGGGGGCGAGAATGGAGCGCAGCGACGTGTTCCCGTGCTGGCTCTGCTTGAAACGTTACCAGAGCCTGGACAGCTGGCATCCACCGGTGCTTATGCTCTCCTACCTGGAGGTCAGAAATCGGAAATCTAGGTATCGGCCGCAGTCTCCCCGACGATTCTAGGGGAGAACGCTTCCTTGCCTCTTCTGGCTCCCGGTGGCCCCAGGTGTCCCGCGGCCTGTGGCTGTGTCACCTCCCTGTGTGCCTCGACGTTCACGTGGCCTCTCTTCTCTCCGTGCGTCTCTGTGAAGACACTTGTCATTGGATCCGGGGCTCACCCAAAGAATCCGGGAGGCTCTCATCTCAAGACCTTTCACTTACTTGCATCTCTGAAGGACTCCTTTCCCAAGCAAGGTCCCGGCCCAGGCTCTGGGGTCAGGACCTGGACCCGGCTTCTCGGCAGTCACCATTCAACACCCCCCAGTGACGTCTATGAACGCGGGGCATGACGCCGGGGACATCACGAGCGTAACTAATTGCACAGGGCTCGCTATCATCAGTGCTTCCAAAACTTCCCTCCTGGTCCGTCTTGTTCCCCATCCGCCCAGCCCCACCCCGCCCCTCACCCTCACGGCCACGGGCAGCGTCTCCAGCACGTGCCCTTGAACACGTGCATTCACTTGTAGGAAGGGAGCGTAGTGCGTGCATCTGACTTCGATTCACATCGGCGGCGCTGGCTGTGGGCCTCTTCCTCTGTCCCGTCCTTCCTTCCACTCGGGCAGCAAGTTCCCTCCCTGTTGCCCCGGGCACACCTGTCTGTCGTTTCTAACCGCCACCCAGACTCTATGGCGTGCGTCGCCAACATTTGGCCCCCCCACGTCCCCCAGGTGGACAGAAGCTGGCCCCCAGCTCCTCATCAGTGCGAGCGGATCCTGGGTGAACATCTTCCCACATTTCCCACGCGTGGCCCTCGGGGAAACGTCTCAGGGCTTACACCCAGGAGTGGGGCTGCGGGCCACAGCGCATATATTTGCTTTGCTTTCTTTCATTAAGCAGCATTGGGTTGCTCTGCAGACCGGCTGCCCCAGCCTACGCCGAGAGGGGTGTGGCCATTCGAGCTTCATCTTCGGTGGACTGTCCCCAGGAGGCAGGGAGAACGGGTGGATGTGCTTTACGGGGAGGGTGATGGCTCCCAGCCCTCGGTCCCGAGCATCCAGCTCAGATGGACAATCCCACCCACGGCAGACACCCACATTCCCCGTCCAGAGCTGGGGAGAACTGAGAATATAGCAAGACTTCACGTGTCTAGAATGTTGTTCTCCGTGCAGCCAGGATGTGTGACCCCACCGACCCCCACGATACACCCATCCAGATGTATCGCCAGATGCAATTTCCAGCAGCACTAGGAAATATAACCCGCCACCTACAAAGTTTGGCTGGTTTATATCCATAGGCCCTTGAGTCCCGTGCGTTTAAATGATTCCTAAGGATGTTGGACCAGGGTGAAAGGAAGATGATGGCGGGTCAAGCCTCATTTATTGACAGGAGCTCACGATCCGGAGATTCTGGGTTTGGTGTTTCAGCTCAAACAGCTGGGAATGGTTCTAACGGTCAGTGTGTTAGAGCCACTGAAACCTGGACCCAAAGGTGGCCAATATGGAATGAAGTTGACCTACCAGAACTTTCTTGGCATTCCATAATGGACTTTGGGAGATTGAATTGCTGTGATGGTTTTGATTTTCAATGTTTATTTATTTTGAGAGAGAGAGAGAGCAGGGGAGAGGAAGAGAGAGAGAGAGACAGAGGATCAGAAGTGGGCTCTATGCTGCCAACAGAGAGCCCGATGCGGGGCGTGAACTCACGAACCGTGAGATCATTACCTGAGCTAAGGTCAGATGCTTAACCAACTGAGCCACCCAGACTCACCTGGAATTTTTTTTTTTTAATATAAATATACACATCTGCTCACTTGGCCCAAGTTGTATGCCCAGGAGGTCCAGGAGATGCCCCCTTCTCCAAGCTTTTGGGGAGACTCTGATGTAGACATCTTCTGCAGGCCAGTGCTCACAACGGGGCTGCCCCAGCAAATGGGCTCCCTGAATTCAGTGGGGATGACGAAGTCCCAGAATGCTAACTGCGGAGACCAGGGTGTCATATCAGGCAGCAGGGTCATTGTCGAAACCTGGCCGACTCAGCAGAGACTATTCTTGGACTCCCCCTGCCCTCTCGTTCCTCCCAAGTCTGCATGGCCCAGTTCAGGACTCGTGTGTGTGTGTGTGTGTGTGTGTGTGTGTGTGTGTGTGTGTGTAGGCTTTCATGCCTGAAATTTCATAAATAAAATCCCACGTGCGATCAATAGAACCCCTTATTTCCAGAACACTTATGGTGACTCTTTCTCCCTCGTTGGAGTATGCGTGATACAGAAACTTCCCGGAGAGCCTCAAAGGAGGAGTAGGAGTAAAAGCCTGGCTCCGTTCGGATTCTGGCCTGGCCCCAGCTGACGGAAGGGGAGGGTGTGTGATGGGACGAAGCCGGGCGGCAGTCAGGGGCAGTCCTGGGCACAAGGTAAAGGACACTGGTCTTTCACTCATATCCCAGATTCTGGGGGAATCTCCCATGGTCCAGGCACTTTTAAGTTCAAGGGTCACTCCGTTCTCACCACAACCCTGTGGCACCAGCTGAGGAAAGGGAGGCTCGGGGAGGTCGCACAGTGTCTTACACTGCCATGAAAAAGCACCACAACCCAGGAGGCTTAAAGACGTTTCTTTTCTCACGTTTCTGGAGCCAGAAGTCTGAGATCAGGGTGTGAGCAGGACTGGTTTGCTTGAGGTCAGTCTCCTGGGCTTTGCCGTGTCTTCGCGTGGTTTTCCCTCTGTGTGTATCTGTGACCTGATCTCCTCTTCTGGTAAGGACATGAGTCACATTGGATCAGGGCCCACCCTATGGACCTCATTTTACCTTAATCACCTCTTTAAAGAGCCCGTCTCCAAATGCAGCCACATTCTGAAGTCCCGGGAGTCAAGGACTTCAGCATATGAGTTTTGGGGAAGACACAGGTCAGCCCATAACATGTGGGTGGTAATCAACAGAGCTGGACTTGAACCCAAGACCTTCGGGGCGGTTCAGCCCTTTCTCCACCCCCAGAGGGGCCTGGTCTAAAGCACCCACAGGGTGGCCATGTGTCTGGCCTCACACCCTCATAAACCTGCCTGCTGTGCCCGTGTCTGAGTGGCGGCTGGGGTGGGCCCCAGCTCCCCACGCGCGTCTTGCCAAAACCCCTGAATCAGTCATCAGGGCAAATTCTCCAGGGATGGGCAAGTGGACGTGGTGGGAGGCAGGGCCCAGGCCATCGCGGCATGACTCAGCCCAGCAGCGTGTGGGCCAAGGTTATGGGAAGCCAGCCGCTACTGGGTTTGCAGTCCATCCACAGAGCGTGGAGAAGGACAGCTGAGCTGTGGCGGGGCTGGAGGAATCACTCCTCGGCACGACTCTCGGCTCGATTCAGCAGAGGGCCAGCCAGCAGGAATGTGACCTTCTTCCCTGCAGCTCCGAACACTTGGGAGGTTCTCAGAGTCAGACAGTGTCCCCCGCCTGGCGTCCTTTCCTGCCAAGACTGTCTGGAACGTCTGGAGATGGTCATGGGTTCTTGCCTCGGCAGAGTGATGCCGCGCTCTGGTGGGCTAGGTGGTCTCAAAGTTGTTCCCAGTTCTGTGTTCGGCTTCCAAGTCACAGACGAGACACAGACATCTCTGTGATGAAGCAGTACGAATGCCCCCTTTGCTCTGCACCAGCCCGGCTGTTCTCCCCGCTCTGCCGAATCCCGCACTAGCATCTGGGTAAAGCGACCCACCCATGGACCAGGTCTGTGCTCACGGCGGTACCCGAGGGTGAGCAAGGAGACAAGCCGGGGTCCTGGCCACTGCAGGGCTGTGAGAGATCATAAAATGTCCATGTGCAGCTTCCCCGTCGGGCAGACTAGGGCAATCTATGCCACGGACAGGGAGAGCACCCCTGGGAAGGCCACGGACAGATTCTAAGGGGCACATTGAAGATGAAAAGGAGTCCGGTCACTAGGTAGAGGCGTAGCGGGGACTCAGACTTGGGGCCAAGGAAGGAACGCACACCTTGGCAATGCAATCCAGCATTTTTGAGCTCTCTGTATGTACTGGGTGCCATTTAAGGACTTTCACACATGTTCATTCATTAATCTTCACTGCAAAACAAAACACAGCTGTGCTTCCTTTAGCTCCATTTTACATGTGAGTAAACAGAGGTGCGGATAAATTAAATCCCACGCTCCAAATGTCGCAGCCAGTAGGGAGCAGAGACGGGATTGGAAGCGACAGAGTGTGGTTCTTCCTTAACACTGTTGCACTCTTGCTGGAAACAGCACTGACCGTGCTTCTCCCAGGGCCAGACACTGGAAGGAGCTGGGGCCATGGCGGTCAGCACATTCATGACCCCAAAGATAATATACAAGAAAATAGTTGAGCTCAGCGCTGTGCCACAGGATTGTAATGGAGGCACACCCAAGGGATTATGGGAATACGGAGGCGACGGGTCGCTCCGCCTCAGGGCGGCGTGAGATGTGGAGCCAGAGGTGGGTGGGAGCCTGCGGGGGGAGAAAGCTGAGATGGGAAAGGTAGATTTCCGAGAGGCGGACAAAGGGGCATGGCTTTCTAGACAGAAGAAAGCAGGTGAACCAGGGGTGGGAAAAACCACTGCATGTCTGTGGGGTTGTGAGTTCAGCCTGGCAGGTGCAGAAGCCTGCTGAGGATCCAGATCCCTCAAATCCTTATGATGCTTTGAAGGGCTGTGGGAACCACTTACACGGCGCTACAGGACAGAGGCGGTCAGATCTTCCTAGAATGTTTCCTGTCGGGGCTACAGGAGCACGGCAGAGAGTGTCAGAGGCAGGGAGTCCAGTTAGGAGCCTGTTGGGCTATTGTGGCAAAGGCGGCTGGGCTCAGGTCACACGAGACAAATAGCAGAAGCAGAGCTTGATGCTAAATGAGAAGCGTGTCAAGACAGAGGTGACTTCGCCCTCCAGGTCAAGGGAGCTTCCAGGGCTGCCGAGCAGAGCTGATGTGATGTGGGATGAGTTAATGGACAACGGAAGGAGGGATGGGTGGGTTATATCAGTGGTAGGGAGAAAGGTGGGAAGGCCTTTGCCATACTCATGGACTGGCTTTAGAATCTGAGCACCCTAAGGACTCTGAGCACCCTAAGCACCCTAAGGACTGACTTTAGAATCTGAGCACACAGCCCATGCAGGCTCTACCTCTGGGAGAAAAGCAGGTGGGAGTAGAGGGGATGGGAAAGGTGAATGGCCCATTCAACTGTCCAGAAGCATGCTGGGCACTGGGCACAGCTGGGGATAAGCCTGCTGTGGTCCATGTCCCTGACCGTCCGTGGACCAATGATGGAGGGCAGAGATTCTACACTGGAATCAAAGGCAGTTTCAGACCAGATGACGGTTCTTTAGTCACCATCCCTGCTGTTTTGAATGCTCTTAGGTCTTCCCAACTCAGATGTTCTCTTCCTTGTGGGTTTCCCTGAACCCTCAATCAGAGGTCTCTCTCTCTCTCTCTCTCTCTCTCTCTCTCTCTGTCTCCCTCTCTCATTCCTATAACATTTTTTTTCTATACAGTTCAAATGGCAATTGTAGATTTTACACATAAAATATACATGTCCTACATGTAGTATAATTATTTGGATACACTTCGAACTCTCTCAACAAGTTCTGGGAAGTTTGGGGGCAAAAATGGGTCCCCATTTAGCTGTGGTCTCCTGTTAGCTGTGTTAATAGTGTTTGGCCTGGGTTCAGGTAAGTGTTTATAGGAAGGAAAGGGGGAATGGAAAGTGAAAGAGAGAGAGCAAAGAGAAAAGGAGAAAAGGGAAAGAAAGCGTTAAGAAAACAAGAAATAAGACAAAAAGATGACTGAATCGAGAAAATGAATACATGGGTGGGTGCGTGGGTGGACGGATAGATGAATGGATGGGTTGATGGATGGATGGAAGCATGGATGGAAGAATGGACGGAAAGATGGATAGGTGGATGGATAGATGGATAGATGGGTGGAAGAATCGATAGAAAGGTAGGTGGATGGTTGGATGCATATATGGATGATGGATAGACATGAATGGATGGATTGTGGTTAAATGTATAATTAAATGAATTAATTTCATTCATTTAATTAATTAATTAATTTCTGAAATTAATCTGAAATACGGGACACCTGAAGATCAATCTGAGTTTTTGCAAACCATTGGGATGGCAGGGCCAGCCCTACAGCCTACGGTTTGATGGTCTCAGAGAATGGAGGTCTCTAGGCTGGTTGTTGGAGGAAAAGGCCCTAAAGACCTGACGCCTGGCTCTGAATTTAGGGCTGTTTCTACTTACACATCTGCGTGTGTCCATATAGGAGGGTAGACTTCAAATATTCCTGCTTAGGCAGTCTTGAAGCAAGCTGGTAAATCACTTAGCACTGAGTTTCCCCTTCTGTTAAGTGGGGACACAGTGCTTGCACATGGGTGTGTGGCCTCCATGCAGTGGTGAGTTTGTGTTCTTAGCTCACCGTTGCCCTGTGACTGGTGCAGAGTTAGCATGTCTGCTCTTTGGGTCAAGGCGCAGGGTGCTGGCTTCTGTGGCACACTCAGGCACTAGGTCCTTGGGAGTCTCTGGGCTGGTCCTTCTCCTCTCTGGGATTTAGTTTCCCCGTTCCATAAAATGAAGATTGGGCAGGCCATCTGAGGGAAACCTCAACCTCCGACTCCCTGAGTTACCCAGAGAACCTTGGCACCTTCCTTGGGATGAGGGGAACCGAGGACGGCCCCCTTGCCTGGCTTGGCTGGCAGCCCCTGGCTGGGATGGCACCCAGTTCATTTGCCTTGCAGACTACATGGGCATCTTTGGCTCTGCGTGGGCCGACTTGCCCTGGGGGCGCCCGGTCCCCATTGTCCCCAGCCTACACGCCTTGCCTGGGTACAATGCTGCCTGTCTTCGGTCTTTGAGATCTGGGTTAGATAAACCATCTGTTTTCTTCTTTTTTCCTTCTTTTCTATGAGTCTCAGCAAATTCTGCCCCAGAGAAAGCTGCCAGATCAGTGGGAACCTGGTGTTTGTCAAAAGTGAGCTCAACGTGACCTTCCACAGGAAAAACAGCCCAGACTGGTTTCCAAAACAACTCACCCCAACCCCAGCTGCGGCAGGTTTCCGGGGTGCAGGGAGGGCACTGGGGCTCAGGGCGCCCTGGGCCTGGAGGGAGAAGACTCAGTGTGAAACCAGACTTCGCCGTTCACTTGTGGGGTATCTTTGAACAAGCTACCTAACCTTCCAGGGTCTTTCTCTGTGAGAATTACTAATAACTGACCAGAAGGGCTTTTATGAGAATTAGAATGGAACCTTTATAAAGGATCTGGCCAAATGCCTGACAGATGGAAGAAAGCTGACTATTTTTAATTCCAACTTGGACGTGTGTGTATCCCTGTAGGCGTGCGTGTGTGCGTGTGCGCGTGTGTGTAAATTTATTTATATACTTTATAAAATATGATTTGTTTATCAGCTAGGCTTTTTAAAGAAGAAAGTCAAAGGTACCTATAGAGTCACTCCCGGAGATAAGCACTGCTGTCATATTGAGTAAATTGCAGTATTTTTTCCATACGTATGTATATTTAGAAATGGAAATCATGCCACTTTCATTTATTCACCTTTTGTTTGATATTTTAAGCTAAATATTTTTGTGCCTTAAGGATCCTGTGAGGGCCTGGTTTAAACAGCTGCGTGACATCCTGTGTACAGACGTACCGTGATTTACGCGAGCAATCCCCTATCGTTGGACACTTAGCTTGTTTCCAGCTTTGTACCACTCTAGACGCGCAGGCTCAGAATTGCAGCCCAAACCTGCCTGAGACAGGTTGCATAGCCCATGAGGCCTCTTAGGGGCTAAGGCTGCAATGCTTGCCCATCTCCGAAGTTTCAAACCCCACCTCTGCCCAAGTGTGCTTCCCGGGGCTCCTCCCTGGACCTCCCTTCAGAAGAAACCCGGTAGCCTGGTTGCCACCCACGTCTCACTAAGGAGCTACAGATGTGCCCTTGTTAGAACCGGTACCCACTCCCTTCCCTGTGGCCTGCCCGGTGGGAAGAGATTTAGGGGGAAGAAGGGTGAGGGGACGTGCCCGAAGGCACATGGGCAGAAAGGGTGGAATTTGCTGAGAATGGTTTTGGTTCTTTGTTTTTTGGTGTTTTGCTTTTTTTTTTTTTTTTTTCTTTTGTCCTTAGGGCTTGGCCCAAAGCTTCAAAGCACAAGTTCAGAAGTTTCTCTTGTAAATCTGCTTTTGTTTTCCTAAGCACAAGAAACACAGCACCACGTGTTTCTGGTCCTGTTTACTCCACATGTAAGACAACATAGCGAGGGGCTGGGAAGGGGGCAGATTCTAGATGGCGATATGTGCTGGATGCAGCCGCCAGATCCTCCTGTGCACACACGCATTCCTAAAACGCATCTCAGGAGTGGAAGTGGCTCCTAGAGGCCAGAGCATCTAACCTCCCGCTTTGCAGCAAACATCGCCCAGATCTCCCTGTGGCCCTCCTCCCCCACCTCTTCCTCTCCCGTCTGCCAGAGACACTGGCCTAAAATAGAAACTGGACCATTGCAATCTCTTAAATCTGTAAAACTGTGTTTTTGCTCTCAAGGCAGGACCAAGCTCCAAAAGCCCAGGGTCCGGAGCCCTCTGGGGTGTATCCTCTCCTGGCCCTCCATCCCATGCCTTCCCACACTCTGCCCCTGACCCAAGCAAGTGCCTGGAGTCTTTCCAACTCCCTCTCTTTTGTTCTGGACGTTGTTCATTCTGTTCTCTTGACCAGGAAGACACATCCTTGATCTGACCTTCTTTCATAAACCCCTTTACCTGGCCAACCCCTAAACGGGGGTCTAACTAAGATAGACTCTGGGTCAGGCAGTCTGGGCTTTAATCCTGGTTCTGCCCTGTGTGGTATTTGGCAAGTGATTGAATCTCTCTGAGCCCTACTTTTTACAAATTAAAATGAGCTAATAATTCCAACTCCTCAGAGGGCTGGGATGAAGATTCAGGGAGTTATTACATTTGAAGTGCTCAGCACAGGACCTGCCATATAGTATGCATTCAATAAATGTTAGGGTGTCCTGGAGCTCAGGCACACCCTCTGGAAGATTACAGATGGCTGGGAATTCCTTGATGATCTTTTAGTGAAAGGTAGAGTCAATCCTTACTCCCCTGGAATCTGGACTGGTTCCATCGCTATCTTGACCAAGAGTACAGCAGAAACCACTCAGTTTGGGGTCTAAACTTTAAAAGGATGGGAAGCATCCCCCGTGGTCTCTTGTAGCCTACTGGAGAGGCCCTGAGACTGCATGGGGAAGTAGAGGTGCCCACCCGAGCCCAGCCTTCCAGCCATCCCTGCCATCTTGGAAGCCATCTTGGAAGTGGGTCCTCCAGCCACAGGGGATGCCATGTGGATCAGAGATGAGCCACCTCGTTGAACCCTTCTCATGCTCCTAAGCCATAAAATTGTGAGGAAAATGAAACGGTAGTTTGAAGACACTGAGTTTGGAATACTTTGTTATATGGCAGTAGATCATTGAAACATTGCTCTAGGAAGCTTCCCTAGGATAACAATTACTGACATTTAGCTGAGTGGGTCATTCTACCCGATTCTGGGGGTGGAATTATACTTGGGATCCACATGGAGAGACCTGGGCTCAGATGAGCAGAAAAGGGATACCTGCTCCTCCAGGAAGAGGGCAAGAGCTATACAGAGGGGGCCCAGGTCTTCCTCCACAGGCAGGATGTGTGAAGGCACAGAGAGAACAGGGGGTGATATGCTCACTGCACTCCCTCTGCCTAGGAGAAAAAGTCAGGGGTTTAGAGAGACTGTGCCTCCACCACAGATGGTCCCCCCAGCTGTCACCACCTTCTGCCACCTCTGCATTTTTGTTCTCCACTCTGCAGATGGTCCTGGGATAGACTCAGAGTTAGACTCAACTCTCACACACACACGCCCATACACATGCGTGCGCGCACACACACACACAGACACACACACACACACACACACACACACACACACAGCATCTGTGTCTTGCAGACTTACCAGAAAGCCTCCAGGACATGCACGGAAGTTTATTCACGGTAATACTAACAAAATAAGCTAGAATTACACCTGTCTCTCATCTTACTGGGTCACTAGCTTCTCTGCCATATGGCGTGGTCTCTCTCTTCTGTTTTCTCCCCACCCATCAACCCTGAATTCATCTTCATTTCTAATGCTTGATTCCTTATCTCTACTCACTAAGGTCCACAAGGTCCCAGAACCAACCACAAGCTGCTGATCAAAGAAACTCTCCAAACAAACGTCTGTGTTAAAAATGTCCCCTTCTGAGAGATACTTCTGGGACCATCTTGTCAAAAACGGCCAAGGCTCCTCCTCTCCCCCTTTACCCATCTTCATTGTATTCAAAGCATCCACCCTACCTAATACTCTACATATTTTATGTGTTTGTAATTGTCTGTCTCCCATCAGAGTATAAATTTGAGAAGGGCAGAGACTTACTTACCTTCATTGTTAAATCCATTCAGTCCAAAAGTGTGGGCACATCACAGGGGTCCATAACTATTTTTGCAAGTATGAGTAAATGAATGAATTGAAGGGACCCTGGTGCTAACTACTAGTATCTTTTAAAAAAATCATTCTGCTGCATCACTCTGCATGATTCTGGGCTCTGCTACAATCCGTGGAGTCCACAGATTGGGTCTGAGATCAATCGGAATTGGCAAGATCAGGCCTAGATAAGGAACTCGAGTGAAGAGCAGAGCAGCCCTGGCACCCCCTTCCATTATCTCCTTTGTCACCGCTGCTCCAATTCCATGATGAGATTCCTTTTTTCTCCCCTCTTGCTGCCTTCCCTGTTTTCAGTCTAACCATAGCCAGGCTTGAGGTTTGGCTGATAATGCGTCACAGCTAACATTTTCCAGGCTTTTTTGCATCTTTATAGCAAACCCATGGTCTAAGGCCCTTCTGCAGTTCTGGAAGAGGTAAGTTCTCTCTCATGGCTGGACAACGTGCTGGAGCCATCTGAGCCAATCCTGTGGTTCCCCCACTGATCATCCACCATGAGATCACTCATGAGCCATGCCAGGGCCACAAATGTTGGTTAAGACAAGCCTGCCTTGAGCTTGAGGTAGATCTGTGGTTGGTTAGAGGGACCCAAGGCCAGCATTCGACCTCAGACTTAAATGCACCAACAATCTCATGTACTTGAGTTGTTGGTTTTGTGTCCCGGCCATGAGTAACTCTGGAAAAACAACCAGACATTCCAAGAATGGCGTGAGAACCAGTGTCAGCCCCGTGAGTCCTCACAGGTCATGGGCAGCATCTAGACCATCTACTTATTTCGCAGATGGGGAAACTAAGGCCAAGAGAGGCTAAAATCAAACTAACTCAGAAAGCTGGCTTACGTGTTCAGTCCCACAGGCCAAATATAAGATTAAGGCATGGTGCAGTGGAGGCCTGAGCTCTGCTGAAAACACTAGATGGGTACAGAGCCATGTTCTGCCTTTCTGCTTCCTATGTGTGACTTCTAGTGACTCAGTTAGCAGCTCTGAGCTTTAGCCTTCTGTAAAATGGAAAAAAAAAAACCACTCACTGCATAGTAGCCATGGGAGAGATTAAATTAGAAAACTAGCAGCATTCAAAAAACCGTTGACCTTCTCAATTCCTGTGGCCTTTCCACCCTCTCCTCCTCCTGTTTTTATGCTCGAAGAGGTTAAGCAACCTGGGCAAACCACACAGCTAGCGTGGAGTAGAATCTGAACTTTGGATTCTTGCAAAAATACCATCTTTCTATATACACATGAGTAGTTATTGAATAATAGCTCTCCTCTTACTTTAAGTATCCAGTCAACAAAGATTTGTTAAGTGGGTACGATGTGCCAGGCACTCGTCTTCACACTGGGGATACAAAAGAATCAGAGACAGACAGAGTCCTACCCCCAGAAGGGAAAGTCAGGTATAAATATCTACCTAACTAAATAAGAAAATGTCCGATATTAAGTGCTGTGATAGAGAAAACATAAGGGAATATAGAAGAGAATGACTGAAAGGCATCAAGTTCAGGGAAGACGAGAGAGAAGCTGTCACTTGAGTTGTGACCAGAATGATGAGAAAGAGGTAGAGATGTGACAATCTGGGGGAAGAGTGTGCTGGGCAGAGGGAACAGAGGATGTGAAGTTTACAAACAAGATGAGCATTGGATGTTTGAGGACAAAAGGGAGGTGGGAATGGGGAAGGAGTGTACAGGGAGAAGAGAATGGAAAGATAGGTGGGCGCTGACCACAGAGGGCCCTGCTGGCTCTAGGGCTTGGGTGTAATGTTCTCTCCCATAAGGACCCACTGCATGGGGGCAGCGTGACCAACATCCTCTTTGGCAAGAAGAAGACTGCTGCTGCATGGAGGATGGGCTGTGGAAAGGGAATACATTCAAATCAGGGAAATCAGTTAGTGGTTTGGTGGAGGGTTAAATAGCACTGGTGGTGAGACATGGTGAACTTGGAATATATTTTGAAGGCAGACTTGTTTGCATGTGGGAGAAGAGAGACTGCAAAGGTCATAGGTGAGTCCTTGGATCTGGGCCTGATCAACTGTTGGAAGAGAAGACTTGGGGTCAAGGCTATGTTAAATTTGAAATGGTTTTGGATTCTAAAGAAAAGGTGTTGATAAGAAAGGATGCCTGGTCTAGAAATAACATGACACATCCTCAGCTTTTGGAAGGCAGTTGAAGCCACAAAGCCGGGTAAGATCACCTGCAGTGGGTAGAGGGGAGAAGATGGGTGAGGTCTGAACCCTGAAGACACTCTGTGAACAACTGTTACATTGGTGACTCTTGGTCAACCACAGGGGTCCTTGGTACCCCCCTATCACATTGACTCTGGGTTAGCCATGTGACTAGCTTTGGCCAATGAGATATTAGCAAGCAAAGTACAAGTGAAGGCTTTTTAAAGTGTTTGCCCCTTGGGGTTTACTCTTGTGGGACACTCACCCTCGGAAACCAGCCACCATGCTGTGAGGAAACCCAAGGAGTCACATGGAGAGGCTCCCAGCTGGTAGTCAGTACCAACTGCCAACCACATGACTGAGGCCATTTTGGACCTTTCAGATGTCCCAGCATCCCTGAGAGATACCATAGGAAGCAGAAGTATATCTTGATCAACCAGAGAGTTGTAAGATATAATAAATGGTTCTTTTGGGTGACCGAGTTTTGGGGGTGGTTTTAATAAGGTAGTAGATAACCTAAATATTCACCTCAACATTTATAGGTAGAAGTGGAAGCAGAAGCAGCAGCAGGGTGACTGGGAAAGAGACCTCTTTCTCAGACAGAGGAGGAGAACCAGGCACGAAGCATTCAGAAGCTTAGAGAAGAAACACAAGGTTCGAGGGGTCGATTGAGATGAGGGTAGCAGCCATCCTTGGCGACCTTGTTCAGATCCGACTCTTGAGACAATGGGGATGCAGCCCTACTGGAGGAGAGAATGGAGGGACGATGCGTATGCAGAATTACGTAATCCTATTTTGGAATTTTACTGTCACAGAGAGGAGAAAAAGAGGGTACTAGCTAAAGAGTGATACAAAGTTAAGGAAGTGAGTTTGAGGTTTAAGCACTGATGGGGAGGGGCCCCTGGCTGGCTCAGTCTGTTGAGCTTCCAACTCTTGATTTCAGCTTAGGTCATGATCTCAGGGTCATGGGATTGAGCCCCACATCGGGCTCCGCACTGAGTGTGGAGCCTGCTTGGGATTCTCTCGCTCTCCCTCTGCCCCTCTCCCCTGCAAGAGTTCTTTTTCTCAAAATAAAATAAAATAAAATAAAATAAAATAAAATAAATTTTAAAATGCCGATGGGAGCCTTGTTCTATTGCTACTGTCCCAGGTGTCTCTTTTCCCTGCTCATTCCTAATCTTCTTTCTGTTGCTTTACTTAACACTTTTTTTAAATTATAGAACTTCTTAATATTTTTTTAAATTATAGAACTAATTGTAAAACTATGTATAATTAGCTCATTTATTAACCTGATTATGTATTATTATCTCCCTTCCATTAGACTGCGATTTGGCTGTTTTGTTCCCTGATGTATTCTAAGTACCCAGAACTGTGCCTGGCATAGACTGAATGCTTAGTACATATTGAATGAATGGATGGATAGATGAATGAATGAATGAATGAATGAATGAATATGAGTCTTTGATTATGAGAAGGGAAAGACTGAAAAGGGGGGGAAGACTCAAAAATCAGTCAGGAACAAAGTAAAGAAAACTAGCATAACCTTCTTATTGAGCCATTGACCTGAAGATTGTAGAGCCTGAGCCCTGGCTCCCCACTTTTCCCGTTAGCTCCAAGAAGGCAGAAAGACAGGATGGGGCTTTGCAGGAGTTTTCCTCTGGTTATCTCAGTCATTTCAGATTCTCTGGAATCCTCTGAATTTTCTACCTAGAGCCCAGGGATCCTTCAGCCATGGCTTATTCTGCTTGGTCATGTGTGCGGTCAATGTAGAATGTTATTTGGGCTTATCAGGCAGGATCCAGAGCCTGTACCCTAGTGGAGAGGTACACATCTAGTGGAAACTGAATGCTGCTTTTGGAGAGAATTTTAAGGCACGGGTGGTCAGCTGTCTCTTTGGGAGAAGTAAATGGTAGAGTATGGAGGCCACCTTCCTTGCATCAGTGGTCTTAGAAAATAAGAGGACTCACTAACCGATGAATTAATTAACACTTCCTCAATGTCAGGCCTGATTTTCAACTCTGGGGACCTAGAGATGAACGGCACATGGTTTATTAAGGAGCCTATGATCTCATGATGAGGACGGACAAGTAAACCAACAGGATTGACCCGAACCTCCTGGTTTCCACCAGCTGGTCCTATAGCTCCGTCCAGGTGACCCATCTTTCATGGACTCGGCTCTCATTCTGTCCCCGGAAAACTGTGTCCTCCACGGGCCACTCCAGCAGAGGTGTGGTAATGACGTCCACGATTGCTTGGTTCCTGGTACCTCCACGTCCCTTCTTTACAACTCAACCAGCTGTTCCTCCAGTGATGCCACCTTCAAGTCCCCCGTGTGTTTTCCATCTCCTGCAGGGAGCTAGACTAATGTGCCTGTGGAGAGGTATCTCGATCATCCGTTCTCTCGATGGATCCATTCTCCTCTGTGGCAGGCACTGTGGCCAAGCACAACTTCCAGTAAGGTCCGGCTTCCATCTTCACGGAACATACAGACTGGTCAGGGAGGCAGCTCGTTAAGTTGAAGAACAAAGCAGTGTCAAAACAGCATAATAATAGGACCTCAGAGGCAAAGGCATCTCAGTCAGACGAGGGGAAGCAGGTGTGAGAGGGAGTACAGGCAAGGACGAGAAAGACGTAGCTGGGGAATTGGAATGAACAAGATGAAAGCAGGTGGGTAGAAATGGAGGCTCAGGACAGCAGTGAGCATTAAGGAAACTACATGTAGTTCACTAAGATTGAGTCAAAAGGTGTGAGAGGAAATTGGAAGAGGCAGATGGGCAGGCATGCAGTGGCCGTGCCATGGGGGCTCTTGGATAGCTAAGGACCGTGGGATTTATCCTGAGAGAATAGGAGGACCCAGGCAGGGTTTTATGTTAGAGAACAAGAATGATATTTATGAATTAGGTCAGGCAGCATGCAGAAGAGCGATTGTGGTGGTTGGAGGAAAATTAAGGTGGTGAGCCTCCAGGCAAAGAGAGGCAGGCAAGGATGGCTGCAGTGGATGAGGAGAGGAGAGAAGAGCCATGAGACAACACGTCAGGGAGGCAGAGTTCCACAAAGTTGGGGGACTTAGTAACTGTGAGCAGTGGGGAAGGGGACAGAATCTTGGTTGATGGTTTGAACTTTCTGGTTCAAGCAATTTGATGAATAACGAATGACACCATTCACAGAAATCAGCAGGACTGAAGGAGGGTCCACTCTGGAGAAAGAAGCATCAAGCCTCTTGTTTCGGAGGTGGTCAGTGAGAAGCCGATGAAACGACCCGCGCGGAAATATCAAGCACGCGGGAGGCAACGCAAGGGGCAGTGCTGTTCTGGACCCAAACTTGAGTGCGAAGTCAAGGCAGAAAGGGAGCTGGTTTTCAGCCGCCAAGCTCTGCCTGGGAAAGAGGTTCTCACCACCTTCCTCCCTCTGCAGCGACCTCTGATGCCGGAGCTACCCCCCATTCCACATCCACCCACCCCGGGCCCGTTCATTCTCGTCCTGAGGCTTTCTGCAAATTGAATCCTACAGACCTGGCTTTCTCATATCCGTTCCAGACATTCCTGACTAATATTAACTGGAGCTGTAGCATATGAGAACGAAGGCAAAAGCTTGTTGTAAAATCCTTATAGCTTTTCCAGAACTCCGAGACCAAAGTCCCATTATCTCGGAGCAGAGAGGAAGTGGAAGGAGGGGGAGAAGGACGAAGTGGGATCACAGGGCCTGGCACGGCGTCCCCCGGAGAACACGTGCTTTCCAAGCCAGCTTTGCACTGCGTGGGCCAGCCAAGGACTGGGGCCAGCAACATCAATCCTGCAGCCAAAGATGACTAGTGGAACCCAGCACCACGGAGGAAATCCTTCCAAGTATCATTTATTTTAAAAATCCTCAAGGATATGGGTATTTTGTTTGGAAGTAACTGAGTTGGTTTTTTGAACTCTTTGAGGGCCTCTTCTCGGCTTCATTGGTGACTTCATACATTCCAGTGCCTTGAAGTGCCAGCCGTGTGCCAACAACACCCAGAGGTACACCTCCAGCTTGTCTGTTCCTCAGAACCCCAGACTCACGTGTCCGATGGATATATTACAGACATCCCAAGGACAGCATGTCCCAATCCGGGTTTTTGTGGGACCTCCAAAGTTGTTCCTCCCAACACTCTTTCCATGTGGGTCAAAGTCCCCACCATCCACTCATTTGCTAATGTTAGAAAAATGGGATGCTTCCTTACCTAGCCTCTTAACAAAGCCTCTTGACTTTACCTCTTAAGTGGATCTTGAATCTGGTGACTCCTCTCCTTTCCCATTGCCGCCGCTCTGGTCCAAGCTTCCTGCCCATCTCCCTGGATGATGGGAGCAGACTGCTAACTGATCATCAGAGGGAGGGAGGGAGTAGAATCAGTAGTTGAGAACTTGCTGAGACTTGGGAAAAAAGATAAAAACCTCTTTTAAAGTTTCTTTGGGCCCAGGGTGCACTTGATATATGGAATTAGATCCCTGTTAATTTCAAATGAGTCTCTAAATATATACAATTTGAGTGACAAACTTTGTAGTTTCAGAATATTGGAGAAATGACGTATGCTAGTCCTTTGAAAATGCTGGTTAATGAAGAGGTATGGCATTCATCATCTCTTAGATGATCTCCCTCACTCTTTCTCTTTAAGAAACTAGAAAATCAATGTTTTAACATTAAGCAAATTTTTTTTTAAAAAGTAGAATATGGTTTACTTATGTCACATGACCTCAACTACAGAAAAAAAGCCTGGAAAGAGAAACACATAGTTAACAGAGACACCGGAGAGCTTATGGGGTCATGGTTCAGTTTTTTCATTGTATTTTGTAGTTCAAAATTTTGTAGTAAACCTCTATTTCTTTTATATCCACAAAATAAAACAATTTAAAAATTATCTTTAAAAATAATAGAACATACTGAGCATTCACACAGCCTGGAGCATACTGTGCTCTAAGGATTTCAGGATGATGATTCTGAATGTGGATTCGCACTGGCCATTCTTTGGCTGTGGTTGTAGAAGGTGGAGGGGTGAGCTGAACTTAAATGCAGCTTTTGGAGTCCGTTCTAGAAAATACCCTATCTACTGGCCATTGTTATCGAGGTCAGTTTTTTTTTTAACCTATTCTCTCTAGTGTGTTGCTCTGTCCACTTAATAACACATTAATTTATTTTAAGAAATCATCAGGGCCAGGATGCCTGGGTGGCTCAGTTGGTTAAGCGTCCTACTCTTGGTTTCAGCTCAGGTCGTGATCTCATGGCTCATGGGGTTGAGTCCCGTATCGGGCTCTGTGCTGACAGTGGAGACTGCTTGGGATTCTCTCTCTCCCTCTTTCTCTGGCCCTCCCCTGCCCATGCCCCCCTCCCAAATAAATAAATAAACATTTTTTAAAAACCATCAAAAAATGATTTCTATCAGGGAAATAAAATTTCAGACAGTATGGGAAGCTCATGCACCAGAAGTCGCTATCTTTGATTTTTTTGTTCATAGTTCCAATGGTATATAATTACGAAACATTAAATAGCTTGCCCATACTCCATATTTATAAATGTTAAAATGTGTGTATTATCTTCTCCCATCTCATTTTTCCCTTCTCTCTTTCCTCTTATCACACTGCCTTTGTGTTGATTCTAGAACATTCCGTGCTTTCTGAGCTCAGGGCCCATGCACGTGCTGGCTCCTCTGCCTGGACGGCTCTCACCCGGGCATCCACATGGAGGGTGGCCTGACCTCGCTCATCCCCTGCCCACTGCCACCTCCTAAAGAGGTTTTCTCACCACATGCTCCATGACATCTGCTTGCCCCGCCCACTCCCCCCCCACCCTTTACCGCCACCACCACACAGCGTGCTCCTTCATACGTGGGTGTATTTGTCTGTCTCCTTCACAACAATGGAAGCACCCCAGATTAGTGCTTTTTGTTTGTTTCAATTCTATGTTTCCCCTCCCAGAGCAATGCCTGGCACATGGCAGGTTCCTAATAAATATTTACTGAGTGAATTGATGAGACCACTAATCACCCCTCCCCTCCCTCTCCCAACCTTGCTTTTTTATGGGTTATGTTTCGCTTCGTAATTATTTCTGGTCCATTAGCTACATGTGGGGTCTATTCATCGTCTACAAGCTTCCCCCACCCCCAACACCCTACATTTTTCTTCACCCCTCGTGCTTCTCCTGTCTCTGGCTTCTGACAGCTTCTATGGACCGTCCCATTGCACAAAATGTGTCCTTCTGTGGTGCTGATATCACCCTTGCTGTCATTTCTCCCATGATCTTCTCTGCAGCCACTCTGGGACTTGCCACGCTAGGCCAGGTGCATGCCATGCACATTTTCTGTCTTGGCATCTGCTCCCCCTTTGTGGGGACGGTCTTCTCTGTGAGCCACCGAGAACTCCAGTCCCACTCACCGGTGTTTTTACTCTAGTTATTACTTTCATTTACTCAACAATGTACAGGGTCCTTCCATTAAGTCAGTGGGTTTTTCACCTACTGGAATCTTGTCATTTTCCTGAACCTCTTGATGCATTGAGATGCACGCACGTACATGGGGTCATAGCACACATGATTTCAGTCTCATGGTCATGCTCGTTCTTCTTTCCCCTTTTGCCTTCCTCACCCTCTTCCTTACCCTGTGACCACCCCCATCTTGAGGAAGCGGTGTTGTCGGTCTGGTGGGCACTCTCTCCCACTGTCTACTCAGCTCATGCAATCATCCGCGTGCGTAGGCATCCCTGGGCAGGCTTTTTCATTCGAATCATTGTTTGCTTTACCAAAATGACATAATATAAACACACCTCTTTGCATCTTATTTTTATCACTTAATAACAAGTCATAGATCCCATTATCATAATTTGAGTATATTCTTTAAGTAATCTCACAATATTCCACGGTATAGCATAATATTATTTATTGAAACATTCACCTAACTCTGTGTGTGTGTGTGTGTGTGTGTGTGTGTGTGTGTATGTCAGTGCTTTCATTTCTGTGGCGCTGAATCCTAAAAGTGGATCTCTAAAGAATATATGTTTTAAAGTTTGAGTCGATGCTGCCTTGCTTTGTAAAACTGAGAAGGCAATTTGCATTTCCACTAGCATTAGGTGTTACTATTTTGAGATGTGTCCATCAGATGGTTGTAGAATGATGTTTCATCATTATGTTAATTTTTATTTCCCTGACGTCTAGCAAATTTAAGGATCTTTTCATATGTTTGTGGTTCATTTTGATTGCTTTATTTCATAGTTTTACCTACTTTATTGGGTGGTTTGTGTTTTTCTTATCAATTTATAGAAGAGATCTCTGTATATTACAGCTATGTTTCCTCTACCTGTCATCTTCATTATTGCTGCAGTAAAGTTTTGTGAATTAGATTAAATTAATATTCTAATGAGTTCTGCATTGGTTAACCCAAAGAAAAATGTCCTGAGCCTTAAACCTCTTCTTTCCTTTTCGCCTGTCTACCTGCACTGACTTTATCGTCTCTCGCTCTTCAGGAAGTAGCGGGATAGGGGGAAAGGAGGAAATTGACATTTGGAAGCATATTCTATATGCCTTATGTAGGCTGCCCAATTTGCATATTATCTTATTTAATTAAATGAGATTTAACAAATTTGAATCCTCACTTTGTTGATAAAGAAGCAGAGGGTCAGAGAAGTTAATTTACTTCTCAATGTCATAGAAATGACAGAGTCAAGATTTGAACCTCTGTCTGTCTGGCTCTAAAACCCATTCTTTCAAATGCTCTCCAATGACTGCTGGGCTCATTTCAGGCTCACAGCCACCTTGTGGGATTGTGAGGCAGGCTCTATCAGCCCCTTTCTCAGACTCAGAGGAGGTGGGTTTCTGCCCTCAAATCTAGAACTGTTTCAACCCTGGTGCCTGCCCACCCCTTTTCACTGGAGCTGGGAGTGCACTGGGGCAGGATGGCAAGGCAGCCGCTGGACGATCTTGTGTCTCTCAGTGAATTCTCTGCTCTCCAGAGGAGCAGAGATGCCACCTGCTTTGCCAAGGTTCCAAGAACGCCCTCGGGTCAGGAGGTCTCCCCCCACCCCACCTCGGGGGCTCAGGTGGGCAGGAGGGAGAGAAGAAACATGCATAAGGGGAGAGACCCTGAAATCCCCAGGACAAAAATAACAGCAAAGTTTCAGAAACTCAGAAATGACTGAAGCAAAAGAAAAGTATTCTGGTTGCCCAATATTTACATAAGAAGCTGCTTACATTTTCCTTTCCTGTTTTTAACTTATGAGCCGGCCCACAGACATGGACACTCACCCACATGCACATAAGGATGTGCGCCCAGATACATGTGTCCCACACGTGTCTCACCATGGACAACAGTGCCCCTGGGACGCGTCTATTTTCCTTCCCAGGCCTGTGTCTTTGTTCTTCATACGAAGAAGTCTACATTTGCATTTTTCCAGAAGAAACCAAGATAAGAATTCAAGTACAAGGGAATTTTTTTTTGGGGGGGGCGGTGGTGATCTGGAAAACGACGCTATGAAAATGGACAAGTGAGGCAGGGGCTGTAAGGAATATTATCGATCCGCAGTGATGACCGTGGCCAACAGGGACCCAGCCCCGCTGAGGAGTTCTGGGGAAGACTGTAGAACCTGTCTCAGAATTATCTCACCCAAGAGGGGAGGACACTGGAATGTGCATCCCAATCAACTCCCTTTCTGTCATGGTTGATGACTAGTGTGGAAAGAGAAATGCCAGCTTCCATATTGGCATGACCAACGTGCAGGTGCAGGACATAGCCAGGCCAAGAAGCTTTCCCATACGTCATCCACAACATCTGTTCTTTCTTATTCAACACCTGAGAGAAGTCCTTTCTTCTCTCTGAACCTCGGTTTCCCTCATCTGTCACGTGGGGAGAACATGGTTTCCCACAAGATTGGGATGGGGATTCCAGCATCCACAACCTACTGAGTTGGCTCCCAAAAGAGATTGGTTTTCTGTCTCGCCACCTGAACTCTTTGTCCCTTTCCAACTTCTGCTTGTCAGTATGTCCCAAGGCTCAGTTCCCGGGTCCCTCTCTTCTTTAGGACACACCCCCTGGGTGATCTCATCTAACCCGAAAGCCTTGAATGTCATCTAGAGTGACATTCGGGACTCCCCTATTCTTGAGTCCTCTCTGCCTTCTTCCAAACAGATCTGGAATCTGGCACTTCTCACCTTGCCTCCTGTCGTCCCAGCCCAACTTCCCACTATCTTTTGCTTGGTTCATTGGAGGAGGTTTCTACTGCTGATTTTGGTTTTTACCCCGATTCCCTCTAAAGCCTTTTCTCCATGCCAAACCAGAAGAATTCTTTTATTTTTAAATTATTTTTTACTGTTTGTTTTTTAAAGTTGTATTTGGAGAGAGAGGGAGAGGCAGAGAGAGAGAGAGAAAGAAAGGGAGAGTGGGGTGGGCGAGGGGCAGAGAGGGCTACAAGCAGGCTCCGCACGGTCAGCCTAGAGCCTGACACGGGCCTCAAGCTCACAAACTGTATGATCGTGACCCGTGCTGAAATCAGACGCTTCACCAACTGAGCTACCCAGGCGCCCTGAGGAATTTTTATAAGGTGAGCTGTATTATGTCGCTCTGTTCGAGTCTTCTAATGTCTTACCATCCCATCTAAAGGAAAATCCAGACTCTTTACATTGGCTTCTAAGAGTGACTGGACCCTTGGCCTCAACTCAAAAACCTCATCTCCTCCCCTTCTCTCTCTGGCTCAGTTTACCCCACCTACTCCTACCCCCTCCTATCCTCCACAGTCCAAGCCCCCTCTTGCTTCAGGGATTTTGCACCTGCTGTTCCCTCTTCCTGGATGTTCTCTCCCAAAGATCCATCCTGCTCTTTCCTTCACCTCCTTCGAGACTTGGCTCAAATATCACCTCTCTGAGGTGATGGCCTCAGAGAGGCCACCCCATGTCAAATGGCAATGCTATCCCACCGTACCTTCTCTGCCTTCTGACTTGTTGTTCTTCATAGCACTGACAACCATTTACTACATTGTGAAATGTTTGTATTTATTTTATCTGTTGTGAATTTTCAACCCCCTGAGCCCCCAGTGGAATGTGACCCCCTGAAGACTTTCCTTTTCCTGTGTTCTGTTCACTGAAACTGATCAGATTGATGGAAAGAACTAGTAGATGGTATATGGCATAGTTGTAGATGTAAGAAAACAAAAACACGCGGCAAAAAAAGGATGCAAAATATATGTAAAGAATTAGCAGAATGACATAATTTTACACACACCCACTCAGGAGACAAAAGGCCAGACGAAAATATGTCAAAACATTTATAATGGCTATTTCTGGAATTCCTAGAAAGATTATGGGGGACGTTCAGTTTTTTTTTTTTTTTAATTTATGCAGTTGTTTACATTTAAAACACTAAAAATGAATCCGTGTGACTTTTGCAGCTAGAGAAGCAATGGACATTTTAAGAGAAAAAAATCGGGGCCCTCAGTGAAATGTGGCTGTTGTCTCAGGCTGACTCTTTTGGACCCTGATTCTTTATCGTGGGCAAGAATGTTTCTTGAGCACATTTTAGTTTGTGTGTCAGAGTTCACGCTCTCATTTGCAAATGCACATGTATCTTCTCCAAAGCCCAGATTCCAACTGCAGATCAACCAGCAGCTTCTACATAGTGAGCAAAGTCTTCTTCAATAACTTCCTGTAAATTGCCTGTAATACCACTGGGGGTTAAAATGTAGAACACCCAAAAATAATACGCAAGATGTACTCTGAATCAAATGACTGCTCGCTTTCTCCCCTTGTGACAGCCAAGAGGGCGGTGGGGAACGGCCACCGAGCTCTGCCTCACGCCTTGAGCAAAACCCGCCCTTCCAGGCTTTTCCCGGGATTCCGACACACAAAGACGGAGTCCTGGCAGAGACCACGTCTATCTGGCGGGTGTCATGAGGGAGCAGATGAGGACACGGGCCAGATATGCAATCCCCATCAGTGCCTTGAGACTCCAGAATTCAGATGGCACCTGAGAGAAAAGGCAGGGGTGTCTCCCGACTGTTCACCCCCAAAGAGATGACGCAGGGACTTGTAGTGACGCAGTTTGTTGTTCAGAAACGGCTAAATTGTATTTTCTGTTACCTGGCAGAAATGGGGGCTCAAAATAGATTTTTGAGTGAGTTTTTGGTCATCCGCTTTGGTGACCGTATAATTCATAATCCGTCGCATTAATAACCAGAGGGTTTATCTCGGGTGGTAATGAGCTTCCCGTCTGAGGGCTTTTCAAGCAAGGGTAACGCAACCGGAAAGCCTTGCTTTCACGAGGCAGTGCCTTCCCGGGCTGTGTGGAGGTCCATGCAAGATGGTTCTGGGTCATTCCCTAGGGCATCTTTTGAACCAGGCAGAAATCGAGTTTATGCAGAAATCGAGGACAGATAAGGGAAGGACGGGTCAGGTAGACAGAGGGGCGAGGAGAGGGGGCTTAGGGAGACAGAAGGCTGTGTGAAGTTTCTCTTTGGTTCTGCTCATGGTCTATTGGTTCCTAGGTCGAGGGGGCTCCAGGCAGAAATAGACAACGTGGCTCACCCGGAAGCAATGGCTGGTCTGGGGTGGGGGCTCTTTGAGTGTCTTAGTGGCAGGAAGTGTCAGCAGGTGTGGGTGGGTGGTGAGTGGGAGGGATTCCCCCCTAGGGGAGAATATTCAACAGCAGGCAGGCAAGGGCACTGGCCGGTCAGCAGACCGAGCCTCCAGCATGCTTGCTGCCTGGAAATAACCAGCAACACGTTTTCCACGAATTCCAGCCACCTTCACGAACTGTCAGGACCGCTACGTGGGAGCACACAAGAG
Organism: Panthera leo; assembly: GCF_018350215.1. Classification (NCBI taxonomy): domain Eukaryota; kingdom Metazoa; phylum Chordata; class Mammalia; order Carnivora; family Felidae; genus Panthera; species Panthera leo. Next base: position 74,305,879 of record NC_056695.1, on the reverse strand, counting down.
CTGCCCGGCTGGGTGTGAATATACTCAACCAATATTCCCAGGCTCAGCCCCCGGCCCACCCACCCAGAATCTCACCCAGGGTGGCGGGGGAAGGGCCCGGAAGGGCTGAGATGTCTGGGGCGCGCGTCGGTGGTGTGGAAAAGCAACACTTTTATGGCTTCTGCCGGACGCGCTCTCGGTGGCCCCGTCTGGGCAGAGGCGAAGTGGAGTCGTGTGTCCGTGGCTCTGGGGTGGCAGGTCCCCACAGGGAGTGCCAGGAGTGGAGGGAGGGACGCAGAACAGATAGGGCCACTGGGACCTGGGACTTGGAAGAGCCTCCGGGACCTCCTGGGAAGAGTAGGGAAGCTGCAGTTGGGAGACGCGGAGCCCAGGCTAGAGGCAGCGTGTTCCAGGGAAGGGAACTGTTCCCGCAGGAGGGAGGGAGTCGAGGTGATCGACGTGCTAAGGGCTTCCCGCGGACCCTCCTGGCTCTTGGGAGGGAGCAAGGGTCCTCAGAGGCCCACGCGGAAGGCCGGGGTGAGCGGGCTGGAGCGGGAGGCTCTGGTCCTCAGCGAGCAGCAAGCCCGCAGGCTTTCAGAATGAGTCAGGGATCGGTCGCCAACAGCCCTACGTTCCAGCCCAGACCACACGGCCTGGTTCTGAGCCTCAGAGCAAACCACTTGGCAAGACGCAGCCTGAGAAATTTCAAATCATGTGCAAATTTCTGCCTGTCCCACACCCCACCCGACCTCCAGCTCTGCCCTTTGCGAGCACCGCACCCCGCCTCCAGGCCCCGCACGGCTGTGCTCGCACGCGCACAGGTACCCCACCCCCAGCCCCAGCCCATGTATGCACACATGGGCACGTGCACCCCGCCTCCAGGCCCAGCACATACGTGCTCACATGTGCACACACACCACCTCCAGGGGCCTGCTGGGGGTTCTCTGCCTGCCTCTCTCTCTGCCCCTCCCCTGCTCACGCTGGCTCTCTCAAAAATAAATAAATGAGGGGCGCCTGGGCGGCTCGGTCGGTGAAGCGTCCGACTTCGGCTCAGGTCATGATCTCACGGTCCGTGAGTTCGAGCCCCGCGTCGGGCTCTGTGCTGACAGCTCGGGGCCTAGAGCTTGTTTCGGATTCTGTGTCTCCCTCTCTCTCTGCCCCTCCCCTGTTCATGCTCTGCCTCTCTCTGTCTCAAAAATAAATAAACGTTAAAAAAAATTTTTTTTAAATAAAAAAAATATAAATGAATTTTAAGAAATAAAGAACATGCCCCAGGAGGGCTTTTGGAGTAAGAAAAGCCAGCTTTCCCCCTCCATTTAGTTTTGAGAGAGAGAGAGAGAGAGAGAGAGAATGGCAGAGGGGCAGAGAGAAAAGGGGACAGAGGATCTGAAGCGAGCTCTGCGCTGAGCAGCAAGCCCGATGCAGGGCTCGAACTCACGAACGGAGAGATCGTGACCTGAGCCGAAGTCAGACGCTTCACCGACCGAGCCCCCCGGGGAAGGTAAACCTGCAGCGAGTGAGGTTCTGTGGGAGGGGAGAGAACAGAGGCCCAGCTGCCTGGAGGAGAAGGTGGGCTTCGCAGGGAGGGGGCAGCAGGGAGGCAGAAGGGGCTGAGCAGCGAGAACAGAGGAGAGCCCTCCAGGCCGAGGAAACCGTGTGAACTCAGGCTGGGAGGCGGGACACCCCCACCCCCACCCCCACCCCCGACCCTGGGGCTGGGTTGGCCCTGCTCTTTCCCGACCTCCCCCGAGCCCGTTGCTACAAGGGACGAGTGGATGGCTTGTCTGGCGGCCACCTGCACCGTCTTCTCCCACGTTCCTGGCAGGGTTGAGGAGCAGGTGCCTCAGCTGGAAGAAATTCTGCGTCTCTAAGATTTGGACATGGAAAACCATGACCTCCGCAAACACGTGCCCAGCCGGGGTGACGGGGATCTGTAGTCATGAGAAGACACCTCGGGAGCAGGTGCAGACAAGCCTTCTGTGTCCGGCTCAGGAAGTCATGTGTCCTGAGCAGTAGCTTGGTTCTCTTGGGGCGCAGCGTAGGGGCTGAAACCCACTCCTTGTCTGTCCCCAAATCACAAACCCAGTGGAGGGGGGCGTTCTCCCTAGAAGGAAATGCTCTATACGGACACGCACAGGTCCCAAGGACCCCAGTCTGGGCTTAGGAGCTCTGCGTTTTAATCCCGCCATGGCTGCTAGTAGGTTCTGCCCTTCCAAAGAACTGGTTCTCCTTCCCCAACGTCTTATGAAACAGGGTAGACACAGCTGTTCAGGGGACACTTGTCAGGTGCATCGTGTCAGGTGAATGACTCACGGGAGACCCCTGGGCCTGGCTTTGTGATCGTTCATCCCTTCTGAGCCTGGGTTTTCCCGTCTGTGAAATGGCAGGTGACAGTCTGTGCTCTGACCTACTCACCAGGTTTGTTGTGAGGGTCTGACGGGTCACAAACATCCCAGGACTGTGAACACTCGGGACACGATGGTGTTCATATGAAAGGGTCGGGAGCGGAAGTCTGGGACCCACTCGGTCAACGACAGAATGAACACCAGGCTGCCTTGGTGGAGCCCTGTTACATGGTCCCCAGGGTCCCCGCGAGGCCTGCCAGGAGACCCTGGTGGCCCATGTGGCCCAGCCACTGTTGACTTGCTGGGTGGGGGTCCCGTCCTCTTTCCAAGCCTCGGCTTCCGTCTAGAAAATGGCAGGGGGAGACGGGATGATTCCAAATGTCCTTCAAGCCCCAACAGTTCCAACAGGACTCTGGTCCCATATACTTGGGTCTCTGAGGCAGGACTGTTTGGGACTCTTGGAACATCTGTGTCCTCGGCGAGGAGGTCACAATGGGGCTGAGGAATGTTCAGCAAAGTAGAATACGGTGCAATTGCATCCTGGCTGAATCGGCTTGTAAAGATTTAGCTCTAGGCACTAGACCAATAGTAACAACCATGGCATGATGAAAATATGGAATTTAAAAAATCAAGTGTCTGTAAATGGAAGCTGTCTACTTCTCCTTTGGGATCAACCAGAGAAACAGAGCCTTGCTCCCACATCAGAGAAAATGCCGACCATTATCACTGGGGCACCCTCTATGCCACAACCCTACCTAGTGGGCGTTAACAGGCGATTTTTGACTGTATGTGATTTTTACTCAAGATATCAGAGCCTAACCTCCCTGCAAGACTCAGTACTAGTGTAATATGCCAGGATTAAAAATTATTTCCAGTAACTAATGACACACTGAGGGTCCACATTGGATTAATTTTTTTTTTTTTTTTTTTTTTTTTAGCTACAAAATACTATGTAGTATATGGGCCTTTTTCGTTCACGTGTGCCTATGATACAGAAGGACGTTTCGAAACACCCAAATGTTACAAGTGACTCCCTGGGTATTAGGGTTTAGGGTGATTTCCTGTCCCTCCTTTTTTGCTGGTCTGCTTTTCGTAATGATTTTTATGCCTCTGGGATCAAAGTCGTTATGTCTCCAGTCGATCCAAGAAGCAGCTGGGGTAGAATCCCCACAGGGAGCAGAAGAATGGCAAAGGCTGGGGGCGGAGGCCCACGTGACCTTGCCCACTCTCTGAACTGCTCACAAATGTTGGAGCTATTTGGGGCCTGTGATGTCACCCGGCAGGCCAGACCGTGGCTGTGGTTATGATGTCATCCACTGTCTGGCCGGGTGGCTCTGGGGCCAGTGAAGTCACTGGGGATGGAGAGCCCCTGGAGAGCCCCTTGGCCCCTGCACAGGGAGACACGTCCTCTGGACGCAGTCCACAGGGATGTGCCAAGAAAGCCCGAGAAGCTCTAACTCTGCAAATGGGGCAGCTGGCTAAGCCTGGAGGCACGAGGGGATATTTTTGGCCTTCCGCTTGCGCCCTCCTGGAGGCTGGAACATCCAGAAGCACCTCCAGTCCTGCCCGGCCTGCTCACCCCTGCCCTCCACCACTGACAGGACAGGGCCCATACCATAACTGTGCCTCCTCGACTCTGTAGGAGATTTTCTTTCTTCTTCTTCTTCTTCTTTTTTTAAGTTTATTTCTTTATTTTGAGAGGCACAGAGACAGTGTGAGTGGGGAAGGGGCAGAGAGAGAGAGAGAGAGAGAGAGAATCCAAAGCAATCCAAAGCTCCTCTAAGAGGAGCCCAACGTGGGGCTTGAACCCGTGAACCTTTGCCTCCCGATGGGCCGGCCCTCTGCCTGATGGCAACCCCCACTGCCCCTGCATGGTTAACGTCAACCCATCCCTCAAAGAGCTGGCTCCCCACTCACCCCTTTCTGGGACTGCACCGAGGTAGTGTGGCCGGACTCCTGTGGCTGAGCCCCAAGTCAGACTTCTAGGTCTGAGTCCCTTTTACAGGGTGCGACCCTGCACAGGATTTCTCATGCCTCTGGATTTGGTAGAGGAGATGTTTCACCCATCACTTCACGCGAGAAGGAAATGAGGACTTTTACGAGCAGCACAGGTTAAGGCCTGGCAAGTTCAGCCTCCGTCAGTGTTACTGTTCACCGTGGTCCATGGCGAAGAACGCTCCCTGCAGAGCCTCCTTCCAGACGTTTCTGAGCCCCTGGAAACTTGCTTCCATTCTTCCAACTTCTCTTTCCCATCAGCAAGAGGGGGTAGCAATAATTCTTAAGTCGGGACAGATATCTAATCTGAAAACTGGAAATGAACTCAGAAAGAAACGTTCAGCTGGCCTCCCTTCTGGCCCAGACACCCTGGAGATCTTTAAAGAGGAAGTCACTGGCTCAGCTGACTGAGTTTACCATTTCTCTGTCTAAACCACCATGCACCCAAAGCTCTGGTCCAGTCTCAGCCCCTGTGAGCAGAAGAGAGGTGAGGAAGGAGGAAAATGGCAGTTTCTATGTTTATGGTGTGGATTTTCACCCCGGTGCTTGGGCAGGAGATATCCAAGTTCAAGATGGAGGAAGCTCCCTCTCCAGTAAGGTTTTCTCCACCTGCTCCCTGTCCTCACCACTCCTCCTGTGACCATCAAAGAGCTGCGAGGCGTTACACAACTGTGAGGAGACACCATCGGTGGGAAGGAACGTAGGACATTGGTACAACACGGGGCTTATGGAATCTTGGAGGCAAAATCATGACTTTGTTTGGAACATAAATAGACTCCCAGCCCATGGATATGTTTAGTCCCAGTGAAAGTCCCCCAAGATTTTCCCAGCCAAAATGTTTTAGTTTTAATTTACCCTGATGGGTCCCCTAGGGGCCAAGGCCTAATGGCTATGGGGCTGGGTGACCACACAGTAAGAGCTCTGGATGTTTAGGGACGAGAGGAACGTGGGAACCACTAGCCTGGTGTCCAGCTCTCAGGTGACATTTGCAAATGGTGATGAAGGGGACACTTCCGGCACGCTTGGTGAATGTACATATTAGCCAAAGGGCTTGGTAGGTCAGCGTCCATACTCTGGAGGCTCTGGGTATTGGTTGTCTATTTCTGGTGTAACAAATCGCCTGAAAATAAGAGAAACATTCGATCGCAGTCTCTATGGGTCAGGACTGAGGTCCCGTTTCCTTGCCGGCTGTCAGCTGGGGGCCATCCTTAGCTCCAAGGGGCCTCTGTCTGGCCCTTGGATGCAGACCCTCCACATCTCGGAGTCAGCAAGAGCATGAGGAATCCTTCCTCTGCTCTGAACCTCCATGCCCTCCCCTTCCGCCGCATCCCTTCTGCCTCTGGACAGCAAAGGTTCTCTGCTTTTAAGGGACCGTGTGATTAGATTGGGCCCCGAGTAACCACTCTAGAAATCTTCCTCTATTAGGGTCCCTGACCTTAATCTTACCTGCCAAGTCCCTTTCAGTCATGTAACAACCTATCCATAGGTTCCAGGCAGGTGTCAGGGCACAGACGTCATTGCAGGGCCATGGCACAGTCTACCACACCCCACAGTGACTTCTGTCCCACAGGGGGAATGCCGTCGGTGATTCTGACAGACTCCAAGCTGGGGAAATCAGAGCTCTCCTTCGTTCTTTCAAAAAGCATTCCTCGAGCACTCGCTGCGTGCCAGCAACTTTCCCCAGTGCTCCGGATGCGAAATGGACATAATCCACTAAGAGAAAAGGGAAAGAGGAGGAAGAGAAAGAGAAACTACTTCTGTTGCACGTCTACGATGTGTCAGATGCACTTCCTGCGTCTTCTCTAACGTTCAAGGGCATCCCACCATACAGATGAGAAAACTGGGGTTCAGGGGTTCAATAACTTGCCCAAGGTCATCCAAATCATCCGCTGCACAGTCAAAACTCACACCCTCTTTCCCCTCTGCTCCTCCTGGTTTGAGACATTCAGGACATGCCAGTCCACAGAGGGGAACACAATGCCTTTGGGGACCAAGCGTTGGACCCTCCCACCAGGGGTCACTTCCCTCTTCCCCCAGAGGGCGAGGGATCCCTGGGGGTTTCCCGAGGCAGCCGGAGGGGAAGCTGGCTGACCTGTGGTCCCTGACCTGGACGTCCAGAGTTCTTCTGAAGAAGCCAGGAAGACCATGGTGATGGGCGGTCTCTGGGCCCTGAAGTCTCCTCTGGCCGAATTTACATGTTCTTGACTGTCCAGGTGCACTCCTTCCTCTTTTTAATGACCCAGTGTATTTATAGCTCATCCTTCAAAGGGTAATGAGCTGTGGGCTTCAGTCTTCAGACTTGCAGAGAACTGGGAACAAATCAGGTGCTTAATACACACTGTCGAGCAGAGTTAAGAAGGGCCATGGCAGAGGGCCAGAAACGTCTAAGTAAGAGGCACTGCATCACAAGAGAAATTCACCTCTGGGACGACTATTGCTCTTAATCATGACGATTCACCTCTTGAAGAGTTACAGTGTCCCTAGTGCTTTCCTGTGCCATCCATGGATGTCGATTTACTCATTCCTCACAGCACCCTGGAGGGGTGTCGATATAGGCATTTCATCCCTAACTCAGGAGGTGCTCAGAGATGTTACGTAACTGGCCCCGAGACCCAACACTGGCCAGGTGCAGGCTACAGGTTCAAAAGCAGGCGTGGCCTCTGCCAAATCACAGCCATGGCCCTCCCCCTGGCCACACAGAGAGGCCAGCAAGGCCTCTGAGTCCAGCCATGATTTTATTGGAGCCCACATCAGCTCTGCGGTGGGCTTTTTCTTCTCCTGTTTTACAGGCAAAGAACTTCAGAAGGGCCCAGGCCCGCGTTTAGGAGGGACACCGGAAGGAGGAAGGAACAATGGTTTTGGAACCTGAGGCTGAGCGCTGGCATTCCCATGCTGTGTTGTCTCGCTCTGGGACCCCGTTGGTCCAGACACCTGCGTCGGTGTCGGAGGTCACACTCGCCACCATTAGGTGGCAAGTCTCTGCCTATAGTGTGTTGGGGAGAAATTTCTCCTTATTCCTCCCTGTTGGCTACTTCTTCTGCCCATAGCCCCGTTCCCCCAGCTCTACCGTGGCTGGCTTCAGCTGATCTGCCATCTCCTCATGAGGGGGACCAGAGTGCCCCTTCTTTCTCATCACCCTCACCTCTGGCCTTGCACACAACTGGACTCCAAGATGTTGCTGACGGCTGGGTGAGGGCGGGAGAGGAAGGAGGCGAGTTTCATTCAGAGGGAGGGAAGACCTAATGAGCTCCACTTCGAATACGAAGGGAAAAAGAGGATGAAGGGACCCCAGCATCACCATAGGAAAGACCCACAAAGGCCTTAGACAGACATTGGGGCCCCATCTCCCCTTACCGAGCAGACCCCACCTCAGGCCAGCAGGCACTTGGGTAGAGACGCCTGTTGGTCATGGCCCCATGCCTGCTGCTGGTCACCTCCCTTGCCTTTTTCCTTATTGTGACCATCACTCACTTTCCAACCTTGGAAAGGCCCAGAATATCGGTCTCACATGGGCGCAGTTGGGATGGCGTGCCGGGCACAGTAGTAGACTGAGCGGTCTTGCTCGGGGGGGGGGGGGGGGGGGTGGAAATTTGAGCGCCTGGTCAGGCGGCGTGGAGGCAGGTCCATGGAAAGAGAGGAGGGCGGGCAGGGCCCCAGGAGCCTTGGAAGGACAAGGGACGAATGGGCATGGAACTCAGAGGGGACCTGAGGCTCCCCCCCAGCAAGTGGGGGTGGCCTGGGCACGACTGAGGCAGCTTCTGAACATGTGGAAGCTTGCCAGATGTGGTCACACCCTCAGGGCCCCCGTATGATTGCTGGGAATAGGTTCTGCCTTTGCTCATGCGGTGGGCGTGTCTAGAACGCCATCCCCACACGCCTAAGCTTAGTTTTGCTTGTCCTTTGTACCCAGCTTGGGCTCACCTTTTGGAGCACATCCTCTGGTTTGACTTAGGCGCCCCTCACGGCCCCTGGGACCTCTGCTTTCTCCCCGCCCACTGCTCTGTGATCAGCTACTCACTTGTCTGAACGCGATAATTTGTCTTTGTGCCTCAGCACCGAGCCGAGGGCCCGGCCCGAAGTGGGGAATGAGCTGGACAGCATCTATATTGGCAGAGAAAGCCCGTTCTCATTAGTGCTCACCAATCTCTAATTATGTGGGCCATTCATTTCTCTTGCGTCACAGGAACCTCACAGCAATGCTAGGAGAGCAATGAGTTGTCCAGATTTTCCAGTCGAAGCTAATGCCCTGATTGGTGCAGGGGTTTATTCTGGGTCATCCAGTCGCTGAGCGGCTGAGTCAGAATGCAAATTTTTGTCTGACTCCCAAGCCCAAATACTTTTCCTCTATCTCGAAAACCTGAAGGTGGTGCTTCCCAAACCTGGCTGAGAGTCATTAGTAAGGGTGGTGTAAAAACATACGGATTCCTTGGAGATAAGGTTAACAGCATAGGGTTCAAGGGCGACAGAGGGAGAGAAGAAAGGGAAGGAGAGAGAGCACAATTATAAATGCTGGATACAATGAGAGGCTCCACCATACTATTATGGTCTAAACAGAGAATGCTCTAAAACACGGCACGGTTTTGAGCAACCAGTGAAGTATCATGCAGGAGAACCTCTCTGGTCGTGAGGCTAGAAATGTGGCTAGAGGAATGGCCTGGGGTTACATCACAAGCCAAGAGTGCAGGGAGTATAATCCTAGCATACTGCCTGGCCTGTGATATATATGTGTGTGTGTGTGTGTGTGTGTGTGTATTAATTAAAATATATAAAATATATATTTAATGTAAATATATTAAATATAAATATATTTATATATTACATATATGTAAAATCTTAATATGGTAAATGAAGTTAACAGGCTTTCAATTGTAGGAATTACCCCATAGAACAAAACATGGAAGGTTCGTTCGCATGAAGGTGCAGGACCAAGTAAACCCAAGGACAAGGACAGTAAAACCAAAGAGGAAAAGAAGGGGAGGTTTAAGGATGCCAACGGGCTCAACATTGAAGGTGCCAGGGAGGGACAGTTGGGACACGGATGGAATAAGGAAAAGACACTGTTAAGAATTGCCAAATTCACCGAAAGAAGAAATAAGAAGCATCCTCTCATCCTGCCTTTGGAGATACGGGGGGAGAGGCTGGGTGGCATTGAGGGAGCAGAACCGTCCTCTTGTCTCAGCAGGAAATCACCAGGTCTGGGGTGAAGGTGATAAATCATGGAAACAGGTGAACTCACCAATCCAGAGTCATGGGGGTGACCGGGTGGAGGTAAAAACTCTGACAAGTGGCTGCTTACAGAGGGGATGATGGCAGGTGGGGGACACGGGGCGGTAATTCCTTAGGTACAGGTATTGTTTATTTGAAAGTCTAATTACTGAACCCTGCCTTAGACCTATGCATTCTGAAAAGATTGGAAACAGGAATCTCTGATTTTCATGTGCCACTGCCTGAGGGTCTTGCATGGCCTGCCTGGGAGGACCTGTTCCTGTTTTCCCAGCTCGCGTGGGGACCGTGGGGGAGGCCCTGAGCTCTGGACACAGCTGCCTCTGTGCTGGGGTTTGGGAGGTGGAGAGCCCTGCAGGCACATGTTACAACTTCCCTTCGAGGAAGTCGTTTAGCCTTCTCTCTTCCTTTAGGTTAGCTTCCAGCTCAAGAGGAAGTTGATTCAGACCGATGACTGGGTTTGCAGCGAATTTCTTCACTTCCTTTCTTGATTCCTCTCTTACTGATCTTTAAGGTCACTCTGTGTGAAATGGTGCCCTGCTCACCTCCTGACTTTTCGGTGACCCTTGCTTTGGTGTGAGGTCCCGTGGCCTTCCTGATCTTTGCGGAGGGGGTGTCCTCTGGGCCGCCCTGGTTTACCTCAGGCTGGCCCGTCCCATCTGGGGATAGACAAGGACTTCCAGAGAGATCTCTGCGGTGTAGGAGAAAGGGCTGGAGCCTGGGGCCGCCATTCTGAAACCAGCACTGACAGGGGCTGGCCGTGGGAGCCTGGGATGCACATCTTCTCTCTCTGGCTCACTTCATCGGGGTGTGGGCTCGGGTCCCCTTCAGCTCAGTCTGTTGTGCGTTGTCTTTTTAGCTGCTCTTCTCTGTGAGCTGCTTCAGGGCAGGGACCCAGATGGCCTGGCCTTTGGAACCCTCAGATTTTCCACCCATAGCTTTCTCCTGGACTGGCCTTTAGTGGGCGCACTGAATGGACTGTTAACTATAAGGACTTACGAACACCACCTCACTGTTTTCCGTTCACACACATTAGCGCCCTCAATCTGCAGGGCAGATTCGCAAAGCAGACATTATTATTGTAACAGGATGTTAAGGTGGGATGTTTTCTAGCTCAGTTTTCAAAGGCTGAGGGCAAATAGTAGGTAGTATCCCGTGCTAGACCGTCGTGCAAGGCTGACCAAGGGGGCGGCCCCATCTGGTTCCACCCACATGAGACCATCACCCCCTCCAACCATGTTAAAGAAAGTGAACGACCTATTTTCCGGGCTAATGATGGAGGGTTTGGGGTTTTGCTAGTAGCCTGGAGTGGACTTTTTATTATCAGGAAAACAGTGAGCTATGCCTGAGGTTTGGTCCAGGGGCAGGATAAAATACCCCTCCGGTGAGGGATAACAATATATCGGTTTTCTATGGATGCTGGAACAAATTGTCACAAATGTATGACAAAATTATTATCTCACGGTTCTGTAGATCAGAAATCCGACACAAAGCTCAGTGGGCTAAAATCAAGCTGTCTGCAGGCTGCATTCCTTTATAGATGTAGGGGAGAATCCATTCCTTTGCTTTTTTCCAGCTTCTAGGGGCCACTCAATCCCTTCCTCCAACTCCAGAAATGTTGGGCTGAGGCCATCTCACACTGCTGTCTCTCACCTCCCATCTCTTGCCTCCCTCCCCTACTTTTGAGGACCCCCGTGGTAATTGTTAGTACATTGTTGTCACATTGGGCTCACCTGGGTAATCACTTTCCCCATCTTAAGGTCAGCTGATCGGCAATCTTAACTCTAACTCTGACCTAATGTCTTCTTGTTGTGTAGCCTTAGTCCTCCACAGGGTCTACGAATTGGGGAGGGACGTTATTCTGCCTCCCACAAATGGGGAGTAATAGGCAGAAATAAAAGTGCTTCCAGCATGCACCTTGCTAAGCATTGCTCATCCAGTAAACTTCATGGAATCCATTCTACAGGTAAGGAAAATAAAGATCAGAGAAGTTAAGAGTAGGGTCCATTCTTTTTTTTTAATTTTTATTCCAAGCCCTTGGGTCGAGGGCTGACTTTAAGAGTAGGGTTCATTCTTTTTTTTTTTTTTAATTTTTTTTGAATGTTTATTTATTTTTGAGAGAGACAGAGACAGAATGCGAGTGGGTTAGGGGCGGAGAGAGAGGGAGACACAGAAGCAGAAGCAGGCTCCAGGCTTCGAGCTGTCAGCACAGAGCCCGACGCGGGGCTCGAACTCACGAGCTGTGAGATTATGACCCGAGCCGCAGTCCGACGCTCAACTGACTGAGCCACCCAGGCGCCCCAGAGTAGAGTCCATTCTTGACCATGCCTTGGAATTCCCTGATGCCTTGCCCCCACCCACTGCCTCTTCCAGGGTTCTGATCTAACTGATCTGGGATGTGGTATTGGGATTGGGATTTCGTAAAAGGGGTCAGATGATTCTAGCCAATGGCCAAGGCTGGGAACCACTGGGCTAAAGGAGTTATTCCAAGTCATTCTGCTACTGTGAACACCTGGCAGAGCATGGGACCATGTCCAGGTCTATCTTATTTCGAAGCCCCCACTCAGGTGTTGGTGGCTGAGGAAACTCCCAGGCTTCTACCCAGTATCTCGCCATTCACCTCTGCCAACTGCACTCCAGCTTTGTTGGCACAGTGGTATCTCCTACTCTAGGGAATAAGTCGTGTTTGTCTCATCAGGTCATGGTAAGCCCATTCCCTATTGTCGGTGATTGGTCTACAAGTGGGGACACAACTCCATGATGGCCAAGGGGACGTAAAGGGAATTTTTCTGGGAATTTCTGGGGAAGAAATTTTTCCAAGAAAGGAAAAAGACACCTGAAGGGAAGGCCCTTTATACCATGCCTTGCTTTCTTCCAGCACGGATGCCGTCAAGAGCAAATGTGATGTCTGGAACTGTGGCAGCCGTACTGTGGCAGTGAAGTGAGACATCATCCATGTGCTGAAGACAGCAGAGAGGAGAGCTGGAAAGAGTCTGGGACCTTGACCAATGCTAGGACTACCCCCCTCCCGCAGTATCCTTTGGTTAAGGCACTTTCGTTGGGTGTTCGGTTCTGGCACTGAACTACCCTAACTGATCGATCCTCTAAGCAGCTTAGAGGTTACCTGAGGTCCTCAGTGCTTTCAGGAGGGTTTTGCCTAATACACAATGTCACTGTAAACGTATCTGAAGTCTAGAGAGTGCAAGGAAATAGAGAAACCGGAAGACGTGACTTGAACTCTGATTGTCCACCTTCTCCCCTGTATGAAATTAGGCACACCACAACCCTTCCCGAGACTCCCCTTCTACATCTGCAAAACGGGGGTGATGGTCCCAACATATGAATCAATAGTGAGTCTGGTCTATGCCCCAATGAGATGGATGCATGTAAACGTAGGACGTACCACATAAATGACAGAGACTGCTAACCAGCTCCATTTGCTTTTACTTTGGGTTAATTCTCTCTCTCTCTTGCTTTGTCTCCCTGTCTCTGTCTCTCTGGAGTGTGTGTGTGTGTGTGTGTGTGTGTGTGTGTGTGATTGAGAGAGAAGACAGATTTAAACAGATTTGCCTTCATAAGTGTGTCCTTTAGGGGGCTAAGTGATAAAATCTGTTGCTTATCTGGGAACCCAAAGCAACCATAACTGGGGTAATAATTCATCTCCTTTCCTCTACCCCTGCTCACATTCAGTCAAGTCCTATCAATTCTGCTTCCTAAAAGGGTTCTCAGATCTCTGTCTTCCCCCATTTCTACCCTCACGGCCTTAATTCAGACCTCGTTGTCTCTTGCTTAGGATATTACACCGGCCCAGCTGGTCTCCCGTCTCCATTCTGGAACCTTCACAAGAGAATTCTAATGTGGGGGTGGGACTGTATAACTCTGGAGCCCACCCTCGATGCAATCTCCTTTCTTGTGTTACTCTCAACACCTGTTTACCTGTCCTTTTCTCCATCCAGAGGGCAGGATCCCTGCCTCCCTGGCAAATCAGCACGGGGCCTGGGGGAGAGAGAATGTTCCACAAATATTGGCTGGAAGGAAGCGGTAGTCTGGGATTCAAGCCTCAGGAAGATCATGTGGTTTGTCGTCCCCCAAGGATTGTCTTAAAGAAACAAATCCGAGTCACCCATGCGTCACTGCATGTAGACATTTTATTGAAAGTTAGTGGCTATTTTAGAGAATAAGATGCCCTTGGTGACAGCCTGAGGTGGGGTTGGCAGACTGGGCAGGGGCGTCTTAGCAGCTACAGCTACTTGCTGTAGCTCTTGGAGCCTGGCTCTCCTGTCGGCGGGTCCTCTGCGTCACTCTCTGCTGATGGACCCTGCTTGGCTTCGTCTGAAACAGGAGAGGCAAGGTTGGTCCAGTCCAATCAGGTCTTCCCCCCATGTCTTCCCCCTTGGCCCTAAGAGAGCCCAGCCTCTGACGGGCCTTCCCAATGATTGCTCAACAGCAGAGCATTTCCAGGGGACGGGCATCAGATTCACCACCACCGGTCACGCTAAGGGTACAATGGGGCTTGGGTTCAATAGAGAGCCACTTGGCCTTGGAGGCTAATACAGTGTTAGCCATCTAAAGCATGTTGGGCAAGGTCCCTTCCCTGCTGAATGTTCCACTCCCATCTCTTGCCACATGAAGAAATCCTGCCATTCTAAAAACCTTCAGCCCCACCATCACCTCCCCAGGAAGCCTTCCCAGACCCTCCCTCCACTAGGCTCCCACTGGCTTGGGTGCAGACGTCCATCGTGGTGCTGGGAAAGCCAAGGGGCCATTTGCTGGGTTACATCACTCACTCCCCCACTCTCCCGGAAGCTTCTTAAAGGCATTGCACTTATTTCTGTATTCCCAGAGCCCTCGTTATGATTCATTTTCTCTCCTTAATGCCTGCTCAACAGGAAGTTCTCTTTAGCAGGAAGAAGTGGTAATACCCACTTCTCCCCTGGCTAGAAATCCCACACCCAGGCCCCTGGTGTCCTCGCCCTGTCTCTCTCTCTCTCTCTCTAACTTTCCCCTCTCGCCCCCATCAGAACAGAAGAACCCCCAGTACTGTGAGCTCTTCATGAAAAAATGCTGAGCCGATGGCACCCTATGATTCACTGGCCCCAGTGAGCTCCACCCACGTCTGCCACCCAGCGAGCTCAGTAAATGCAGGGGGTTAACAACCCGTCCACCCTCTGCCCAGCCCCCATCTGCCCTCTGCCCAGCCCCCTGCCCGCTCCAGCCTCCCCACCTGCCGTGGCCTTCAGAGACTGGATGTACTTGGACCAGAAGGAGCAGTCAGCGCTTTTCAGGCCCTGTCGATTGGGAAGCAGGTCACTGAACTCCTTGTAGGTCTCCCCGCCGGCACGTGGGACAAAGTCAGGCCAGGGGGTTGCAAATTCAGGGGCTTTCCTTGAGAACTCATGTGGGTAGTTGGGATTTCTGGGAAAATGACAAGAAAGGAACATCCACGAGGGAAACGTGTCATTCCTTTTGTCACTTGGGATCACTTTCCAGTTGCACTCAGTGTCTAAGGACCAGATCACACATCTTTAGGTGTCAAGGCAGAGTTTGAATCTGCCCGATCTGATGCTTAGCGCTGTGCTCTCCCGCCGCATTCCAAATGATTAAAGGCAGAAAGGCCCCTGACTCACCTCACCCATCTCAGGCCATTTCTGGAAAAGGAAAGACGCGAGTTCATGACCCAGCAACATTACTCAGGACCTCACGTTACCCTCCTGTCTTTCTGAATGCTCACTTGGTCACCGTGTCCCCTTGTATCCTGGCGTCCTTGTATCTGGACACCACAACCAATCTCTAGGGGCCCTTTGTCCAAGGCCTGGGTTGGGGAGGGCGAGCCAGGCAAAGTTGTCGGCCACTCGTGAGCCACCTTCCCTATGAAGGGGATGTCATATCCTCTTACACTCAGGCACCTTCCCACACCCGCCACCAGGTCTGACCTCCTGACATTCACCAAACAAGGTATTTCTCATCCCTTCAACCTGAAGGTGCCTTCTTTGGGCTGGCATCCTGTGTCTGAACATCCTGCGATTCTTCCAGGCCCCACTCCACTGTCACGTCTCCAGCCATACATTTTCTAAATCTGAATTAAAAGAATTGTCTTTCCGCTCAACTCCTACAACAAACTATACAAAGTTCAACTTTGCCCTTTTAATTCGGTTGGGCTTTAGGTTTCAGACTGTGTGTGGTTTACGGATGAAACCTGACTTTTTCCGCTTTTCCCTTCCCAGGGGCCTGAGTACTATGCTAGGTGGCCAGAGCATGTCTGGCCAGGACATAAAGGTGTGTGTGTGTGGTGGGCGGGGGGGGGAACCAATTTTGGAAGTGGGGACAGTGAGCATGGTACTTGGGCTAGAACAGAGGGGTGAGGGGATGCGAGGGTCAATAAGGAAGGGTCTTGAATATTTTAACTGAATTTGAGAATCTAAGACAGTGCTTCTCAACTTGGGGTGACTATGTACTCCAGGAGACATTTGGCACTGAGATATTTTGTTCTCATGCCTGGGGGGAGGGGTTACCGTCCTCTTGCGGTGGGAGACCAGAAAAGGTGCTGACTAGCCAGCAATGCACAGGATGCCCTCACCACGAAGACTTATCCTGCCCCAGCGTCCATAGCACTGAGCTCCGGGAACCCTGATCTCGAGGCGTCACACGCGGCTGAATAAGGGAGCGTGTGACTGGAGCGTCCCTTCACCGAGGTTAATCTACACAGAGGTAGCTTTGGCTAGAAGAGGGGGACTGAGACAGGGAGCCCAGTGGCAGGTGACCACAAAGGCTGGGGGGTGGGGTAGAGGGAGTCCGCCAATGCAAAGGGTTCAAAGGGAGGGAGGGAGGCGTGATGGCAGAAGCAGGCACATGCCGTCCACTCACCCGGATCGGATGAAGTTGGACAAGAATTGCATGATTTTCAGTGACAGGCTTTTCTCCTCCAGAGTAAACTGCCCCTCGTAGGTAGGGTGGAAGGGAAGGCCGAAGGCATACTGAACATCTGCCAGCAACTCCAGGCTGAGAAAACACACGGAAATAAGAAGCAACAGTTAAAGGAATCGTAAACTTCTGGAAAAGCCAAACAACCCGAAAACCAACATTCCTCCCCAAATGAAGACTTTTTTCTGTTTACGTGTAGGATTCCGTGTTTGGTTTGTTTAGTTAAGATTTGGTTTGGCCTTTAGTCCAATGGAGGCCCACATCTGTTGGCTGAAGTGGACCCAAAGCTGAGCAATCACCTCTCTGGAAAGTTCCAACCATGACATTTGCAATGTCAATGGAACATTCGTTTGTTCAAAATAGCCTGTAGGGGCACCTGGGTGGCTCAGTCGGTTAAGCAGCCGACTTCGGCTCAGGTCATGATCTCACGGTTTGTGGGTTCGAGCCCCACATCGGGCTCTGTGCTGACAGTTCGGAGCCTGGAGCCTGCTTCGGATTCTGTGTCTCCCTCTCTCCCTGCCCCTCCCCCACTCATGCTCTGTCGCTCTCTCTCTCAAAAATAAATACTAAAAAATAGTCTGTAATTTGAGTCCCTTCTTTGTGTTAGCCCTTGTTCATACGACTTATACTTGCACACCTTTTCAAGGATGACGTTCATCCATATAGCCTAGACCAGTGCCTGACACACCATTGCTGGCTGGTCAATAAATATATACTATGACTGAATCAAACATCTAATAAGCAGCATGCAGGGGAGAATAAGGATTTAGAGGCCAGATGAGACGTTTGAGTGGACTGGGCTGGGGCTGGCCTTGGGGAGACCAGCTCAGGGGTACTCGGGGCCATGGGGGTGAACCCTGGGAGAGTGTCACAGTGAAAAAGCTAGAAGGGACTTCACAGCTGTGTAGTAAAGCACTTGACTTTCCCCAAAGAGAAGTCTGGCCTTTGTGCCCTGTGATCATACCTCTGTTTAGTGCAGAGGCTAATTGCACTGGATTTTCCATAAACGTGGTCGCACTTGACAGTCTTAGGGTGGGG
The DNA here is from genome assembly GCF_018350215.1 of Panthera leo. Lineage (NCBI taxonomy): Eukaryota > Metazoa > Chordata > Mammalia > Carnivora > Felidae > Panthera > Panthera leo. Next base: position 74,288,378 of record NC_056695.1, on the reverse strand, counting down.
ACAGGTCATGCCAAAAGACCATGTGACTTAGGGTGGGGGATATAGGCCACATGGTATCAGTGGAGCCTGAGATCAACCATAGGCAGTCAATCAATCAATCAATCTATCAATCATGCCTATGTAACTGGGCTCTAATAAAACCTCTGAACACCAAGTTTGGGTGAGCCTCTCTGGTTCGTGCTACCTTGTGGGCATTGTCACACATCAGGAGAGTGACCCTTCCCGACTCCACAAAGACAGGACTGTGGGGCTCTGCATTGGAACGCTCCTGGGCTCTTCCTTTGTCTGGTCTGAATTCACTTCTTTCCCTGTATGATGTAACAATGAGTCTAGCAGTTTTCAGTGAGGTCTGTGAGTCTTTCTAGAGAATAATCAAGCCTGAGGGTGGTTTGGGAGGCCCTTGAATTTGCACTTGGTGTCAGAAGTAAGCGTGGTCTTGTGTGGAGACTGCACTCTCTAACCTTGTAGTCGGCCACAGATTATCACAAGAGCCAATTCTAATTCTACAGATGAAGGAAACGAAGTCCAGAGACGTTTCCTGACTTACCCAGAGACACGCAGTGAATTGAAGAGCGGAGTCAGCTCAAGAGCACTGCCAGGGGCATGAGCTAATGGGGGGCATGCAGCCCAGTGGCACCACCCCCAGGTCTAAGTCCTCCCCACTCCAAGCCGGTGACCTCTGGCAAGTTACATGGCCTCCCTGATTCCATGCTTTGGAGCAGGTGCATAAATATCGGCTTTGTGGGGTCATTGTAAAGATTGGAATAAGGTGGCACATGTAGCAAGGACTTGAAAGGTATCCACCCTTCTGCTTCGTATGTAATCACCATTGTCAAGCTAATAGCAGAGTTTCTGGCCATGGGCACAGAGTGTCACCAGTGGTTCTCATCTGTGCTGGTATGAAAGGAAGACGCCCACTGGACGCATGTGCTGGGAAAGGGCTTGGGCTAGCTGGCTCCCAGATACAGGTGGTTTGGGTGGAGGTTAAATCACTCTGAGGGCAGGCACGATGTTTCATGGACAGCATGGCTCTGGCCATGAATCAGAGGGATTCGTGGTGGTTATTCCTGAGACTGGGAAACAGGACCCTCAAGTTCAAGGGTATAAAAGGGAACATTTCAGGCCAACAAAGTACTTTCCCTGTAGTCCCTCCCTTGCACAGGCCAAGAACTAGGGTGACCAACAGGGACAGGGCTGGGCCCGACGCCCAGGTACCTAGCCTCGCCTGGGGACCTCGAGGGGTCTCAAGGGCTGGAATCCTTCCTGGGACCATAAGCACGATCACCAAGTGCACACATGGCTGTCAGCAGGGCATGGAGGGAACGACATAGGGCTGAGTCACTCTGCTGAGTCAGCTCTGTCACTTACTGCCCGAGTAACCCTGGATGAGTCACTCAACTTGGGTTTTAGTTTGCTTATCATGAAACACCAGACCGAACCAGCCACGTGCGAGCCAGTTCCAAGTGCTTTGACGAGAGCCGGGTAGTGTTATGATCTTGGTTGTTGTGTGTCAGCACTGGGCTCCACACTGGAAGGGGCCACGGAAGAGACGGGAGACCCCGCGAGACCAACAGGGCTAACGGCACGCGGTTAGGAGGGGAACTTCAACCACAGAGTGTAGTGTCTCTCTGCGAACAGTGTTAGGCACCCCACACCCACTTAGGGATGGTTTTCATCTTATTCCCAAGCAGGGGGACAGGAAGGGGGTAGCGGCATGAATATTTATACATCCTGGCACCCAAAGGGCTAAGTCCCTCGTCCAATGCCCAGAAGTATTTGTGTACTGCACTTGGTCAAATGCACACAAAAGCCCAGAGTCTGCGGTGGCCGAGGTCACCTGTTTACAGCCAGCTCGACTCAGTGCCTGTTTCCAGTTGCCATTTCCTGAGCACGAAGTTGTGCCAGGTACCAGAGTGGGCTTCTGACCATCCAACACTCGGGACCCGCCAAGGACATAAATGTTATCATCCGTACATTTCCCAGGAGATGACCCAGGATGCCGCCACATGCCTCAGACATGGGAGCACCAGGATCCAGAGCTGAATCCCCCAGACCCCAAATCCAGTTCTCCATCTACTTGTGTGCAGAGGCTGAGGGTCACTGAAAAGTACTAATGGCCTAGCTTCTCAGTGATGTTGTAAGACTCAGAGGGAAAAAGGAACACGAAGAAAAAAAAAAAGCCAGGAAGATAGAATTGACGGCAATAAAAATCACCTCTCCCGTAGCCACTCTTGGTAGCTGATGGGTTCCCTTCACCCCCAGTTATCTCAAGGGCCCTGAGAGTAGATGTTCTTGGAGTAATTTGCAGAGTGTTTACATTGGAAGAAACTTAGGTTCTGAGAGGCCATTTTCTTGCCAGGGCCCCACACTGGGAAGTGGCGATGCCAGACCTACGCCGGGTTTGTGATCCCAAAGCCGGCTGAGCACTGGCCTCGTTACACCCCCAGGGGCTACCCACTCCTGTGTGGGCTGCAGAGGCACCAGGGTAGCTTGGCATTAGTAGGCGACGCCCTCTCCCTTCTGCTGCCACACCAGGGCCTGCCCCTTCCCCTACAGTGTGGGAGGGACGCGGCCTGTTTCTGAGAGGTCCTTCAGGGAAGTGACCGGATGAACTTTCCGTGGCTTCCCTGAGAAATGACCACAAACTCAGTGGCTTAAAACAACACAAACATACTCTCTCATCGTTTCCAGAGTTCAAAGTTCCGGCACGGGTCTCACTGGGGTAAAATCAAGGCGTCAGCTGGCTTTGTTCCCCCTGGAGGCTCCGAGGGAGAAATCTGCCTCCTGCTCACTGGCTGTGACAGAACTGGGCCCCTTGAGGTGGAGGACACAGTTCCCATTTTCTGCCTCGCTGTCAACTGAAGGCCACTTGGAGCTCTGGAGGCCACTGCTGATGGCCTCCTTCCTCTACCATCAGAGCCAGCCTGCTCTCACATGGTCCTCTCCCTCCCGCTCACGCTCTGAAGGACTCATGTCCTTACATGGGGCCCACCGGGATAACCCCGAATAATCCCCTCGTCTCAAGAATCTTAACCACATCTGCCAAGTCCCTTTGCCATGGAAGGTAACAGAGTCATAGGTTGTGGGGACTAGGGTGTGGTCATGTAGAGGGGCCATGTTGAGGGTTCTGCCTACCACAGCAGCCTTGTCTGCTATTCATTTCTTCCAAGCAAAGCTTCATTCCCAATAGCGTCAAGAGCAGAGTTCAAATCCCAGCTCAATCAGCTAGGATCCGTGAAGTCTTGGACACAATGCATAAACTTTCTGGGCCTCAGTGTCCTCCTCTGTAAAATGGTGACACGGTCATGCTTCCAAACATCAAGTGAGGTGTGGCAATAAAATATTTCAAATCTCTCGGGGCGCCTGGGTGGCTCAGTCGGCTAAACGTCTGACTCTTGGTTTCGGCTCAGGTCTTGAACCTCACAGTTCATGAGTCGGGCTCTGTGTTGATGGTGCGGAGCCTGCTTAAGATTATCTCTCTCCCTCTCTCTCTGTCCCTCCCCTGCTCATGCTCTCTCTTTCAAAATTAATTAATTAGTTAATTAAAAAGATTTCAAATCTCTTGCTCAGTCTCTGGCTCATCTACTCATTCCCTTTTCCTCTCTAGCTTTGAGAAACACCTGAACACTTGCGCATGGGGCCTTTAACCTAAGAGTTCCATTGTAGGGTCCCGGGGGGCCGTGAGCTCCCCGAAATTATACGTGAAACGGTGTGACGCTGTATATCGACGCTTCCTTGGGAGGGGCTCCATCGCCTTCCTCACCTTCTCAAGATTGGTGCCAGTGGTGTGCTGGCTAAGGTTTAACGATTGCCTTTTGCCGATTTCCATACTGTCAGCAATGCTGCCAGAGAGAACCTCAGACCACCAAGGTGACGTCCTGGAGCTCGGGGTTGGGGAAAGACAGCTGTTGGGAACAGGTGCGGGTCACCTCCAGCCTGCCACTGTCAGCAACCCCAGCAGGTCGCGGAGCACTGCTTTTGGGAAAAGGCCTGGTCTTCCAGCCCATCTGCTCTGTTTAGTTTGAGAGGCTGTTGTGGCTGAGGACTTCTGCTTTGTTTTTTCCTTAGCGGAGCCGATCGTTATCAGGATGCTGGAGTTATTTTGAGCAGTTTAAGGCAGACATCTGGAGGCAGGTCAGACAGTGGGAGCCGTGGAAGAGGGCACTGAGGATCAGAGGACTCTGGGCCCCGGCTGAGAGCCCCAGGACTCTCTGGAGGGAGAAGACAGGATTTGGATTCCACATCAGCAGAGGGAGAGGCGGAAGAACACTCCAGGGACTGACAAGGTAAAAGGAGGAGCTGGTTAGCTGAGCGGCCATGGTGCCATGGGCTGACCGTTCGCGCTGACCGTTCGCACATACTTATTGGGCTTCTCTGCTCTGTGCTGGGTGTGATCACTGAGAAATCATACACCCAAACCTGGGGTTTGGTTGTGCAGGCAAGTGGTCCTGCCCGGCGTTCCTTTATTTTTATTATTTATTTATTTATTTATTTATTTATTTATTTATTAATGTTTATTTATTTTTGAGACAGAGACGGAGCGTGAGCAGGGGAGGGGCAGAGAGAGAGAGAGGGAGGGAGACAGAATCCGAAGCAGGCTCCAGGCTCCGAGCTGCCAGCACAGAGCCCGACGCGGGGCTCGAACTCACGGACCACAAGATCATGACCTGAGCCGAAGTCGGCCGCTTAACCGACTGAGCCACCCAGGCGCCCCAAACTTTTAGCTGTCATTTGCTGTCTTTGGTTATAACCCTCTGGACAGACTTCCCCTCACCTGAGAGTTACTCGTCCCAGCCTCAAGCCAGGTCTGGATCTTTTCACTGTCACATGTGGGCATGGGGACTAGGAGAGATCCCGGCCCCGAGCCCGGTGAGCTGGGCTCAAACCCCGCTTCCCCTGCTGACCCTCTGAGCCTCGGTCTTCCTATCTGTAAAATGGGTCTGGTCATCTCTGTTCAGCCTTCCTCTGGATGCTCAGAGACTGTAGAGGATGGAGATCCCTCCAAAAGTTCCAAATTGCCGTCCAAGGAAAAGGTACCGTCGCTGACGTCCGTGGTGCTATGTTCAGCCAGAGTGTGGGAGGAATTGACGGGCCACATGTCCCGGGGATGACTACGAGCGTTATGTTTCAGTCACAGGGTGTGAAAACAGTTCAGTGGGGATGATGGCAAAACACAGGACGTCAGCACAAGACTGTCCTCGAGTCACATTTGCCGAATGCCTGCTGCGGGGGGTGCCCTGAACAGGGGCTGGGATCAGCCATGTGGCACAGAGCTCACAGCTAAAGAGGAAACGCATAAAAGCCACCATTTTTCAGAGGAGTTGTGGGTATGACAGATAGATATCAAATGAGGAAAGTGTTTACAAAGCCTCACAAGAAGGGAGAGAGAAGCAAACCCACTGTCTCAGGAGAGGAGTTTGTGGAAAGTCAGGGAGTAGGGGTTTAGCGAGTGGGCTCGGCCGGGAAGGGCCTTTGGAGCAGAGACTCAGAGCGTGGGAAGTCATGGGGTGGCTTCTGTGGGAACAGACAGGGACGGGGGTCGGGCACAGAGGGAGTGGGGGCAGACTGGGGTCTGCAGCAGGCAGCAGAGTCCCCAGAGCTTTGGGTCTCGTCGATTGTACCGAGAAGCGCCTCATGCTGAAGAGCGAAATGGGGATTTTTCCTGGTCCGGGAAAACCAAAAGCCTGGGAACCACTAAACTCACTCACTAAGGTCCTGCAGGCTCCAGTTCTGTGAAAGGGGTGAGAACCGAGGCCAGAGGAATCGAGGGCCACACCTTCAAGGGGTTGGGGGACATCAGCGGCTTCTAAGCAAGCAAGCTGCAAGCTGTGTTTCTTCCAGAAGCATTCCTGAAATGGTATGGGAGGGGGGAGACCAGAACTGAGAAACCACGGGGTTGCTGCATTCGTCCAGGAAGGGCAGAGGGTTGGTGCTGTTTACCCCATGCTGCCCAGGCTTCCCATTCAGCCATCCTGACATCTTCAGTCCTGCTGGTGTGGACTCCAGGCCTGCAGTCTGGCCAGCCAAAAGCCACAGTTCAGAGATGAGTCATCGCACAAGCTCCTGACTTGAGCTCTGTTTCCGGTGCAGGGGAGTCATCATCCATGGCCCTTTGGGGCTGATCAAGGAGCATAATGACCGAGGAGGTGGTGTCCTCCGAGGGAAAGATCTGAGCTGGGCTCCCCTCAAGCTATAGAGAGCGAGTAGGGAGGATCTTTCCTACCACGAACAAGCCACGGATCTGCATCGCAAAGGTGGCTCTTGTACCGACCATGGGCTAAGAGGCTTGTGCTGTGGACAGGCTCCCTGCTCCAGTCCATCTGATCAACGGATCTGAGAGCCTGTTGTTCCAGAGATTTCAACCCCTGTTGTTCTGTCGGCAGGAGGAAGTTTGTTGACCTCATCCCCGTAAAATATACTCCCTTTCTTATCTCTAGCCGGCATCTCTAAATAACTTCCTCCGACGGAAAATTCAGGAACAAGGAGGAATGGAATCCTTCTGTTTCCCAGGCTTTTTTTTTTTGGAGGGGTTGACACGTCGTTAACGACCTTACAAGTAGAAGCCTGTAAGCGCACTTCTCTTTGGGCCAATCTAATATGCAAAGGTTCGGATTCTGCCTATGAATTATTATTCTGCCTACGAGTTGCCGAGAGGCAACGACAGGCTTTACAAATGGCTTTTGTTTTACCAAAAGTTTCACTAGGCAATCCTTTAAAAATGAGCTCCCCGATTTACTTTAAATAATACAATCCCACCTTCAGCCCCCAAGAAATACCTGCAACACTTCCATAGACCAGAAAGCCCAGCAAAGATATGCTGTTTTGCTTGTGCTACAAGCAAAGCTTTCAGTGAATCTGGGGCCTTCCCCTAGACATTTGATATTTTTTTAAAGTAAACTCCACACCCAGCATGGGTCTCAAACTCGCAACCTTGAGCTCAAGAGTCCCGTGCTCTACTGGCAGAGCCAGCCAGGCGCCCGGTAACCTGGACATTTTATTCCCTGCACAAAACATAACAACTACTGCTCAGAAAAGACTGCGTCTTCCTGGCCCGGTGCGTCCATCCTCCCCAGGAAGTTACGTGTTTCCCAAGAGTCAACTGTGTTTGTCTCAAACCTGTGCGTGCCAGTTGTCTTTGTCGTGGTAATTACAGAACTTAATTAAATTAATTAAATATCACGCGGAGACCCCCCCTTTCAAGAAACCAAAGCTGGAAATCATAGGCCACGCGTTATGTTTGTGGTTTTGTAAGACTTTCAAAAGGAGCGTTTTCCGACTCAAGCCTCCGACCCTGCACAGAGGGAATGGCGGATGCTCGCACGTTTGTGTGCACAGAGACGATAAAATGTTTAAGGTCTACACCTACCCGATTCGTTTCTCATGAGTTCCCGTCTTAATGGACTTTTCTGATTAACCAACTGATCATCCCACTGGATAACATGGTTTCAATTCTATTAAAAGAAACACACCTGGTTTCTAGTGAGCTAGGGGCACCCGAGTGGCTCAGTTGGTTGAGTCTCTGACTCCCGACTTCGGCTCAGGTCATGATCTCACACGGTTCGTGAGTTCGAGCCCTACATGGGACTCTGCACGGACAGCGTGGGGCATGCTTGGGATTCTCTCTCCCTCTCTCTCTGCCCTCCCCTGCTTGAGTGCACTCTCTCTCCCTTAAAGTAAACAAATAAACATTTAAAAAAATCCCCAATGCCCTTCCAACACACTCAGATAAAATACTATCTCTTTGCCTACCACAGCATATGAACGCCTATGTGAACTACAAGACCCTGTCTCCCACATCTCCAACCACCCTCCTTCTCCTCAATAGACTCCAGCTCCCTGGTTTCCTTCTTTTTTTTTTTTTTTTAATAGTTTATTGTCAAGTTAGCTATATACAGTGTGGTCTTGGCTTCAGGAGTAGACTCCTGTAATTCATTACTTACGTACAATGCCCAGTGTTCATCCCAACAAACACCCAGTGTTCGTTGCCCTCCTCAATGCCCATCACCTATTTTCCCTGCCCCCCCACCCCTCACCCCCATCAACCTGCAGTTTGTTCTCTGTATTTAAGAGTCTCTTATGGCTTGTCTCCCTCTCTGTAACTTACTTTTCCTTACCTTCCCCTATGATCTTCTGTTAAGTTTCTCAAATTCCACATATGAGTGAAAACATGCTGTCTTTCGCTGACTTATTTCACTTTGCATAATACCCTCCAGTTCCATCCATGTTGTTGCAAATGGCAAGATTTCATTCCTTTTCATCTCCGAGTAGTATTCCAGCATATATATATATCTCACATCTTCTTTATCCATTCATCAGTTGATGGACATCTAGGCTCTTTCCATAATTTGGATATTGTTGATAGCGCTGCTATAAACATTGGGGTACAGGTGCCCCTACCAATCAGCACTCCTATATCCTGGATAAATTCCTAGTAGTGCTATTGCTGGGTCATAGGGTAATTCTAGTTTTAATTTTCCTGGCCTCCTTCTTTATCCTCAAACATGTCGAGCCTTTTCCCTTTCTCCTTCCCAGGGCCATTTTCTGAATTACTCTGCTTACTATGTGCATGTTGTCTGCTCTTTGCACCTCATCCTTAGACCTCCGTCAGTCCCATTGCCTGACTGTAGTGTTAATAAAGAGGATAGCCCCTCTCTATCTTGCCAGCTTCTCCGTCTCTAGGATCTAGAAGGGGATCTGGGGCATAGAAGGCAATAGGTAAATATTTGTTGAATCAGTGCTAAAGAGGACACACAGCATGCACCCTCTTCCAGATCACGAGGCTGGAGGAGTCTGTTTTAGAAAATGACTTACCTCCATCTTTACTGGTAAATAATCTTGTCAATTCCCCAGGATGTAGCCAGACCCATGGACCCCATTCAAGAATCCGGCCACTTAATATTTTCTTTGGGTCGCTAATTCCAACAAACTCAACAAGACAGTCCATTAAAAAGATAATATTTTGAATCTGGAATGTTAAAGGCCCCTGGAATGCACACACACACGTCTAGAATGCAAATGTCGTGGTGCACAAAATGTCTTGAGTCCAGAATTTATGACTTTGTTTTCCAGGGTCAGGACATCTCATGAAGGAAGAACATTGCTGCCTCTTAAGTCATGTTGAATTTTTTTTTCTTCTCAGAGACTTATTGTTCCCAAAGCAAAAATAACCATAACGTCTAGAATATGCCAGATGTTTAACACACATCGACTTGAATCTCCATACTATGAAGGAGATGTAACTGTACTCATTTTATAGGTGGGGAAACTGAGAAAAAAAAAACTTGCTGGAAGGCAGGCCGTTAATGAACGCGAGAGATGGAATTAAAACCTCAGCTGATTTCCTTTCAAAGGATGCGTTCTCCCATTCCACTGAGCTGCTTCTCCCCAAAGTAAAGAATTGTCTGGCATCCTATGTGGAGCCTGGGTCGGGGTGCAATTCCAAGAGCCCTCCCCAACTTCCATTCAGAGAGAAGTCAGGACTCGCGTCTCTGAAATGTCCTCTGTGGTGTTGAAATGTGGGAATGATATCTCAGGGCTCTGGGACCAAGGACTACGAAACGAGGTCCAGACCACAGCACCCAACTCAACCACAGCAGCCCATACACAGCCCCACGGTGAATTTCCGTGGGAACTAGGAGGCGTCTTATGACGAAGGGTCCCCATATGCTCTCTGAAGTGGCCACCCCTCCTCTTTCAGGGGCCGGTGCCCGGAAACCACCTCCTCTGGGGTTGTTTGCCTGGGACCTATTCAGCTGCAATGTGGATTCTTCTAGCACAACCCATTAAACAGTGTTGGAAGTCACTTAATAAATGCCAACTTTATGTCGGGGAGTTAGCTGGGCAGTCTGCATGCGCGGCCTTATTTAATCCTGACACACTCCTATACTTGTGTCAATGCTATTGTGAGCTCCATCACACGAATGAGGAAGCGGAAGCTGTGGGAGGTTGTCACCTGCCCGGAGGCACACCGTAAGTGGCTTACCTAGGTAGAGCCGTCTAAGGACAGGCAACACCAGAGAATAAATCAGTGCCCTCTTCCACACTTGCTGGGACTTGGCCCCCAGAGATGGGTTGGGGGGAGGGTCCCCCAAACCTGAGCTGGCCACACGGTCTGGAAGTGGCTTCCCTTTGCTATGGGCTGCAAGGAATCATCTGCAAAGGCACATCCCTTGGCTGCAAAGGGGCTGCAGCCACATGGGCTGCAAAGCCACATCCCTTTGGCTATGGGCTACAAGGAATGCGGAGAGGGCTCCACCTGACAAGGTACTGGGACCGGCGTGTCCTTTGGAAGGGGCTGGTTCAAGAGAAGGACTTCAACTGAGGGTCTACAAGAAGGCAGGGCAGGAGGCGGGCAGGAGGGAAGAGTCCTCGCTGAGTTCAGGAAGTGGCACCTAGAGACAGAGCTGGGCAAGCCCTTCTAGGGATCGTCCTGCACCTCCAACTTGGAGGGGACGGCAGGCCACGGCCCTGCTGGCGTGAATATGGGAAAGAGGCTTGTCAGCCTTTCGGGTCACCCTGGTAACAGAAACACCAGCCATGCTCTGTTCCCATGGTGCACCCATGGTCTGCCTCAACGGGCTCCAGTGGGGCAGTGTCTGTGGGCAGAGGGGTCCTGCGTCGATCAAGTCTGGGGAAGGGATTGTCTCTTCCCTTCAGGTGCTGTTGGTAATAACCCCCATTTTAGTGGAGTCCAACAGTGGTTCTCGGCAGAGGGTGATTTTGCCCCCCCAGGGGACCCTGGCCAATGTCTGGAGACGTTTTTGGTTGTCCCAATCATGGAGGTGCTTCTGGTATTGAGTGAGGGAGGCTGGGGATGCTAAATACCATACAAGGTACAGGACAGCCTGTTACCACAAGGAATTATCCGGCCCGAAATGTCAATGGTGCCAAGCTGAGAAACCCTGGATTAGTCATCATTGAAAATCCCTCTTCCTGAAACAGACAGCTACAGATACAGAGGAGATTGGCCTCAAATCTCCCCAGTGAGCAGAGCTGGTATGTTTCCTCTTCATGTTAACAGCCTTGGAAATCAAAACTTCCAGGTGTTACATGCACACATACACACAACCGCATAACTACACACACACACACACACACACACACACACACACACACACATCTCAGATCCAGGCACTGTTCCCCTAAACCCTTTGAGCCACGCTATGGGACAGGTACTTTGCTTTCCCTGTCTATAGGTGAGGATGCATAGAGGGTCAGAGAGGTTAAGCAACTTGCTCAAAGCCACACAGCTAGTAAGTGGATTTAGCCATGGCAGATACTCAAGAGGCTTTGGGTTGAAGGGTACGATTGAAAAAAAAACAAAAACAAAACAAAACTGGAGAGCGGGCAGGAGACAGGGTCTGGGTCCAGACTGCTACTGATTGGCCCTGGGGCTGGGACCTAATTCCTTATCTTGGGCTTTTGTCTCTTTATCTATAAAATGAAAGACACAGATGAAATCATCTTCCGGATTCTCTGATTCTTTCAGTCTGAATCTTAAAATGGAACCTTCTTCTCACAAGATACATTTTAGTTTCTTTGTCCCCTCCCCCATCCACTACACCTTCCTCCCAGAGCTTGGCCCTCAATTTCAGGGCTGAAAAGCTCATCTATAATCCAGGGGCAGTTAAAGAACCATGCCAGGCTGTGATCAATTAGCGAGAGTCTTAAGAAAGTGGTAATTTATTGCGTTTTGTGTGCTCGCTACGCCAGGAAAGCTAATATATGCTCACAGAAATGGAGGTACAAGACAGATGGCTGAAAATGCACGGCAGCACATATATTTTAAGTCTGTAGGTTTGAGCCAGAAATAAATGAGGGGTGTGACAGCTCCAGGGCAGAATGAGAGAGATGTCTTTTCAGGCAAAAAGGAGAAACTTGCCAATGATTAAATGGGCTAGTTTTGGTGATTCATTCATTGATTTAAGCATCTACGATGAGCCATCCCGTGACCGTGGCGGGAGAGATCACACAGACCCAGACAGTTGTCAAGGACACTCTCTGATGGGTGTGAATAATAGAACACCCTCAGCACTTACTGTCTGACTCATTCTCCGTGCAAATTAATGATCACGGTAACCCTCCGAAGCAGGTCCCATGATCACTCCCATTTCTCAGGTGAAGAAACTGAGTCACCAAGGAGGTTAAGTGACTTGCGTTGGGCTTCTAACCGAGTCAGGTGGCCCAGAGAGCCCGATGTCACCAGGACACTTTCTGCCTCTGTACTCATTGCAATAGCTCTCTCTGTGAAATGTTTTAGTGGCTCTGAGTGTCTCTTTCCTCCCAAACGGTAGCATGTGAGAGCAGAAGTCACTTACGGGTGACTGAGCCCAGTGGGTTTCATGCCTCTCTAAACTGCATAAACTCGATGCTTTACTCACAGCTCAGTCTACAAGGTATAGAGAATGTTGTTCTCCTCCCTCCAGGGCCCTGAAGCCAGGGCTCCACAGAGCCCAGTGTGGAGTCAAGTGCTCCTGACCTCTCTCCCCTCCCTGTTCCCATTTTGCAGATGACGAAACTGAGCCCCCAAGAGCCTATAGACCAGAGTGGAAAGGACTCATTCCCCACCTGTCAAATGAGGGAGTTGGATCAGCTCCAACATGATTTCCGAAGCACCCACTACTCTGTGCCAGGAGGGTCTCTGGGGTCTGAGGCAGAGCGACTGTGACGACCCAGGAGGCACTCCATGAGGGTCTGGCTCACGAGCATGGCCTCCTTTCACTGGGGCGGGGGGCGGGGGTCTTTGGATCAGCATAGTGGAGCCCTGTCCGTGGATCCCCGGAGGGGCATGTGATTCAGAGTCTGTTCAAGGAGCCCTCCTGCAAGGTCCGCGTTGTTCTCGGGTCTGGAACAGGCTGCTCTGGGCCCTTGCTACCCGGGGGCCTCGTGAGCAGGGCTGTTACTTTAGAGAGAAGAGTGGTGCTCTGGGTTGAATTGTGCCCCTTACAAAAGATACGTTAGGGGCGCCTGGGTGGCTGAGTCGGTTGAGCGTCCGACTTCGGCTCAGGTCATGATCTCGCGGTCCGTGAGTTCGAGCCCCGTGTCGGGTTCTGTGCTGGCAGCTCGGCGCCTGGAGCCTGCTTCGGATTCTGTGTCTCCCTCTCTGTCTGTCCCTCCCCTGCTCGCACTCTGTCTCTCTAAAAAATAAGTACACATTAGAAAGAATTTAAAAAAAAAAAAAAAGATATGTTGGAGCCCTAATCTTAGGACCTCAGAATATGGCCTTCGTTAAAAATAGGGTCTTTACAGAGATAATGGAGTTAAAATGAAGATACAGGGTGGGCTTCCGTCTAATATGACTGGTGTTGTTATAAAAAGGGGGAATTTGGACACAGACACACAGCGGGAAGATGGCCGTCTACAAGCCAAGAAATGCCTGAGGCTACCGGAATGGGCTACCTTGACTATGGCTGGTAGGAGACTAACAGGGGTGGGTTCGAATCACCCCTGGCCCGAATCACATGGATCCTTTTTGTCTTGACTGATCTTGCCCTCACGGAGCAGATGCCTTTCTAGGTTTGCCACCGTAAATTTCGGAGCCCAACGGCGTGTGCACACTTTTAAGGCTTCTGATGGGCTTGCTACAGGAGCATCATGTCTTCTCTTGTAATCTGTGCCTTAAAAGGGTGGACGGCAGAGAACCAGACTCCTGTACTGAGCGAATCCCGAGATCCCTGGCATTTGGGAGACACATCGAGGCTTATTCTACAAACAACTCCCGGCCATGAGTGACCGCTGGGTGACGAGGGGAACTTTCATCCCCACCCACACCATCTCTCTCTTCATCGTTCCTTCTTCCAAATGCCTCCTTACCAGAGGAGCCTGCCATTTACTTTCCTTCCTACCATGTGGGGACAGCTGCTGGAATCTAGGAAGTAGACAGGGGTTGGAATCATAAACAGTTCTAAGCAGAGAAACAGAAAGTCCACACGGTTTAGTGGAAAGAGAGTTCAGGGTCTCAGAGAAGTTATGGGTAAGCCAATGCCCTACAACCAACCACTGCTGGTCCTTGGGGAGATCACGTGAAACTCCTTGAACCTCAGACTCTTCATCTGTAGAAGAGCAATGGCCGTTTCAACCCTGCCAACCTCACTAGGATTCTGGATGCTTTTGTGAAGTGTTATATAAACTGAATAATCTATGGGGGAACCAGGCAAACAATGGGTGCTTTGGGAAACTAGAATGTCTGGGGGACGGTATTGGTTCCCTATGGCTGTTGTAAAAAACCAGCATAGACATGGTGGCTGAAAACAACAGACGTTCACTGTCTCACAGTTCTGGGGGCCAGAGGCCCCAAATCCGTTTCATGAAGCCGAAATCAAGGTGTCAACATGCTTCCCCTGGAGGCTCTTGGGGAGAAGCCATTTCTTGCTCCCGCAGCTCTTGAGGATTCTTGCCTGGAATCTGGTGGAGTTTCATGGATTCTTGGCTGGTGTTTCTTAGCTTATGGGTGCTTCACTCCAATTTCTGCCTCCATGGTCACACTGCCTCCCTCTCTTCTGTGTATCTTCCCGAGCCCCTCTCTCGTAGTCACATTTGTGATCACAGCTAGGACCCACCAGGATAATCCAGGATCATTTTTCTGGGTCAAGGTCTTTAACGTAATCTCATCTGCAAAGCCCCTTTTTCCTTATGAGGCAACATTTACAGGTCCCCGGGGTTGGGACCTGGCATCTCTCGGTGGCCACATTCAGCCCATTAGAAGGATGTTGCCAATTACAATGAGAAGTTGTGTACGTTTGTAAGAGTTCCCTTGGTGTCATTGCCAAGGAATACATGGCCTGACTTGGCCAGATAATTTATATCCCAGATATTGTGAATGCCAACCCTGAAAGGGGAAACCATTAGCCTCGTTTAGCAGATGAGGACACTGAGGACCAGAAAGACAAAGGATGCTGCCCAGCTTGCAGCTGACAAGTGGTGGGGCAGGAGCCCCAGCTCTAAAGTTGGCCTTCTTACACCCCATCTTCCTGTTGCCTGCAAAACAGACTGATGTGGGCGATCGATGTCCTCGCCCCACACGGCAGGCCTGGCTTCCACTCTCAGAAAAAATAAAACGACTCTGGCATCTTTGGGAGACCCGACCCCATGAGCTTCTGCTATCTGCAAATGCTCAACCTGGACGGCTGGCCCAGCACAGAGCCCAACATGGGGCTCGATCTCCCGAACCGTGAGATCATGACCTGAGCCAAGATCAAGAAGCAGACACTTAACCGACTGAGCCATGCAGGCGCCCCTGTTCTTTCTTTTTAAATCTTGTCCTTGGCTTCTGGAACAGGCAGGGCTATATTCTGTGCCCACTGGTTGCCCCTTCACTTATCATGGGCTTTCTTTCACTCGCTTATTATTTCCTTTTTCCATGGGGATTATTTTGTTGCACCTGAGACTTTCATTATAAAGTACATTGAAATATATTAAGTATATTTTGAGAGTAGGAATGGCGTACAGATTAGAGGCAAACAGGACTTTCCTTTGTTGCACACAAAAAAATGGGGGAAACCATTTTCTTAAGTGAAAGTGAGTGCTCAGGTTTCAGAGGCCTAAGTGTGTAGGGTTGATAAAGCCTCCTCCCCCAAGCCAGGTCAACCCATCAACAGCTAATGTCGGAACTCCAAAGGGCCTCTTATATCTGTTATTTTGTTCACCCTTCCAGCAATACTGTGAGAGGACGTGGCCATTACTAATACACTCATTTTTCAGATGCCAAACGACATGGCTGATGTCACGGAGCCACGACTTGCACCTCAGTCTCCCCTGTGGGTCACACAATGGACCTGGAGCCCTACCAGACTCCCTGTGCGGCCACAGAGCGGGTGCTGGCCGGTGAACCTTACCTGCTGTGGCCATAGCTTTTGGGAGCGTGGTACATGAAGACGTTTCCTCGGGCTCTCCTGGCCCAGTGCCTGGCCATGTCGATCACAGGACAGGTGATAAAGTAGTCCCTGGGCAAATGAGGCAGAGGAGGGAGCTTTGTTATATGTAGCAACTCTATATACCCAGCGTAACTGAAGACACCCCCAATGCCCAGGGGACATTTGACAATGTTTGGGAGACAGTTGTGGTTGTCACAGCTGGAGATGAAAAGGTTCTTACTGGCATCCGGCGGGGAAGGGCCGGGAAGGTGGTTAAGTATCCCACAATGCCCGGGACAGGCCCCAGAGCAAGGAATCATCCAGCTCAAAATGCCAACCGTCAGGAGGTTGAGAACGCTGTTCTAGGTTCCCCAAGCTTCACGTTTGCTCCCGTTCTGGGGGCTGATGGAAAGATGTTTCAGAAGCACCAGCTTACAACGGTGGGGTCGTGCGTGGGCCGGTACTCAAGCACCGTGCTGTAGAGGGGGCGGGCCTGGTCAGAACCCCACAGACCTCGGGCGGCCTTGGGTCCACCAGGCTCTGAATCCCAGTCAGCGGCCCCGGCATCTTCTTGACCCGCCATATCCTCAGCTGAGAAATGGGGCCTAGGGGACCCATCCTGCAGGGACTTTGTGACAACTGAGGCTGGTAACAGTCATGAAAGTCCCTCAGTGAAGAGGGTTCGTCTCCCCCTCTTTTCTGGCTGTTGAGATGAACTCCTTTGTGGAGTCTGGAGGCAGCCAGAGTGTTTATAGGAAAGCTCTACGGTGGGGTGGGGTCACTGGGGTGTGGAAGGGCACATGGGGCAGCCATGCTTCATCTCCTGAAGAAGAGGGGTAGTGAGCAGGACCAGGAATCAGGCCTACGGGAAAGAGTCACAGCTCTCACCGGTGGAGGGGACACTGCCGAGGGCAGGCAGGGAGGCCACTGTCTGAGCCTGGCTGGGAGGCAATGAGGGCCTGAGCTGGGGCGGGGGGCTGGATTCCCTTGGTGAAACCCTCCTCGTTTACCAGCCCTGCCTCACAACTCAGCTCTTGCCCCAGGGCACAGATGTCTTCAAAGCCCATCAGAGGCAAAGTCGGAGCGAAAGCGAGGGTTTCTAAACTCCAGTCCTGCTTGAGCTCTCTCAATAACCCAGATCAGAGCCAGTCCTGACGGGGTGAGGAGCCAACAAGGGTCCAGAACTTGGACATCGTTGAGCTCTTAGAGTTCAGTCTGGGGCTGGGCCTACAGAAATAGCTGCTGGCTGCAGGGTTGAAAACTGAGCTCTCTGCTCGAGGGAAAATTAAAGCCTTTCTGGTTCCCAGATTCCCAGTGGGCAGGGCCACGTTTTATTCTGAGCTAGTGACTCTGAGATTGGAAACCACAGACTCCCAGATGGGGAGACCTAGCTGGCCAGGGGGTAGCAACACCCTTCAGGCCGTCCCTTCCCGGCACAGTCCAGTGCTCATCCGTGACCTGAGCGTCACCGAGGCCGGCACCAGTGTGAGGGCAGGAGCCCGTGTCCCCTCGGGCTTACCGGGTGGCGTTCTCCAGGGCTCGGGAGAAGGAGGCATAGTCATCAGTGGAGTGCTCCAGGGAATAGTACCATGTTGCAGCCGCCAGGACCCCGGCATCCGCGTCCTCACCGCCCAGCGAATTCTGCAGCGCCTGGTAAAAGGCTGTTTTGCTACTGGTCCGGCCTTGACTTTCCTCAAATTGCTTAAGAAAAAAAAATTTAAAAAAAGAGAGAGAGAAAAGAAAGAAAACGCCCTATCAGATTCTGAAAGTCTGGAGTCAGTATCCTGCAAAGCTTGTTCTAGAAATTTCTCTCTGGGCCAGGGTGTGAAGCACAGGCACGTTGGAGCCAGGCCGCCAGGGTTCAAATCTCAGCTCTAGCTGTGTGACCGCCAACAGGAGGCCGTGGCCCTCCGTGCCCGCCTCTCCCGGCCTGGAAACAGACACAATGAACCGAAACGGAGAACAGGCGTGCAGTACTCCAGTGAGTGTGCATAAACGCGAGCCATTATGGCCAGCGGGTATGGGTCACCCTGGGCTCCATCCTTTTACTCCGTCAGCCAGCTCGTGATCCGTTCTGCTAGGAGAGCGAACGTGAGCCTCATCCGGTCACGTGATCAGTCGGCAGAGGAGTGCTTTCTGCGCATTCACGCAGAGCAACAGCCTCTTCTTCCAGACCCAGCTGTGTGCCGGGCCTTGGGGAACAGCCGTGGACGCACTGATGAAGCTCCCTGTTCTCGTGGGCCCGACGTTCCGGTGGGCGGAGGCGGGAAAGAAGCAGATCATTCTAGTTTATCAGGGTTCTGGTGCCACGAGGGGAAACAGCAGGTTGAGCGGGATGGGGTGGGGGCTAGTTTTCTCGGACTGGTCGGGGCAGGCACGCAGCTCTCTGGGGAGGCTTGTCCGAGTATCTTTTCCTCTCTCTTTCCTGCCCCCATCCTCCTTCCCTTCTTCCCTCCCCCCTTCCTTCCTTCCCTGTCCAGACATTCCTGCTCTCTGCATCAGGGCCGTCTGGGAGGACCATCTCCCTGCTCCCCGGGACTCAGTCTCCTCATTTCTGAAGTCAAGGGGCAGCAGGGTGTCAGAGATGCAGCTCTTGAGACCCCTCGGCCCCTGCGCAATCCTACGCTGTGTGTTTACATATTTCTAGGCTCTTATGTCAACAGCGAACTGTGCTTATCGAGACGCCCTGGTATGTTTAAATTGTTTTTGTAAACATTTCCAAGCATACAGGACCTGTGATTAGAATTTGAGGTGTGGGCATGATGGGGAAGCAACCCTTTCTGTCTGAGACATTCTTTCAGCCCATCCTGGGGGGCGGACCTCAGCCTGGCTCACCCAGAAGAGGCTGGACCAAGTAGTGGAACAACTGATCGAGGCCATGTCTATCCGTTCAGGGGAGGTGAGGGATAGAGAGCAGAGAGGCATTCAAAGACACCGTCCTTTTAATTTTACCTATAATGTGTGGTTCTTGGGAGAAGATCTGAAGCAGATATGGGAAAATATTAATATCTGTTAAAAATGAAGAGTGAAGGGGCGCCCGGGTGGCTCCGTCGGTTAAGCACCTGACTTCAGCTCGGGTCATGATCTCGCAGTTCGTGAGTTCAGGGCCCCGAGTCGGGCTCTGTGCTGACAGCTCAGAGCCTGGAGCCTGCTTTGGATTCTGGGTCTCCTTCTCTCTCTGCTCCTCCCCCACTCCTGCTCGGTCTCTCTCAGTCTCTCAAAAATGAATAAATGTTAAAAAAATTTTTTTTAATGAATAGAGAATACAAGAGTATTCATTATATCAATGACTTTCAAGTATTTTTCAAAAATATTTAGTTACTTATTTATTTATTTTGAGAGAGAGAGAAGGGGAGAGGCAGAGAGAGAGGCACAGAGAGAGAGAGAATTCCAAGGAGGTTCCACTCAGCACAGAGCCTGACGCGGGGCTCAATCCCATGACTGAGATCAGGACCTGAGCTGAAATCAAGAGTTAGACACTTAACCAGCTAAGCCACCCAGGCGCTCAAGTATTTTTGACCATGATCTATAGTAAGAAAGACATTTCATCCACCAGAACACATGCACACACACACACACACACACACACACACACACACAGGCCAGAAATACTGTTCATGAAGGACACTCATGCTCCTGGCTCTTACCATATATGACAGACCTGATCGTTTCTATTCCATTCTATTCTAGTCTAACCCAGTCTGCTCAAAATCTTGCCTGCAATCTCTTTAACTGACTTCATAACCTACTAGCAGTTCAGGGGAGAAACTGCATTATATTATTCTCTGCCCTTTTTTGAGTTTTTGGAGTATTGTATGACAGAAATACCAGTACCCACGCACGTATCTCCCATTATTGCCAAACATTTAACATGCGTATTTCACTGATGTATCAAAATCAACACGTGCATTGGAAAATCACGTGGAATTGTTGCCAGATTGCAACACAACATGCATAGAAAGGGCGGCTTAGCACAGTTCTGGGCACACTGTCAACAGAGGTGAGTATTATTGACCTGTTTCCAGGCTAGGGCAGGGGCTCTGCACCCCCTCGTGATGCTGTGCTCAATCCCCGGATGCTGGTAGTGTTTGCTGGTCAGCTGCTCCAGAACTACCATGCAGCACAAGGGGCCCACAGTGTTCAGCGTGGCACCTAGTTGTGGGTTCTCGGTAAACGTGTCGGAAAGACGGTTCGTGAAGATACCGGCCTCTGTGGAGATAATATAGGCTCAAAGCTACAAATAGACACCAGCGTCCGACCTCCTGGGTTCAAATTCCCAGAGTTGGAGAGGCCTGAGCTTGGATGCTAGCCCTGCCACTTATCAGCTGTCTTACCTTGGGCAAGTTACTTAATCTCCCCGCGCCTTTGTTTCCTCCTCTGCAAAATGGGCACAGTGATACTACCCTCTTCATGAAACGGTCATGTGGTTACACGAGATGATACCTCCACACTTCTCAGCATAGCATGTGCTATTATTGCTAGATGTTTGTAGACTCAGCCTTGCGTCCCGCCCAGATGGGTCAGGGATGCCCATGTCTTTGAGGCTACATCGATGCCGGTCCCGTCGGCAACCCCTCTTCCCTGCTGCAGAGTGACTGGCCCCATCTAAAGGGCACGGCCCCTTCACGAGCTCTTCGGAAACGATTTCCACGACGAGGCGGCCTTTAAGAGTGGCAGACCACCAAGCCCTGGCAGTGCTGGAAGAAGTGCCTCTGACATACAAGAGTCTAAACGGCTCCCCGGCTAGGAAGCCGGAGGGACGGGCCTGGTCTGTGCGCCCAGGAGACCGTGATTGCTTTCACATTTTCAGGGGATCTGAGCCGGCGGCTGAGACTAGCCGGGGCGTGGCCTTGTTGGCCGGTCATATTCTCCAGACGGATGGCGTGTGGCCTCCCGGCCCCCTGGGACCACGCGGGACTGCGAAGGGGCCCGTTTCCAGCAAGAGCCACATCTCTTCATTCTTGGCCGGGACCGAAGCACAGATGCTGTTTCTAGTTTAATTAGAGAGTCAGCAGGAGGGATGGGGGCCACCACGTGACTCCCAGCACCAACTTGCACAAGCTGTAATTACAGGCACAATCCGCCTCCGAAGCGGGTTTGCTAAGGGCTGGGCCCTGTTAAGGGCCATCAAGAGCTGGCTCATCATCATCCGTGTGTGTGTGTGTGTGTGTGTGTGTGTGTTGAAAGGACTGCCGTTAATATGTCCTACAGAAAAGTTCCAGCCTGTTAGGAAACTTCTGAGACCGTGAAGGGCTTCCCAGGGTCCGGAATGCCTCGTGGCCTAGCCCCCAGAGCACGGGGTCTGTGTTTGAGAGGCGCGGGTTCGAACCTGGCTCTGGTGTGGACCTCGGAAGATTCCCTGCCGTCAATAAATCTGCTCAGTGAATATTCCTCTCTGGGCCTGGGGCTGATGCTAGAATCAAATGAATGAATGATTACCAAGCGGCTGACACGCAGGTGACAGTACATCTCCCTTCTCTCTCTCCTAGAGGAGATTTACTGGCTGGCCAGTAAATCACTGAAAATAAATGTCCTTATGTTCACTCCAGGGTTGACAGACGTCAACCTGCTTTGCTGCAGGGCCTTTACCTTCGATCCACTATTCCTGCAACAAATTTCTACCCAGTGCCTGCACCTGCCAGGAGCATTTGGGATGCATCAGGGAACAACACAAGATAAATTCTCTGCCCTCTGGGGGCTTCCAGTTGAGCTGGAGAGCCTGATGGGTACATGACAGGTTTTGTAATATAGAAAGTTCGGCGGTGAAAAGGATATGACACAGACGAGGCCAGCAGGGCAGGAAAGGGGGTGGGGGTCCCGGACGGCGAGGGCTGAAATTGCAAATCGGATCATCGGGGTGGGCCTCAGGCCAGCGGAGCCGAGACTTGGGGAGGTGAGGGTGAGGGTGTGAGCAGCCGAGCGGGCAGGAGCGGAGGCCAGCGTGGCCAGTGCAGTGGATGAGGGCAGGGGAGCCAGAGATGAGACAGAGGGAGGGAATGGAGGGCGGAGTGGCTGGTGTGGCCCCACCTGCTTTTGCTTCAGGAGGGACCGGGAGAAGGGCCCTCTGTTGCGGTTTGTAGGTGCCGCCCGCCAGGGATGGGGGTCCGTGTCCGGGAGAGGCAGAACAGCCAGCTGCCAGGGGCCTTTGAGTCAGAGCCCCCTGTTCTCTGGGCCAGTAAGGAGCTCACTAGCCACTGCTTCCTACTGGCCCCTTCTCCTGCCACGCCAATCCCTTGATGCAGCTGCAAAACCCAAGGTGATCTTCAGAGATCTCCCCACACCCCCAGGGCTCTGATGCGGAGAGAGATGGCCCTCTGGAGCCCTCCCTGAATCCCGCCCCTCTTCTTGGACCAGGCAACACCTCCTTCCTCTGGGGCTGGGGCCTCGCTGCCCAGGGCCCCCGGGATGCCCTCCTCCACTTCTTCGGTGGCGTCACTGGGCAAATCCCCTCTCGTAGGACCTTCAAGGTGTAGCTCTCCACGACTCCACCCCCACCGAGGGCTAAATGCCGAGGGACGTCCCTGCCAAGGATGGTCTCTGTCTGTATGCCCCGCCCCCAGGGCGCACACTCAGCAGGAGAGTCCCTTTAGTCCTTACCCCACAGCCATCTGGCTCCTGCCCTGTCCCCACCGGGCCACCGTCTCCAGGGCCACTGATGGTGCCCCTCGACCCACCCGGGCCAACGCTGCCCTCATTCACCATTGCCGTCCTGGTTCTCTTCCCTCCTCCACTCAGGGATCCTCCCGTCTCCGTTTCCGGAAACCGCTCTGCTCCAGGCTCCTTTCTGGAACACTTCTGCTGTCCTGCCCACTTCCACTTGCTGAGGTCCCCCAGCTGCCATCCCTGCCCTCTTCCCTTCCCCTTCCGTCCAGGCAGGCTGAGAGGCAGCACTGGTTCTTCCCTTTGCTTTGATAATGACTGGTAGGTTAATGGTTCCTAACTCTCTCTCCAGCCTGCACTTCAGCCCCGCATATCCAAGTATCTCCCACCTCCTGGGAATCTCTCGGGTCCCTGGAAATCTGCGTGAGCACAGTTTAACTCCATTGTCTACACATGTTCTTCCTTACCTCCAGACCCTTTCCCTGTGCTTTTTCTGTCCTCAATCACCAAGACCAACAGCTGAAAAGAGACACGCTAGCTGACCCCCCCTTACTCTCCCCTCCCCCAACATGCTACTGCACCCCAATCCTAGTACGTCTTAACCACTGTCCTGTCCACTCCTCCTGCCCTATCTTTGCTCATTCCCTCATCAGCTTCTACCCCATCCTGGAGCAGAAACACCAACACTATCTGTGGCAGGTGGGGATTCGGGGAGAAGGGTACACAGAAGGTCCTTAATTAATTTTGGTACACTGGTTACTCTTGGAGTCATGCAGCATGGTTATGGCATCATAGGTTTGAGAAGAAGAGACCCAGAATAGAATTTCCAAAGGAAAAATAGGCAGTCTGTCAGAGGTCACCTGATTCTTGCAAGTCTGCAGGGATAGAGGCATGAATTAATGGATGCCCCCCCCCCCAGAATTCTCTAGAGCTCAGAGGTAGACGGAGACAGATATTCCTTTGCTCATTTAATGGATATAAATTCAAGGCCTCCTGGGCCAGCAGCGGAGGATCCAAACGAACACGGCACGGTTCTCGCCACGGAACAGAGCTGGTAAAGCTGAGGAGGCAACTCATCGGTGAGCAAACCACCCCATGAAAACTGGTAAAGAGTTTGCATCCTGGTGCAGAAGGCGTGGGAGGCACCGTGGTCACGTCCTCACCCGCCACGCTCCCAGATCCGGTCAGCAATCCCTTCCCCTCACCCCCTGGGATGGCCCCCATCCATGTCCCTGGGGACCCAAGTCCTGTCCCGTCCAGCAGCCCGACCTCTGCTCAATGACATCCAACCCTTGACCTTCCTTTCAGAAACATGCTTTTCTTGGCTTTTGTGACACCAAATTTTCCTGGTTTCCTTCCAAACCTGTATCTACAGCTCTGACCTCTCGCCTGAACTCCCACCGTGTATGCCCAACTGCCCATCCAAGGTTTATCCCAAACCTGGTTATTTCTCATCATTGTCATGCCTATCATTCTCATTTGACTTATTAGCTTGCTTCCTGGGCTTCCTAACCCAGGCTGATCTGGTCTCTACTTTGTTACCTCTCCATAGTCCGTTTTCATTAGAGTTGCCAGAATGTTCTTTTAAAAGAAAATAAATCAATATAACCACTCCCTAGCTTAAAACGTTCCAGGGGCGCCTGGGTGGCTCAGTGGGTTGAGCGTCCGACTTTGGCTCAGGTCATGATCTCGTGGTCCGTAAGTCTGAGCCCCACATTTGTCTCTGAGCTGTCAGCCTGCTTCGGATTCTGTGTCTCCCTCTCTCTCTCTGCCCTTCCCCCCCCTTAAGATAAATAAAAATTAAAAAAAAAAAAAAAACACCTTCCAGTGACTGCCTACTGAAAGTAGGACAGAATCACTCTCCTGATGCCTACAAGATCTCATCTAATGGGTCACCTCTAACATATCCAACTTCTGTTGCTGCCCCTCCCTCTGTGATCCACAGAGGGAGATCCTAGCCCTCCAGCCTTCTATGTCCTCCAGATCTCTGCCACAGGGCCTTTGCACTAACTCTTCACCCAGCTCTCCCCAGAGCTGGCCCCGTCTCATCATTCAGGTCTCAGTCCTCCCTGCCAAGGAACCTTGGATTCATGTTTCTATTCTCTTCAGCACTTTTCAAGATCTGAAATTCTTTTAAATACATATATTTTTTTTATTTTAGAAAGAGAGAGAGAGAGAGCATGAGTGGGGGAAAGGGGCAGAGGGAGACAGAGAAAGAACCTTAAGTAGGCTCCAACTCAGCATGGAGCCTGAGGTGGGGCTCAATCCCACGACCCTGGGATCATGACCTGAGTTGAAATCAAGAGTCAGACACTCAACCGACTGAACCACCCTAGGCGCCTCAAGATCTGAAATTCTTAATGTATTTGCTCAGCCATCATTGTCTGTGTCCTCTGCCCGGAATGTGAACCCTACAAGCTGGGAGCTTTATCTGTTGGGGTGACGCCTTTCCCCCAGGGCCTAGAAGAGAGCCCCTTAATAAGCATACATTGGACGTGTGCATGAATTCATGCAGGGGAGTTCCTGCCTCTTCCACGTGCTGTGGATGTTAAGGGACAAGGAGCCAACTTCTCCATCAGGCAGAGCAGGCCTAGTGCCCAGGGCCCACCCACCATAACTTTAGGGGCCTATGGAAAAAAAAAAAATGTTCCTTTCAGTTTAAGACCAGAAGAAAGAAAGAAATGTAATAATAATGAATTTGTAATAATGAATCCAGCATGGCTCACATTCATCTTCACTAATGCGATCATAAAGTATTTTTACTCTTTCATGGGGGACAAGCCAACCCCGCCGATCTCCAGCTTTCTCTGAACCGAGCCTGGTAATCCCACCTGGCAGGGTTTCAGGACACTCAGACAAGGCGCCCTGTGTGAGCCTGGGGGCTGCGGCACCGCAGCGGAGGGCTTACGGTGCTGCAGGGCGGTCCGGAGCCCAGGACCCGAACAGGGCTCCCTGGTGTTGGGAGCTGTCTCCTCTGCCTAGAAGCCCCCCCTGATCGCACTGCAGGAGGCAGGCAGGGCTGCTCTCACTGCTCCCACTGAAGGATAAAGACAGCGCAGCTCAGGCTGGCTAAGCAACTTGCCTGAATTGCGTGACCGAAACCAAGAATCGAGACCCATTTTTCTGATTCCAGGTCATGGGCTCTCCACGGGGCCCCCGCCATGCCCGAGTCCAGACCCTAACACCCACCTGCCCGAGGGCCTCTTACTGGAAATGGTGTGCACTCGTTGGGACTCTTGAATGCTCCCCCTGCTATAATCTGTCACCAAAGGCTTGATTTTCCTGTGCTGGGGCTGGTGCCAGCGCCTCGGGCTGCCAGGTGCTGCTTCCAACTCTCAGACGGGCTGCCTTCCCCTCCCCACTCCCCGAAGGGCCCCCACTCCACCTGCTCCTGGACGGGGCCAGCTCCTGCCCAAGCTCGGGGCACGGTGGCGGCGCTGTTTCAGGATTTTTCTCGCCTTCCTTGGAGATGCTTGTGCTTGGAGGGGAAGGCAGAACAGTGCATCTTGGAATAAATCTGCTTTTGATCATGCAAATTAATGCCCGGTTAATGTAGGCAGACTGTCAATTTCACCAGTTAGAGAGAGACACAGAGAGAGAAAGAGAGAGAAAAGAAGGGAAAAATCCCTACCACAGCGGCTGATGAATTTCAACAGAAAGCTGCGACTTCAGAAAATAAGATCATTCTCGGAGAGCGGAGCCTTTCCAGGCATCTCAGGCAGCAGTGATGCTCCACGGGTATGTTGTTAACTTTGCTGGTGTCATTGGGACGCTGTGTGGACCGTAGCTGGCCTGGGGTGGTAGGTGGGTGAGGATTCTCACACAGACTTGCTGGAAGCCCTGCCCACCCACCCTCCTTGGTCTGCGGGATTTGGTGGGTCTCTGCTGAAGTGATGGGTGGGTCCAGGGGCTCATTTGGGGCGGGAGGGACGCCTACCACTCCTGTGACTTCCCCGGGGAAGCCGGACGGTGTGTGTTTGTGGGTTGGGCTCTGGATGGTATGAATGCAGGGCTGGCATAAGGAAAAAGCGCGTGTGTGCGTCTGCCACGATTTGGAAAACCGGCTTGGGTCAGGCGAGGTGATTCAGCGGCTGTACGTCCTTTGTATCCTTGCTTTCCCTGGATAATTCTCTGCATCGGGGACAATAGCTTTGGGCACTAATCACGGTAATACAGTTGAAGAATTCAGGGCAAAACTAATGTTTATTGAGCACATACTATTTGCCAGACACGGCTGTGTATATGGTTTCATTCAACAACTTAATGAGGGTCTTGAGTAATAATCTCCCAATTTTACAGATGGGGAACCCGCGGCTCAGGTTCTGGGGGACCCAAATGCTCCTGCTTATAGTCTGTGGACATCCAGGATGCTCCCCCCGCCCGCTGACAGCTGGCCTGGGGGATGGGGTCCTGGTCAGCTCCTTCGTCATTGTGATCCTCCTGCTGGAGATGCCACTGTGGGTCCAGCAACCCCCTCGTCCCCTCTCCATAGAGTGTGTATCAAACTGTATTTTAATCATTCACTTTTGCTCATTTTCTGTCTCCTTACCTGACTGCGAGCTCCTTGAGGGCAGGGATTTAATGCGTGTTTATGCTCCAAATACCCAGCACAGCATCTGGCACATAGTAGGTGACCTCTCTGAGTGTCGCACGACAGAAACAAACGGATCTCTGTGTTGGGGAAATGCGCTGGACACCTGCTCTAGGCTGTGGTGGTTTTCTGCAGCGTTCTGCTTCTCAGCACAGATGGGCGGGAGAAGCGGGGCTGACTCGGAAGGATTCAGGAGAAGGAATCGCTGAGATTGAGGCCCTCTGGAATGTGCCATCCTGGGATAGCTGGTCCCAGGTACTATGGAACCTTCTGGCGGGGGGGGGGGAATGGAGAAACCTACAAACCCAATCTGAATGAGGGTCACGAGGGAAGGCAACACAGGGGCGCTCACAGGCAGGGTGTTTTCAATACTGTGTAGAAAGGGCAGCTGGTGGCCAGGTTCCCACTCGTGTGTCCGCACTAGTGTCGCCGTCCTGTGTTGGCCAGGCTTCCGAGGACTCCTCGGGGCTCCGATGGTGTCTGGGAGGGTATAACAGGGGGTGCCGATGCACTCGCCGTCCCTGGGTTTAGCGCACGTGGGGTGGTGAGCAAAGCACCCCATTGGGAGCCAAAGGATCTGCAGTGGAGACCCGGCTTTGCCCATGACTCATGTGATGATCTCTGGAAGCCGCTTCCTCGACGAAATGGTGTTAAATACCAGTTCGTGGGCATCTACCTCCCAAGGTCATGGCTGGGCTACTGCAAGAATGCAGGTGAAAGTGCAAAGCCGTCTGCACCTCACAGCCCTGGTGCCAGCCGTGTTTGTGTGCACACGAGTACCCACCACCCTCGGCCGGTGAGAAGCCCTTGGAGGGAAGACCCGGCTTTTCCCGGCCGGAACAGGAAGAGGACGACTCTGGAGTTAGATCTGGATTTGCGTTCTGCTCTCTCTGAGCCGCGTTCTTGTCTGAATAAATAATAGATAATGGATGATGATCCCTGCTTCATAGGGTTGTTTGAGGATGAACTATTTCCTTGAAGGCTCCTAGGTTAGATTCTGGCACACAGTGGGGTCTCCCCACTGGTGTCCTTTCGATCTAATCAAGAGTCGTTGAGCCCTTACTGTGGACCACTTTCCTAGGCACTGGAGATAAAGCAGAAAGCAAAACAGATAAAGTCTCAGTGCTCGTGGGCCTGGCAGTCTAGTTGAGGAAGAAATACAGTAGATAAACGAATATTTAACACGTCAAGGGGTGTGAATGCGGAAGATGGGGCGGGGGGCAGGATAAGGAAGAGAGAGAGAACGTTCGGGATACGGCTGCCCTTTCCACCTGAGGGGTCAAGCAAGTTCTGTGAAGAAGCAGACCCTGAAGGAGGTGAGGCGACGAGTTATCTGGAGAACCTTCTGGAAGAGGGAACAGCCAGTGTCAAAACACTAAGATGGGAGCGTGCTTGGCATAGCTGGGGAACACCAAAGCCGTCAGTTGGGATTAAGCGGAGAGAGCAAGGCGGGTAGCAGGAGGTGGGGTCACAGAGTGAATAGGGGTCTGCATCGGGTGGTGGTCTTTCAAGGACTATGACTTCCTCTGCAGGAGCTGAGGCCACCGGAGGGCTTTGAGTAGGAGGTGGGGGTGACAGGATCGGACCTAGTGTGAAGGGATAGCTCTGGCCACTGTGGTCCTCATAGACCGCAGGGGGTGCGGGTGCAGGGAGCCGGTTGGGGGGCTGTTACGAAAGTCCTGGAGAAGGATGGTGGCATGGCTCAGGGTGGTGGCAGAAGAGACAGTGAGAGGTGGCTGGATCCTGGACGCACTTGGAAGATAGAGCCAACCAGATTTGCGGACGGAATGCCGGCAGGGTGGAGGAGAGCCGAGTGAAGGCGACCTTTAGCCTGCAGCCCGGCACACAGAAGCAGGATCGCTGTTCAGTGAGATGAATTCAGCAGGAGACCATGCACGTTGGGGCGGGACGCAGGGGAGTCGGCAGCTCCTTCTGGGTGTGTTAGGAGCTGGGAGTTGTAAGACGTGTAAGTGACGATGGCAAATAGACTGTGAGCCAAACCAGTCTAGGGCCCCAGGGAGAAGCCCAGGCTGGGGGTGTAAGGCAGGGCTGGAGGCACACGTTCAGGAGACAGCAGCACGTAATGGCATCGGAAGAGAGACGCTAGCTTCAACTCCGACCGTCACTATGTCCTGCTCCCTCTCGGTTCCCCGCATCAGCACCCGGATGGGTTCCCGGCAGGACCAGGCTCACAAGATCACAAGATCAGGGGCTGCGCTAGCACATGTTCAGAGGAGAATGATCGGAGAAGGGAAGTAAGAGAGGGAGGCTCTAACCAGGAGTAAATGTGCCCAGGGCGGCACTGGCCCGGGACGGGGGTTTGGGTAACAGCCGTGCAACAGGGCCGGCCGCTGCTCCGCCATGCCCTCGGAGCGCCTTCCCTATTCTGGTGCCCGGGCTCGAGGGCACACTTTCCCAGCCACGTCCTGGTCTGGGCCGTGAGCTCCCGTCAGCAGACACGACCTTTCTTTGGGCGTGCGCCCAGGAAACATCTTCTTGAAAGCCTCAGAGGGAAAGTCAATGAGAGGATGGAAAACGCATTGTTGAGGAGGGACCCCAGCCCTCTGGATCCAGGCTCCTGGCTGGGTGGGTGGGGGGCTCAGATTTTCAGGAAAGAGCCGGGAAACTCTCCGACATGCTACAAAAGAGGACCAGGGAAGACCAAGGTGGCCACGTGGCCACATAACCCTCTTACAATGGGCTGGCATAATCAGATAATACAGATCAGGGCTGCCCTCTGGGCCACCACAGCCCCAAATTCGTAAGAGCCCGCAGCCCCCAGGTCGTGGAGGCTTTTCCACTCCGGGTGGAGGGGTCCCAGGACCTGCACCCCCCTATCTAGGGTGATCCCCAGGCTCCTGGGAGTATAAAAGTAGCCCTTCCTCTCTCTAAAGTCAGAGATGGCTGGCATAAATTGTCAGCACGCAGTCCAAAGAATCAGAGCTGTGTGCATATTGTCTCTCCGGCACAAAGATTCCCACATCCCCGCAGGGCAACATAAAATGAGGGGTTGCATGGAAAAGGGGCCAGGCCAGTGGCCATTTCTGTCCACTGTGCCCATGCCACAGGGCATCGTCTCCAGCGCGGTGCACCCCGGTGGCGCAGCACGAATCTAAAAACACTCATTTCTTTCCCATGCTTTAAATTTGTTACGTTTCCACGAATCTTTTGCAGCAATGCCGCATATTAGTACAGGAGCACGCCTGTGCATAATTTCTAGTAAAATGATTCCACTTACTACTTTTGAACTAACGAGGGGCTAGATCAGAAGTCATCCAAAGACCCGCGACTTGAGAGAAGAAAGGCTGGGGCCAGTGGTGGAGAAGGGGCACCTTGTCAGGGCTTCCTGAGTGTTAGTCTGGTTCAATAATTAAGTTGCAGCCCCTTGAAATAAGGGCCGTGTTATACGCGGGTGCTCGGCAGAAAGAGGTAGAAATGGACGCAGAAATGGATCAGAAATGTAAAAGTTCTTTCTCAACTGGACAGAAGCTAATAGTGACTAAGTGCTACACACACACACACACACACACACACACACATACACTACTCTCTCCATCTACACACATACCTCTATATACACATATTATTCACATTATATGTAGCATATATACATATATATATAATATATGCATATGTGTGTAGTAATATTAGTATTATTTAAAATTGTTTTAATGTTTGTATCTTTTGAGACAGAGAGAGAGAGAGAGAGAGAGAGAGAGCAAGCAGGGGAGGGGCAGAGAGAGAGGCAGAGGAGAATTCCAAGCAGGCTCCACACTGCCAGCGCAGAGCCCGAAGTGGGCTTGAACTCACGAACCACGAGACAAACTCATGACCTGAGCTGAAATCTCGGACGCTGAACCGACTGAGTCCCCCAGGGGCCCCAAGTAATATTAAATTCATAATATTCTTGCTCACACTGCCATCTCTTCTGAGATAGCCAATGTCCGTGCTTGCTGTAGGTAGAACTTTCCACCCTATAATCCTTTCAGGAAGAAACATAAACCTACGCGCATTTACATATTTACAGATGCGTACATGCTGGCTGTTTTAAAGAATACGGACGCTACCTTAATTTCACGTTGCTCCCCAATACGTTTTGTTTTCCACTTAACGGCACATCACACGTACCCCATCACACGTCTCCCTCAAGTCAGGAGAGATGTATCCGGTCCGTCCCTCCCACCTCCCGCATCATAGTTTACAGTTTGTGTGCAGCTCAACTCAGGCCACCATTGCTCCGTTAATGCACATTTGGGTTGCTTCCAACGTTTCGCCACAATAATTAACGCCCTGATAAATACTCTTGTATGTATATATCAGGTCAGAGTGGTGTTTTTACTGCTGTGAGACAGATTCCCCTGAGTGAGACATATTACCGGAGGGAACAGAATAATCCGAGGCAATGCGGGACGCCATTAGGCTGCATGAATGATTTTTTTTTTTTAAATTCCAGTTACGCCGCCTCATATTCAATGGAGCCAGACAGTGCCCGTGTTGAGTGCCTCTTCTCACTGTGTTTCTTTTGCACTCGGCAGTCACCATCCCGGGCTTGGCAGCCTAAAGGGTGCGTCAAGAGTGGCTTGACGAGGCCAGCCAGAGGAGAGCCTACCCGGCCTCTTTCAGGGCCGGCCACTTCGTGGGGAGGGCACCTGGTCAGAGCAGGAAGTGAGTGTTCAAAGAGACAGAAGACTGGGGCGCCTGGGTGGCTCAATGGGTTAAGCGCCTGACTCCTGGTTTCGGCTCAGGTCATGATCTCATGGTTTGTGAGTTCGAGCCCCACATCGGGCTCTGTGATGACAGTGCAGGGCTTACTTGGGATTCTCTCTCTCTCCCTTTCTCTCTGCCCCTCCCCTGCTCACACTCTCTCTCTCTGTCTCACAAAATAAATAAATAAACTTAAAAAAAAAAAAAAGGGACAGAAGACCTCACAACTGTCTCTCACTTTGCTGTGTCTCCAAGCAGCCATACGAAGCGGCCTTTGCCAGGTGCAGGGTATGACCCCGCCCAGCTTCCCCAGGTAAGAAAACCCATATGGTGTTTGGGCTGCCTTGCCAGGATAGCAGAGGGCACCCTTTTGTCCTTCTCCAGCCCTCAGAGGGACAAGCATCCCTCATGGAGCAGGGGCACCCACAGCCTGGAAGCCCGAAGCTCACAAGCTCCTCGGTCAGCCTCTGCTCGCTGCTTCCTGGGGCGATTTGCTCACAGATGGGGTTTTGGATGTGGAGGCGAAGACGTCTGTGTTGCTCACAACCTTGCAAGTGTCTTAGGTCCAAAACGACTCCACCCATTACCATGTCCCACGGTCCTTATGCAGCCTGTGCCCACAGCAGTTTTTTAGCGATTGGTTTGTAAATGAGCAAGTAAGTCCATGACTCTGGGCCCCCGGTCAGGCTTTAAGGACCAGAGTCACTGGGGCACAGTCTTCAGGGGACCTCTGAGGCTCTGCCCCGCCTACCTTCACGGCTTTCGCTCTGTTGATGAGCCCGTCATCTTGAGAACTCCCAATTAGCAGATCGACCTTCGTCCGCGGAGACCTCTGCAGTGCCCTGGCTGGAGCCTCGCGGAGGTACTGGCCGTCAACCACAGGACCCCAGTAGTGGAAAGGGCCACTCACGGCCAGGAGCTACATTGGGTGCAAAGGGAGGCCATTATGTGTATGGATTTTTATCCTTTCTTTAAAAAAAATGGTTCTAGAAGAATCAGTTGCATTGCTTCACTTGGTCGGGTTTTAACCATAATGGATGCTGACGCTGGCTATCCGTCCGGGGCCTTGTGGGGAAATCGGAGGAAAATGACAAGAACAACAGGTAGGAAGGACATTGGGCCACAGCCAACAGGAAGGCAAGTATCGCTCTGAGCGATGGGTGGTCCGCAGGGAGCTGTCCAGGGTTTCCGTGCCGCGGTGAGGACGGATCCACAGGGAGGAATGGGCAAGCCTGAGCCCGTAGGTGTGTGTGAGGGAAGCAGGACACCGACTGAGGGACGGGCGGTGGCCAGAGACAGGACCCAAAAGGGAAATTCATCAGCTCTAGCCGCTGTCTCACTAGCCCACGCCTGGGGGAGCTGGGGGTCAGACCTGCTCCGGGTCGGTGGGTCTGGGCCCAAAGCTGAAGGAATCAAGCCCTTGGCTGAGATGACAACAGAGCTTCCTGCTACTGTCCCCTTCATCAATGTCAGGGACAGCCCGAGACTGTGGGCTGGAAGCAGGGTCTTCTGAGTCTGGAAAGGGGAGCGCACAGCTGTCCTATCTAAGAGGATGGGCTGGCCCCGATCCACTGCAGCTGTGGCCACAATGCTTAATCCGTGTGGCTGTCACCTGACACCGTGCCACCACGGTCCCGGCACAGGTGAGACCCTTCGCACGTGTCACTTCATTTTATCTTCCCAGTGTATAAGGCCCCTATTGTATTTTGTATTTATATCTTACAGATTAAATCCAATGTGCAGCCAGTTCTGTCCACCTTCCGTGCCCATGTTTGGTCCATCACATACTGGGCCCGGGCACGGTGCTGGGGTCAGGAATGTGCATTCCAGTTCCGGCTGGTCATCAACCTACCGCGTGGCCTTGGGTGGGTCAGGTGTCCCTTCTAGGCCTGGTTTTCCACTTGTAAAAGATTAGAGAGTGTCCCTCCCCAATGTGCATGCAGGTGCCCACCTTGGTCTGGGCGTCATTAAGGACACTAGCAGGCTTCTGGCGGAGGCAGGACACCATGTCTTGGATGGACGAGGGGGGGCAGCCGACCTCCTCTGCCAAAGCAGCTGCCTGCTGCCGAGCCCTCTCCTGGCTGATGACAGCAGCTGGGGAGAACGCGGAGCCACCCTGGAAGAGAAGGCAGACTCAGGACACGTAGTCTAGATGTTCTCCTTCCCACCCCAGCTCGGCCCGAGACCTCAGGGCCACATCAGGGCTCTGTATCTTTCATCCACACTTGGAAGTCCCAGGACCCTTCCCATGGATGTCCACAGGCATTTGGGAGGTCAGGACGGATCAATATCGTAACAACATGCTGTGTGATCACGAATGAATGTCTCTCCGGGCCTCAGTTTCCTCACCTGTGAAGTGCGGGCACTGGACAGAGTGATCCACTGAGTAAATTTGTATATTAAGGCCGAGGGCCAATGGTGGTTGAACAAGGACAAGGACCAGAACTGTCCTGTGCAAAGAGAACTGTGGGGCCACGCCCTGCCCCACCTCCCAGGTCTCCTTAAATAGCATGTTTCCTGGCTCAGTGAAGACAGAATTAGACTTTGAAATAGATGCCCACCTAGAAGGTGATGGAAACGCAGTCACTGTACAAGTGAATCGTGCCTGCAGAGTTTGTGCAAATCTGTCAGATGCCGGCTTGCTGGGAACATTTCCCTTCTAGGAACACGGCTGGTGGCAACGGCAGGAGGTCCATCCGCCCTGCCTGGACTGTTGGTGGGACCGGTCATCCGCCCAGGGCGGAAGAGGTGGGCTGAGTGCCTCGACTGGGGTGCAGCCCCAGGGCCCTTCGTCTGCGGTCGAGCACTCTGATTCTTAAGAGCTTCCCCCGCTTTATCTCGTGAATCCTCACAAGAGCTAGTAAGTTAGCTGCTGTTATTGTCCCCCTTGTCACAGATATGAAAACAGAGAAACAGGGAAATTCAGGAACTTGCCTAAAGCCACAAATGCTGTCAGGGGCCGAGCCAGCCCACGGATCCAGGCAGCTGGGCTCCAGAGTTTGTTAGGCTCCGGGACCCCAGGCAGAGAGTTTCCAGTTCCCTGACCCAGCTCTGTACTGAGGGGCCTGGGCCGGACGGTACCACGTACTGGCTGCCTCCAGCCGCCTGCCAGGTACCAACCCTCCTGGGAACTCTGTGTGCCCGTCTCACGCAACCTCTGCAACACTAATACGAGGTAGGTACGACTGGCAGTCCCATTTTGCAGGTTAGCAAACTGAGGCTCCAAGAGGAAAGGGAAATTCTCATTCACTGAGCACCTAATATGTACCAGGAACCGGGAGCTTGGCAACGAAAACTAATAAGATAGCTAACATTTACTAAGTATTTGCTGAATTTCGGGTAGAGTTGTGAGCACTTCATACATATTAACTGATTAAATCCTCTCCACAACCCCCAGAGGTAAAGGTTATTTACCCCTCTGTCTCAGAGAGGGGGAAATCCAGGCACAGAAAGGCTCAGGATCTTGCCCAACATCACGCAGCTGGTGACCGGCAGAGCTAAGACCCCAGTCCAAGCAGTCCGCCTTGGCCATGCTCTAACCCCCACCCCCTACATTAGGCCGCACCTGTTTTTATATCCAGAACAAGATGCTGTGTTCTTGAGTCGAACCATACGTACCCTCTCACTCCAACGTAAAGACAACACTGATCTGGCTGGCTCCACAGAATACGTTTCCATTCTAGACCCTACCCTGGGCTAAAACGTCAGAAACAAAAATCAGCAGAAATGCAGAAATGGGTATACCGAGGCCGCCGCTGTCACTGGGTCTCTGAGAGGATGAATAAAGTAGTGCAGAGGAAGGCCTTCTGGAAGCTGGACAGCAAGGTGCCCGTGTGCACCTGAGTCATTGGTGCTGTTCGCCCTTGTGTAAAACAGACAACAGATAGATGCCCAGAGGGGAGGAGACCCATCCTCCGGAGATCCCTGCTGGACACAGTACCTGAAATAACAGAGCGTGTTCCAGAACCGCCCCCAGGAGGTCCCAGGGGTCTCTATGTCTCACAGTCAGGACTGAAGGTCATGGGCAGAGCATGGGCATGGCAATGAGGCCAGGCCATCCCTCGGGTAGGGCTGGCAGCTGAGGGCAGCACTGGGTGGGGCAGACACCCAGAGGGCGGGGAGAGGGCCGGGGGCCGGGACTGGTTCTGGCCGCCAGGAGGGTTGAGGCTCAGAAGCCAAATGCGGTCTGACGCAGCTGAACACGGTCCCCAGCCTGCTGCCGACTCCACATGGTGACTTCACAAGTCACCCAGCACCTCTCCCTCCCGAGTACCTTGGCCGCGGTGGTATCGGCACCACGTGCGCCCCCCGAGGGTGAGATGTCCAAGAATCAGAAGGGCGAACCCTGGTGGAGTGTGTGCCCGTGCGCGATGGAATGTTCCTCGCGTGTCCTCAGCATTTTACGCATATTAGTTGGTGCCTCACCACCATCGCATGAGGCGGATGATATTATCGTCTCCTTTTATGGATGAGGGGCGCGGGACGCAGAGAGGCAAACGACTTGGTCAGGGTCACAGGACTGGGTGGAGACAGATGTGGAATCTAAATGCAGGCAGTCAGGCTCCGTGGCCAAGCCTTCAGCCACCCGGTCAGCCTTTCACATACACCTGGCAGCTTCTTGATGAAAGGTGGAGACATTACTACTCTACTTAGTTGTCCAGACCAAGGAGGAACCTTGTGGCCAGAGTCAGGGGTGAGGCCAATTTCAACCCCAGCCCAGAGAGACGAAAGCCTGTAGGGTGTGGATCCTGTCGGCAGCAACGTACCCTGGTCCCTGGGAGCCCTTCCGGACAGCTCCGGGTGGCTCAGAATGGGGCTGGCTGCTTGGTCCCCGCACTCAAGATAGGGAGGGGTCCTCTGCATTGGTTTTCTGTCTTCAACCCATTTAGGGAAGCTCAGAGGCTCTTGTCATCAGTGGGGTTTGCTACGAAACACACAAAGCAAGCTTCCTGCACCACTAATCTCCAGCCAGCAGCTTGCTCTGAGTTTCAGCATCGGAGACACACAGAGTCCGAACGCCTGAGCTCGTGGTGAGAATAAGTAGCCATGAAAGTCAAACAACCGGGCAGCCCAGAGCCAGAACTCAACCACGGTGATAATACATAAGGGTCCAGATGACTTAGCCCACGGGTTTATCTCTTCAATGACGAGGGGTCCAGCTTTTCGGAGAGCCACCGGATCTGATTTGTCTTAAGAGAACACACACACACACACACACACACACACACACACACACGCTCGAGGTATAAAAGGTCAAAGACCCATGTTCTTTTTTTTTTTTTTAATGTTCATTTGTCTTTCAGAGAGAGAGACAGAGTGTGAGTGGGGGCGGGGCAGAGAGAGAGGGGGCGACACAGAATCCAAAGCAGGCTGCAGGCTTCAAGCTCCCGGCACAGAGCCCGACGCGGGGCTTGAACCCACAAACCGTGGGATCGTGACCTGAGCCGAAATCAGGTGCCCAACTGACTGAGCCACCCAGGAGCCCCACAGTCCCGTGTTCTAAGTTGCACATTGAGCTGGTAATCTGCTGGCTGCTGAGGTGGGGCCGCTGAGCCCAGCTTCACCCGCAGGTAGGCCGTGAGGACACAGAACTCAGGGTGGGGGCCTCGAATGTTTTCAGCACCGTGTGCAACTATAAAAAGCCAGGGCCCCCGATACTGTCAGGAAGTGGTTAGAGGCGTGGGTTACAGCAATGCTGCGTGATGGCTTAGAGAACTTTCCTCTCCCTCGAGTGTGTCGACCTCATTGATCTTGCTGAAGGAGATGTCTTTCTTCATGGAAAATCACTGGTTAAGCAAGTCAACGGCCGGCTCAGCCCTTGCTTTAAAGCATCCGGTTGGAGCAGGGCATGGCGTGCAGAGCTGCACGAAGAACAAGGGCTTTGGGGACAGAGCCAGGGACACCGCCCGGGCCTGTCTAGAGTCCGCAGACCAGGCCGTCAGTCCCGCCTGAACCTGGCAGAAGAAATCAGGTTCACACGTCGGCCCTGGTAACTGCTGATGAAGTGGCTCAGGGCAAATGACTGGCATCTGGGGGCCTTGATTTCCTCATCTGAATGGGAACGACAAGCCACACTCTAAGGGTCACTAAGGACATGCTGAAGACGGTGGGTGACCTCCGCGTGGTGAATGGTGCAGTTAGCACCGTGAGGGCTGGAGGAGCCCTTGTAGGGTTTGGAGGCAGCAAAGTCTTTGGCCTCTGGGCCCCGGGCCTACGCTTATGTAAGTCTGACCTAGCTATTAAAGGGCAACGAGTTTCTGTTTGGGTGTGTGTGTGTGTGTGTGTGTGTGTGTGCATGTGTTTTAACCTTTAAAATAGTGCAGAGCAAAACCACGATCGCTGACCACTGCTTTTTCTCCCTGAAGCCTCTGAACATCATAAGGGACCTTGACCTCCGTCAGCCATTACAGTCATCTCAGACGCAGGACCTGCTCCTGTCCAAGCACACAGATGGAAACACACAGTCACAGACAGAAAGATACACTCACAGTATAGTCACACACAGACACACACACACACAAAGACACATTCACGCATTCTGTCACACCAGACACACACACACTCAGGAACACGCACGGTCGCGGACAGAAACGCACATATACACACAGACACACACTGGGGTATACACAGACATACAACCACACACACACATACATGCCAGACTTTCTTGAAATAGACAGCCACTCTAGGGGAGGGGGGTCAGATGGCAGATGGGTTCAGGGGACTGATTAACCACATGAGCTAGAGAAGAAAGGAAATGGGTCCCAAGTATCCCGGCACCCCCAGAACAGGGTCTGGGACCCAGATAAGTAGGTTTTGAGTTAGTGAGCCAGTGACTATGAGTGAGGGGATGGATGGATGGATGGGTGGATGCATGGATGCATGGATGCATGGATGCAGGGACGGATAGATGGATGGATGGACAGATGGATGGATGGATGGACAAATGGGCAGATGGATGGATGGATGGATGGATGGATGGATGGATGGATAAATGGATGGGTGGATGGATGGATGGACAGACGGATGGATGGATGGATAGACGGATGGATGGATGGATGGATAGACAGATGGACGGATGGATGGATGGATGGATAGACGGATGGACGGATGGACAAATGGGCAGATGGATGGATGGATGGATGGATGGATGGGTAAATGGATGGGTGGTTGGATGGATGGATGGACAGGTGGACAGACGGACAGATGGATGGGCCTATTTTTTCTCCTGAGTGAAAAGGAGCATTTGCATCGAGGCGTTATGAGGAGTAAATCTGAGAGGAATCCAGCCCAAGCAAGAGACCAATTTCAGAGGGTGGCCAACCATAGCTTATAGGACAGCGATGGAGAGTCAGGAAAGGCTCTTGCCCAGGGGGTTGCAGAGAGCCTTTCAGGAATGCCACCGAATCATTTGTCTTTGCAGCCTTGGTGCCGAAAACGGTGCACAGCACTCCGCAGGCTCTCAGTAAACTACTGGGCACCGGAGCCTCCCGAAGACGCACTTCTGACGGCAGAGGTTGGGATGGCTAGTCCTTCGCCCCCGGAGTCTAACACGGAGCGTGTGCGCTGGAGGCCTCCCCTAGACATGGATCCAGCAGGATGGGACTGGAATGAATGGCCGGATGGTCGGCTGGCAGGCTGAGCGGGATGACGGGGAGAGAGCGGCGCTGAGGCGGGGAGCCCACCAGGGTCACAGGGTGTGAAGAGATAGCAGGAGGCATGAGCCAGGTGTCACTTCAACTGCTTGGCACCAGCTCCCCTCCTGGGAAGGGGCTCGACACAGAAGCCACCAGAATGGTGCAGACAGATGAACTGGGGGACATTACTGAGCTGCCCAGGCAGCTCCAAGAGCATTCTGGAAGCGAAGGCAGAGACGGACTTTGCTTAAAGCCTCCATACACGCACATCGGTGCTAGTAGCCTCCCTAATGTTTTCTATACTGAAATCACCTTCTTAATCCCCCAAAAGCACAAGTTTTACTCTAATTTGTAGGACTTGAGTTTGGGCAAAACTTCAAAGGGATTATAATGAACACAACTTCCACACTGACATCCTAGTCTTAGGGCGTAAGAGCACATCTCTCCCTCCTCTTTGTCCTCAGGAATCAGCAGGTCTTGGTTTTAGCTGGTGGAAGGAACCCCAGAGAATTTGAACGAGGGAAAAAAACAAGGGTGTATCTTCGGCCTTGCTCACGTCCTTCGAAAATCATCAGCTCCAGTGTTGCTGTTCTCTTGAAGGATCTTAACGCTAGATCCTGGTACAAATCCCAGCCTAGGAGGGCGTGTGAACGGAGGCTCAGTGGGGGTCCTTCTTCTTTGGTGAAGAAGTGTGGGTGTGTAGAAAACACTCCACCTGTTTAAGCCTCAGCCCCTCGGCTGTAAAGCACCCGCCTCACACACTTGCCGCAAGGGGTTCGTGAAATGCGCTGGGTACCGAACCGGTGCGGAGAAAATGCCCTATCGGCTCCTGTTACCTCTATTGTCCTTAAGCTCAATTAGCGCGATCAGGGGACAACCACACGTCCACGCTGCATTGCTTAATTCTAATTGCCACTCTTCTTTTTATTTTTTAAAGTTTGATTATTTATTTTGAGGAAGAGAGAGAATAAGTGGGGGAGAGGGGCAGAGAGAGGGGCGGGGACAGAGGATCGGAAGCAGGTTCCGTGCTGCCAGCAGAGAGCCTGACGTGGAGCTCATGAACCCTGAGATCGTGACCCGAGCTGAAGTCAGACGCTTAACCGATTTGGCCACCCAGGAGCCCCAACACTGCCGCTCTTTTTAAACCTTTGAAAACAACTTTCAGTGTACGAAAGTGGGGTAGTCCTTCAGAAATCACGGCTCATTGCAAAAGTCAAAAAGTAGCCTGATTTCTCTGTGGTTCAGGGAACTGAGCAGGAGGCAAGTCTTCCTGTCCGGATGCTTCCTCCCTGTTGTGGGGTATCTGCCGGGCCCTGCTGGGCCTCTCAGCCTCCCCCTGCCTCCATCCTTCTATCTTTAAATTATATAAACTTTTTGGGGCACCTGAGTGGCTCAGTCGGTTAAGCGTCCAAGTTCAGCTCAGGTCATGATCTCACGGTTCGTGGGTCCGAGCCCTGCGTCAGGCTCTGTGCCGACAGCTCAGAGCCGGGAGCCTGCCTCGGATTCTGTGTCTCCCTCTCTCTCTGCCCCTCCCCTGCCCGCACTCTGTCTCTGTCTCTGTCTCTCTCTCAAAAATAAATAAACATTAAAAAAATAAGATAAATTATATAAACTTTCCAAGGGAGGGGGAGGAGAATTGAACCTTTACAAAGCACCTTTTTTTTTTTTTTTTTAACGTTTATTTATTTTTGAGACCGAGAGAGACAGAGCATGAACAGGGGAGGGGCAGAGAGAGAGGGAGACACAGAATCTGAAACAGGCTCCAGGCTCTGAGCCGTCAGCACAGAGCCCGATGCGGGGCTCGAACTCACGGACCGTGAGATCATGACCTGAGCCGAAGTCAGACACTCAACCGACCAAGCCACCCAGGCGCCCCTACAAAGCACCTTTTAAAAGCCAGGTCATTCCTGCGCATTTTCTCACGTGATCCCCACGATAACCTTGTAAGTATTACCATCCCCACTTTATAGATGGAGAGACTGAGGCTCAGAGTGGGTAGGTAATTTGTTCAAGGTCTTGGCTTGAAAGTAGCAGAGCCAGAGATTACAAGGCTTGCTGTTTCGCCCTCCACTGCACCATCTACCACTAAAAACAACGCTAACTAAATACAGCACAGACCCTTATTTTCCATGCCACTCATGAGTGGCTAGTGACTGGTGACTCAGAAGCAAGGTCTTTGCAGGGGTGTTCAGGACGGTGAAAGCTGGGAAGGTCTGCTTCTCCCATGGAAGGAGTCAGACACAAGAGACACCACTTTGAGTTGCTTTGACACGCATTGACAACTGTACCACATTCTGTGTTATATAGAGCTCTCGCTTACATCGTCTTAAATACCCACAACCACCCTATGAGGCAGAAAGAACCGATATCACTTAAAAGGAAACTACGCTACTTATGTAATCATTCTTTTGTCCATTCCCCACTTATTCAAAAAGAATCAGGGGTCTACTCAAGAGACAGTGTCAAAGAAGTTTAGTAACCTGCTAATACCAGGGGAAAGGGGTAAGAACTCAGTTTTGTTTTTTTTTTTATCCCAAGATGCTGTGGCTTTCCCATGATGCCATGCTGCCTCCATTGATGGCAGAGATCATGAGGAATTCATGGGCATCCTTTGCCCTCTCACCCATTGCCTACTGCCCCCACTAGGGTCTTGATATAGCCCAGCTGTATCAATTCCCAGAATCCCCTATTAATTCAAGGCAAGGGAGTGGCGGATGAGTTTTATTGGCTTTTTGTACCTTTCAGAATATTCTATGTTTGCTTCCAATGAACTTATGTGGTATTTGTAATTAGAAAAAAATTAAATTACATTGAAAATATTAATTCTATACTAAAATATAAAGGACTCGCGTCAAGAAGAAGGCACTCATTATCGCTTAACTGCATAAGCCGATCAGTGGGCAAGAGGCATGGC
Source organism: Panthera leo (assembly GCF_018350215.1). Classification (NCBI taxonomy): domain Eukaryota; kingdom Metazoa; phylum Chordata; class Mammalia; order Carnivora; family Felidae; genus Panthera; species Panthera leo. The sequence continues at coordinate 74,246,081 of NC_056695.1, read as the reverse complement.
CAAGGCCATCTAAGAACACTTTGCAGGGGCACTGAGGGTGGAACAGAAGGAGGATCCCTGAGGGAGAAGGGAGGCAGGCCTGACTAAGAAGGGTGGTCCCCAAAACCAGCCTCACTGTCATCAAAGCCTTGCCAAAATGCCAAATCTCTTTGTGCCCTAGAAAAAGCCTTTTGGGATGAGCACTGGGTGTTGTATGGAAACCAATTTGACAATAAATTTCATATATTGAAAAAAAAAAGAAAAAAATATCCTAAAGTACAAAAAAAAAAAAAAAAAGAAAGAAAGAAAGAAAAAAGCCTGGCGTGCATGGTCCTGTATCCACTGGTGTTACCTTAGTTTATTTAAACACAACTTTTGGAATTTTTTTTAATGTTTATTTTTGACAGAGAGAGAGACAGAGACAGAGACGGAGCATGAGCGGGGGAGGGGCAGAGAGAGGGAGACACAGGATCGGAAGCAGCCTCCAGGCTCCGAGCTGTCAGCACAGAGCCCGACGCGGGGCTCTAACTCACAGACCGCAAGATCATGACCTGAGCTGAAGTCGGATGCTCAACCGACTGAGCCACCCAGGCACCCCAAGAACTTTTGGAAGTTTTAGAGTAAAAATAGCAGCACAAAAAATCCACAATGGGAAATATAGGTGAGCAACACAAAGAAAATTACACGTAATCCTCCCACTAAAGGAACACCACTGTTAAATACTGTCAGTGCGTGTGTGTGTGTATATATATGCATGCATGAATACTTCTGTCTATATATGTATATGTAGGAAATAAGTGAGCTCACACCGGTGCTGAACCCGTATTTTTCACCTACGAGTCAACCGTGAATATCATTCTGTCCTGTTGCCTATTCAGTTACGAGACTGTTTCTCAAGCCATTGTGCAATCAGGTACTTTGCTAGGGAGAGTCATAGGGAGGGCAGGAACAACGGAAGGCTGTGGAATCTGACAGAATTGGATGAAAATCCCAGCTCTGCTTCGTAGACGTTTGACTGGAGACTCTATCCTCAGCTATCGGAAGGACTATAATGATACCGATGGCTTCCCCGCAGGATTGTTGTGGAAGACAAAAGATGCTTTGCATTGTAATGGTAGAGTATGCTACCAGCTCTGTGTATTCAATAAACGATAGCAATGATTGTTTCCAGTTTTGTGACGTTCTGGACAAAGCTGCAATGGACATACACCGTTACAGCTAAATCTATTCACATATCCTGGATGATTTCCTCATACAAAGGCATTAGGAGGTCAGAAAGGACGCTTTTCTTCTGACAGATCATTAAAAAAACGTGTTGCACGAGCTGCTCGCCCGACATTTAATGGTTTCTCACTAAAGAGACACTGTGTGAAAATATTAAAGGCAAATATTTGTGCACGATGTATCATACATATGTGATGAACATTTATATAGGTTTTAAAGCTTTGTGTCTCGGCATCTACAGCTGTCTTGAGAAAGTGGTTTTATTGAGATGTAACTTACGTATCATACAGTTCGCTCACTCAAAGCAAACAGTTCAGCGGTTTCTAGCTATATTCACAGAGTCATGCAAGCATCACCAGGATCTAATTTTAGAATCTGTTCATTGTCCCACAAAGAAACCATGAACCCATTAGCTGTCATTCCCCAGTGCCACCCTCACACCCAGCCCCAGGCAACCACTAATCCACTTTCTGTCTCGGCAGATTTGCCTGTTCTGAACATTTCATAAAAATGGAATCGCACAACATGTGGCCTTTTGTGTCTGGATCCTTCCACTTCATCCACGTAGCACCACTTTGTTCCGTTTTATTGCTGAATCATATTCTATGGTAGACGTCTACCCTATTTAGCTTATCTTTGCATCCGCCGGTGGACATCTGGGTTGTTTACACTTTTTGGCGATTCTAAATAATGCTGCTATGAATACGCATGTTCAGGGGTGTGTGTGTGTGTGTGTGTGTGTGTGTGTGTGTGTGTGTGTGTGTGTTTTCAGTTCTCTCAGTTGTGCACCTAGGGGTAGAATTGCAGGGTTACGTGCTTCCCCTATTTCGACCTCCTGAGAAGCTGCCGAAATGTTTCCTAAAGCAGTTGCACCATTTTGTACCCCCACAAGCAGTGTGTGAATGCTCCTACTTCCCCACATCCTCCCCAGTTCTTATCATCTCAAAAAGTTATTAGTAGTCCAGCAGTCCTAGCGGGTATAAAGTGGTATTTCGTTGTGGTCTTGATTTTCACTTCCCTAGTGTCTGATGACGTTGAGTATCTTTCCATGTGCTTATGGGCCATTTGGACATCTTTGGAGACATATCTATTTAGCCCCGTGGCCCATTTTTAAATGGGTTTATTTGTCTTTCTCTTATTCAGTTAGAAGTGTTCTGCGTATATCCCAGATACAGGTCCCTTGTCGAATAGATGATTTGCAAATGTCTTCTCCCAGTCTGTCTTTTCCACTTTCTTTTTTTTTTTATTTTTTAAACTTTTTAATGTTTATTTTATTTTTGAGAGAGAGACAGACAGACAGAGAGAGAGAGGGCGTAAGCAGGGGAGGGGCAGAGAGAGGGGGAGACACAGAACCCGAAGCAGGTTCCAGGCTCTGAGCTGTCAGCACAGCGCCTGACACGGGGCTTAATCTCATGATGGCAAGATCGTGACCTTGAGCTGAAACCAAGAGTCGGACGCTTCACCGACTGAGCCACCTAGGGGCCCCAGTCTTTTCCAGTTTCTTAATGGTAGCTTTTGTAGCTCAGAATTTTTAACATTGATGAAGCGCAGCGTTAGCTCTTTTTCTTTGCCGCTGGTACCTTCGGCGTCATAGCTAAGAACCCACCACTTAATTTAAGGCCCAGGGGCCCCGCTCTGCATTCTGTATAGAAATAGTTTTGAAACACTTTTGGTTTTTCACGATGAGCTGCCAAACTGCCCTGCAGGGAGGCTGTACCTTGGCGTATTTTATTTGCAAACTTCGATTCCCCACTGACTGTGTCCACACTGTCGGGAGCTGGATCCGGGCTGTTTGTCTCCACAGCCACCGCTCCGCCAGCATCCATCTGCCAGAGGGAACGGGGATGAAGGCGGATTTCTGGACTCTTCCTCCCTTCTCCAGCCTCCGTGGCAAACACTGGCCTCCAATGTGGCTCGGCCATACATCTGTCCCTTTTACCTGTGGAGGCCTCGCCTGGGCATTTGTCGGGAGAGCCCTCCGAGGGGACACCTCGCAGACACTTCTTCAGCTTGGGAAGGGGGAGGAGCCGGGCCGTGGCTCTGCCCTTCAGATCAGAGCTTGCTCTCCTGTCGTGTTTTTTCCTCCAGGTTCCTGCAGCCTTGCCAAAATGCCTTTTTCTGTCTGTCACAAACATTACACCTAATTGCCTCAGTCACCTTCTGGCTGTCAGAAACCATTTAAATGCTTGCCACTGAAAAGTACCGGTTTCCCAGGCAAAGCTATCACCCTTTAAAAGGGACACTCTGTGTGATAGCTGAGGCAATGACAGGCCCCTTATTTCCACGGCATTTAGAATGCAGGGACGCTCTCCGTCCGTCCTCAATCAGCAATTCATCCATCCGCGTTGGGTATAGGTGGCTTTTTAAAAATAATTTCGTAATTAGAGCTTGCAAAAGTGCCTGGATGTTTCTTTCTATGTCTTCCTGTAGCTTTGTTTTGGGGACCAGCTGGGCCAGCGCACGGGGTAGAAGACAGGGAAAGCGTGGGCCCTGGAAGATTATACACACTCAGAGACACACACACAAAGACACATTCACGCATTCTGTCACACCAGACACGCATACACTCGGGAACACGCACGGTCGCAGACAGAAACGCACATATACACACAGACACACACTTGGGTATACACAGACATACAACCACACACACATACACGCCAGACTTTCTTGAAATAGCCACTCTAGGGGAGGGGGGTCAGATGGCAGATGGGTTCAGGGGACTGATTAACCACATGAGCTAAAGAAGAAAGGAAATGGGTCCCAAGTATCCCGGCACCCCCAGAACAGGGTCTGGGACCCAGATAAGTAGGTTTTGAGTTAGTGAGCCAGTGACTATGAGTGAGGGGATGGATGGATGGATGGGTGGATGCATGGATGCATGGATGCAGGGACGGATAGATGGATGGATGGACAGATGGATGGATGGATGGACAAATGGGCAGATGGATGGATGGATGGATGGATGGATGGATGGATAAATGGATGGGTGGATGGATGGATGGACAGACGGATGGATGGATGGATAGACGGATGGATGGATGGATGGATAGACGGATGGACGGATGGATGGATGGATGGATAGACGGATGGATGGATGGACAAATGGGCAGATGGATGGATGGATGGATGGATGGATGGATGGGTAAATGGATGGGTGGATGGATGGATGGACAGGTGGACAGACGGACAGATGGATGGGCCTATTTTTTCTCCTGAGTGAAAAGGAGCATTTGCATCGAGGCGTTATGAGGAGTAAATCTGAGAGGAATCCAGCCCAAGCAAGAGACCAATTTCAGAGGGTGGCCAACCATAGCTTATAGGACAGCGATGGAGAGTCAGGAAAGGCTCTTGCCCAGGGGGTTGCAGAGAGCCTTTCAGGAATGCCACCGAATCATTTGTCTTTGCAGCCTTGGTGCCGAAAACGGTGCACAGCACTCCGCAGGCTCTCAGTAAACTACTGGGCACCGGAGCCTCCCGAAGACGCACTTCTGACGGCAGAGGTTGGGATGGCTAGTCCTTCGCCCCCGGAGTCTAACACGGAGCGTGTGCGCTGGAGGCCTCCCCTAGACATGGATCCAGCAGGATGGGACTGGAATGAATGGCCGGATGGTCGGCTGGCAGGCTGAGCGGGATGACGGGGAGAGAGCGGCGCTGAGGCGGGGAGCCTCACAGCTTGGAGTTGAACTGTGACTTTACCACCTTCTTATTCTTTGGCTTTGAACAAATTACATCTCTACACCTCAGTCCCTGAGCTACAGAGCACCTGCCTCACAGACCTGTGGCGAGGGGTGCAAGAAAGGCACCGTGTGAGCTCTGCATGCTGCCCAGCTTCCTCTGCTTCTACCAATGTTAGTTCTGTGGATACGACCAGCACGACACCTGCACACCCGCCCTTCATTGCCCAGGACCACCTCTCACTACTCTGAAACCTTGGAAACAACTCCCAGTGTAGAAAAGCGGGCAAGGACATGGATTTAGAAACCAGAAAGACTTGCGTTCGAATCCCCGCTCTGCCACGTGGTGGCTTTGTCATTCCGGGCAAATCGATTCACCTCACCGAATTCATTTCGCAAAGGTGGGATTTTGTCCACACCTCTTAGGTTTGTCGTGCGGGCCGGTGGGGTTGACACACGCATGGCACCAAGGGCAGCTCCTTGCCCAGCACTGTATCCTTGTACCTGAGGTCAAGGTGGAAGGACAGAGGTTGAGGGAGGTGACCCCGCAGGTGCCTGTACTGGGAGAAAGCTGGCCCAGAATGGAAGCCTGGCCTCCTCAATTTTCCTGAGTCACTTGTTTTCCCTGCTGGGTTTGACTCCTGCAGCCAGCTATGATGTATGAATTCCACCCCAAGAAACAGGAGGGTCCGGAAGATTGTGCAACCTAGCAAAGACTTCTGGAAGTGAGAAAGTCACGTCCAGTGACTCTTTTCCTCCCAGTCCCCTCCGGACTGCCTCCCTCTCACCATTTCGCCCTTCCTTTACTTTCTTCTCCCTTCCCTTCCTTCAGCAAATGCCACTGGCCGGCTCCCAACCAGGACAAAGGGCTCAGGACACCTGCCCTAGAGACGTGCACTGTGTGTGTGGTCTGAGGTTCTGGTGAACACCCGTGGCCTTGAGAGTACAGGAGAGGAAGTGGTTGACTCCTGGGCCTGAGGGGGTCAGGGCGGCCCCTCAGAGGACAGCACACAAAGGGCGTGACCTGGGCTGTCCGGATGGTATCAGTGGTGATTGAAGCAGAGAGTGGGAGAAGAGCAGAAAGGAGACAGGCCTGGTACTCGCCCCTCCCCGGAGGGGTCTTTGTCAGAAGGGGAACCTGGACGAAAAGCAAGACCAGGAGGCCAGGCACCGGCCTAGAAAGGCCTTCCCGTGTGCCATGTGCAAAGGGAGGAGTCAGGGAGCCCCCGGGGATTCAGCTAGAGGGTGCTGGAACCGGGTTCCAGGTTGGAATCCTTGAGCCGGCCACAGCGGTGGGGGGAATGGGCTGCAGGTTAAGCGGGCTGTCCGGGGCTCCCACCCAACATCCACACCGGAGAGGTCACGGTGGACACGCTCTTTGGGGTTCCTGAGGGGAAACTGTGTCTGCTTGACCAGCTGGACTGAGACCCTCGGTCCTGGCCTTTCCTGGTGTCTGTATCTTCAGGCCTGAGCCTCACACGCCAACCCTGCCCCGTGAGGCCTCCTGCGTTTGGATGGGCTCAGCCTTTTCCACTGTGGTGGCTATTTCTTTGCCTTGTATTAGCCCCAGCGGGGTGTGAGGTGTGAGCCCAGCCCCCACCCTGAACACAGGGTGGCCCTGACAGCCCCTGGGCCCTCAATTCAAGGAGACCTACTCCCCAAACCTTCCCAGGCAGGCACTCCCAGGGGACTCTGGCTAAGGTGTTGATGCACCTCTATGAGCTGAATAGGCAAAGCCTCTGAGTTCCTGCTCCTGCTGAGCTCCTGGAGTCCATTTCACATTATTTCCAACATCATCCCCTTCTGATGTGTCAGGTGGAAACAGATAGAAATTATTAGAGCTATAGGAAAACTGCACAGAACATGGGCATTGGGATTGGAGAAATCGTATCGAACCTTGCGCTGACAACTTGGCAAGTGGCCTTACTCTCTGGGTCTTGGTTTCCCCATCTGTAAAATGGGCATATTGGGTCTCAAGGTGTAGCATCCAGAGCATGGGCCATGGGGTCCGCGAGTCCAAGCTCAAGTTCAGCAATCCTTCTTACTCAGCGCTGTGTGTCTTTAGAAGAGTGATTTAAGTTCCCTGGGCCTCAGTTTCCTTCATGCAAAATGAGGGCAAGGAGAGGATTCGCCTCATTCGTTTGTTGGGGAGAATTCATGAAACAACATGTGAAGTGTTATATACGTTAGGTTTCTTATAAGTAGAAGCAATCACTGGGGCTCCCGGGTGGCTCAGTCGGTTAAGTGACCGACTCTTGGTTTCAGCTCGGGTCATGCTGTCGTGGTTTTGTGGGTTCGAGCCCCGCATCAGGCTCTGTGCTGGCCGCGCGGAGCCTGCTTGGGATTCTCTCTCTCCCCCTCTGTCTCTCCCCCTCCCCCACTCGCTCTCTCTCAAAATACATAAACTTAAGAAAAAAAAAAAAAAAGAAAGAATCATTAAGCTCATAATTGACATTTCAAAAGAGTTCTTCCAAAAATGAAGTGAGCTAAAGCACTATCCAGAGTGTAGTTGTTATTTATAATGGTATTGCTACTCAAACTAAAGTGAAAACTAGGGAAATATTCTCCAGTCGAAAGAAGCCTTCCAGGGTTGATATTTTAAGCCACCGAGCTCGCCTGTCCCTCCCTGTCCTCCTCATCCAACGCACGCCGCTGCGTGTAATTAGTTGTGGCTCAGCGGACAATGAAGTAGATGCCGGCTAACAATTTCACACGCGTCCAGGCGCCGATGAATGGATGACACCGCCGTAAATTACATCTCGGCCGGCTCCGAGCTTGCTCAGCTTTAGATGACGGCAGCAGGATCTTGTCGTGAGTACAAAAGCACGTCGCACAGAGGCGTTAAGGCGTCACAGGATGAGAGCGTTGGAGGGGACGCTAGGGGAAGCCATCATCATTCTGTCACGGATCTTAACCTCACCGGGGGGCTAGTAAGGCACATTCAGAGGCGGCTGGGCCAGTTTCGTCACTGTTATGTTTGAGGAGATGAAACTGCCAGGGCAGGGCAGTGAAGGGGCCTCACTCCGTTCGAGAGGGGAGGCTGATCGCAGAGGCCTTATCACTGAATGTCCGGCCAGCTATTTCGGCTGTTCCCCGGGGACGCAGACGGCTCGGATGCTGTGAGTCTATTATCAGGATAATTCCACGCCTGGCCCCCTTCGGACGGCAGATGCTGCCGGGAATCAGAGTGATTAAGGCCTTAAGGAAGTTGTAAGGGAGGGGAGGGTTTTTTTTAAATTATTTTTTATGTTACACCTGCTCCCTCTGTCCTTCCCTCCGGTTTTCCCTCCCCTCTCCCCTTACTTCCTTCTAGTAATAGGTAAAGGTTGCTCTGGCTATGGAAGATGCTAGTACCAGGCGCTGATCACTGACAAGACAGGTGGCTCCCTGCCTTCATGGAACCTATAGTGTTTGAAAGTCAGACCAGCATGGAGATGGGAAAATGAGGGTGTTCTAGGAGAGACCCTTGAAAAACTTCTCTTCCTGGGGCCTGACTCCACCCAGCAGCAGCACGACCGACTCTTCCCTCTCATGGGAAGACTCCCACGGGCCTTTGTTCTTGAGCAGAGCTCACAAGGACCTCGGTGCCCCTCCCAGAAGCCGGACTGTATATTTACACGGGCAAAGATAACATGTGGCCTTTCAAAATTCCTTGTTAAGATCTCTCTTTGCTCAGAAACGATGCCTGTCTCCTTTATGTTTCTGTTAGAGTCCTGGTCTCCCGAAGGAAGTGCACAAGCCAGTCCGCTGGGGCACCAAAAGAAAATTCCAGAAAATATTATTTAACTAGTCTTACACTTCGCACATATTTTTCTGTTTATAACGTGTATATTAGCAGCGTCATCTGCATATATAATTCATGACTAAATGGGCATATATGGGGGTGCTTACTCAAAACTCTTACTGTCTGGGTGCACGACCGAAAGTTTGGAGATGATCATACTAGAAAACGGGAAGAGGCCCTTTTCTAAGTGGGCTGAGGACAAGCGAGTCCAGCTGGGACGTCGCCATAGACCCACAGTGTCTGCTCTGCTCCTAGGAACAATAACGATCGGCAAACTTCTTGCCTCTGGGATAGCTACTGGTCGAGGCTCAGCTACAGGCAAACAGTACCAAAGATGTTGTCATCCCTCTTCCCCACCAATGCCGAATGGCATGAGTCAGTCTGGGGCCCCGGCCATTTGTATAATCAAAGAATCCCACTTCTGAGCAGAGGACAAGAGCAGGGGAGACGTGGCCTGGCCCCACCTTTTGCAGGGAGTGAAGGGAACACAGGCCCTTTGACCAGCCTCTGACTCAGTAAGATAAAAGGATCAAAGCGTTGGCTGGGGCCCCAACAGGAGACTCATCCCTGATTCTGGCAGATCCTAAAGTGAGGGGAAAGCCATTCTAGGTCAGTGGAACAACAGGAGTAAATTCAGAGGCAAAACCCGGCAGAGCCTGTCCAGGCGACTAGAGAAAGAGGCAGGTAGCTGGGAAGGCAAGTTGGGGCAGGACCAGATGAGGAGTCCACACAATGCTCCTTAAGGATGATGGTGGGGGGGCGGGGGGGGGGCTATGGAAGGCTGGGGCAAAACAGGACTGAGACCGAGCTGATCTGAGGAGAAGCCATTTGTCAGCCTGTCCCAGCTGCAAGGAGGTCACAGGAGGCAGTATGACAGATGAGCGAAAGATACGGAAGTCGCTTCCAACTCCAAAAAAGATGTAACTGAAGTCATCTCATAGTGAAAAAAAAAAGAGAGAGAGAGAGAAGGCACAAAATGAACATCCCAGCTGTACCACCAAATGTCTAGTTTTGATGGACAACTCTCATGTTCAAGGTTTAGCTGAAAGTCACCTCTCTGTCCAGCCTTTGGCTTGCCTGCAAACCCCAGCCATTCCCGCTGGGTTCCCTCATCTCTGTTATCGCCATCACGCTGCCCTGGCATCGTGGTTTATTCCCAGCTCCTATTTGACTCACGCTGAGCTACTAGATGGCAGGGCATATGTCACCGTCACCCTTGTCCCCCTAGAGCTTAGCCTCATGGCTGACCCGAGGTTAACATTCATTTAATATATTACTCATCTAAATAAGCGAGTGACCAAGTTAGATCTAGGAAATAAAAGGGTTTGCACATCGGTGCACCTAGAGGAACTTTGTAAAGAAGGCCAAGCTGCAAAGACTGAACTTCCTGAGCTCTGAGCAATGCGTTGGCCTCTTTATCAACCCTCCACAGAGCTGGGAAGTGGTGCCGTCTCCCCCGAGGCGGGACTGGAGGGCTAGGTTGAGCAATGACCAAAGAGAACAACTTTAGTGAATCAACACGTTTGTGCAACTCGTCCCAGCAGAGAAGCACGGTGAGAACAAAGCTTTCACTTTTCTCTTTCCTAAGAAGGCTGTCAAGTCAAGAGGCCTCTCTGGGAAACACACAGACTCCGAGGCCACACAGGCCTCACTCCATCTGTAGAATTCAGCCCATCGAGATGGACCACTTCTCCAGCTTTGGAGATGGTTCCAGAAATAAAAGGAACTGCCATCTCTGGAGAAACAATAGGGTCTGATCTCTCCCAGATGATGTCCATGGTTGGCTTACCGTCTTCCCCGGAGGTGAAGACTCAATATTCACAATTAGGTGCTTTTGTTCAGAAGGCAGGTGCATAGCCTTATTTATTCATTTAATGAGAGGTAATTATGGGTCATCGCTTTGGGGGCGGGCCAAGGTCACGTGTTACACATGCACCTGCCTTCCCAAGCATAGGCTCCACTTTAAGGGAAAGGGAGACACTCGTATGTGTGCCTCGTGCCGTGCTAGGTAGTCTGTACACATTTTCCTGCGGACCCTGAGACCTAGAAAGGCAGTGGGATTAGTAATACCTGTGCGTGGGCACACGGCTCTCAAATATCTTGAACCCCCTTCTCTTGCTCATGACTCCCATATTCACGTGTCCCTATTCCCATGAGCAGGTACAACTCCAAGGGGTATTCTGAGGAGGGAGCAATTACCTTTGGTTGGGGCCGGGGGGGGGTCTGGAAATATGTATGAACAAGGTGAGCTCTGGGATGGGTCTTGCAGGGGCGGGGGGGGGGCGTCCCACACAGGTTGGGGAAGGGCAGTGGTGAAGTACATGGTGAAGAGGCGGGAGGCCTGTCTGAAGCGTAGAGGGAAACGTCAGGTTCTTACAGTGGAGGGGGCGTGGAGGCCTTGAATGGTGATGCTGCCGTGGGAGGGAGGGTAGAGAACAAACGGCGAGGAGCACTGAGTGCCAGGAAAAGGGATGAAGTTGGTCCTGTGGGAAGCAGGAATCTTCAGCAGGTGCTTGAGGAGGACACAGGGCTGGAACAGTGTGAGGGAAGCCGGGGGCCGGGGGAGGGGGGCGGGAAGCCCCTCTGCAAGGCCAACAGAATAGTGACAGTGAGCTCACCTCCATAGCCTGTCGAGCTGGACCTGGGTGGTGTCCCTCATCAGCTGGGGGCTGTAGGGCAAGTAAATTAAACCCTAGGAACCTTGGTCTCTTCTGGCAAAGTCTGGACATACAGACCACTCAGGAAGAATAAACGAGGGCCATAAACAAGATCCGAGTCTCTTTCCCACCAACCCCCCCATGTTAATTCCCTTTCTCTTCTTCCTGCTCCTTGAACGTCGCACACACTCTCTGCCCGGTGCTTCCCCCAACTGTCCTTCCTCCTGATCTTCATGTTGGTGTCATTCTGGGCTCATTTCAAAGTTCTCTTCCAAGGTGCGAGTTCCCCTTACTGTCCCCTTTCCCTTGGGTGATTTCTATGCCATCAACTGTTCACATCTCTAACTCAGCTCCTAGAGCAGTGCCTAACACACAGAAGGTGCTCGACAAATATTTGCTGAATGACTGACTGACTGAGTTGCTTATCCAGCTACAGAAGGGGCATAAACTTGGTTCTCAGAGAACTTCTAGTTTGCATGGGATCTTGAAGTTCATCTGGTTTCACCCTTTTAAATACGAGAATCCCTTCTACGGTTTCATGGCGTCCGGCACAACGCCTTCCATTGGGAATATGCTCGTGTAACTTCCCTACGAAGTGGGCCAGCCTACACTTGACCGTCTCCACTGAGAGGGAGCTTATGAGTTCCTGAGGTCTCCTTTCTCATCTTCTAGCCTTTCCAACACTAATGGGGAAAGAAGGGAACACAGTTTTGAGTAGAACCAGGAAACTGATCATGCTGGACGAAGCTGTCAACCGTGGGGCTTTCCCATCGCGCTCTGGCCACGGCCACGCGTTGCTCAGCCGGCTTAACTTTCTAGAACCTAGAGGTCCTCTGCAATCTGAAGGGCCTGCCAGCCCTCCCCAAGTGGGGAACGTTAACACCTGGCTCCGGACAATGTTAAGAGGGTAAAGCTAGTTGTTAACATGTAGAATGTTGCATTTCAGTGAGGCGGTGACTGCAGCCCCACACTTCACTGAGCAATCCTCAACCCATGAGGACATCTTGCTAATCTGCCTGGGGCCATTGGCCTGCGGCCTAATAGCTAATTAACTGGCAAACCCCTCCAGGAGTCAGGTGCTTTCTACACAGATGGACCTGAGTGTCTCTCTGAGCCCTAACGTGTGGCCTCCTGTCATACTGTCACTTGGCTGGGGCTGACCCTATACTTATACTTGAGGTCCTGGGTGGAGGCATCTCCTGCCCGGTGTTTTTATGTCTGCTTCTTGTGCTGACTCGGAACATCAGTGACCTTGAACACCAAACCAGGCTGCTGGGGTAGAATCCCATCTGGTCCTGCCACGCCTGGCTGCCAGGTTCCCGCATGGAACCAGGAGTCCAGGCCTCTCCTGGCTCCCTCCCTGTCGGCATCTTTCTTTTGCCCCCACGGAGTTTTGACGGTGTGTCTGCTTCTTCCGCTAGCTCCTGAATTCCTTGAGTGCAGGGAGGGGTGGAGCCTCACTCACGCTGCGCCCGAGGCTCCCCTCCCTGTCTGTGGTCCCACTGCGGGTTTTACGCATAAGGACCTTGCAACGCAAGAAGTTGGCTGAACTCGGCAATTCCCCAAGTATCCGGTACGCACCCCGTGTGGTGCTGGGCCGGGAGAAACAGGGATGAGGGTGTTGGCGGTGAGCTCCCTGAAGGGACAGCCTTGCCGAACCTGCCACACGACATTGGTGCCTGTCTTGTAACCCCCTGCCCTGCCTGCTCCCTCTACCAAACCAGCCCCTCTGTACGGATGCGGCCCACGCATCGCGCACCTCTGCGGGGCGCCTCCGGGGACCCCGGACCGGGACACACGCCTGCTCTGCCTCTCAGGTCACCTGAATTATGGCGGAGAAGGAGGGCAGGTAGAAGCCACCCCACAGGGGGTCCTGTGGCATTCCACCGTTCCGCCACGCGCGGCAGGGATCGTGGGTGGCCGGCCGCGGGACTGGGTCTATGTGAACCGACCGCTGACCGCTGGGCAGCGCTTGTGATCCATGAGAGGACGGCACGCAGGTTGACTTCCTGAACGCTCCCAGTACCTCCGTGGGATAGCTGTGATCCGGTGGTGTCTGTTCCCTAGGGCACCGCCTGACGATGCCTGGCACATTTAGGCAGGGTCAGTGCTGCCAGCATCAGGTAAGTGGAGGCCAGGATGCTGCTCGACATCCTACAGTACCCAGGGAAGCCCCCTGCCCTCTGCTAACACACCCGGCAAAGAACAGGTCCGGCCGGAACGTCCGTAGTGCCGAGACGGAGAACCCTCTGGGAAGGTGGAAACAGGAGCCTCAAGTCGGGGTCGCTAGCCCAGATCACACATGGGTGCACGGCTGCCCTGGTTTCACCCCTGCTCTCGCTGACGCCGGCCCCGGGCTCTCCCTCCTCCACACCTGCTGCGTGAGCCACAGTTCGGCTTCCACGCAGCACAGTGGCAGTTTTAGGGACATGTTCTCAAACCGCCTTTGTTTCCTGGCAGTTACCGCAGGAGGGAAAGGGAGATAACAAACCACCAAAGCTGGGGGAAGTGAGGGGCACACCCTCCCTGCCCCTGTCACCCAGTTACCCACTGGGAACAGGCAGAGCCGATACTGTGACCCTGGCCACAACCCAGGGGCTCCAAATTCTGAGCCTCTCCTCCTGCAGGGGCTCCTCCCGTCCATGGTCTGTGTGCTTTCATGGAGACCCCTCTGTGGTCCGCTGTCTGTCTGTCGCCTGCCTCTGCCATCAGGCTTGGAGCTTCCCCGAACCCTCCGGAGTCTGTCCAAGCCAGTGGCTCCTCGTGCCGCTCACGGCCGGCCTTGCCCCGGGCTGGCTCTGTCTCCTCCTGTGGGTCTCAGCTAATGGCGGACCACGGACACTGACCACCTGTGGGAAGTGACGCGCCCCGGCCCCTCTGTCACACCGGCCGCCCCATTTTCTCGGCAGTCCCCACCACTGATGGTTGCTGTATTCGGGTCTTTGTCACATGGCTCCCCCAGAGAAGGTAAACTCCGCGAGGGTTCTGTCGGGTTTTGCACCTGCCTGAATTCCAGAGCCTGGAACAGGCCCGGTAAAATTTTATTGAATAAACGACTGCAGGAGGGAATGCACTCAGTGTCTCCTTCACATGCTTGGTAATTTTTTTTTAAGTTGCCACAAAGCTCATGCCTTCTGACAATTGGTCCAAGCCTCTTCTCCTCTGTGTGAAGCTGGTCGGGGCGGGAGGGGGGGCAATCTCCACTTTGGCATGTTTCTGCCTGCCTGTGCTTCCCGTTCTCAATCTTTCTCACCATTTCCTTTGTGCCTTCCTGGGGTTCCCTGTGGACAGCGCGTATTTTCACAAGTTGCCTAAGGAAGCAACTATCTAGCGCGGAGTTCCTTTTTCATTTAGAAACGGCCCTGATGTTCTCAAGAGCTCTGACAACTACACAGTGCGAGGTTTCTAAATGAGGGCTGGGTTGGGGCGGCTCATCACCAGCCCTGGACACTGGCCCCTGGCTCTGCTTGGGGACCAGCCGTGTGATTGTGGGAAAGTCACTGGACACTCAGCTCTGGAGTCTCTGTGAAGCGTGGTGGGGGGGTCGGCTGGGGCTCTCAGAGGGTCGCCCCAATACAGTCATCTGGTGTTCCCAGCTCCAGTAGGGAAGTCCTGCCACTAAGTCCTTAGCCCCCATGTGACTGAGCTTTCCCACTTAAGACTCACATACTATGAATAGGGAGCTATATATCATCATCATCATCATCATCATCATCATCATCATTATTATTATTTGAATTTTAACCCATCAGAAAGCTAAAATAGGCACATATGCCCATCACCTGGATCCAGCAAACGTTAACATTTTTCCACGTTTGCTTTCGGCCTCTCTCGTTTTCTTCTTTCTTTATATTTATCTGCTTTTGTATTTTCTTTTTCTTTTTCTTTTAGCGAACCACTTGAAAGTTGCAGACATTATGACACTTGACCTCCAAAAGCAGCAGGGAGTATCTCCCGAGAACCAGCACGTTTTTCTCACATAACCACATCACTATCAAACGCAAGGAAATGAACACTGACACAATATTATCTACAATGCAGTGTCTATGTGAATACCCTCCCTCCCCCGCCACCTCCGTCCCAAGAATGTTCTTTCGAGGTCTTTTCCCTCGATCCAGGACCCAGCCAAGCATCACATACTGTGCTCAGTCACCATGTTTTCTTAGTCAATTTTAATCTAGAACGTGGTGGAGGGGGGCGCGGGGTGGGGGGGGGGTGGGCGGCGCGGAGCGGATGGGGGGTGGGAAGCTAACTACATTGCATTGCCTTTCTCACTGCTTCTGGTCATGGCACAGCAAAGGGGCTGCGTGTCTTGCCCCGAAGGCTGATGGGTAGCTACTTTCTGGAGTAGGCATTGGTGGCTACTATTTCAAAAGTCTGCCAATTAAACAGAAGCTCCGGTCCAGGGCCCATTTGCAGGGACAGAAAAGAAGCAGCAATCACTGGGAAGCTGGGAAACCAGGAAAGGAGAAGCTGCAGGCCTGAGCCCCAGCCTCCTCGGACCCAGTGGGCTCCAGGGATGTGTGAGAACAGCCTCTCAGCCTCCTCTGCCTTTTAATTAGAGAAAAAGGTGCCAGCCTTGGAAAGCCTGAGCACGGCCCAGGCCCTAGAATCAAGTTGCATATGTTCCCAAGTGCTTTGTAATGATGGTGATGGTGATGTTGATGATGATGATAATAATAATAATAATAATAATAATAATAATAATAATAATGCCACTGTCTTCCCTATCCTTACAGAGAGAAGCCTGCTCAGAGAGGTTACTGAAAACAGGAACCTGACCTTCTGCAAGTCCCACGCCTTCCTCATTTCTAGCAGAGGAAGTGTGTGGCTGCTTTAGCAACCACTGTTCTTGGTAGCTTGGACTTGTCTACACCCGCGGAGGCCTGGCCACCTGCTCGCTCTGCGGGAGCAGCGGCAGCTGATGGAGAGGCGGTGACGGTGCTCCTGGCAGTCGCTCCGTAGCTGCTCCCAGGGGAGACCATGCCCAGCTTCTGAAGGTATCTTAGGGGACAGGGCAGGGGCTGGGCGGGGAGAAACCTCAGACTCCTCAGACGCACAACTGGTGGGGCACTGACTTTCTGGAGACACAAGAGTGCTCTGCGGGAACACGGAGAGTGAGGCTGACACCTAACACAGTGCCCGGCACCTGGCAGCCGTTTGGTGGGCATGTGATATAGAATTACAGACGGCAAGAGGGGCTGGGGATCTTGGGCCGGGGACGCTCCTGCCGGAGGGCATTTTCTGGCGAAGGGCCAGCAGCCCGGCACATAGCAGGCTTCTTACTAAGGGTAACTGATGTTTGCCATCAGTCTTCGAGCTGTATGACCTTGAACCTCTCCAGGCCTTCGTTTTCTCCGCTGTAAAGTGGGAATAATGGTACCCAATACAACAGGTATCGGGCATGTTAAATGAGCTAACATATGCAAAGTGCCCAGGCCAGTTTGAGACACAGAGTAGGTTTTCAATAAATGCAAACGACGTGGAGTCATGACATGCAAAGATGATGGGGCCCAGGTAGGCTGACTGCTCACCAAGGTGCTTCTAAGGGCTTGGGTGCGTGGATCTTCGGGAAGATGCCAATGATAACCAATAACAATCAGAGTAGGTGGCGTGTGTATGGGGACAGGGGGAAGATTAAGGAAAAACAATTATGTGAGGTATATAACATCTAAAAACACAGAATGTTAGAATTAGATTTTGGAGCGCTAGAATTCCCTGAGGAAAGCGGCACATTCCGTATTCTTTTAGGCGCCAACACATCCAGAGAGCCTAATGCCAGATGACCTGGGCTTTGGCCTCAGATCGTACATCGGGACCATGCGTGTGGGGGCGAAGGAACGGTGTCCACCGTACTGAGTGGCCGGGGAGGGGCACTGCATGAAAAGCTATTTTCCTACGGTCCTCAGAACAATCCCGCAAGATTATGATTATGACTTGCTTTTGACAAATGAGACAAGGCTCAGAGAGGTTGAGTAATTCGTATAAGTCACACAGCTGGCAAGAGGCTGTAAGGGCTCCAAGGGCTGAGGTGGGGAAGAAGAGGGTCTCAGCTACAGCAGGTGTATGAAGGACCAAACTGTGTATTATGGCAGTGTTCTTTGCTTTAAGAGATATGTATCCCAGAGTCTGCAAATTGGCATTCTGTGGTTTGCTATGAGACGCTAAGCTGCAAACCTATAACGCAGGTTATGGCGCTTTCAAACCTGGGCAGCTAAGCCCGCATCAAAGTGCTGGCAAAATCCTTTGCAAGTGACTTTCTCTAGTTAGGAGAATGCTATTCAAGCGTGCTTAAGGTGTTCTGGAAGTATAACGAGAGCAACATTAAAAACCTACTTAAAATAGACTAGAAATCTATTTAGACTTCTGTGCTTTAAACAGATCTAGCCTCAGGGCAGGAAAGGGTTCCATGGAAGACCGCTCACTGAATCAGCCATACCTGCGTCAACATTCCGGGTCAGCCGCCCATGAGCTGTGTGACTCCGAACCAGTCACTGTGCCTCTCTGAGTCTTACTTTCCGCCTCATAAAAAGAAGCCCTGCATGTTTGTAAGAAGTCTAAATTATAGGCCCTCTAAAGAAGATGCTAAGTACTAAGTAGGAGCAGCCGAGCAGGATGCTCCTTGATTTCTCTGAATGCTGATTTCTGCATCTTCCTCCAGGTGATTAACTGAAACAGACACGGGTAGGTTTAGAATTGCAGCAAACTGAAATCATTTCTCTAAAACAGAAAGGAAAAAAAAAAAAACCCCAACTTCACCACTTTTGAGTTTTGAGAGCTGGCAGTGTATTTCCGAGGGGAGGGCGTCTTTTTTAAAGACTTAGGAAGCATCCACTGCGGTGAACCCTAATCAGTTTCCTGCATTAATAGATGCTGCTGGTTTTTTAAGTTTTCATTTGACATTCAGGAAGAACTTATTTCCCCCGGCTCCGAGAGAGGCTAAGAGCTGAAAATTCTCATTAAGGCTTTCCGGCAAGTCAGGCAAGACCAGCGGGCTGGGGGTGGGCCCTGGGTGTACCTCTAGCCATCCGTCCAGCCCTCCCTCCCCTTAATAAATATGCATCGAGGCCACACCATGTGACCAACTTCCTCCCCTCTCACCTCCCCAGGCGTCCGAAGAAGTACTGGGTCCAACCACTTCCTCCCATCTGAGAACCGCCAAGGGAGGGGGCTTATTTCATTATGGTAACTGAGCTACAGACAGAAACTTGTCAAACAGCTTTGCAAAGTCATACTTTTCCTCCCTGGCGCCCTCCAGGCAGCAGGGTCCATGGCTGGAGGGCTTGGGGTGCGGCAGGGGGGGAGGCGGAGAGACCCAGAGAGCCTTAGAAGAAAGTGGGAAAAGTACAGCCCCTCCCACCTGTACCTTGCCAGGCACTTTACAGACAATACTTTGGGTCACTCACCCAAATGGAGCAAGCACTTACTATGTGCCAGGCACCTGGTAGGTAAAGGTTTTTTTCATCGAGGAATATACTAGACGTGGGTCGTGCTCTCAGGAAGTTCACAGCCTGAGGCCGGGGTGCCTAACACACACTTAAAGAAACAAATAGGGAATGGTGTGTGTGCCGTGAAGGGAACAGAACCCAGGACAAAGAGTGCGGGTAGACCGGTGGTTCGGTTGAATGCTCACGTTACCTGGGCGGTGGCCGTGCCTGTTCCCAATGTACGGAACTGCCAGCGTCCCCACTCCTCCCCCGGCCCCCAGCCAAGGCCTCCGAGTCTCGGGGACAATCGCTTAGGACTTAACACCCTCTGAATGCAAACTCCAAGCACCCAGAGCATCAGGACCCAATTCTTGGTGTCGGCTCTATCAACACACCTCTGGGTCCACCTACAGAATACCTATTACATACGTGCCTCCCGACCTCCTGACAAAAAAAGGATGCATTCAGCTTTATACGACCCTCCGTCCATTCCCTCATGCCTCCGAGCACACAGCTAAGAGCCCTGCTCGGGAGCCAGACGCCTGGATTCAAATCCTACCTCCCCCCCTTACAAACGGACCTCTGACAGGTTCTAGAAATGCTCAGGCTTCAGTTTCCCTAGTTCTACGAAGCACGGTGTGACGGTGATGCGTCCTACGTAGACCGGTCGTGGGGGTCCGGTGGGTACGTGTAAAACCCTTCCTCGGCACACGGGAGGCTCCGGATTTTCTCCGGTTGCCATACGCTCAGCCCATGGGGAGACGGCACGGATCTGTGAGGAACACGGAACCCTCCCTCTGGTCTACCTGCTATTTACAGGGGAGCAAGCCGATACCCGAAGAAGGAAAGTGGTTCACCCCCCGTCTCCGAGAGGTTAGCGGGCCCGTTGTGGGTTCCAAAGCCATAATGTACGGGAAGCACACATGAGGAAAAACTAGGGAGGAGAAATGGGTTAATGCTCCCTCTGCCCGTGCTGGAGTCACCCCACCCGTCCAAACGAGTCTAACGCAAAGTCACCAAGTTCCCCTCAGTACCTCAGGGCTCGGAGCAGAGGGGCAGAGGTGTGAGGGAAGGGCCCGACAGCCGGCTCTTCCAGGAGCAGCAGTGGCTTCGCAATGGTCGAAGCAAGGGGCCTTGAAGGACACAGGCAGGGGACGTGCCGACTCCCAGACCTGTGTGCCTTCTCTGGTCTCCCGGCAATCCTAGCTCTTAGGGTGCTTGTTAGCTGATTTAAATGTGTATAGTGCTGGGACGAGGGTGGTGGAAGGAATCAGGGTTGGTAGTAAAAAGAATCAGGGTTTGGGGCACCTGGGTGGCTCAGTCGGTTAAAGGTCCGACTTCGGCTCAGGTCATGATCTCGCGGTCCGTGGGTTCGAGCCCCGCGTCGGGCTCTGTGCTGACAGCTCGGAGCCTGGAACCTGCTTCGGATTCTGTGTCTCCCTCTCTCTCTGCCCCTTCCCCCGCTCACACTCTGTCTCTCTCTCTCAAAAATAAGTAAACATTGGGGGAAAAAAAAAAAGAATCAGGGTTTGAAAGCTGGCCCGGCCACTGAATGAGCTGTGTGCCCCTGAGCACCTTACTCAACCTCTCTGAGACTCTGTTTCCTCATCTGTACGATGTATGGTGGGCTCTTTGGGGTATCAGATGAGTCACTGTACTTCAAACACTGGATTCAGACCCTCCATGTAGTGGGTGGTCATCATCGAGATCATTGTCTCTTCTTTGAAAGCAACGGAGATGTCTTTGGGTAGCTGTTCTGGATAGGGGTGATTGTTGGGAGAAAGTCGATTCCTTCCACCGGTGCCTGGAACCAGTGCATCCTGGCTTGTGAGGGCCCACTGTGCAAACCTCTTCCTAACTCCGCGTCTGGGGAGGTCACCTCGCAAGCCGGGAATCAGCCATGGTGGGAATATTTACACCCCAGAGGTGAGCAACCCTTACAGATTAGAATCGTCCTCCCTCTGCCCATCACTGATTGTTAAACATTTACTACCACACCACTAATTCTCTCTCTCTCTCTCTCTCTCTCTCTCTCTCTCTTTCTCTCTCTCTCTCCTGGGCACACTGTCCCTCTACTCTCCACCTATTCTGTTCTGTTATATGGAGTAGCTTCTGTGTTCCAGCCACAGGTAAAATCAGATTTGGCCACTGTCTTTACAGCACTTAGGGTCATTGTTGAACAATCACACAAGTAACTGTTACAATTATAATCCACTTAAAGGGCAATGCAGGATTCCTGAGGAGGTTTTAAAAAAAACAAAACAAAAAAAAGAGTAGCTCAGTGTTTCTCATCCCTAGAAGCACATGCAAATATCCTGGGGTTTCTGGAGAAAGACCAGTGCCCACGCCCCACTAGAGGAAACGTCTAAGAACCCCCGAGGGTAGGACCCCCGCATCTGTGTTGTGACGAGTGATCCACAGCGAGGGGCGAAGGCCCTGGAGCAGGTGGCTCAGCATATGCAAACGATGTCGTTAGCAAAATACCAATTTCCAGCTTGTTCGATAAGTTTATGAGCCACCCTGTTGATCGGTGTGTGTGAATAAAAAGCAAAACGAAGTCCTGCTGTGCAATGTGGTGTAGTAAGAGGGTCGCCAGCTTCACCTCCCTGGGCCCCCGTGTCCAGGCGACCTTTAGCATCTGTACGCGAGTCTGCAGCCACCCCCCTTCTTTCTACGGAAAAGTGCATTTCCCAAGTATCTGTATTTGGAAGGAAAAGAAAAAGCCTATCCATATTTACTGTTTCTCCGTTCTGCGTAATTGTGTACCTGCGTCATCTGATACCAAAATAATTATCTTTACGACGGACTTTTTTCAGTGTTTATGATGTCAGTGTTTATGATGTCAGCTAACGGGTTTTATATATTTATAACGGTCCTGTATACTGGCGGCCTCTGTGTATAAAAAGCTGATGGAGAAAAGAAACAAATGGTAGGGAGACTTTCTTCTTTTTATTCGATGCGATGCTAAAGCCACGTGGGGATTGACTCTTTGCCTATCTCTCCATGCCGGACCCCACATCACACGGACCACACTCCCTTGCCCGTGAAGCATTTTACTGTTGGCAGAGGCGAGCCACACAGACCCCAGGATGTGTGCCGCCCGTGATACCTCCTCTCTTGAATTCTTACTTGTGAAAACCCAGCAAGGCAGATGTGGCTGTTAGGTCCGTTGTTAAAATAAAAACGAGCGATGGAAAGAGGCTTAGTGACGTAATACGGGTGAGGCAGAAATCTGCTTCAGCACCAACTGGCCCCAAATCTGGCTTCTTCCCATGACATCCTAAAATGTTATCCTAGTCTTAGGGTGGAGCTGAGGCTCTCTGTTGGCCTGAGAATACATGAGATCCCTTTCTGGGCACACAAGTCCAGAAGGAGCCGGAACACAGGCTCAGGGACACGTGGGTCAGGCAGAATGGTGGACAGAGTGCTGGACAGGGAGTTCTGGTCCCTGTCCAAACTTCCTAGGTGACTTTGAGCAAGTTGCTTGACCTCTCTGAGCCTTTTCTTTGTGATATGAGGGCACTGAACTGCCACTTTTCAATTGGTGCTTTACGATATCCTGAGATGCGGTTGTCCCATCAAGAGACTGGAGGGGTAAGAGTGCTGAACCCTGAGTCCCCAACCAGCAGCTTGCTTTTATCTATTTTACATATTAAGCTTCTGGGGAAGCTCTTTTTTTTTAAGTTTATTTATTTTGAGACACAGAGAGAGAGAGAGAGAGAGAGAGAGAGAGAGCGAGCAGGGAAGGGGCAGAGAGAGAATTCCAATCCACGCTGACAGCATAGAGCGTGACAAGGGGCTCTATCCCACAAACTGAAAACATGACCTGTGACAAAATCAAGAATCAGATGCCCAACCGACTGAGCCACCCAGGCGCCCCTGGGGAAACTCTTAAAATGGGATTCAACCAACAGGCTTGGAGTATCCTGGATGAGAGGATCCCGAGGTCTCCTCCAAGTGGCCATTTAAAGGCTCTGGTTTTGAGTTAGGCAGGAGGAGGAAGAGGGAGCACTCGAGCACCTTTCTGAGCTGGCTGCCTGTCCTGGCCAGTGTCCCAGGAGCCAAGGCCATACCACAGCCCTCCTCCGCCATGCAAGAAAGGAGAACGAGGTGGGGTTGGGGGATAGGGAGGACAGGCTGTGGCTGCACCTGCCCTGAGAGGAGAGCAGGGAACAATGTGGGTCACAGCACAGATGCACCTGTCGAGTGAGGTCAGGATGTGGTGGGGTGCCCCCGGAAATCCTGCGAGATCCTTGGCAGGGAAACCAACCAATGCTAAGCCCCTGTTCCAGCTCTCGTTCCTGGTGCACAGCATCAGACCACAGGCAGCACCAAGCAAGCCCCAAGTCAACTGGGCGGACGGTTGGATACAGTGGACGGACAATTGAGGCAACAGGGCCATGAGCCATTGTCTGTCCCAACGCTTTCCCCACGGTATTTGAGAACGCTGAGGCCAAGGAGGAGAAGAGACCCGCTCGAGCTTGCAGTGAGTTAGCTGGCCACCCAATACCACCAAGGGATCTAGCTTTGGTAAGTCTTTAGCTGTTTGATTTACCAAACGTATCTCTGCTTTAGATATGATCTGTAATTTGACCCTCAAAACAACCCTGCAGGGCATATATTTGTCTCCCAAAGTTATAGATTTAAAACTCAAGGCTCAGAGAAGTGCGGGAACTTGGTAAAGGACACACAGCCAGTAGGTTGGGAGCAGGAATCTGAACTCAGGGTTGCCTGCCTTGAAAACCCTTTCAGAGATTCCTTATTGTTTCCCAGCTCCGCTTCTGATTATAAAAGCAATCCATGTCCGTAGGGGAAACACCTGGAGTTTTTAGAAAGGTGTAGATAAGAAATCGATAACATTTACCTGAGAAAATCACCACCCAGAGAGAGCCCTTGGAAGCATCTTGGAAATCATCTCCTTTAATATTTTTGTACACGTATTTGCAAATGTGTGTGAATTTTTTGCAACACCGGGCTAGTATAAGCACAGCTGGTTTTTCTTGTTTCTCGGTCCCCCCTCCCTTTACAGCATTTAACAGTTCTCTAAAATAATACTGTGAAAGGGTGGAAAACACTCCACATGACTCACTCTGGCTCTTTTGACCACACAGGCCACCTAAGGGTGGTACTGAGACCTGAGCACACCTTAACTGCCTCTCTCTCCTGGATGATTCGCCCCTGCCCGATCCCCAGAAACGGGCTCCCAAACATTGCCTCCTGACGTCCCAGAGACCCTTCTGGACCTCCCTGTCCCTTGTATTAAAGTTTCCCCCAGAAGTTTACGGTCCCAGAAGTTTACTCTGATGGCTTTCAAAAATCACTTTTCTGAGAACCAGAGGGCAGGAAAGCAAGACAGCGTTTCACGGAGGGTGAGAGCACAGCTTTTGGGATCTGGCGGACCTGGTTTGAAGCCCAGGCTTCCCTCTTACGAGTCGTATAGCCTTGGACAAGTGAATTTATCTCACCTCTGGAGCAACCTGGGACATGGCGGCTAGAAAATGCGGAGCAAAATCTGATCCGCCACGGTGGTGGTGGTGGCTCTGGTTACCTCTGCCGTCGTCGGGGTCAGGGTACAGCGGATGGTGACGTTCCCCACCGGTGGCATCATGCTTCCACGCCTTAGAAGCTGGCCATGCGAGTGGGTTTACGCTGTCATGCTTTGTGGGGGGATTTTCCAAGGTCAAAGGGCAGGCTGCATCCCTAAGTAGATTTTTATACTAACTAAACCTTGTCGATAAGGTTTTCCAGCTGTTTCTGGTTTTATAACAGAGTCCGGCCCCAACTTCCTTTGGCTGGGGCTCCTCAACTCTCTGCCCCCAGCGCCCAAGGTGGGGGGCGGGGCGGGGAGGGGTTCAGGCTACGGTCCTTTCCAACAGTGAGGCCCGGGCAATGGAAGCGCAAAGTGGATAAAGTACAGAGAACTGTCCTGGGATGCCATCCGGGAATGGAAGGTTCTGAGAAGTCTGACTGCTGTATTTATAAGATAATGCAGAACGCACAATGAAAGGATCCCTGATCTGGTCCAACAGCAACCTAGCCAGAGAAGGGTAGCTGGCGAGTGCCTCCCACACGACCGAGGGCAACTCCCTGCAGCCGTGTGACCTCTCCGTGCCGTGTGTCCGCACTGCCCAGAGGTCCTTGGGGATCTTTCTTCCTCCCCGCGCAGCAAGGCAGCGGCACGGCCGCTGGGAAAGGCCGTCGGTGCCGAAGTCAGGAGAGGTAGGTGTGCGTCCTGCATCCGGGCCCTGCATGCGTCTAGCTCCCGGAGTGTGGACAGGTGAGCTCACCAGCTGACCTCCACCCCGAGAGGGTGGAAGAGGAAGTCTCCCCACGGCCCCCAGCCCCCAGCCCCAGGGATGCTGGGAGATTAAATGCAGTGTGTCTGCTAACTGCCCACCAGAAGGCAGAGCACAGAACAGCCTTCCCTTGACCCTGAAGAATATAAAGACAGGGTGAGGATTCTGTAATGGAGCTTGATAAGAGAAGTGATGACGGTTCTTTTATTAATAGTTCTTAAAAAGTCACGGAGTCTTGACTCCTAGAATTAAAAGAGGCTAAGTGCGGGGCGCCTGGGTGGCTCAGTGGGTTAAGTGTCTGACTCTTGATTTTGGCTCAGGTCATGATCTCGAAGTTCATGGGACTGAGCTCCGCCTTGGGCTCTGCCCTGATAGCTCAGAGCCTGTTTGGGATTCTCTCCCTCCTTTTCTCTCGGCCTCTTCCCTCCCCGCCCCCCCCCCCCCACACACACACTTTCTCTCTCTCTCTCCAAATAAATTTAAAAAAATAAACTTTAAAAAGGGGGGCTACGTGGTTTGTCTTTGGAGACCATCTTTTTCACTCATCTCGCTTTCCAGAGGAGTCAACTGAGGCCCAAGTTCTCACAAAGAAAACAGCTTTGCTCCAAAGACTAGGGGGAAGGTAAGAGGCAAATGCCAGCTCTGATCCCTGACATCCCAGAGAAAAGGGAGAAAGAAACCAAACGTTCAGAGCGAATTTTAATTAACTCATTTCTCTTTTGCCCTTTCTTTGTTGTTCCTGGAAGCAATTATGTGCCTCATACCCTCTCTCCCACCTCCAGCCCCTGCATAAAACTGTCACAGATTAAATCAGATTGCTCAGCCATTTCATTAGGGAGACTCTGGCTTTCGGTCTCTGGGGGCATTTTTACTCTGCTCAAATAAAAGCCTCTCTCAGATAAGTTAACTCCTTCCTGGAGACTACAGGAAGCCCACAAGAAGACCACTAAGGGCTGTTGAGACCTTCTGGGGTTTTCTGAACGGCGCGGGATATAGTGGGCTGGTGCACACGTGCACCTGCAGAGACGGAAGAGACCAGAGCTGGAGGAGCAGGGCGGAGGGAGTGTGTCAGACCTCTGGGACCTACCCGACCTTTCTCGTGTCACCACCCTGGGTATGTTTCTTTTCTTGGACGGACCTCAGTTTTCCCACCTGAGAAATGCGAGTTTCAAGTCTTTCTTTTTCCTGTCCTGGATCCCAAGAACCCCCTCCCCCCTGCCCCAAATTGCCAACGAATGCTTGAGAATTACAAAGTTGTCGGGAGGGAGTGAAGTCAGAGTTCACTTTGCTAGATGACAAGGTCTTTTCCCCCACGACCCTTCTGGAATTGTGGTGTGAAGGAAGGAGACAGGGGGACATGGGGGCCGGGGGCTGCCGCCAGAAAGGGGCTCCAAGGGAGAAGGTGGGGCAGGGGGGAGGGCGCTGGGATGTCCGGTGGGCGGGAAATGGCACCCCAAGTGGGGTGGGGGAAGGGGAAAGGTACGACCCCTGGCGTTTAACTAGTGCTGGATGCCAAGTGTCCAGCTGTGGGGAACAGAACGCCACTGCTAGGGGGTCTGGTGACAGCACGCACTGCGACGTGGGGACACATGGGAGAGACAGGGGCGAGGCTAGCCTACACGGGTCAGAGTCGACCTCTCCCCAGCCCGTCCTGAGAGCCTTCTCCAGGCCTCGGCCATGACAGCCAGGGAAGCTGGGGGCCTGAGGTGGCTGATGGGCTCCAGGACAGCGCTCGGAGCAGGACAGAGGTGGCGGGGGCTCTGTGGGACGTCTTTGCACGGCACACGGGAGCGGGGTTTCGTGCGGGACAGGCCTCTCCTCCGAGCCGCAGGCTGCTTGCTTCGCTCCTTCCCTGGACATGTCTAAGGCGGGGCCTCAGAGGCGGCCCGAGTTCCCCGCCAGGTGGGTGGGATCCCAGGGGCCTGCCTTTCTCGGGGTGCTGACTCAGGGCCAGCACCGAGCTGCGGGGAACGAGGCTCCCAGCCGCTCCGCTGCCGTGGTTTTTCGAGCACTTTTGAGGAGCACGTTTTCTTGAGTGCCTTCACTAGGCTTTAGGAGCTGGGGACTTAGGCAACTGGTCCCTGCCTCCTGGAGCCAGGGGATGCTGTCCACACCTGCCTGGCTTGCGGGAAGGGCCCTGCCAGGGTCCAAGGCGTCCCTTTGGCTGTGTGGGGGTGGCAAGATAGAGGAAACGAGTGACTCACGCCCGGAGGGGCCTCATCCCTAAAAGAGGATCCGAAGATGGGCTTCGTACATTTGAATGTGTGACCCCTTCCCGCCACACTTTCCGTGGTGCGTTATGAGCTCATAGCTCTTGCCAGCTTGTAATGATCTCAGAAAGAGCACAATTATACTCTGAACTATTTGAGTTACGACCGATGGACTGTTCATGTAAATATTTAAAATACACTAACTTCCAAACAAAACTAATTTTGGCTTTCCTCATTTCCTAATACACTGCCCCACCTCACCACCTCCGCCTCTCTAAGTTAGGGAGTGATGCGGACCTCCCTCAATCTCTGGAAAGCCTTGCTGCGAACGTAGATCTTTCTAGAATCTGAACTTGCAGTGCATCGAGGAAGGATTTCAGGCCAGGGTGGGGGGTTGGGTTGGCTGACATCTGGACCCTTTCACGCTACTCAGGCCTCGACCCCAAACTGCAGAAGAAGAAAGGGGTGGAGTCTAAGTTTCCAGCTGGGCTGGGTACCAGCTGGGGCAACCTGCCCCCATCGATTCTCCTGTTTATCCCCAAGAGACAAGAATGGTTCCTGTGCATGGGTGGGGCCTTGTTCTCTGTGCTTCAAAGAGCCCGGGAAAACACGTTTTCTGTAATCGCCTCAGCTCCCTTCTAAAATGCTTGTACGAGGGCCCAGAATTTGAAGGTTTACCATGACGGACACCCAGAAAGTACCCCGCAGATGGCAATAACAAACACGGGTTTCATGCTAAGCCACGTTCTAAGTGCTCCTTGTGCTGTATCTGCTAACTTTGCAGCCACAACCGAATGTCGTTGTATCATTAGTCCCCGAAACAGGCAGGAAAGGGTCAAGGCCCAAGGTCACCAAGCTTGCACGCGCAGACCCAGAATGTGGGTCGTGTGCTACGTGACCTGAGACAAGATCCTTACCCTTTCAGGCACTCAGTTGCCTTCACTGCACAAAGGGGGTTACGGGTGCGGGGACTTTACGATAATCAGACGTCACGGCACATGTATGTGTCTCCTGTAGCGATGTGTGCACGAAGCCCGCCGCGATCGCACAGCATCGTTACCGACTTTCCCTTCTTCACTGGTTACAGCATGTTGAGAAACTTCACGTGGGAGAAAACTGAGACAGAAAGCACCCTCCCCTCACCGTCTTTTGATTGTAAGGCCGGTGCCTCCCGAGTTTTGGGCGCCCCGAGCTCCGGGTGCATGGGGGGAGGGGAGGGTTGGGGGCGGGGTCAGGAGTGGGGGAAGCCGAGGCCCATCTGAAAGGTCCCTCGCTCTGCACAGACACCACTGGCTGCTTTCCGACAGCCAGGGTGCGGAGGAATGGAAACTTCTGCCACTAACAGCATTTGCTGGCAACTTCCCTCTCTGTGGTTTTCTCTGTCATTCCCTTGATAAAAGAAGCAGGGCTGAGCAAATGTAACCAACATTCACGAATCTCATCTTCGCGTGAACGCACCCGCCCCTCGAGAAGCGAGCTGCCGAAAAATGATGCACGATGTACTCTAAACTGGGTCATTCTTCACCCAGAGGGGTCGGCGCGTGGCTGACTTGCTGTGTGTGTCCCCCGTGCTGCAGGCGTCCCGCATCTTCGACAGCCCGGAGAGACAGAGCGATGGGAAACAGTATGAGATCCGCCCCGGCACCCCCCGAGAGGCCCGTGCCCAGCCCAGATGGTAAGTCTGGCTTCTTGGGTCTCGGGTGTGATGCTTCACTCTGTCGCTTGACAGCCGGGGCCAAGACGGAGCCACAGGGGTGCTGACGGTTGTTGAAACCGGGCACCGGGCGCCTGGGCGCTCGATGCACCTGCCTCTCTTGCTTGGCTTGTAGCTGACATTTCAAAACTACGTGTTGAAAAAGATCGAGCGGTGGCGCCCGGGGTGACGGCTGGGTCCCTGGCATTGTGTGACGGACCTTCGAGAGCAGCCGGTTCCGCCTTTATTTGACAAGTGGGGAAACTGAGGCTCGTGAGGGCATGCAAGTAGCTAATCAGAGATTCAGATTTCCAACCCAGGCCGGTCTGATTCTGGAACGTGGGCTCTTGCCTACCACACCCTGCCAGCCTGTGATAGGATATGATCATGGGGTTAGTATTATCAGAGCTCTGCAAATGCTTTTGCAGAGCAACTCGATGAAGCTAGATACAGCTCGAGGAAATCTCCCTGGAAAGGAAGGAATCCTGTGTCCCCCCGGTAGGATCAGGGGGCCACCCGTTCTAGGGGGAGGGCACAATGTCACAGCTCAGACAGGGATGTCAGAAGGCAGGTTCCCATGGAGCTGCCAGGTCGAGGCGGACTCTTCAAGCGACAGAGCCCTTCGGAGATTGGTCAGAGAGCTACAAGGCAAGCACAAGGCAAAGGCTGGGAGTGAAACCCACGGGGCTCTGGGTGGGGCAGCGGTGGTACACTGTGTGGGTCCTCTAGGGGCTTGGGAAGGGGGTGATGAGGAGGTCAGGGGATCCATCGGTGTCCCCAGGGTGAGTCCCCTTGGGACATTTCCATCTCCTATCTTACAGCACAGCGCTCAGGCTTAGTCTCCCTCTGCTAACGCCCCGGGTCCCCCGGGTCCCCCACAACCCTGCACCGAGCAAAGATCACACGCACAGACGTCCACCGTCCTGCCTGCCGGGAGCGGACGGCGCCGGGTGCCCTGTCTCTCCTTCCACAACTTCTGTGGCCCCTTCAGACAGGGGATGTCTTTTCACGTCTTCCAAAATGGAGACACCCCAGTTATACATGGTCTCATGATCCCTCAGATGCTCCCGAGTGAGCGTCCAGAGACCCTGCTGCCCGGCCCTCCCCTGCAGTCAGATGCCGGGCAGCACTGGTGGTTGTCTGTTCCAGCCCGGTCACCCCCCTTCCTTAAACCTAAGAAAGAATGTTCTTCTGGACAAAGGAGATTTCCACGTGATGGGGCGGGGCAGCTGGTGTGCACCCTGGGCCCCTTTATCTCCTGTGCACAGCTCTGAACTGGCTGCCGTTACACAAAGCGGCCGAGTCAGCTGCCACCAGGGGACAGCTTGGGCCCTTCTCCCACCTTCTCCAAACCACCTCAAGTCACAGCCTCCCCTCCGGCCACGGCTCCTTGTGGAAAGCGGACACTATAATTCCCAGGGCCCAGGCCGGCCCAGGGGCCATGCACCCACCCACCGAAGCCATTTTGTCACGCTAACCTCTCACACTGGGGCAGGGGGGGTGGCATGCTTGAGCAAACCCCGTGAAAACACGGGCCTCCGAGGGCTTGCTCATTTGCCCTTATTTTTTAAATGAAAATTCTCACGAAATAAGTTTCTCTTTTTTCCACTGTGTGGGTGGGAGGGTACCTCGCAAAAGGAGGTGGAGGGGTCTCCCCGGCCCTCCGCCCCCTGGTTAAGAGAATTCCCCAGGTGGGACCCCGTTCGTGATCCAGGCCTCCCACATCAAGGGTTAGCGGCTGGCTTTTCATCCCCCACCCCTGAAAAGTTTCCCTTGTGCTCGGTCCTAACTTGATTTCCTCTTTTTTTTTTTTTTTTTTCTGACATCCACTTGAAGAAGGGAGAAGAAAGTGGTTGTAGTTCATGCTGTTATTTATTAGTTTCTAGTCAAATGATGCAAAGAGTTGGGGTTTTCATGGCACAGGGCATCTACTCAGCTAACACTCGTGCTTACTCATTTAGTGAGGCTCAAATGCCCAGGAAGTAGTGTGGGGAGCCGATGGCGTTAGGCCAACACACAAGCGGAGCTTCCCCTGTCGTTAGCCCGAGGGGAGGAGAATTAAAAACACCCAAAGCCCCAGGCCCTACACGGATCAGCAGGAGGCCTGTCTGTGAACTGCGAGGCAGACGAGTTTTGTGAGCTTTCAAGAGCTCTTTCGTCCCCAAGCCAGGACTGTGGATGCCTTGCAATGTGGCTTGGCCCATCCGTCTTCTCCTAACTAAGCCTTCCAGAACATTCCCGGTTACTCTAGTTCCCAGAGACTAATATCACAAAACCCATGGAAACGGGGCAGGTCTCAGAGACAAACGACCTTGCTGAGCTTCTGGCACTGCCCCCGGAAGCCGTATGACCTTGGGTAAGGCACTTAGCCTCCCAGAAGGCAGGGCTGAGCTCTCAAGTGGAGGTCAGAACCTCCCCTCCTCACAGCAATCACAGCACAAGGTAGCTACCCGCTAAATGTGGGGGGAGTCACTCTTTTTAACCCCACTTGGGGTTATCTGATTGCACTAGGCTATGTCTAAATGGGCACGCCCCCCACCAAAGGTTTTAAAGTGGTTGAACTGGGGGTTCCAGGACTTATTTCCGAATCATCCCAAAGAACTCACTTTCTCTACAATTCTCTCCACAGTTCAGACTCTTGCTCTGTGCCAGACACAGGCAGCACAGAATTGAGAAGGGCCTAGGGGACTCCCAGGTAGCGGGGAAGTAGCGTATCTCTACCTTAAAGAGAATTTTTAGACTTTTTCCCACACCCTACCTTTTTATTCTTTCCCCTCCTCACCTTGTATCACCCTGACCTGAAGCAAGAGGTAGTAATGTAAACCCAGACACCATTCAGACCCCTTTTCCAGGCAAGGATAGAAATCGCGCTAAGCAGTGCATTTACATAGCATCATGGGTGCTGCCCCATGGAAAGAGCTGACGGGAGGGGCCCTGGGGAGGAAGAGGCAGGGGGCAGGGAAGTCTCAGACCCAGCCTGGCACTTCTCAGTGAATGATTCTCAGACCACCTGCATCAGATCCCCTGCAAAGTTGTCCGAAGTGCAGATCGCTGGGCCCCGCCCCTGATGTGCTCGTCAGAATTCGACGATAGCGGGAAGGAACCACCCGAGGAACTTCTTACAAGCCGCCCCCCACTCCTCCCCCCACCCCCGGCTTAGGCTGAAAGCTTGCATCATGGGACCCAGCGTTTAGTCCTGCCCCCGACTCTTAACACACAATGAGAGATGAGAGGAGTCAGTCTGTCCCCTTAGTGTCTCTCTGGTCTCACTTCTAAATGGGGGACAACTGGAGTGACTCAGTGCCTGTGACACGCCAGACACGATTCCGATTGTTTGACACACGTCCACGCTTTCTCCCCACAACAGCTGCAGGAAGTGATCGCTATTATCACCTCCACTTTGCAGCTGGGGAAACCGAGGCACGGGAAGGTTCAATTACTTGTCGGGAGGCCACACAGCTGGGATCTGAAACAGGGGGTCTGAATCTAGAGTCCGTCCCTTCGCCCCCACATCATATGCCTACGGACAACGGAATTCCAAGAAGCTCACGTGTTCTGGGAGGCGATGGGCGCTCTCTAGGCTGAGGGAGGACGGCCACCAGATGAATTCACAGGCAGTCCAGTGCCCCGTAAGGGAACCTGCATCAGGTCTTCGACTAGATCAACCAGGGTCTTACTCATCCCACTTCTGGCCCATAAGATGGTTCTAGGTCCAACGTTTACACTGAATATACAGCTTCTGTACATGTCATGGATACCACACAAAATATACCTGGTCCGTCAAACCATGATTTCACGTTGCGTAAAATGGGACCAAAGATTTTTTAAAGCAAATGCACACAAAAACGCTGTTAATTGTGGTGCAGGTGGTGTTCAGGAGCATAAACAGAAGAACAGGTGGCCAAGAGCAGGGTCTGTACCCTCTGCTGCTAGGTTACTGGGTTTTGAGACCGGGCACTCAGCTCGCTATTGTGGGTTCCCAAGCGAGTGCCTTCGCCTCGCTGTGCCATCTGGGAGCCTCGGGATCTAATCAGTCCCCATCCGCCCCCTCTCATAGATGGGGAAGCCAAGGCTTTGGACAGGAAAGAACAGGTGGGCCGCTGTGTCTCATTTTCAGCCCATAATACGGGACCCACAGGTACACCCTGGGGTTCGTGGTAATCAACAGAACTTGGTAGACCTTCTATGGGACCAATGTGCCCAGCCCTGTCTGATTGGTTCATTGTGTGTGTGTGTGTGTGTGTGTGTGTGTGTGTGTGTGTGTGCGTGTCCCGGAAAAGATGCTAAAAGTAAGGCCTGCTTTGACTCCCCAGAGGCCATGGATTTGGGCATGATTCAAGGCACATACAAAACCAGAATCTGAAAGCACTGGGCTGTTTAGCTCTTTGCCAACCAACTGCACTCCGCGGCTGGTGCCAACTTGGAAGCCTCATTTAGAGCCAGCCTTTGTCCCAACCTGTCAAGGAGCAAGCGTTAACTGGGGACAGCCTGGTAATTACACGCCGAGGAGGGCTATGTGGCTTAGGGACATGACCAGGAGCCTGACAACCCTCATGCACTCCCCTGCACACGTTACTAAAACTCCCCTGGCATTTGTTTCTTCATTTTCCCTAGGGTTGTGTGGAGCATTGGAAGTAATGAAAGGCTGGTTTTGCTAGAACTATAAATGGAATCTTCGGAAAGGTTTTTAGCATTTAAAAAGAAATGGTAATGATAGGACAAGGAATAATAATGCAAAAAAAAAAAAAAAAAAAAGCCTCTTCTCCTTTGGCCAAGCGGCTAGTAAGTTTGCCTGGTTCTCTCTCCTTTTTTGGATTCACTTCCCATTTTACACTTCGGTATAATTTCTTCAGTCTGACTCAATATCAGTATCAGTAAATATTTGGTCTTCCGCATTTCATCTTCTGTTCTCACCACATGGAGTTTGTTTTTGGAAGAATAGAATATTTTCAAATTTACACATCTTAGAGGCTTTTCAAACTTTAGGGCACTATTGGCCGAAATTGGTCTTGGATTATGTAATGATAATCCCACCCCATAAACACGGTATCAGCAGCTTCTCGTTGGGACAGGAGCGTCGTGAATCCAAACCCAATCACATGGGGTAGATTTCGATATTTCCCATTTTTATACATGAAGAAGTCAAGCTCAGATTGGTTAAAAATAAATCTTTCCCCCAAATCGCAGAACAATTACGTGGTGGGGGTGGAAGTTAAGGCAGGTCTGACTGATTCCAAAGCCCGTTCTCTCTTCTGAAAGTCTCTCTGGGTTTCTCGTTTATGCACATCGCATATTTTTCACTCTGTTTCCTTATCTTAAAAATCCTATCCACGCCTGTCTTTGGTATCAATCACTTATCTGACTTCATTCCAGTGCTCAGCTCTCCTTCAAACCTGGGGCTCCAGGAGGACCTGACAGTATGTTTGAGCTTTCTGAGCAAATTTGACTTTCTTACTTTCCCAAGCTCAGGGAAGACGTCCATGGGGTCCTGGCACCGGACCTTGTTTAGAATGACTGCCTTCCTGGGGCACCTGGGTGGCTCAGACAGTTAAGCGTCCGACTCTTGATCTTGGCTCGGGTCACGATCTCACAGTTCGTGAGATCGAGCCCCATGCCAGGCTCTGCGCTGACAGCATGGAGCCTGCTTGGGATTCTCTCCCTCTCTCTCTGTTCCTCCCCTGCTTGCCCGTTCTCTCTCTCTCTCTCTCTCTCAAAATAAATAAATAAACTTTACAAAGAACGCCTGCCCTTCCCGCGGAAGTGCAGACTGAACTTGTGTGGTTTTCCCGGTGCTGGTGAGACAGGTGACAGGGACGGACCTAAAATCCCTTGCAAAGGCCCACAGCAAGGCCATTACCTTTAAGCAAAGGCCCAGAGCAAGGTTTTCTCAGCCACGTTTAAGTGTTACAGCTATAAAAACATCATCGTTTCGGAAATTCCACAGGAAACTCAACGCTGTTGTTGTGCAGTTGAAACTCTCCAGCCCCTGAAGCCTCTTTCCACTATTGAGCCAATGTTGTTACAATGGGATTGTGTTTCTGTTTCTGTTTTTAAAGTAAGGAAAGATGGTTGTTCTGTTTCACGGTCTTAGTCGAGAATCCAGACATCAAAGGCCCAGCCCCCGTGGAGACGTGTGGTCTACGTCAAGGTTCTGTGATTATCACGGAGAACAAATGCTGGGCCTTTCCTTCCAACACTTGTTTTGCACAAGGGGCTGGTTCTGTGATGACCGCCCACCCACCACGCGGCTGCCACAAAACAGGTTTCCTTCTCTTGGACCACTTTACGCAGCACAACGGCAGCCTTTAAGAGCCTAGTAGCACAGGGGCGTCTCCTCGCCTTCATCCCTCAAACCCACCCTGAGCATCCGAGACCGGGGCAGTGGGTGCTGGCGGGGGGGGGGGGGGGGCTGCCAGAAGGCTCTTCCTGGAGTTCACACTCTGTCCCCCAGAGTCATGCAAACCCCAGAACACAACTTGGGCCTCAAAGGAAGAGCCTAGGGTCCTGGGTGGGGGGTGGGGGTCACAGCAGGAGCACCAGGCAAACCTCCTGGGGGTGGGAGGGATGACAAAGCGGAGACCAGGCGCTTTCCTGGCAGAGGGCGCAGCCTGGTCACAGCCTCTGAGGACGGGGCGTCCTGGCAAATTGAGAAGAAGGGGACGGCTCATCACACTGCTCCTAGAGGCAGTGGAGACACACGTTAAGTGGCCCCCCTTCATGTTCGGGGCCATCAGCCTAGATTTCCATCCTGAAGACATTTTCCAATGCCTCTTTTTCCAGACTGATGCAGGCCCAAGAGGGAAAGGGCGCACGGGCACTCAGAGTGGCAAGGTCGGCCTCGGAATCGGGGCGGCTTTCCTGGGAAGCTGAACAAATCCTCTGTGCTAGGTCCTTCCTCAAAGGCACAGAAGCTTCCTAGGGACCGTGCACGATCTTGTCTTCGCAATTTCTTTTCTGTTCCTTTTCTCAAGGAGGAGTTCCCAATTTGCATGAGTGTCATGGCCCACAAAATCTGGATGCACCCCTTATCAGATCTCAGGACTCCCGGCTTCAAGCCTGACAGAGGCACTACCTCCTGCTGTCGAGCCGGGGGCAGGCGACACAAAGGAAAGATCCCGTTTTCCTTCGGCAAAGCAGGACGTATGTGAGGGAGGTGTCCCCACAGGCTCAGGGTCGGCTATTCCCTGGCCGGGCACTGCTCCTTCTCAGGTCAGAGACCTGGCTTCTTTTTGGTGACTGTGGCCACCACGAATCACTTTTGGTTTCCATTTCGTGCCCCAAAATGCTTGCTTTTATCTGCTTTATTGCGTGTAGCTCAGCTTCCCCAAGCGAGCGGTACGTCTGAATGTGCCGTTCTACGCTGACAGCTGGCTTCTGAGTCATTGTTACTCATTCTACTATACCAAAGCCGTCTTTCGGCTTCGTCTGTCCTGGCACTTGTGAGCTGGAGAGTCCCAGATCTAGATCTCGAAGGGACAAAGTCTAGAGGTCCCAGCATGGGGGGGGGGGGTGTCTGGATCCCAGAAAGTGGTCGATTTGGGTCACCCAGCCTGCCATGCCCGAGTGCCGGGATTTCTCCAGATTTTCCTGGGGTGATGAGGGCAGGTGAAGACCCCTCCCAGGATTGTTTATGTATTCTCTAGAATGTGAGCCTGCCCACGGTTAGGTGCTCAGTAAACAATTGCAGAATGGAAGAATACGTGGTAAAACTTGCCCAGAATTTTGCGTTCAGATGCCCAGCCGGCAGATGGAGTGATAAGCCCAACAGGTGAATTCACCCGTGTGTAAGGCACAATACTTCCCCCAAAATGTACCCTGATATTACCCCGCGTCTGATGCGCCTGGATTACGGCAAACCTGTTAAGGCTGGGAACCAGCCCCAAAGTGCCCCAAAGTGCATCCTCGCCTCTCCAGCCCACCGTAAGCAGCGCTCGCGTGAACCCCACAGCATGTCTTTCTTTTCAAACCTTCGCCAGAATTACTTTCAAGGGACAGAGGATGAAAGGTACTTACTTTTTCCTCCCACCCCCGCCCCAAAGTCCCTATTAAATAGATCCCCAACACGGTGCCTGGTACTCTACAAGGAGGAAGCGCTTTGTGGACCTTTCGAGTTAGAGTCTTGGGTCCCGGTGGGTCCTCGGAACTCATGTAGCCCAGCTGTGACATACCCCGCCCCCACATGTGACAGATGGGGACCTACAAGCCCCAGGAAGGGTAAAGATGCTTTTATAGCCCCTTATCATTCATGAGGTGCTGCTACATACTTTTGCCTAAGCTCGTGCGGACCCCGGATTGAGGTATTCGTAGCCCCACTTTAAAGATGGGGAATGGAGGTGTTCACAGGTGTTCGGGGACTTGTCCGAGATCACTTGGATCGGTAGACACGATGACTAAAGCCTGAAGCCGGATCTTGTGACTTCAGCCCCAGGACCTCTGGATCCCCTCCTTCTCAGAGGAGAACGGCAGGGCCAAGGCAGGCTTGTGAATGGGAGGAGGTCACCGACCTTGGGGTTCCTTCAAGCTCCCTGTGCCACCATCCCTGAAGGGAGGAGGGCCTGCTATAAACTGCTGTTCCAGGGCGCCTGGGCGGCTCAGTCGGGGAAGCGGACAACTTCAGCTCGGGTCATGATCTCACAGTCTGAGAGTTCAAGCCCCGCAAAGGGCTCGGTGCTGCCAGCTCAGAGCCTGGAGCCTGCTTCCGATTCTGTGTTTCCCTCTGTCTCTGCCCCTTCCCTGACTTGCTCTCTGGCTCTCTCTCTCTCTCAAAAATAATAAACATTAAAAAAAAATTTTTTTTAAACTGCGATTCCAAGGCAAATCATGATCTCCAGCTGAGAAGTCCCCGGGAGGGACTCATCTCGGTCCTCCCCTTCCTGGGGTTGCCTTTCGGTTCCCTGTGGAGAAGAACATCCCTTGCCTTTGTTTCCCCAGGACCGGACGGTGACTTCCTGGCCGTGCTGAGTGATTACCCATCCCCTGACATCAGCCCCCCCATATTCCGCCGAGGGGAGAAATTACGCGTGATTTCTGAGTGAGTTGGCTTACCAAATGTTTCACAATCCCTTAAAAACGGGGAGCACTGGGGCGCCTGGGTGGCTCGGTCAGTTAAGTGTCCGACCTTGGCTCTCACGGTTTGTGAGTTCGAGCCCCGTGTCAGGCTCTGTGCTGACAGCTCAGAGCCTGGAGCCTGCTTCCGATTCTGTGTCTCCCTCTCTCTCTGCCCCTCCCCACTTGCACTCTGTCCCTCTCTCTCTCTCTTTCTCTCAAAAATAAACATTAAAAAAATATTTTTTTTAAAAAGGGGGGGAGCGCTATCTGAATGGGGATCATTGGATCTTAGCTATAGTTGTCCAGTTCCACTTGGGCCCTGCTCCAATCATGAGGTGAAGAAATTGGCCCACACAGAAGATCTTAGCGCTTAATCCTTAATGCTGCCAGTGCTCTAAAACCTTCAATGGCTCCCCATTGCCTGGTGGATAAAATCCAAATTCCTTAACGTGGCTTTTGAGACCCTTTGTGATCCAACGTCTGTTTCTCACATTGGTCTCATCTCCCACCATGCAGCATTGGTATTATAGACTGGTGCAGTTCGGGCTCAGACAGGAGGACACAGGGGTCTAAGAAAATGTCTGATGATAAACAGAAAGTATTGTCTCCCATTCTGTTGCCTCTCCGTGACTCAAAATGGGCCACAGAACAAATAGGGGGCTCTAAAACCCTTTTATTTAGATTCTCATTGACACAGACAAGCTAAACTATCTTGGTTCTATCTCAGGGTATAATTCTACATAGTAAAGTTATTTTTAAAAGCCTCCAATTCTGGCATATCACCTGTGGGTCCCCAAAAGATGGCTCAGTGCCAAAGCATGAGAAGCATTCCTGGTTGGCTTGGAATAAGGGACATACTTAAAAACTGTTATTTCCCTATGGAGAAATTGAAGTCAACACGATCAACAATGGGTCTTAAAAAAGAAACGGCCCCATGTGCCCCAGGTTCAATCTGGTTACCCCACTCGTTCCTTTGCTTTGCAACTCACCTGTCCACCCTTTCCTATCTGTTCTTGTTCTTACAGTGAAGGGGGCTGGTGGAAAGCCATTTCCCTTAGCACTGGCCGAGAGAGTTATATTCCTGGAATATGTGTGGCCAGAGTTTACCATGGGTGAGTACATTTCTGAAATAGCTTCAATAACGCCCAATATTTATGCTAGTGGTGTGTGAGGGCACACGGCAGAAAGGAAGTTTCAAGAGGCTCACTCTTACTCTGGCTCAGTCCACAAGGAAGGGTGTGACCTTGGCGAACCCCAGGCCCTATCTGAGACTCAGCTCTCCCATCAGTAAAGATGAAGGGAGCTGAACCTTTCAGCTCCAACGCTGTGTTCCTGGCACGTAGCAATCAACATTCAGAGACTGTGATCAAAGGGACGCAGCTCTGAAAAGTCAGCCTGTCTGGGCAGCAATCCTACCCCTGTCACTTACTGGCTGTGTGACAGTGGGCAAGCTCCTCAACACTTTATGGCTCGGATTCCTTCCCTCACCTGTCAGATAGACATCGTAATACAGAACGACAGGGACAGTAATGCACAAGAAGACCAAAGTGCAGGGCTGTTAGGACAGTGAGGTCGGGTCGTACGTGGATCGCTCTTGGAAGGATGCCTGGCATTACAGTAAGTGCTCGGTACGTATTAGCTGTGTTCTTATCAAATCCCA
Source organism: Panthera leo (assembly GCF_018350215.1). Taxonomy (NCBI): domain Eukaryota; kingdom Metazoa; phylum Chordata; class Mammalia; order Carnivora; family Felidae; genus Panthera; species Panthera leo. The sequence goes on along the minus strand of NC_056695.1, from coordinate 74,206,426 downwards.
TCCAGAACACAGAGAACGCTTACGGCCCGAAATGCTTAACGTACCCAACCTGGCAAATGGCGAAGTCAAGCAGAAAAGGAGAAACTCTAAACCATCAGGCATGGAAAGCCCGGGCTTTCCCCTGCGGTTGGGCAAGGAGGCCTTGCAGCACGACAGGTGGCTTTGGAGGCCAGCACTCCTGGGCTGGAGTGTGCCTGGCTCAGCGACTGACTTCCGGGGTAGGAGTCTCCCACGAGACCCAGGGAAAAGTTACTTTGCCTCCTGGAGCCACAGTCACCTCCTTGTCAAGCTACCAAGGCCAGACCTTGGCATCCAGGAAGGAAGGAAGGAAGGAAGGAAGAAAGCATCATTTTTTTTTTTTTTGGAGGGAACCAGAAATAACCGCTTTCCATGCTCACCTGGTGAAGCAGAGATAACGGCTTGAATACTCTGAAGAACGTGCGACCCCATGCATTTAATCGCAGGATTATGGATTTTGAGGATAAGTACCAGATGCCATTTCTGAGCTTAGGATGACGGAGGGGGGCAGAAGTGGGGCAGTAGCTGCTTTGGCAGCCACGTTCTGAAAGAGTCAGTCACGTAAACTCCCCCACGTCAGCCGTGTGTCCACTGACCCATTGATTCATTTGGCAAACCTGGATCATCACCCGCATGCTGAAGATGTGTGCTGGCAGAGGCTCGGGTGCTGAAGAACCCAGCTGAGTAAGATGTGATCGCGGCCCTAGGAAGCTTCCAACTGGCAGAGGCAATAAATGTCTTGAACATACAGAACCGGGAGAGAGGCGCTACAGAATGGCTATGGAATGCGATGTCCCAGGAAACTGCCTTGCGATTCTAGCTTTACCACTTGCGGACGTCGGGTGACTTGGACCAACTACTTGCTCACTCTGACCCTCAGCATCCTCATCAGTGAAGGGGAGACAAAGCTACCTGTCTTAGGGGGTTCAGATGAGGATCAGATTTCACACGCTTAACATGCCCATAATTAGTATCCATACGTGGCTATCGCTGTGGATTTTAGTGTATTCGTTCTTGTGAGTGGACTTTCACCTAAGGATTTGGGAGGATGAATGTCTGTCAAGACACTAAAATAATTAACACACACCATGCATGGTGCAAAACTAAGGGGGCAGTTGAAACATCAGGCCGAATCACGATCTTCACAGATCGTCCTCGGAGGCCAGGACATAAATAAACGGCATCCGATTATCAGGCTGTGGTCTTCTCCCAGCCACAGAGCTCCAGCGACCCGTCTGCGTGGTCTGGGGATGCCACAGGAGACGACATAGTGAATATGTCCCAGCAAGCGCTAATTCAGACCTGGGGATTAAATAAGCCAAGGTTCACTCCCTGAAATACGGAAACTGTTAAAAAGGATGTGTAACTGTTTCTCAGTTCGCCCCGGCCAAGTGCTAACAAAGCATTTTCTTCTTCCGTGCGTATTCAAGAGCACTGGCTCTTGAACATTCCGTTGGAAAGCCGGATCACCGTGCTACAACTGCTTTATTTTTTAGATTTTTACAATTTTTTACTGGTGAGCAAAAAAAAAAAAAAAAAAAAAAAGCAAGAAACCCATGTCAATGCACAGGAGTGCGATGGCAACTTCGTTTAAAACATGTTGGACGAGGGAAGGCAGCAGGGAAATGTAATGAATGCCTGGCGAGGTGAAGGGGGGGGGGGCTTGTGAAATTGGTGGGATTAGGCATCTTTCTTTCTTTCTTGTGCCCACTTATACACTCACAAATACAAACCAGGCTCGATAATGTGGACACAAAGACAAAGCCAAAACAGGCAGGGTCCCTGCCCTCGTGGGGTGGTGGGGGGGGGGGGCAGGGTCATTACGGTACAAGGGACAGGTACCTTATCGTGTTTGGGAATGCTTGTATGTTATATGATACAGACCGGGCCCAGTCCAGCTGGCATTCGAGAACAAGATGAGAAAGACCCTCATTGTCTTGTGCCCTCATTGTCCAGTGTAATACCTGGTGTGCAGTAGGCACTCGGGAATTTTATGTGAAAGATTAAAAGTACGAATGGGGGTGCCTGGGTGGCTCCGTCGGTTAAGCACCCGACTCCTGATTTCGGCTCAGGTCATGATCTCAGAGCTCGTGGGTTCGAGCCCCACGTCGGGTTCTGTGCTAACAGTGCAGAGACTGCTTGGGATTCTCTCTCCCTTTCTCTCTGACCCTCCCCCGCTTGTTCTGTCTCTCCTCAAAATAACTGAACATTAAAAAAAATAAAAGTATGAAGGAAGGAAGAAAGGAAAGAATGAACAAAGAGTCCATCGCCCTCCTCTTTTTAATCCCAACAGTTTTGTATGAACTTGACCTTGCTCTTAATTTTGGTACCACCTGCCTGTGTGGCGGGCGGCGGGAGGGGGCGTGCTCAGGACCCTCACGCCGTCTTTCTCCTCCCCAGATGGCTGTTTGAAGGGCTGGGCAGGGACAAGGCGGAGGAACTTCTGTTGCTGCCGGACACAAAGATGGGCTCCTTCATGATCCGAGAGAGTGAGACCAAAAAAGGTGAGGCACCTCCGACTCCTCTTGCCACGCGAGGGCTGAGAGGGGCACGTTTTGTTCCCGGCTGACTCGGGGCCCGGTTCATCTTCCCGCCTCTCAGGGCGCACGCAAGCCCGTCCGATGGGGCTGAGCTCCCTGCAGCCCACACAGCCCCTGGGGAGGCCAGCGTCAGCATCGGCGTCAGCGTTGGGAAGCCTAGAGGCAGGTGGCCGAGACCTGGCCCGGAGGGTCCACCTGCCAGACTCAGTCCCACTGGGAAATGTCCCCATCGCCTGGAAAGGAAAGCCAACAAGGGGGTAGGCAGCCCCGGGCCAGAGCGAGCAGGCTTCCACCTGGGCCTGGCCTGTGCTCTCAAGCTCTGGGCCTTGAGCGGGGCATTTACTTCTGCCACGGCAGCATTCTCCTCGGCGGTGCCACTCGAAAATAATCTTGCTACACAGGAGACCTTCCATACTGGTTCGCACTGTGCCCTCCGATGAGCTTAGAGAATCAGGACAGGCAGATGCTTACTCGCACACACTCGCTATGATCGTTACTGTTACAACCTCCTTACGGCCCACACGTTAAGAAATTCAGCAAGGGGCGCCTGGGTGGCTCAGTCAATTAAGCATCTGACTCTTGGTTTCGGCTCAGGTCACGATCTCATGACCCATGAGACATGGATCCATGACAGCATGAAGCCCGCCTGGGATTCACTCTCCCCCTCTCCCTCTCTCTCTCTCTCTCTCTCTCTCTGCCCCTCCCTCTCTCTCTCAACATAAAGAAATAAGCATTTAAAACAAAAGAAGTTCAGTGGAAACAAAATAGCGGCGCTCTTTGTCATGGTTCAGAGACGGGCTCTGAGCTCCAGTTTTGGCCGTAAGAATTCCTGAGAAGGCACCTGTCTCGCTAACCCTTTCCTATAACGTGGGATCAACACTAGGAAGGTGCTTAGCACGGAGTCCGGGAGGTAGTAAGCACTTTAACTCACAGGAACAAAACACTTAACAGCTAGGGCTTCCCCATACTAAAAATAACACCTTTTTAAAAACAGAAGACAAGTTCACAGGTTCTTAGCCTGCTTCTTGTATAGTCACAATCAAAGAAGAGAACACGTGGTATCTGAGACTATTTCCCACGTACCTATGAAGGGCCAGGGCGGCTTGGTGCTGGGACCTTTCACTAAAATGAGCATCAGCCTGACTTTAGAGAAGCATGGACCATATACACATGATAAAAAAAAAAAAAAAATTCAAGAACAACTTTTGTCTCAAAACCTCGAGGGTGCTGGGGGAAAACAAGATCAAAAAGCAGAGACCAAACTTCCTGTGCATGTCCTGGCGGTCCCCGGAGGCAGGAGACCCAGACTCACATGGAACTTGTAAGCAGGCATGGCCAAGGGAGGGAAGAGTCCAGTTTGGGGTGCCAGGGTTGATCTAAAAATAAAGACTTTATCAGGCAGACCTTCAGCCGAGCCCGGGCTGGGGCTGGGGTGGGGGTGGGGGCTGGGTATGCAAAGTTCTGATCATTTTCCACCTGCCACCTTTGACCCGCTCACCATATTTCTAGTTCCTGTCTTCGTTACAGGAAGACACATGTTGGGCTTCAGAGGGCAGACCTGGGGCAAAGAGAGGAACGCCCATCCGAATGTTCGAGGAAGCCCGTTCAGGACAAGGGTCAGACCCCGGAGCTGCCGTCTCCAGGCCGCGTGCCTCGGGCCATAGCACTTAGGGGCTCTGAGCCTCATTTCTCCATCTATATAAAATATCGGGCGGCGACACATCCCAATCTTTCTAAAAACCAACAGAGAGTATTGTTTGGAAATAGCTTAGCCCCCAAGCAGCATGTACGGAGAGCAAAAACTCAGTAGATGCTAGTAACCTCCTTCTCTCACTGCGTCAGGAACATTTTCACTCCTGAGACCCAGAAGACGGAGCAGAAGGGACTCTCAAACATGACCTAGGTCCGAGTCTTTCCACTTGGGGAAATCAAGGCAAAGAGAGGTGAAGGCGCTCGCCCGAAGTTCTACTTCACGAACCCACACTTAAGGAAAAACAGCACGTTTTACATTATTTTTAAGACTACCCAGAAAAAGTCTTAACTGCCGCTTATTCCAAATTTCTGAGAAAGCCGAGCATAAGGCAGAACCAAGAGGGAGTAGGGACCGGGAAGTGGTATGACATTCTCGCCTTGATGGGACAGGGAGGGAAACGCTGTGCGCCTGGGAAGGACTTGAGAACAGCTACGGATCCTGACCTGCAGGGCACAACCCAGCTCCGATCGTGTAATTTCCAGAAAAGGACGTGGGAGCACCCCGAATGCTAACCTCACAAAGACTAAGCAGGTGCCCCTGAAAACCTGTTTGCAGTGTGGCTGCTAAAGGAGCAGGCTCCCGTGGTCTCTGCACAGTGAGCTACGTCCCCAAAGGTGGGGTTCTGGCGTCTGCTCCTCCAAATCCGGGACTGCACGTCCGGGTACTCTTGCTGTATCACAAGGTTGAGAAAGTCTCTCCGCCACCGTGGTGGGGGGCTCTTCGGCGGATCGCCCTCAGCGGGGACACGTGGGACATCTCTGACCTGTCCTCCCTTTCCGGCAGGTTTTTATTCCCTCTCGGTGAGACACAGGCAGGTGAAGCATTATCGCATCTTCCGCCTTCCGAACAACTGGTATTACATCTCCCCGAGGCTCACCTTCCAGTGCCTGGAGGACCTGGTGAATCACTATTCTGGTAAGAAACACCCCGTCGGGACGGATCAGGGAAGCCCCCCCTTTTGCTAACTGCCCTGCGGTGCCTGTGTCTAGGATGTGCACGGGTCACCGATACCTGCCAGGTGATTGACTTGGCTGTCACCCCGCTTTCTCAACGCCCTCTGTTCTTGTTAATGCAGACCGTCAATTTCACACTAAAACAGGCTGCCTGTGAATGCTGCGTAAGTGAGTAAAACGCAGCTAATCTCAACCCCACCTTCCTTCTACCTGCAGATGAAGAGAATTAGCCTGCCCCAATATTTGCAACCACAGACAGCTGGCACTTCCTGAAGTGGACCACATGTTTACGGGCCCCCGGGGCTTTGCTCCCTCTTTCTGTCTGGCCAAATCTTCCTCAGCCTTCAAACCAATAGGAAGCCACCTCCTTTGATATGTGTTTACAGGACTGCCCGCCTGCCTTCGGGGATTCCCTAGAACTGGGTCATTCTGCCTTGGGACCCAGTGAACAGTGTCCTAGTGTGGGTTTCCCAGAAAGCCCTTCAGAGCAGGGCTGAGCTTTGTTCATTCGGACATGCTTCCCGGGCCCAGGAGAGAGGTCCTAGTGTTCCACGCTGGCCAGGATGGGGAGCGTCCCCTCCACGATGGCAGAAGCAGGACAGGTTTTGATGGAGGTGACGGGTAAGAGTAGTCAGAAGAGTTCAGAGGTAGACTGTGAAAGGCCAGAATGCCAGGAGGTGACATTTTACACGGAAAAGGGAGAAATGGTAAAAAGTTCTCTCCAGAACCTCCGTGTTCACATCCCAGATCTTCTGGGCAGCCTGGGCTGGTTGCTCACCTCCGTACCTCATTTTCTTCTCCATGTAACGTCCCTACTCCTTGGGATGTTGTGACAAATCATCGGCGGGAGCGCGGGGAAAGCACTGAGGAGAGGGACTGACCCATAAGCGGGCTGCCGCTCTGTTCTTCAGCCAGGACGTTTCCTCCTCCTCCTCCCCCCTTCCCCGGCCTATCGGAGGGAGGAAGAAAGAAGTTACCCTCACTCCATATGCATGTTCCCACATCTGGGTTCCGGACCTCACACCCCTGGGTATCTTTGCTAGCATTCTGTAGGCTGTGGGTCTTGAAGGGCATTTCAAGGTTAGAGGAGCCCACAAGGCCTGGGTTATCACACAAGACCAGTGAGAAGGGCAGGGCATGGAGAAGGGCAGGGCATGGAGAAGGGCAGGGCATGGAGAAGGGCGGGGCATGGAGGAGAAGGGTGGGGCATGGAGAAGAGCAGGGCACGGAGAAGGTGGGGCATGGAGAAGGGCAGGGCATGAAGGAGAAGGCGGGGCATGGGGAGAAGGCGGGGCATGGAGAAGGTGGGGCATGGAGAAGGTGGGGCATGGAGAAGGGTGGGGCATGGAAGAGAAGGTGGGGCATGGAGAAGGGCGGGGCATGGAGGAGAAGGCCGGGCATGGGGGAGAAGGCGGGGCATGCGGGACAAGGTGGGGCATGGAGAAGGACAGGGCATGGAGGAGAAGGGCGGGGCATGGAGGAGAAGGGCGGGGCATGGAGGAGAAGGGCGGGGCATGGAGAAGGTGGGGCATGGAGAAGGTGGGGCATGGAGAAGGGCGGGGCATGGAGGAGAAGGCCGGGCATGGGGGAGAAGGCGGGGCATGCGGGACAAGGTGGGGCATGGAGAAGGACAGGGCATGGAGGAGAAGGGCGGGGCATGGAGGAGAAGGGCGGGGCATGGAGAAGGTGGGGCATGGAGAAGGTGGGGCATGTAGAAGGGTGGGGCATGGAAGAGAAGGTGGGGCATGGAGAAGGGCGGGGCATGGAGGAGAAGGCCGGGCATGGGGGAGAAGGCGGGGCATGCGGGACAAGGTGGGGCATGGAGAAGGACAGGGCATGGAGGAGAAGGGCGGGGCATGGAGGAGAAGGGCGGGGCATGGAGGAGAAGGGCGGGGCATGGAGAAGGTGGGGCATGGAGAAGGGTGGGGCATGGAAGAGAAGGTGGGGCATGGAGAAGGGCGGGGCATGGAGGAGAAGGCCGGGCATGGGGGAGAAGGCGGGGCATGGAGGAGGGCGGGGCATGGAGGAGATGGGCGAGGCATGGAGAAGGCGGGGCATGGGGAAGGGCAGGGCATGGAGGAGAAGGCGGGGCATGGAGGAGAATGGCCTTTTGGGAGACACAGGCCCAAGCTGCAATCTGGGCACTGTGAGACCTTGGGCAGAGACTCCACCTCTCCCGGGCCATGGAAGGTGGATGGAAACAGTTCCCTTGCAGGTGGGTGCGATGACTGCAATAATGTAATGTGTCCATCACAGCCCGCAGCGGGGCAGATTCAAAATAACCGATACCAAATGTTAATTCTGTGATACCTGGAAACCTAGCAGCTTAGCTAAAAATGAAAGAGGAAGGGAGTCCTGGAGATGGTCAACTTTTACTGATTATGAGTAAAGGTTGGTTGTGGTATTTGGCTTTTAATAACAATCATCCGAGAGGTGGGGAGACCATAAGTTTTGCATAGACAAAAGCAAACACGGAAAGGAGGCTGCCCCAGCAACGATGTTACACCCTGGGAGACCCACGAGGCTTCCAGGGCGAGGGCGCTCAAGGTGCTTGCTCTGGTTACAGGAGCAATGCCTTCCAGAAATGTGCCCCTGCTCGCTGCATCGGTCCATGGTTCACACGCATCAGCCCACTGCTGCGAATGGCTGAAATACTTTCTGTGCCCCTGGGTGCCCCACGGTGGAAACAATGTGGCCAAGTTGACCTCCCACCAGAGTGTATCTAGAGACACAGAATGAGAAAAGATTGTGCCTCGAGGGGTCTGAACAGACACCGTTGTGTTCCACGATGTTTATATTTATTTACCTGGTGCTGTTTGTAAATGTGTTAACATGTTGAAGCCTCGGTTTCTTCATCTATAAAATGGGGACTGCACTGCCTCTTGGAAGATTGTTGTTAGGACCAAAAAGAAAACCAGGAGCGTGAGATGTCTGGCCCCAAAGGATCTGGTGCCTGGTGGTGACTGAGAGGCCAGATGGAGCAGGACACAAGTTCCCAAATATGGCCAGGGAAACGAAGGGCTGAAAAGGGGGACCCTTGAATGTAGTAGAGTCATTGGGAGCCCAAGGGTGGGAGAGGAGTGAGCATTCTGGAAACTTCTGCAGAGTGGAGAGAATAAGGTGTGTCCAGACCCCAGATGCACGTGGGACTTCTCTCTCCTCCACTGCAGAGGCAAGGAGTTGCCTTTGGAACAAGTGCCTGGTTCTGAGTCAACGAGGCAGGTTCCGACCGCATTCCTGTGACCTTGAGCAAGTGACTTGACCCCAGGGTTCACGGCTTCCTCCTTCTGGAAGTGGGTGTAAGGGTACTGACTGCTCAGAGCTGACGTGCTGCTGGCTGAAATGAAGCGCTCAGGCCAGCTCAGCGCCGGGCTCGGGCTGCGTGTGCTTGGGAGCCTCAGTGCTTTTTGTCTTGGCCCGGATTCCGGCTCGCCCTCAGGGTTAACCTCTCACACCCCCACCGGTGCCGTCTACTGGCACTGGGTGGCCCCAGCCTTTATGTCTGGCTCAGTCTCCCTCACCTCCTCATCCTCTGTGCATGTGTATCCAGGCTAGGGAAGAGAGATTTCTCTTCATTTTTTTTCCTTTTTCCGCTTTCCCTTGTTTGCCCTTATCTTTGTCTTCTTCCTCCTTTATTCCTGCGTCTTTTCTTTTTTTGTTCTGTTTTTACTTCCTCCCCTCCATTCCCCCCGTCCCCTCCCTCCTACTCTCTCCCCCTTCCTTCCTGTCTTCTTTCCACGTGTCTTTTATTTTCCTGACTTCCTGCCCACGGATGTGCTGCTTGGCCAGGAGGACGCGCCATTCTGCAGGCTTTGGGGACAGGCATCGGACACCACGCGGTTGATGGAGCCATGCCTGAGCTGTTCTCACTTGTTAGCCTGTTCCTCTCAGTATACAGTCAAGGAAACTGAGGCTCGGAGAGGTTCAAGGGGATTCGCTAACAGGGCGAAGCTGAAATCCAAACCCCGGCTGAGTTGATTTTGGATCCTAATCTTAATGCCCCACCTGCACCCAGCTGAGCCCAATGCGTACTCAGGGCGTACTCAGGGCGTCTTGGCATGTCTTACACACTCAACTGGGCCCGTGACTCTCCGCCCTGCCACGCCTCTTTCCTATGTTGGCCTCAGTTTCCCCATGTGAACAACTAGGGCACTGTACTGGATGGTCCCTCAGGGCCCGCGTCCCAGGCTGGCTGGGGCATCCCGGAGTCACTAACCAGGCGTCTGCCTCTCTCCTCAGAGGTGGCTGACGGTCTCTGCTGTGTGCTGACCACACCCTGCCTCACTCAGAGCACGGCCGCCCCGGCAGTGAGGGCCCCCGACTCGCCTGTCACCTTGCGCCAGAAGACCTTTGACTGGAAAAGGGTAGCCAGGTGGGGTGTCTGTGTGTGTGTGTGTGTGTGTGTGTGTGTGTGTGTCCCACATGAATGTATGAACCCCAGACCAGTGTGTGAGCCACACCGCTGAAAATAGGGCAAGCTAGAGCCGGCCCTGTGGAAAGCTGAGGGTGGGTGCTCTGAGCAGGTGCACACCCATAGAATCCCACCGCCCCCTGGGAGGCAGACCCAGCTTGTGGCCTCGCAGCGATCACCTTTTAAGGGGTATCTGTCGTTGGGAATTGGTGAGCTATCTTAATCAAACACCGATCCAGACATTCCACTGGCAAATTCAAGGAAAGTCAGAGATCAGAACTGCCTGGGAGATGAACAAAACTGCTCTTCCTTGTAAATATCATAAAGAAATATTCATTCGAACTTGCAGTTGGGAGGTGTAGCCATCCAAGCAAATGGCGGTTCAGAGAGGTTACGTGATTTCTCCAAGACCGCACAGCCACGAATGTAAGAAGCAGAATTAGAACAATAAATTAGAGCAATGTTAACCAGCCCTTTTTTCTTCTTCTCTCATTTTCTTGTTCTCCATCGTCCTATGTCCCTCCCTTTTTTCCCTTCCTCTGCCACCGTCCTTCCCACTCGCAGACTGCAAGATGACCCCGAGGGAGCCAGGAACTCGCTTGGCGTGGATGAGTCCCTTTTCAGCTACGGCCTTCGGGAAAGCATCGCTTCCTACCTGTCCCTGACCAGCGATGACAGCACGTCCTTTGACCGAAAGAAGAAAAGCATGTCCTTGATATACAGCGGCAGTAAGAGGAAGAGCTCGCTCTTCTCGCCACCATATTTCGAAGACTAGCCTCAGAACAGACACCGTGGCGTGTGCCCCAAATAACGGAGGTTTGAACCGTCACCTGGAATCTGGCAGAGAGGCCCGGGTCCCTGGTCCCTGGGGAACCGCACACCTTCCAGAAGCCACGAGAAGGCACCTGGAGACTTGAACTCACATCTTCTCTAGCCACATCACGACCAAGGGAGCCCCTCCCTGGCGTCTGATCAGTACTGAGACGTCGTGGAACGTCGCTGAATCAGGATGTGATCTGGCAACACTTCAGAAGAGCCTGCGCATTCGTGTGTGCTTATTGTGTTTGTGGGAAAGATAAAGACATTATCTTACAAGAAAGGGCACAAGACTGTCCTCGAACAAACTGTCCGAGGTGGTCACACTCTGAGCTCCTCAGAGATAACTTCTCAATGACGAAGGCCTGAGAAGGAGATGAGCTGAAAGCCGTGGCCTGGCCAGTCTAGGTTTGCAAGTTGGTCTCCTGCGTTCAACTTTTCTAACCCAACCATAACCGGACCGTTGGTGTGCAGCTCCCCTCTTTTTAAGGGAATTCGGTGACACTAAACACGTTAATCTTCCCTATTATCCCTGAAGCAGGAGATCCTGTTGGCCTCCTGGTGTCAGAGCCTCATGTACAGAAGTCAGACGGCCTCCCTGCTTCTGCAGAGGGCAGGTGGGAGAGAGGGAGGCCGCCTGCAGGGAAGTGTGAGCGTAGCCCTGGAACAGGGCAAACTCATGGTGTCCCCAGCCATGGTTCTGCAGCACAGGAAGGGCTTCTCCGACCCGCTGAGATTCTCACCAGTAATAATGCAATTATTCACTCATGATTGCCTGAAGAGGCACTGTGTTGGGTCCCACGTCAGAGAAAGGAAGGAAGGAAGGAAGGAAGGGAAGAAGGAAGGAAGGGAAGAAGGAAGGAAGGGAAGAAGGAAGGAAGGAAGGATCAGCAGAGGCACTCAGCGTAGACAGAGAAAAAAGTGTACAAACCAATATCGTGAAAGAGGGGTATAAAAAGGAAATCAGCTCATGGCTCGGGGGTGGGGAAACCGGATCAGGTAAGGGTGTCCCAAGAGCTCACGTCTCAGTTGGACTTCATAGAGTATGAGTTCAGCTGGATTGAGTAGGTGAGAATGATTGGCTTTTTCGGAGGAAAAAAAAAAAAAAGGAAACTGATTAATTCTAAAGAATTAATTCCTCCAGTATTTTATTCTAAAAAGGGTCTGGCAGCCGCATGAATAAAACTGCTGAGCTCCAGGAAAGAAGGGAGTCAGAGTGGCTTTAGTGCTGTCATACTAATTTTAAGAGATGAGAAAGCGCAGTAAAGTTCTAGAAAAGGAGAAGTCTTTATCTCTAGGCTGCCCAGCCGGATCCTGTTAGGAAGGGGGCCGCAGAGACACCCGTGACTCATTGTCCCCTGTTGCAAAGGGGTCAGGGGGAGGAGGGGCGCCTGAGATACCCCTCGCTGACTGATACGAGAAATCTGTTCACCACACGCATTCCTTAGATCTGTGATCACTGTGCTAGTGATATGTGTATATGCATTTATGTGATTTTCTGTATCATCAGACTCTCGTGTGTTTATACCAGAAGACATTTACGGTTTCCCCAACCATCCCTAAAGGCTGTTACAAAGGGACCAGCCGATGTATGGGAAGTGAATGTAACACTGGGATGCTGACTTCCAGCCCGAGGCAGGGGGACCTTGCAAACGCCAGATGTTTGGACGGTGTCTTAGGCGTCGTTTTCCGTTGTGACTAGTGTGCTGGGAACTTTAGGGGAGCACTCAGAGGTATTTCTAAGTGGCAAGCATTACACTTTGCTAAATCATGTATTTATTTCTGATTAAAATATACCTAATAAATATTTAACCCTTGGGATGTGGTGAGAGCTTCCTGGGCAAGGTGGATGGGTGGTTCCTTTGGAAGTTTCTTTGGATTTTGAATGTTCAAATAAACTCGCCATCAGAGAGAGAGGAAAGGAAGGGACATCAAGAGGAAACACGCTGGTTAGCAGCTCAGCTTTCTCTGGAAGTGCAGCCTTAAAAAAAAACGGATTTTGTGAATTTTGAGGGTGTCTTATCAAACTCGAAGGTGGACACAGGGGGCCGGGGGAGAGAACAACTTCTTAGCGATTGTTATGAACATTCTGCCTTCACTACATTACTTCTGCGAATCACTTTCGAGATCTCTGCTTTTTTGTTCTTCTAAGAATTTATTTCTACAAAAAATTTTTTTTTTTTTTGAAACCTATTAAATACCAGATGCTGCTCTGGGCGATTGGGCTGTAGCAGTGAGAACCAGTATGAGGGCTCTGATATCACAGAGAGTGAGATCATCAATAGACAAGAAACTTCCTAACCGTGAGGAATGCAGTGCAGAAAGCAGCACAGAGTGTGTGTAGGCGTGGGGTAGGGGGAAGGGGGGGAGGGGGGAAGGGATCGTTTACAAGGATGGTTAGGAAAGGCCATGCTCCCATTTGAGCCGAGGCCTGAAGGATGCACAGCAAACAGCCATGCAAATATCCAGGAGGAAAACCGGAGGCAGCAGAGATAGCAAGGTGCCCCTTGCAGGCAGGGGCAAGGCTACACATGTGGAAGGAACTGGAAGAAGGTCCCGGGTGACTGCGCTGAGTGAGCCGGAGTGTGGGGAGGAGGGCTGCTAGGAGGGAGGCGGGTCCCGCAGAACCCCAGATGGGAGCATAGGGGTTTAGGGTCTATTCTAGGAGAAATGCAAAGCCGATGGAACCATCTAGTTAGGGGAGTGGTATCGTTTCACCCACGTGTGTTAAAGAGCATACTGGTCACTGTGAAGAGAGTAAATTTTTCAAATTCTGGTGGTGTGGGGTGTGCTCAACTGGTTAAGTGTCCAACTCTTGATTTCAGCTCAGGTCATGATCTCACGGTTCATGGGTTCATGGGTTCATGGGTTCATGGGTTCGTGGGTTTGAGCCCCGTGTCAAGCTCTGTGCTGGTGGTGCAGAGCCTGCTCGGGATTCTCTCTCTCTCTCTCTCTCTACCCCTCCCCTACTCGCTCCCTCTCAACATAAATAAATAAACTTAAAATAAATAAATTCATATGTACTTAAAATTTTGGGGTTGTATTACCTACTTGACACATAGTGAAAACAAAAGAATGCAGAACTTGAAATAAAGGGATGGAAAATTTTTCGTACAGAAATGAACAAAGGGAAAGTGTTGAATTTTGAGGCAAAATGGAATTTAAGGCGAAAATAAATTGTCTAAGGGCAAAGAGAGACGTTACAAAAGGAATGATACATTAAGAAGATATCGTGACTGAACCTGTGTTAATCTAACGATACGGTTTCCAAATATATTAGGCAACTATTGTAGGGACACATAGATAAAGGAATCATTTTATGTGGAGGTTTAAACACACAACTCTCAGAAACTGAGCAATCAAGCAAAGATAAGTAGATCGGTAAATAGCAGGTTTCGATAACACTATACAACGTTCCTATCAACAAATGAGGAGCACATTAGGTCACAGAGGAAGTCCTAATAAATTTCAGAGTCGGCTTTCACTGACTCATGCTCCATGATAATAATGAAACAACATTAAAAATCGATTTGCAAAGGGATGGGTAAAAATCTTACAAATCTAAACAAGCATTTACAGGGGGGAAAAAAGAGGAGATATCCCCTTGGGTTAAGAAGAACACAATACAAGAAATAATAAAAGACTGAGAAATACAGGGCATGTTCCTACTTCTCAAACTCCCCAGGGCTTAAGTGATACAATAGTAGGAGGGACATTTATTGCTTGAAATCCACTGATCAGAAAACAAAGAATGAACAGTAATGAGGTTGGATTTCCACCCGAGAAGCTAAAAGAACAACTGATTGTCGTGGAAACAAGAAGCAAGTAAAAGATGACAAAGGTAAACGTGGGTGAAACGAAAGTTCTAATGATATAGTCATCAACAAGATCCAGAGCAAAACCTTGTTTAAATGGTCAGATGAATGTGTCAAAGATGAACAGGAACAAGAAAGATCATGTCAAAGAAGAAGAAAAGCCAGTCAGCCACAGGGCTGCACATAGGGGGTCTCTGTGGGGGAAGGGAGGGGGGTCCCGCCCCTCCCACAGTCAGCCATGGCGGCCCCCATCCCTCTGCCCCTGCCTGGATGTCTGAGCTGCCCAGACATGGCCCTGCCAATGGGAACAAGGCTCCCAGATGGCAGAGAAACACCTAGAAGGAACACATGTCCCGAGAGATCGTGAGACACCTTGGTAAATACTACGATAAAGTAAAACAAAACAAAAGAAAACATATTTGTTATTTAAGGTCCTTAAGTGTTGAGTCTCTTCGCTAGAGCAGCTGAGCATTTTTGTTCAAAATTAACCTGCCTACATTTACAGATAATGAAATAATGTCATAGAAAATCCAGTGGAACCAACAGATCAAGCAATGGAAGTGGTAAGAAGGCTCAGCAAATTCAGAGCCAACTCTACTCCCCGATGCCAGGACTGACCACTGGGAAGTACAATAAAAAATACGACACCGTTCACAACACCAACCCAACGAGAATACAGGTAGGGACTTGCCCACCATGACTTCACAACGCTTCTGTGGACAGAAGTTCAAAACTCTACGAAAAGACGTAAGGAGACAAAAATCCTGTTGCGGTAATGGTGGCAACCTGATTCATGGATGCAAGATTTAACATTATAAAACCATAGACATTTTTTTTAATTAACTGAAAAATTCCATGAAAATACATTCCCATTCCCATCAAGACTATTGAAAGACAATCAATAAACTTATTCCAAAATATAGATGAGAGCACTGGAGCCCATGAATAGCTCAATTTTTTTTAATGTTTGTTTATTTTTGACAGAGAGAGAGAGACAGAGCATGAGTGGGGGAAGGGCAGAGAGAGAGGGAGACAGAATCTAAAGCAGGCTCCAGGCTCCGAGCTGTCAGCACAGAGCCCGATGCGGGGCTCAAACCCACAAACTGTGAGATCATAACCTGAGCCAAAGTCGGACGCTTACCCAACTGAGCCACCCAGGCGCCCCTCAGTCCATTTTGATTAAGAGAAACGGAGGAGAACGAGCTTGAACGAGGAGGTTTGTGTGAAAACAGAAGAACGCAGCGGTTGGGCCCCTCCACCAGTTTAACAGAACTCGGCCTGCACTTCGGTACCCTCTTCTGCCCAGGGCTGTGCTGAGTGTTAAGGAAGTTCTAAGAGGAAAATTTCACGCTCCCAGTTAAGCACTCAGTCACAGCAGCATGGGAATAGATATATTAGAAGACTAACCAGCAGGTAAGACAAGGCAGTGTTCCTAAAAATTGCCAAATAGAAGTCTCTTCACCAAAGCGAGAGTCATTCTGCTTTAAGAGATGGAGAAAAGGCTTCGCGGCCCCGTTTCAGCCAAGCCTCGAAGAAGGAAGTGACTCGTTAGGTGGAGAAGCGGACATACTGGCCGCGAAGAGCTGACCACGAACAGCGATGGAAAGACGTGGAAGAAGGCATGGCATTTTCTAGGAATGTTGATTACCGGTGAGCCTGGAGTGCAGGGCTCAGGCAGGAACGCAGCAGAAAAGGAGACAGGAAAACATAGCTTGGGGCCAATCCCTGGGGCCTGGCACTCGCACTGAGGAATGCAGAATTGGGGCAGTGTTGTAGGAGGGCAGTGGAAATCTCTCCTGGACTCTATGAATCATACCACATAGGACATGACCTCCTCTGTCTTCTCTTAAAACTGCCCGGGGCATCACAGCTCATGTTTGCAACACGTCACCCGTCTCTCTTCTTCAACCTGGCGCCCTGGGCAGGTGAAGCATCCCCAGACGTGCTTTTTCTTGGCATTGCCCTAGCTTAGCAAGGCGAGGCGGAACCTGGATTTCTGGAGTTCGGGAACTCCAGAACATTCTGCACACCTACTGTGATGCCAACCGTCCAAGCCTTTGGGAGACAGAATTAATGATACCGATTTTATCCATAAAGAATGCAAGAGTGAAGCATTCTGATGCTAGGCCTGGGCTCTTTTCTCTTCCACCTTAAGACCCTGAAAGAGTCGCAAGTTTCTAGAGAAGCCGCTGCATAGTTGGGGGAAACACAGGACGAGATTTTAGGCGCCAGCCTCTAATGCAGCTCCTTCTCGGCTGTGTGTTCTTTAGCCAGTCACTAAACCTCTCTAAGCCTCAGACTTCTTACCTCTAGATTGCAAATAATACAAAGAACCCTGTGCCACGCAATGTGAACAATCTATGAAATAATATATGGGAGGTGCTCTGTGGCCCCAAATATGCTCAATAAAGTTATTAATTATCACAGGAGCCTGTCTCTCCATTTTAACAGCTCTGGCCTCAAGCTTTGCAGAAATACTTCCGATTCTGTCCAAGAATATATCACCAACTCACATCCATTCCCCCAAACATCTGCTGGTAAAGAACAAGTTTAAGAGCCGCTAATATATTGAAGTATTTTCGTTCTCTCGATTCCAAATAATTTCACATGCATCTCAAAGACTGCTGGGAGCGGTTGTAAAAGCTGCTTCTAAATGACTGAAACAGATGGAGTTTATTTTTAAATGCACTGCCATTTGCTAAAACAGATTAGTCTTTGAAATCCCCCAAACACCTAAACTCTCCAGACTTTTCAAAAAGAAAACTCGGCCTCCTGGGCCTCCTGGAAGGTATTTCTGGCGTCTTCCAGGTCCCACCGAGTGTCTGGTTGCTGAGAAGCCTCGGAGGAAATCCCTTCAGGAGCAACTCAAAGTCAGGAAGTTCTGTTTCCAATACCAGGAATTGAGAGATGTTTGGGCTCAGACCTCCTGCCGCGAAGATGGAGGGAGAGACCGAGGAAAATCGGGAACAAAGGGACACGAGAAAGTGGTGGCGGGGAGGGAGGAGGCCTGGCCTGTAAGACCCTGGACACACGTGCCCATTCCTCTGCTCTTTCGCTTCCCGGATATTAACTCTGGAGCATCTACTGTAAGACAGCTGTGTTGGGTGCTTGGGGCCCTGTAAGAGCAGGGCACAGCTGTCCTCTGCTCTCCCAGAGTTTCCCGTCTTACGAGAGGGACGGATTTGGCAGTGGGAATAATTATCTCCTGGTGGGATATCGTGACACATGAAGTGCAGAGAAGTACAGGCAGCAGAGATCATACAAAGGGGGTCTGGATCTGGGCTGAAAAGTCTGAAAGGATTCCCTGAAGGACAAACAGAGCGGGCAAAGAGGAAGATGGGAGAAAAGTGTGGCACGCAGAGGAAACGTCCTTAGGAAGCAAAACAGAGCATGGGCCCCTCAAGGAATGTTGGAAGGCTCCAGTGGCCGAAGGAGAGAGACCAAGTAGCAGGTGGTACCGCTTCCCCTCGGGGGCGGTGATGATGTTGACCCAGCAGCACTGAGGCCCAAACGATGTCACTCTTGTCCTTCTTCCTATCAAGGGTTTGGATCCCAGCAGGGCTGGGCAATGCTGCAGTGTGGTCATATGGCCTTAGATTTGCTAGCAGGTCCATGGCATTGGTCTTGGTGCCTTAGTTTGGCTACTTCATAATCTCAGCGTTGCTTTCTCTGCCCTCAGGACTGTCCCTCTTAAGTGCATCCTCCACTCAGCTCTAAGACAAGCCTTCCTAAAGGGAAGCGAGTTTCCCCCTCGCCGGAAAACCCTTTGATAGCACACCAGTGTTCATCGCCGCACTATTCACAGTAAGGCAGAAATAGCCCCAGTGTCTACCAACAGATGAATACGGGAACAAGATGTGGTATGTGCAAACAATGGAATATTATTCAACCTAGAGAGGAAGGAAATTCTGATATAAACTACAACACAGATGAACCTTTATGGAGGCATGATGCTAAGTGAAATAAGCCAGACACACACACACACACACACACACACACACACACACACACACCAAATTTTGTACAGTTCCACTAATGTGAGCTACCTAAAACAGGCAAATTCATAGAGACAGAAGGCAAAATAGATGTTATCAGGGGTTGGGGAGCAGGGGGGATGGGGGTTATTGTTTAACATTTACAGAGTTTCTGTTTGAGACGATGGAAAGTTCTGGAAATGATTAATATGATGAGTGTACGACATTGCAATTGATTGTACTTGATGGCACTGAATTGTACAGTTAAAAATGGTTAAAATAGGAAACCAAGCCAAAGGAAACCAAACCAAATAAGCAAACAAACACACCCCTTCCATGGCTCCCTTCGCTGAGGAGGAAACCCAAGGTGCTCACTGCAGTCCAGCTGCTCGCTGCCTCCCAGTCTCCATTACTGCCCTGTCCCCCACTGCAGCCCAGGGCTGGCAGACCTCCGTGAGGAGCCCAGCTGCCCCTTAGTGTCGGGACTCTGCCTGTGGTTCAATGCCTACACAGTGTTCACATTTTGCTCAGACATTCCTTCTCCCGGGAAGTGTCCGTGGACATCCCCCCCGTCCCTTGTGCTTGGATGGGGGCTTCTCTCTGAGCTGCCCTAAGACCCTCTTTTAAATATCCGCTTTTTAAGTGTCTGTCCCCCACCCCCCAGTAAACTGCAAGCTTCCTAAGAACTAGGACATGAATCATTTAGCACGGTATTTCCAGCACCTAGCATGGCACCTGCCACAGATTGGGTGCTTCATAAAATTAGAAGCTCATCAATGACAGAATAACCATCAGGGCTTATGCTGTGATCAACCAGGTTATTTCTTCCATAATAGTTACTGTTACGATCGATATCATTATATCACTATCATCGGTATGATTATATCACCATCATCATCATCACCATCACCACCATCATCATCATCACCATCACCACCATCATCATCATCACCATCATCACCATCACTATGACCATCATCATCATCATCACCATCGTCATCACCACCATCATCACCATCTACCAGGAACTTCATGAGACCACCCAGTAGACCCATGAGTACTGAGTTCTATTCTTTGCCTTCATTCAACAGTCAGTGACCCAGTTGGCCAAACCTTGGGAGCTCCATGCCTCACCCTGTGGCTGCTGACCCAGCTGCCCGCCACTCCTTGATCCACCATGGGGGCAAGCTCTGGGGTCTCCACCTCCCCTCACCCCTCAGGCAAAGGAAACAACGAGGTAGAAGGGATTAGATACAGGGAATGAATCACCCAATAGTGCTCCACAAAGAAATGCCACCGGAACGGAATCTCAGCAGGAGATTTGGAGCATGGGCGGTTGAAGAAACCAGACAGCATAAGGGAAGATTTTAAGTTCAAACCCGAGAAGGTCAGGGAAGCAACACTGGGGAGCAGATGAGAATTCTCTTGTTCCACTTCCCTCCTGTCGTGAGCAATACCGTCGGGTGTCGTGAGCAGCATCCTGGCTAAACTGTGCCCTCCTCGTTAGCTTTCCTTTCACCAGAAAGCTTCTCCTCCTACAGTCTACCCCCTTAGGTTTGTCGATTGGCAAAAGAGGTCTTCAAGAGTTCAGATCATTAAACCCTACTGAGGCAATCTCCCAAAATAGAAACACTTTCCCATCTAGAATTTTCCTCAGTTTAGAATGATGGACAGTAGTCAGGGGAGTTCCTCGGCATCCTGGAATCACATGTACATGGAAAGATGGCCAAGAGCAAGCATGGATAAAGGAAACCAAGCAACTGAAGTCAACCGGTCTTAAAAGGCAAGTGAGGACCCCTCGCCTCACCCGTGTCTAAAACAAGTCTGAAGGCAGAAGAAGGGACTCACCATCAGCACAGCCCTCCGGAAGAGTCTGGAGTCTGAGGCCCTGCTGGTTAGAAGGTGGATGCCGGCCACATCGGCTCCACCACGGTCTGCCGCCAGGGTCACGCGTCGGGGGTCCCCACCAAACACTGCGATGTGGGTCTGCACCCAGGTCAGAGCCGCCAGCTGGTCCAGCAGCCCCCAGTTGCCACTCACCTCTCCAGAACCTACAGAAAGAGGAGAAAGCCTTTTACCCTTTGCGATTTTACAATCCGGATTTTAGTCACCCCCGGTGGTGTCTGAGCCAGGCACACGGCACCTCTGGGGGACCTGGCCTCCTGTCCACACAGATCAGGATGGTGGGAGCAGCATGGGCTCCAGAACCGGGAGCATCCAGCCTTTGCTGGGTAGGAGACCCTGACGTTGTCCTTCTGTTTCTCTGGCCCACAGCGTTCCCACCATAGGCGAGGGCACTTGCTAGGGCAGCCGTTTACATTAGAGTCAGGGCACTTTCAGAGTACCACCTGGCTTGGCACATCAGAGGGGATGCCCCACGTCTCGGCCCGCTGTGGTGGCTCTCCACACCTCTTCCTCCCTGACAAGGACCAGGCCTGGCTGAGGCTCTCCATCCAGTTCCTTCCTACTGCCTCTTCTCCCATGCCCTTCAGTATCATTCAGCATGGTTGATCTCTCTATTCTTTTTTCACAGAATTTAGTAAGTATTTATTTACTGAAGAGCTCAGCACTATTTTTCGAATGACATGATTCAAACACACACACGCGCACACACACACACACGTATAGTATAGCAAAAACACATTCTTCTCCTCAGCATTTGGCACATCACATGCCCATGCCCTCTGGCCATCCTCTGAACCCAGTGGATCCTCCTTGTCGGTCTACACAGCTGACCACTCTGAAATACCCGGCATCTTCTAGCTTGAGCTGAGAGTCACCCACTTTGCTCGGGAGGACGCCAGCAGATTCCCATGCCCCCCATCACCACCCACCTGCTGATGACTCGGGAGCGTCAGGGGCACAGAGTACCCTCCCAGTTCCGGCTGCTCAAGTCTCCAGGAGGCTACCTTGCTGAAGGCACTTCAAGTGCACTGAGTCCCAAAGGGAATCGATTCCAAATGCCCTGAGCATGCGGCCAGTAGCCTTTGCGGAATTTCTCACGTCCTCCTTCTAATGCGGCCCCACCCCCCTGGTCTGCTCCTGCACGGCCTTGGAGTCTTCCCTGACACCTGCTGTACTCCACCCTGACCCCTTCTCTTCCCCAGATGCTCTAGGCTCTCTCCCCACTGATCTCCTCGGCGCTTCTCAGTGGCCTCAGGTATCCGTGCGTCTCCCCCTCTGATTCTCCGTGCCACATCCCGAGTGGTCTTCTAATTTTTTTTTTTATTTTCATTTACTTATTCTGAGAGACAGAGCACACTTGAGAGGGGAGGGACAGAGAGAGGCAGGGGGCGGGGGGGAAGAGAGAATTCCAAGCAGGCCGCACGCTGTCAGCGCAGAGCCCGATGCAGGTTGGAGAACCCACGAACTGCGAGATCACGACCTGAGCCGAAACCTGAGTCAGCCACTTGACCAACTGAGCCACCCAGGCACCCCCTGGGTGATCTTTCAAATGCATAATTTTTCACACACACACACACACACACACACACACAGACACACTTCCCCATCCTATCAAAAATTTCCCATCTCATCCCATTAGGACATGATCTCAGTTCTCCCAGTGCATTCAAGACCCCATGGGACTGGGGTGTCTGTCCCCTGGGCCCCATCCCCCTTCATCTCCTCCCCGGGCCTGGCTTATCAATTGCTCAAACATGGGGTCACCCTCTTCCAGGCCGGTGCCTGGCACATGGGGTTTCCTCTGCCCAGAGCCCTTGCCTTCCCCCGGCCTTCCTCATCTTCCTCCTCCAGCCCAGCTATCCTTCAAGTGTTAGCAATGCCGTGAATTCAGAGGCAGCCCTCCAGTGAAGCAGGGTTCCCTAATCTGGATACTTGTCACCCTGGGTACTGCCTCCCTTGCTAGACCGTGTACCCCACTGAAATCAGGGGCACACAGCAGGTCCTCAGTAAACGTCAGGCGAATGAATGACCAGAGCTATGATCAACAGGGTCCAGTATCCAGCAGAAACTACCAGCGAGACTCCATAGTCCCAAACAGAAAACCAGAAGAATCGTGCACCCCGATTTGCCAACCTGGCGCTCACAAAGCTGCTGAGAACGCCTGCTCTGGGGACATAATAGCACAGATTACTCTTCCAGCTGGGAATAGTCTCAGCATTTCTTCAAATGCATTTTGTGTTCTGGGTTTGGTGAAGACATTAGCACAGTCCTCACCATGACTTTTCTGGATTACGCTTCCGTTCCGCTTGTTAGGACAAATGCGTTTGTTTCTGAGGTCTTGGGCAGGGCAGGAGAGCCAATGGAGGAGGACCCAGTCCCGGACATCTGGGAAGTGACGCCTGCAGCCTGCGTTTCCAGTGACAATGTAGGAGGGTTGGGGGCGGCTGTCCCTGACTCTCCCTTCCCATATATCAGCTTCCCAAGGACAGTGCTGACATTGTGGGGTCTAGAAACCCCCAGGAAGTCAGAGGGGGAGGGGGCCTTCAAGGGCTGCTTTTCAGACAGTCTGAATTGGGCTTTGCCTGGTGCGAGGTGCTGTGACTGGTTCTGGGGCGGGGGGGGGGGGCAAGACAGGCATGTTCCTGGCCCTCAGGTCACACAGGGTCAGCAGCGCACGCAGGGGCAGTGAGCCGGCTGGTCTCTGGCAGGCTGCACCAACCCCTTCCTTCCCTGAGGAGGAACCTGAAACTCCAGGGGAATGTTTGCTTTGGTGCAAGAAGCAAACGTAAGATAAAGTCGGGACTTAGATCCCGATGCATACTCAGAACTCTCTGTCCTAACGCTCAGTCCAACTCAACAAACACTTGTTGGAATGATGTGCGAGGCACTGTGTTATTTTCATTAAAAGAAAAAATCGAAGTGCTCCCTTTAAGGAACTTTCTGTGCTCGAAAGCCCTCCTGACTCCCTCGTTCCTACTGCGTCAAGTCTAAACATCTTCCTGGCTTGTGACATCCTCTAAGAATGGCCTTGGCCCGTCCAAGCCATCTGGGCTCCCTTCACTCTCCTACACTGACCCTTGCCCAGCCATCAAGGCCAAGTTCATCCCCCTGCAGTCTGGCTGGCTGTGGCCGACCGGGGGCCTTCCTGGTTCCATCCTGCCCACACATGACCTGTGCGGTGCCCCCATGACACTGGAGAGGGGCTCCCCCCTGGCCACACATAGAGTCCAGTAGGGAGACAGAGGTGGGCAGATGTCCACCCCTGTGCACCTGCCCCCGCTGCCCTGACCTGTTTTTCCACCTCCAGTGTCCTGCCCCTGTGAACCACAGAACCAGCCCAGCAAGCATCTAACTGTTCCCTCGATCCCTAACTGGTTCTCACTTGCTTGTTGGATTTCTTCCAGTACCCCCCCCCCCCCCGAAGCTCTCGGGGCTCACAGCGGGCCCTCACCCGGTCTTGTTGATGGCCGTCAGTAAGAGGCGGCAGGTGAGGGGGCCAAGCGCTCAGGTGATAGAGCCAGCCCAGCTGTGGGCAGAGGGCCCTGGACAAGCTACTGATGTGACTTGATCTTCCCTGTCTGTGAGGTGGAAATAATAACCACACTCATCTCTTTAGGTTGTTAGGATGCTTGAATTAGTTCAGGACTGGAAAGGCAACGGAACAGCGCCTGGCAGAAAGCACTGTAGAATTTGTTTGGCTTTGCTTGAATAAACCAGATTCAGGCGCCAGCATTGTCTCAGGTCTTTGCAGACCTTGGCCTTGGCTTGGCTTTTGCAGCAGAAATGGCCCTTGTGGAGGGGCGGCCGCCGAGACAGGACTCTGTGCTCGTTCTTTTGGTTGGAGGGTGGCAGTGCCTCTCGGGAGGCGTCCGTGTGCCCCAGGGATGACGAGGTGACGGTAATGGTCCTGGGCGTGGCCTTCTGTCTGACCCCCTGGCCAAAGCACACCTCCTCTGTCCCCACACCCTGCAGAGGGCCCGCGGGCCGCCCTGCCCACTCCTCCTCTGAGCCTGCACACCACCTGCCCCATTGCCCTCGCCGCACTGCTTTGCCAGAGAGAGGACAATCGCTGTGGCCTGTGCCCCCGAGGGTCGGTCCCCGCCCGCAAGATCCAGGCTGGGGAAACACCCCGCCCCCGGCCCGGCACCAACCACCTCAGTTCCCTTCGGACTGCTCAGCTCACCAGGAACCAGGGCCCCCTTGAAGTGCTGATGGTTTTTTTTTTTTTTTTTCCTTTTCTTGCTGAGAACGTGAGTTTGTCTAGTCAGCCGCAGGATGGGCGTGAGCTTCTGCTTCCATTCTTCCTCCGTCCCCTTTCAAAAGTGCCTCTGGGGCGCCTGGGGGCTCAGTTGGTCAAGCGTCTGACTCTTGACTTCCGGCTCGGGTCACGATCTCGCGGTTCGTGAGTTCGAGCCCCGTGTCGGGCTCTGTGCTGACAGCTCAGAGCCTGCTTGGGACTCTCTCTCTCCCTCTGCCCCACCCCCCTGTCTCTCAAAATAAATAGAAATAAACTTAAAAATAAAATAAAATATGAAAAGTGCCTCTGGCGTCGAGGGCTCTCGGAAGACCGTTTTCACTCTGGGCTACCACAGAAGATGCTGTGTATGTTGATCACAGGAGATAATGTGCATAGACTCAGTAAGTGCCAGGGGCCATTGCAACTGCTGTGGTCCAGGGGCAGATCTGTGCCAGCTACTGGCCAGATGCAGAGCCGAGTCATGACCATAACACAGCCCTGCCTTGAAGAAGCTCCATCCAGGGAAAGAAACGGGGCATTGACCCTTGCAAGCCCCTGCTGGGTGCCAGGCGTCTGCCCTCCACCCACTCTACCCTATCATCTGCCCATATGTCCTAGCGTCGTTTGAGAGATGGGCAGCCTGTGAGTGGAGGCAGAGGGAGGGAACTGCCCAGAGCCCCTGGGTCCCACAGAGCTGCTCTCAGACCCCGTTCTGCTCAGACACAAAGTCTGAGCCGTGTAGGACACTGGGCTCAGGCTCGACTCAAACTAGCCTGTCTCTTTCCAGACTTGGGTGCTGAACTGCAGTTTCCAACTATTTAAAATGGAAAAGGGGAGGGGCGCCTGGGTGGCTCAGTCGGGTAAGTGTCTGCCTTCGGCTCAGGTCACAGTCTCACAGTCTGTGAGTTTGAGCCCCGCGTTGGGCTCTGTGCTGACGGCTCAGAGCCTGGAGGCTGCTTCAGAGTCTGTGTCTCCCTCTCTCTGCCCCTCCCCTGCTCACTGTCTCTTTTTCAAAATTAAATAAACATTAACACTTTTTTTAAAAGTCAAAAAAATAACATGGAAAAGAGGAAAGACGAACAGGTGAAGCACAGGGAGGCCTTAGGGGCAGTGAAACTATTCTGTAAGACACACAATGCTGGACACGTGTCATTATACGTTTATCAAAACCGTAGAATGTACAATACAAAGAGCGACCCCTCCTGTAAACTGTGGGCTTTAGTCAATCATAAACTACCAGTGTCTCCTCATCAGTGGTAATAAGCGTGCCACACCCACACGCAAGGTTAACAATAGGGGAAACTGAGGCAGGGGGAGAAGGAGTATATGGGAACTGTCTACACTTTCTGCTCAATTATTCTGTAAACTTAAAACCACTCTTAATGGTAAAATCTATTATACCTCTTTTATTTTTTTTAAATGTTTATTGATTTTTGAACGAGCAAGAGAGAGAGAGAGAGGGAGAGAGAGAGCACAAGTAGGGGAGGTGCACAGAGAGAGGGGGACAGAGGATCCGAAGCGGGCTCTGCACTGACAGTCACAAGACTAATGCGGGGCTCGAACTCATGAACAGTGAGATCACAACCTGAGCCGACGTCGGACGCTTAACTGACTGAGCCACCCAGGCGCCTGTCTATCATACATTTATTCAATGGTAAAGGGGATGGTGTGTTGGTGTCACAAACTCACTGGGGGGTTCGTGGAATCGCACACCAGTCCCTCCCCCTTCCTGAGCATCCCCTGGGGCTGCGGGCACCTGCGTCCTCTGCAGAGCTTTATCAGGGGACACACTGCGGCGGGTGGGCGGGCTGACTGTGGTCAGAGAGGCTGTTGTTTGCATCCTAGCGCCTCTGTGTCTCAGTGTCTCTCCGGATGCATCGCTCCCCTCTCCTGGCGGAACTGCAGGGCGGCTCAATGGAAGAGAGGCAAAAGCCCGGGAATGTGGGGGGAGCTGGGGAGTTTGGTCAATAAAGCAAAGAAGAACCATCTGTGGCTAAAAGGATGTAAAAGACCAATCTTACTCTGTACACGGAAGAACAGGGAACCCAAAGGGCACTTGTAAACATCCGTGGGAGCAAGCCACGATAGATTTCTCCTTGCTGTTTGAGCAACAGGATGCAGAGCCCGGAACGCACTCCTAACTGTGGGGCATGGCGTTCCTCGACCTCTCTGAGCCTCATGGTTCATCTGTGCAACGGCCCTTTGGTACTGGCCTCACAGAGCTGCCTTAAGAATGAAATGAGGTAATCCAGGAGAAATGTCTGGTGGAGACCGGCACTCTCAACTGTAACTTTCCTTCTCCCTCGCAGTTTTGCTTTAAGCACAATGAACAGGCAGCATTCCAGATCAGGAAGGAGAAGGGTTGGGCGTTCTGGAAACTTCCTTTGCCTCCCCCGACACTGTCTCCACCGGCAGCAGAAATGAGTCTGCCTTCCCAGAAGCACACAAATCCTCAGTAAGATTACACTTCACGAAACCGTCACCCCCCACCCCTCAGGCACAGGGGACGTATGGAAATTTACTCTCCCCTGTCTGGTAAGGCTCTGTGCCAAGGAGCCGGCCCTGTCTGTGGAAAGCTCCACCCGACCACGTTCAACAGGATGAGTTCTGAATTTCACCCGCCTCTTCAGAGCCGGGAGCTACTGACTTAGCAAATCATCGTCAGTCTCGTGTTTGACAAGAGGAAAGAAAATCCAGGCAAAGTTTTCAGCGCTCTAGCAGTCGACCCCGTTCCCTCCGAAGAGAAATCTGAAATCTGTTTGTCATCCGTGTTTCCCTCGTTGGCATCTGGTGGTATTTCGCCTTGACTTGGTGCCCATTTCGGGTTTGCCGTGCAGGCCTAGAAGCTTCTCACGGCGCTTGAGGCTTCATGCCATGTGGTCTAGCCAGCCCTCGTTCCCCGGCACTGCTGAGTTCCCGCCCATGCTGGATACCTACCCACTCACCCACATCCTAGATGAGTCCATCAGTCTCACCATGCTACCTTCTACCTGCCCATCCTTACTTAGCAGGTCGGGCATTCGGGTCTTAAGTGAGATCCTTAGAGAACAGAGATGAAGTTCAGTGCCTACCCGGAGGACCCACTACCGTATCTGAAGCCCTTTCACATGTACGACCTCCCTGGAGCCTTACGTAACTTTGGAAGTTGGGTAAAATCGTTCCCATTTTATAGAGGAGAAAGCTGAGACTCAGAAGCGAAGGGTTTTATGAACGAGACTCAGACAATGAATGGCAGAGCTGGCCCTCAGCTCTTCAGATTCCCAGGCCAGCGTGTCCGCCGCTCGCCATGGCTGTTTGACAAATACCCACCACTGGTGGGGGCTGGACGCGGAGGAAGAGGCAGACGATGAGAGTGTCCGGGCCTCACCTCTGCCCTGGGTGCTGGTGGGGGAAGTGGAGGGTGTAACCAGGGTGACAAACGGTTGTGTGACTGGATAGGGGACAGGATGGCATTCCCAAGTGAGGCTGGCATTCAAGAGGAAACAGGAAGCATTACTGACACCCGCCCCCACGCGGAGTCAAATGGCTTCCCTGTGGGCCCAGGACCTATAATCCATTTCTATCCTTTTCTAGAGCCAAGTCAACCTCGGTGGTGAATCCTGGCTCTGTTGTTTCTTAACTATCGATATTAAACAAGGGTTTGACCTTCTGGGACCTCAACACACACCCACCCACCCACCCACACACACACACCAGAAGATAAAACACGTAATGGACTTGGAACAGCTTCAGCACAAAGTAAGTTCAGTCGGTGGCAACGGGGCGTCAGCATCACTGGAGGGATCTCGTGGCGTGCTGGACGTTCCACTGAGAGCTCACTGGGCTGGAGGAGGGCCGGGGACCAGGAAGGGACAGATGGGGCTCTGAGAAGAAGGGGTTGGACACACACATAGAGTTGGCCTCAGCTCAGGGGTCAGCAGCCACACCAGCGACTCACCAGAACTCAGGAAGCCAAAGACACCCACTCGGGAGCCGGCAGTGACGACGACGAGGTTGCCAATGGCGGCCAGGAAGGAGCCGTCGATGGCCAGCTGCCCTTCACTCCCCCTGCCCTCCACGGTGTTGTGGAAAAGCACCAGCACGGACGCGTTGGGGGCCTGTGGGGAGCGGACAAATGTAAGGCGACACGTTGGCCCCTTCTCAGCCGGCAGAGCTTGGTGAGGGCACCTTTCCGAAGAAAGTGCCAGATTCTGAGCCTACACGTGACTCTTCCTGGCAACTCTGCCTCGTAAACACACTGAGTCCCACGTTACGGGCTGAGCTGTGTCCCGCCAAAACTCACAGCTTGAATCCCTGACCCCCATGACCTCAGAATGTGACTATATTGGGAGAGGGTCCTATAAGGCAGCGATTAAGCTAGTGGGCCCTAAGCCAATATGACTGGTAGCCTCACAAAAAGGGGACGTTTAGGGGCACCTGGGTCGCTCAGTCAGTTGAGCGTCCGACTTCAGCTCAGGTCATGGTCTCGCGGTTTGTGAGTTTGAGCCCCGCGTTGGGCTCTGTGCTAACAAACAGCTCAGAGCCTGGAGGCTGCTTCAGATTCTGTGCATGTGTGTGTGTGTGTGTGTGTGTGTGTGTGTGTGTGTGTGCGTGTGTGTGTGTGTCTCTCTCTCCCCCTCCCCTCCTCATGCTCTGTCTCTCTCTGTCTCTCAAAAATAAATGTTAAAAAAAAAAAAGAGGGGACATTTGGATGGAGACACACAGAAGAGATGCCATGTGGAGACACAGGGAGGAGATGAACATCCACTGGCCGAGGAGAGCAGCCTCAGAAGCCAGCATCTCTGCCGGCCCCTTGGTCTTGGATCCCCGGCCTTCAGAATCGTGAGAAAATAGATCTCTGTTTACGCCTCCCGGCCAGTGCTGTCTTACAGCATCACCAGTGCACTAATCGGCCCGATGTCACCCGATAAGCTGTTTTGAAACGTGAGCAGGTGGCGGAAATGGCAGCCCACGGCAGACCGGGAGCCCATCGGCTGGAGCTACGCAGTCCTCCAGCCCCTCGGTTCTGGCCCCTAGTTTATTCCGGAAGGCCCTCTGGGTCCTCCCCGGTGAGCCTCTTTAGTTTGGCGAGCGTGCCCCTGAATCCCACCCCGGGGGTACACAGCCACCTTCTACCATGCGCCGAGAGCAAGGCACTGGGCTCAGCACCTACGCGTGTCCCTTATTCAGTCCTCAAGCTCCAGGAGCATGCGGCTCGTTACCGTGCCCACTTTACAGATGAGAAGGCAGAGGCCTGGCGATCTTACATAGCTCGTCTGAGATCACACAGCGAGGGAGGGAGTGGCAAGGCAGGACTTAAACCCAAGCTGACCCTTCCGTTAGAATATAATGCTCCCTCTGGGGGACCCGAACTTGACTCCGGGCCGCGGCGTGTGCAGGACCCCAGGTGCATCTTGCTCACCCAGTCCTCCCTGTGCTGTGACGGCTCCAGCCACGTGCCACGGGCTCTGACACGCCTGCGTTCCCCACCAACAGCGAACACTGGTTGAGGACCCGCCCCGATGGATGGCACGCTAAGTGTGGTCACCTCGGGCGCCCCCTCACAGCTTCCGCCCCACAAGGCCGATGCTCTAATGACCCTAAGCACCTCGACTACGGGTGCGAGCGCTGAGGCTCAGAGCGGCGAAGTCACTGTTTAAAACACGTACGGGGAGGAGGCGGCTGACCCAGAGTTGCAGCCTCAGCCCCCTCCCAGCACACTCCCCTGTGACATTGTCCCACTCATGGTCATCTCATGTCCCCCATCAGCCATCTCCTGACTCATGAGACTCCATGCAATGTTTTATTTAATTCTTGCGAGAACGTTATGAACCAGATGTTGTTTCCCTCCCACTTTCAGAACCGGTAACTGGAACACACAGAACGTGATTGCCTTCTCTAGGCCAGTGGTACGGGGGGGTCAGTGGAAGTCCAGCTGGGCGCCGGACCTTACTCCGGCATCCCAGGTATGGGGTGACCAGCACCAGCCAGAGGGGACCTGCTGTCTCCCTTATCCTAGGCTCTGTGTTCTTAGTGGTGCAGCCCACGGGAGCTTTGACGTCTGAGAGGCCTCGTGACCAAGCTTACTCAGACCATCTTGCTGACGTCAAACGTCCAAAGGGCAGTGGAATCTCACTGCTAGCGGGCTGGGGGACCAGGACGCTGTAGCGTGGTCACCGGCACCATGGCGTCTATCGACACTGGGCTGGCGTCACCAGAAACTCATGTTTCCTAAACCTTATCAGTTCCTTTTTCTCTCGTGCACTCTGACCCTTCCCCCAAAACAGGAAACTCAAACATTCAACACCAGGGTCATGGCTGCTTCTCAGGCAGATTCAGGCTTCAAGTCGGGACAGAACCAGAGTCAGGGTCACAACTCCAAGCCTCACCCTCCAGGACTGCCCCGAACGACACTCCGGCGGTGGGGGGGGAGGGGGGGGGGTGAATGTCCCTAGGGGTCCCTCCTAGGGTCTTCCAAGGACAGTGTTGTTCATTTCCTCATGCGTGGGTGAACGGGAGTCAGGCTCTGCCCTTTCCCCCCGCTCCTGCTCGGGCTCTCTCCCACTCTCAGAGACCCCGCGTCACTGACCCTCACCCACCGCCTGCCTCACACCTCCCCACCCACCCCTGTTCAAGCGGCACCTGCTGAACACCGCCCAACACACCTCCTGTCACTGTGTCCTCTCAACACCGTAGTCGATCGATACTTGCTTCTCTGATTCCGCCCTTCCCACTAAGATGCAACTCCCTCTGTTTTAGGCACCGCTCCGTCCCACCCAGAGCAGTGCACCCCAACACAAGCCCTTTGTGAGTATTTCTCGGAGAACCGAAGCAGGACAACTGTGCCTCATCTCCTGTGGCGGGGGGGTGGGGGTGGGGGGGCGGGTGACCTGGGGATGTGGGGAGGATACGGTGAGGCCAGGTAGGAACCAGGGGGACCCCTGCTTATTCACAGAGCCAAGAACCAGACAGGACAGCCCTGGGGGAGCAGACCTGAGCCCGCCACAGAGGAGAGGAGTAAAGGGCCTGGCAACTCCGGGGACAGGGGGTTTCTAACGGGGCAGTTTTCAGGGCAGACAGTCAAGGGCGTCAGAACTCACCGCATTTTGAGGGACAAACACGTTAAGATACAAGCAATCCTCGCTGACTCCGGGAGATGTGGGTGTCCTGGTGCCTGGCTGCCAGCAGCTGGCCCTGGGGATACAGACTCTGTGACTTCCAGGTAAACGGCCGAGGGCACAGGCCTCATCTTCCCTTCTTGCCCACTGTCGGCCAGAACCCACTGCCCTGGCCAAATGCCCGCTGGGCCACCGGCTCTGCAGCACTTGGGTGGCTTCGGGCGATGGGCAAAGGGAGTGGCAGCACGCGAGAGGAACAGCAGGACCCCCCCCCCCCCCGCCCCCGCTACTCTCTCTGCCGCCGTGGGCTGTGGACCGGCCCGCCAGCCAGCCATGGGAGACAAGGGACAGGGCTGGGCCAGCTGCCTCAGGGCAGAGCTGCAGGAAGGGAGAGCGGAGAATTGTGCTTTTTCCCAGGTGAACACACGCTTGGTTGGGAAAATGGCAAAATCTCCAGTGTGGCAACCGTTTAAAGCGGTGTGTGCGTGGGAGGCGGTAAGGGAAACCAACGCGGTAGATGAGGCAGGAAGTTAGGATTTGACCTTTTTTTTTTTTTTTTCCTTTTTCTAAAAACTCCTTTGAAGGCTGTTCCTATTGGGACGGAGAGCCCTTTTTAAATGTTTTTCATTCGCTCATGTGCTTTTTTTCCCCCTCTCTGCTGTATTTCTCAGCCCCAGCGAGCCAGCTATGGCCAGGGGGCTGAGTTCCAACAATTTGCAGACTAGGGCCAGCCATGTGCGTATCACACACACCCGCAGGCACGGCCGATAGCAATCGTCCGTGAGGACCCTTCCGAAGCCTCTCTTTCCTGGAGGCAAAGTCCAGGAACGTGCGTGCTGAAGAAGGGGGGTGCCCGTTGGCTGGGTCCCCGAATCACCGCATGGGGCACACCGGCCACTCCATCACCAAATTCACTTTACGGGAGCAAGATAATGGTATCCGGAGGGTTTATCTGTTAGCGCACCTAAGGCTGCCTTAACACACTTCCCCGCCCCCATTCACTACTCAAACCGGAACACAAGGCTCTGTTACCGAGTCTCCCTCTGGAGGACCCGGACGGGAGAGGAGTTCTCTGAGCATTCACCAATATGTATTCCGCCAGATTCTCACCGTGGCTGGGTGGCATCCCAGGGCCCTGTCCAGTTCAAGGGCTCCGGTGCCCGGAAGCGGCTCTCGGCCAGGGGCGGGGAGGCATACGGAACTCCCAGGAACTGATCCACCTGCTTCCATGACGTGCCCACCTGGACGGCCCGGGACCTGCCCAGCAGCTGGCCGTGGGGGGTGATGGTCACAGAAGGTGCAGGTGTCCCAGAGCTGAGCAGAGGGTTGCCTGTCGGGAGGACAGTTGGGGGGCGGGGAGGGAAGGAGACGACAGTGGGTGCTGCATTCAGACAAAACACTGCTTTCGCACTGTAAAAACGTGGGTAGTTCGCTCAGACCCCAACAGCCTGAGTCCAGTCAGGTTACTTTCCAATGTGAAAAAAAAGAATTAATAGCAAGTACAGCTGATGTTCACCAGACACTGAATGTCTGCAGCTCAACAGCACCAATCCCCTCTCTACGTGCACTGCCTCGCTGATTCTCCCCACCGGAGGCCAGGCAGAGCTTAACCCCGGATTCGAGCCCTTCCTCGGCTCGCTGGGGCCAGACGTGAGCTATCGTTCAGGATTACTTGGATTTTTAAAAAGAACAGAGGGATACAGAACGTGCAAGGTCTGGAGTCAGGCCCCACCATCGAACACATCAATTATTTCTGGGGCGAAATGTGTGGCTTACTCATACGAACAGGGATGAACAGAGCATCTGATTTCTTCAGTTACTCTCGGGCAGATTTGGCCACCAGAGAAGTTTGCTACAAATTCACACAGCCACAAAAAAAAATTGTTTTCTAAGTTTTAGAACTTCAGGACTGCAGAAATGATGCTGAGGCACCGTGGGTCCTTATTTGCATTTCACTCCTAAGAAAACAGATTTAGGGGCCAAGGGTGGGTAGCTGCCAGGACATCAAGGTGTGCCATTCAAAGGGCTTCTGGCCCCCGACTGTGGCCACTGCCGGTTCACATGGGTCAAGGGCCAGGTCGGGGGCCCCTCTCCAGGCCACTGCGCTGGCCTGCAACACCCTCTCTCCCTTCCTGCGTTCCCCAGGTCCATCTGGCCCATCAGGTCAAAGTTAGCACCACCTGCCAGCCTGCCCCACCTCCAGCACCTTCCACCCCCTCCTCGTAATGCTCACCCCCTCTCTGCAGTCCTTGCTTATCCCCTCCACCACATCTTCTTGCATCCATTGAGTCAGTCAACTTTTGTTGGGACCCTGGCTCAGGGCCAAATACCATCATCTGGGACTTGGAACAGGCCTGTGTCTGATTCCCCACAGGGCTTAGGGCCTTGCACAAAGGAAACGCTAAATGCTGGTGAAGAGATCTTCTATTTCTGTCACTGCGTGCGTGTGTGTGTGTGTGTGTGTGTGTGTGCGCGCGCACGCATGCGCAGGGCGGGGAGAGAGAAATTTCTTATTATTTCCAGCAGGTGTGTTTGCTTTGCTCAGCTCCACTGTTGGCTGATTGAGAAAAGTTTTGCTGCTTGCTCTGCGGATCAGTCTCCACATACTGTTCCCATGAGGACAGGAGAGGAAGCAGACAGACAGGACAGATGTTTACCCCTTCCTCACGAGCAGGGCGTAATGCAGAGGTTCAACTGGAGGTGACTTTGTCCCCAGGGGGCATTTGACAATATCCGGAGACATTTTTGGTTGTCCTAAGGGTCTATGAGAGATGCCAGCTGCTGACATCTAGTGAGTAGAGGTCAAGGACGCTGCTAAACATACTGCAATTTGTAGGACCGCCCCCACGGCAAAGAACGGTCTGGCCCCGGAAGTCCATGGTGCGAGGGTTGAGAAGCCCTGGGATGGCGTGTGTTCAGGACTTTCAGGCCACTGAGGAGCATCGTGAGGAGGAACCAGTGGATGGTCCGAGGAGGCAGGCAGACTTGGGCTTGATGTGATGCACCAGCTACTTGGGGAAAACTCCCTAATTCTTCTGACCCTCAATCTCCCCCTGCGCAAGAGGAATGGTAGCAGTCCCTACAATACATAGATGTTGGAAATAAATAACACGATGTCTGTGGTGCTCCAAGCCCAGTGCCTGCAAGTGGCAGGGGCTCCACAGGTGTGTGAATGAATGACTTGAAGGAAAAGAGGGAGGAATGAAGGGTAGGAGGGAGTGGGAGAGAGAAAAAAGAAAAGAGAGAGAGGAAGGGAGGGAGGGAGAGAGGGAGGGAAGGAGGGGGGAGGGAGGAAGGAAGGAAGGAAGGAAGAAGGGAGGGTGGGAGGGAGGAATGGAAGGAAGGAAGGAAAGGAAGGAAGGAAGGAAAGGAAGGAAGGAAGGAAGGAATGGAAGGAGGGAGGAAGGGAGGAAGGACGGGAGGGAGGGAGGAAACCATGAGTGAAACTTTGTTAAAAAACACTGCAGTCCTGGTAGGAACTCAATGGAAACTCAGGATGGAAGCAAATGGTCACACGTTTTAATCTGGTTCTCAGCCCACAGCTCCTTCTCCCAAGACCTGCTTCAGCTGTAAATCGCAGGATCTCGGGCAAGCGCTCAGGACTGAGGGTGGTAAAGCACCAGAACCTTCAGACTCCATCCCTTTCCTTTGCAGGAAAATAGCCACATTTCATGAACGTGGCATCTCTGAAGGAGGAGCAAAGACAGAAAATACAAAAGCTAAAGACTGTTGAGGGCACGCAAGCCTGCTTTCTCACGGACAGTGGTATTCAACCCTCCCTCCAGACGCTGCCCAGCGAATCCCAGACGGAATGAGCTCCGACATGGGGAAAACGTTAGATGTGCAGTTCTCTCTTTTGAAATGGTTTGCAGAAAATGAAGGACTCTTTCTAGAAGAGCCACATATTTAGGCCACATGACTACTTAGCTTAAGAAAACGATCAGTAGCCGAATGTGTGCACGAGGTGCGAGCGATGCCTGTGCCGAAACACACGGGCAGGCGTCTTCAGCTGGAGGTGAGCTCTGCACACCGAATTTGCATTGCACAGAATTAACAGGGAAACAGTTTAATTTGTTTTCCAGAAGCTAAACCTCAAAGCTAGGCATCTCTCCTCAGCAGGATTACCGTGCAGATAAGCTACACTATGGGTGAGATAGACTACTGCAATCTAACCTGACTAAATAGTATAAATGTCTATGTAGGTGAAGAGACTTGAGACTAGCGGCCCAAGACCACAGCATATGGCAATCAAAGCCCTCCCAGGCCTGGAAAGCACCCCCAAGGTCTAAAGGCTGAGGGAGGGGAGGGGA
This sequence comes from Panthera leo, assembly GCF_018350215.1. Taxonomy (NCBI): domain Eukaryota; kingdom Metazoa; phylum Chordata; class Mammalia; order Carnivora; family Felidae; genus Panthera; species Panthera leo. Next base: position 74,170,597 of record NC_056695.1, on the reverse strand, counting down.
CAGAGGGAGAGGATATCACTGGATCAAGACAGGCCTGGGAACCACCAGTGCTCTAGGGCAGGGTGGGGCCAAATGCAGCTGGTGCCTGGTTTTGTAAATAAAGTTTTATTGGCACACAACCACACCCACTGATTTACGTATTTTCTGTGGCTGCTCTTCCACTAAAGTGGCAGAGTTGAGTAGTTGGAACAGACGCGTAGAGCCTAAAATATTTATCTGGCCCTTTACGGAGAAAGTTTGCCCGTCTCTGCTCTAGCAGATAAGATGGCAGAGAAAGGCAACATTAAAAAAACAAAAGTTATTAATTCCATCCCATAAGCAGGTCTAATGGGGGAGGTGCTTCCCCCAGATCCCCAGCTCCCACGAACCCTGTTAAAAGGTTCTTAGATGTTTCAGTTAGTGATGGATTTCTAGGTTGCTCTCCCCTTGCTGGCTTCATCCCTGTATCCCCAGCACCTAGCACAACGTTGGAATCGTAACAGCACCTCACTGGATGCTTTTAAATGAAACTGAGCCACGAAAAGCTGCCCTCTCCATGGTGACTACGATTCGGTAGTGAGGCGAGGTGGTTTAGGGCGAGCAGATTGTATCTAGAGATAGGAAACCTGGTTCCAAGTTCCCATTCTGTCACGGCTAGGTGTGTGAAAATCGGAGAGGTGGGTTCGCTGGGCCAGAGTCTCTTGATCACTAAGATGGGATGAAAGCCTTATCTTGCTATCTCAGGATTGGTATGAGGACCAGCTGAGATAAGGCACGGGACAGAAGTGTCTGAACTATAAAATGATCATAAATAGTAGCCCATTTGATTACTTTGCTGCGAAACTCAAAGTCCAGTGGCTTCCATATCTCGGGTAAATGAATAAAGGCGGCACAGAGAAGTTCTAGCTTAGAAACAGGGTTTCCAAAAAACAAACAACCCAGTGGCGAAATGGGCAGAAGACACGAATAGGCACTTTTCCAAAGAAGACATCCGGATGGCCAACAGACACATGAACAGATGCTCAACGTCGCTCCTCATCAGGGAAATACAAATCAAAAGCACGAGGAGATCCCACCTCACAGCTGTCAAAATGGCTAAATTAACAGTGCAAGAAACAACAGGTGTTGTTGATGAGGACGAGGAAAAAGGGGACCCCTCTTGTACTGGTGGTGGGAATGCAAACTGGTGCAGCCGCTCTGGAGAACAGTATGGGGGTTCCTCAAAACATTAAAAATAGAATTGCCCTATGACCCAGCAACTGCATTGCTACGTATTTATCCAAAGGATACAAAAATGTTGATTCGAAAGGGCACAGGCACCCCAGTGTTTATAGCAGCGCTATCGGCCATCGCCAGACTGTGGAGAAAGCCCAAATGTCCATCGACTGATGAATGGGTAAAAAAGATGTGGCATATATACGCAATGGAATATTACACAGCCATCAAAAAAATGAAATCTTGCCATTTGCAATGATGTGGATGGAGCTAGAATGTATTATGCTGAGCAAAATAAGTAAATCAGAGAAAGACAAATGCCATATAAACTCATTCATATGTGGAATTTAATAAACAAAACAGATGAACATACGGGAAGGGGGAGGGAAGAGAAGAGACGGAAACAAACCACAATAGACTCTTAACAATAGAGAACAAATTCAGGGTAGATAGAGGGAGGTGGGTGGGGGTGGGCCAGATGGGTAATGGGTACTGGGAGGGCACTTGTCATGATGAGCTCTGGGTGTTATATGTAAGTGCTGAATCACTGAATTCTACTTCTGAAACCAATGTTGCACTGTATGTTAACTAACTACAATAAAATAAAATAAAATATAATATAATAAAATAAAATAACCATAATTGTATATGTGTGTGTGTATGTATGTATGTATGTATGTATGTATGTATGTATGTATGTATATACACATATAGGGTTTTCATCTTCCTTCAGTCCATCCCAAATGAATGCCATCTTGCCCAGGATAACTTTGGCCAATTTTTCCTTAAGAACCTCAAAAGCCACTGCCCACAAGTCACCACATGCTTGGACGATCCCTCCCAGCTATATCCAGGCCCTCAGAAATAGCCACAAAGACACAGGCTGGGACTTACTCAGCTTCCGGTAAATGTGGGTGGCCTCTTCACGGAGCAGAAGCCGGCAGTTCTGGGCCTGCAGGCTATGTGTGCAGATCTGAGTATCAGCATAGAATACACACCTCACAGCACCAGGTCGGGGCTGCAGAGTGGTGATGAGGCAGGCCTGGTGACGGGAACATTCTACGGAATAAGAGAAGAGTGAGGCTTGGGCCTCAGAGATAGCACCTCAGCCATTCTTCCGTTCGATCAGGCATCCAATCGTGCATCCGGGAACCCATACATCATCTATTCATCCATCAGTCCACCCATTCATCCAGTCGTGTATCTGTGAATCCGTGCACCTGTCAGTCTATCCATCTAATCATGTATGCTTCCATCCATCCATCCATCCATCCATCCATCCATCCATCCATCCATCCAATTATGCATCCATCTATCCATCCATCCATCCAATTATGCATCCATCCATCCATCCATCCATCCATCCATCCATCTATCCAACCAATTATGCATCCATCCATTCATCCATCCATCCATCCATCCATCCATCCATCCATCCATCCACTCATGCATCCATGCAACCATCTGTCCATCCATCCATCCATCCATCCATCCATCCATCCATCCATCTACCCATGCATCCATGCAACCATCTGTCCATGCCTCCATCCATCCATCCATCCATCCATCCATCCATCCATCCATCTACCCATGCATCCATGCAACCATCTGTCCATGCCTCCATCCATCCATCCATCCATCCATCCATCCATCCATCCATACATACATATAATCACTTACTTATTCATTTAAACATCTACTATACATCCCTGGTACTGTGCCAGGGGCTGGAAATAGAATTGTGGTGGGGTGGGGGGGTAGAACCCAACTCTTCTATAGATCTATCTTCCACACAAAAATCAGGTTTGGGGTTGTTTATTTAATTCACAAATGTGCTCCTGTCATTCCCTTGTTTGAGGCAACTCCCTGGCTCCCCACTGGCTTTGGGATTAAGTCATACCAGACAAAGCTCTCTATGCTCCAGCCCTTGTCTTCCTCTTCAGCCTTATCTCCCTGTCCAGCTCCCCCACCATACCCACAATTTTCCACCAGGGATTATGTCATTTTCCATGTGCACCAGGTCCTGAACTAGATAATTTAAATTATTCATGGCATTAAAGATTTTCAGTCCTAAGAACAGCTGTGAAAATGGTGTTGACTCATTTACTTGGGCAAGCTGTGAACTGTCTAAGGGCCTCATTCACAGCCCAGTCTGTGCTATGGCAGCACACAGAATTGTGCAGTGCACAACCTGTACATCTATACACGGCCCTTTCTGTAAGATGTGCGTATTTCTATCCAACCCTGCCAGTGAGGGGATTCATGGAATCAAAGAATTGGAGGAGTATGAATGTTATTCAACCTCAGACTCTTGCAGAAGAGAGAGTCTTTGTAGAACATTTTTATCACATGGTTATCTAGCTTTTGTTTAAATACCAGTGACCAGAAACCCTCTAAAAGAAGTATGTGTCTGTGGACAGCTTTGCCTATTAGAAGCTTCTTTATTTTGTATTGAAAAATATCTCTTGAAATTTGAGTTTTCCCCATAGGTCTTAGCTTCGCCCTGTGAGCCTGGCCAGGACAAGTACATTTCTTCCTTGCCATGATGGCCCATCTATAATCTGAGGACAGCCATCCCGGCTTCTGCTCATCTCCTCTGTCTCCGACTAGCCTCCTAGATCCTTCCTCTCATCATCTTCTGACCTGGCTCAACGTTGTTCTCTTTCTGGCCAGCTTACTCCCTTGGAGACCTTGACTATGGTCCGCCCTGCAGGAGGATTGAGGGTACTACAGAGGAGGGCGCACCCAGAGTCTGTCCCCAGGTTCATCCCTTCCTGCCCAGCACGCCAGGCCATCTTGGGGTCTCCCACGTGCTTCCCAGGTCAGGACGTTGGCAGCGCTGTGTGAGGCCCCGTCCCAATCAACCACCCTACCTTGGAGGGAGGGAGGGGTGGGAAACTCCCCTTACCCAACAAACAGAAGTCTCTGGCATCAGAGAAGTCCCTGGTGGCGGCAGTGCTAACGTGGGCAACATCAAAGTTCCTGATGGACGGGTCAACAACTGCTGCGGAGAGGGCCAGGGACTGCCAGGAGCCCAGAGCGACTAGGAGGGAGAGCAGGGGACGTTAGTCACGCGCAGCTTTCCATGTTGTGATGAGAAAGACAACGGGGTGCCACCTGGCACCCCGAAGAAGCAGCCCCAGGGCATCTTCCCTGCGGCCTCCATTCTCCTGTGACCCCGTCCCTTGATCCATGTTTCCATCTACAGTGATTTAGTACAAGTTTTTAGGAGCCAAGTTCTATGCCCAAGTCTACGGATACGAAGATAAGACAACAACAACAACAAACCATGGCTGTTTCTATTAAGAAGCTCCCAGTAGAGCGCGGGAGAAGTAAAACAGAGGAGGCCAGCGTCGTAACGTAGGTGTCACGACTCAACAATCAGAACGAAGCTAGGTAACGATGGGTAACGATGACAATAGCGGATGTAGGGCTTCCCAGACACGGTGTCACTTAATCCTCCCCAAGCCCTCGAATGGAGCAAAGACCACTGCCTTCATAACGGACGCTGTGGCGTGCAGCCCGGGCCACCTTTCAGGACCCAGCCTCTCATCTCCCCAGCGCTGGGAAGCTGGTGTCTGGGGGCTCTTAGCCGCGTCCCCTCCAGGACCTGCCTGTGATCTAGGTGAGCTACCGCCCCTCTCAGGGTCAGCCTGTGTCCCCAAACTAGTCCGTGTGGGTGCGCACAGGCCTGCCCCAAGACGGGATGACTCTGCAGGGCCAGCCCAGCTTCAGAGCTCACCAAGGGATCCACGGGGCCGGGGTTTGGTCGGCACAGAAGCCCTACGTCTCCCGCTGCCCCCTCGCTTCCTTACAGGTGCCACGAGCCCCGCGCACAAAACATCCTGCATGCAAATCTCCATCACTGAGTTTGTTTCCTGGAAATCAGCAGCTAAAACATCCTCTTTAAAGATGAAGGAAATGAGATGCAGAGACGTTAACTGGGCTCGCCCCAGAGAGTTCCATTCTTCAGGGGTGGGGCGAGAGCGAAACCCGGGCTTTGCATGCACACAGCCCATGCCCTCCACGGCTCCAGGGCGCTGCCTCCCGCCATCTGTACATCTGTCACACCAGCAGGGAGGGACTCAGGTGCAGCTGTCAGACATATGGCTTGGCACGGGCGAAGAGACCTGCCCGAGCAACCAGTGTCCCTGTGAGGACAGAGGTGACCCTGAACGGGGACCTGAAGCTTCCACTATGAAGGAGGACTGTGGGTCTAGGTGGATGAATGCATTTTTCTGTCCACGAAGAGCACTAAAACGGGCAAAACACTGCCTCCCAACCCAGCCCTCCGTGATCGCTGGGAGCACTAACTCTAGCATTCTCCAGATTTGTTTGGGGGGTGCATCACTGATCGTTAATGGAGAAAAATCTATGTGTTCATTTACTTTTCCTTTCTGTCTCTGGTTTCGTTGTCAGAAGACCACAGTGGTTCTATCCCTATAGTAACTACTTGTGACCATTTATCTCACTTGGGCTAGCAGAAGAGCATGGCCACCTTAGGTGTAGCAATTTACAGTTCGCAAAGTGCTGTCACTTATCAGCTAAGCGCTTTAAGGGTGTGAACCCAGTGTCTCAGTTTTCCCATCTGCAAAATATTACGTCTGATTCCCACGGAGCTCCGCCTGAGTGGTGGGGTAGGGACTCCAAGGCCTCCTTCACAAATGAGGAGTCAGAAACAGAAAGGCTATGTGACTTTCCAAGTTGAACTTGACCAAGCCAGACACAGAACCAGCCCTCTTGGCTCTCGGCCAACACTCTTTCCACCCCCTCCAAGCTTCCTAAACAGCTGAGCACCTTTCCTGGAAAATTGTCCCCAGGTATGAAAAGGTCTTTCTCTGGGACAGTACCACGCTCTTAGCTATATAAGGAAGCCTGTCATTTTTATCTCCAATCTGCCTTTGACGCCCAGGGCGCTAAAATTAGAATGGTAAAACAACCTAGACCACACCTTTTTCTGCTTAATAAAAAGAAAAAAAGAAAAGAAAAAAGAGAGTAAAAGGGTTTATCCAAAGAAGTCATCAAATAATGATACGAGACTTCTGATGGACTCAGCCGGAGAAGGTGAACCCCCTCCTGGAGCTGTGGGGCCGTCCTCAGAATCCAGAGCCACGTCTTTCTGACCTTGGGACCCAGCTTCTCTGCCGCAGACCCCAGGCTCTCATTTTCTTACACGTCCTCCACGCGTTACTATTTTCATGGTCAGTACAAGTGGCGTTTTTGCAACATGACCAAACTGAGCTGCATATTTTTAGGCAATATGCAATATGCAATCTCACAGAAGACTTATGATGGGGTTGCAGGACCATCCTGCCAATTACGGGCTTAAAATGGAAGCCTTGGCCGCACTCCGTGTTTAGCTTGATGTCTGGGGGAAAGCGCTTAGAATTGAAGGGTAAATTTCATCTCTAAAGTGAGAGTCCGCTCATCCGTCGCCACCCCAGGGCCTGGAGCCAAGTCTCTGCCACACCCTTGTCCTGTCCCCTTCCCCCAGCTGGCGGGGACCCTAGGACGGGCGGCTGCTGTTGTGCAGAACCCAGCACCTGGGGCTCATGCATCTCATGCAAATTCCGAGAACAAGTTCTTTGTGCATGTAAACCTACGATATAGCCTGGAAGCTGGGGGATCTTGGAAGCATTTGGGGAGGGGGGGAGTTTACCATCAGACCCACCCAAAGGGTGTTATCTGTGGCATATTGATGAGTTTCCTTCCTCCCCTTCTGTTTCAAATATATTTTATACACTGCAATGCCAGCATCACCTTTAAAAAAAAAATCTCCCCTTGAATTTGAAATCCCACGTGTATCATATATTAAGTACTTACATATAAATGAATTTTGTCTGCTGGGTAACCTTTTCTTTTATTCATCTGTTTGTAAATTCTAGCCCTGCCCTCATGCTGCTTTAAGCATTTTATCATCAAAGCCTTCCCAGATTAGTTTCTCTTTAAAAAATATTTCTTGGGGTGGCTCTGTTGGGCATCCGACTTCAGCTCAGGTCATGATCCCGCAGTTTGTGGGTTCAAGCCCGTGTTGGGCTCTGTGCTGCCAGCTCAGAGCCTGGAGCCTGCTTTGGATTCTGTGTCTCCCTCTCTCTCTGCTTCTCCCCTGCTCACATACTCTCTCTCTCTCTCTCTTAAAAATAAACATTAAAAATAAGAAGAAGAAAAAAATTTTTTAAATGTATTTCTTGGCTATTTTTGGCTACTCATTCTACCAGATGAAATTCAAAGCCATTATATTAAGTTTCAAGAAAGCTCTTTTGGGATATTAATTGGAATGTCCTTCAAATTAAAAACGAACTTGGGAAGATTTTAGATTGTATTATGTTTAGGGTTTGATTTCATTAAGAATGGAATGGAACGTTTGCCCCATTATATTTTTAAAACAGTTACTGTTGGCGTAAAGGAAAGCCCTTTATTTGTGTGTGTTTATTTTCTAAAAGGATCCTGAACTCCCTCAGTGTAACTCGAAGACATGGTTGAAGGGCAGGCTCTCGTCCATGGGGCTACTTTGGAAATGGGGCCCAAACTGGATTGCAGATGTAGCAGTGACCTGCCTCCGGGGGGTCTCTGGTTGAGCAGTCCTCTGCGGTAACCAGTTGAGTTCTAGATTTGTCCATTTATTCAACAACCACTCGGCGGCCTCCTCCTACATTCCAGGTGCTAGACCTGATAGCAAAAAGGTAGAGCCCGGAAAAATGGGCTAATTAGCTAAAAAGTTTAGGATCCTTTCTACTTTCCATCAGTAATTCTCAAACTTTGGTGAATACAAAGAACTTGGTACAAATTCCACAGCCCAGGTGCTGTCCCCACGTCAACGAGCCTTCGCCTCTGTGCTCCTTACTAGTTTTCCAGGTGAGTCTGACATACAACCAAGTCGTGAAAATTGCCTTCCTCAGTTTCTGAAATATTCCTTTTTTTTTTTTTTTTGGCCATTACTGATGGTGAAACTGCTTAGGCTGGTGAAAAGAGACAGTTCTGGGATCCAATCTCACTCACCCTGATGCTGTGTGTCCCTGGGCAAGTTCCTTAACCACTCGGAGAAACTCCATTCTTTAAAAAACCTCATGTCTTTGTCTTAAACATTGCCCTTTCTCTGAATCTCTAATAAACACAATGCCTTCAAGTGAATATGGCATGTGACCACTAACATCCTGGTGTAAGTGTGCTCATCAGCCTCTTTGCTTGGAGCCCTTCTGAGTCGGCCTCAAGATACTAGTCCCTTCCCCCAGAGCAGAGGGAGGGAAGTGGGCAGAGGAAAAGACGAAGGTTGGCTCCCCTAGAACCACCGCCCAGCCTGGTAAGAACGGATGCCTCCTGGGGTACCCAGGGCTTGGCTGCCCCACAGCCCCATGGGCGTGCGCTCTAGCTGTGCTAGATTCTGCTGCCCCCAGGGAAACTCCCCAGGAGCCATTACCGGGAAGGGGAGAGTACAGGGGGGTGATGAGCCTGCCCCTGAAACTGCCCGAAGCCAGGCGAGGAGTGAACACGTCAAGCAGCTGTAAGGAATGGTGGGCTCTGAGCGCAGGTCATGAATGAGACCTACGTGGTGAAGCTTCCGGGTTCCCTGAGTTTATCCCAGATCCCCATCCAACAGCTCCGTGAATTTGGGCAGCCCCCTCCTTCTCTCTGAGCTTCTGTTTCCTCCTCGGCAAACCGGGGACACCCTGAAAACCTCCTCCGAGAGCGGTAGTCAGAAATGAAGCCACGGGGGTAGGTGACCCCCCTGCCCCCCACCACGCAGGTGCAGGGGGCGGAGCTTAGTGAACGCAGCCAATCGCATCACCTCTGAGGCATTTCGGTCTGTTTTCTCAAAAACTATGAAGGGCTGAGCCACACCCAAGTATGGGGGGTGAGGGGGAAGTTCCTGAAGGCGTATAGGAGCCCAAAGCACTGCCAGTGACATCCTGCCCTCTTTCCAATCCCTGCTCCCTCTTGCCCCACCCCAGCCTGGTCCCTGGGCACCTGGCTTCCTGCCCATCCATCCCTCATTCTCTGCCCTCTGGCCGGGTCACTCCTCCGACTGGTCATAGGCACAGTAGAACCAGCCAGCGTGCCTGCCTGACTACTCACTGGGCCTCAGTTTCCACAGCAGATCCGCTGCTGAATACAGCAACAAGGTTTTATGAGCTCAGCACAACCCAAAACGAAACCCTCACTCAGCCCTCCATGCCGGTGTTTACCCCCACGTGGTGTTCTTGTTCCTCAGGAAATCCCCCCCCCCACCACGCCCCCCGCCCCCGACATCCTACGGTCCTATGGCCTCACCTTGCCCTGTCCCTTCTGCCTGCCCGGCCCCTCTGGGAACAATTCCTTCTTTCCCACCCAGATTCCAGCCCCCTCGGTTTCACTCCGCCTACCGACACCTCCCTCTGGCCACTCTTGCCCCTCTCGAGCCACCGTCGCGCTGCAGCCAGGGCACCCCCCCACCCCATCTGACTACGGCACTCACTGCCCACCGTCCTCGGGGAAACAGGCAAAGCCGCGGTCGGCAGGGCACGCTCACTGCGGAGTCCAGCTGCATGACACCCCCCACCTTCGCAGGGGGCGCCTGGGTGCTCCCCGCTCTCGCCCACACACCAAACGCGTCAGATAGGGACACAGAGCCACAGGGAGGAAAGGTCACAGGGGACTCTCCAAGGTCACAGGGGAATGCTCAGGAGCTGTGCGGTTTCGCCTCTGCCTCACGATAGCCTGGGGCCCCCTCAGTGGGGTAGTGACCCACAGATCAGCCCTCCTCGCCAGCAGCACGTGCATTCGATCCCCATTTCACAGAAGAGAAAAGTGAGGCCCAGAGAGGGCCGACGATGTGCTCCAGGCCACACAGCTAAGAGGTGCCGAGTCAGCATTTGAGCCTTGGTCAGCTCTGTGGCCTGGCATTCTACCGCACGCCGCAGAGTTGTTGACGTGGATGGGGGCAGAGCAGAGGGAGGGCGGAGGGCAGAAAGCAGCAGGTGGCAGGGCGGACCCCTCCGTGACTCTGGGGCAGCATGGGCTGCAACCTCGACATAGGTCGGCCTCCAGGAATATCCAGCTACTTCTGCTCCTTTCTGGAAAACACTGTATTTCCTTCAAATGTAGACTAAAAACAAAATCACGAGACTCCAGTATATTTGAAATTTTCAAATATATGGAAAATCATGGTTAATCCTGTTCTGTTTTTCTTCCCTCTCTCCCCTTCCTTCCTTCCTGTATTCCTTCCTACCTTTCTATCCCGATACCAGTTAAAGGAGGAAATGCTTGATTTTGATTTCAAGGCTTAGAGGGTTTTTTCAACCATTAAAAATAGCTTTACCCTAGCCACACACACACACGCACACACACGCACACACACATATGCCTGCAAACCTATGCTACTACAGAAGGTACGGGTCAGTTGCTGGCTGGCCGGGTAACCGGGTGTCAGTTCCTGCTCTGGCCCTCCTTTCTCTCATTGGAAAACTGCGGGCGTGCTCGCCAGCGTTTCCGAAGCACATCAAAGTGCAGACATATCAGACCAGTAGCAAATACTCACCTCTCCCACCATTCAAATAATCACAGACCCATTTTGTCAATGAAAAGATCTAAAAAAAAAATAATAATGAGTGCAAGCTCTATAGCATCTGAAAACACAGGATTCGCTCTCTTTCTCTCGCACTCAGAACCAAAAAGAATTCCCATCAGCCCCTCGGCACTTATCAAAGTGATGGGCGCTGAATACGGAGAAAGCCTGAGGAAGGCTGGTGGCGGTTTCTATGCCCAGGCCGGCTGGCTGGGGTAAAACATCCAAGTTGGAAGCCTTTTGAGCAGGAAGAGTATTTCAGGCACCAGGAAGGCACCACGACCTTGAACGGGAGCAGGCCGTAACCGACCGTCTGATCGGTTCCGGCTTTCACAGCTACACAGCCACAGGCGCTGTCTGCTGAGACGATCCCCCTACGCGCAGTCATTATGGGACAGGACTAACAGTCAGACATCCTGATTTCTCACCAGACGCTGTCTTTCAAATGAGAACCACATCATACTGGGCTGTTTTGGCCCTTGCTAGCCCTCAGAAAAAAACCAGATGTTCTTTTGATTACAGAGAGACAGTGGGGGAGATAGAGAGAAAGAGAAAGAGAGATCCGTGTTATCGTGTGATGGCTTGAAAGATACAAATAGGACCTGAGGTGCCTGTGGGTCTGGCATTTCTTCAGGGAGAAACAGCAGACCCCTCCAGGCCTCTTTTGCAATGTATAACGCCAGAAAAATACCTAGAGACATGTTTACTTCTGTTCAGCCTCCAAATCGCCATTTATGAGCTCTCCAGGCAGCCCCAGCTTTGTCTTTCCCTTTGCATCTCCAGAGCTTAGCCGAGGGATGACAGTGAGTCCTGTGGGTTGGAATGTGTTCCCTCAAGAGTCATACTTTGAAATCCTAACCCCCAGTCATTGGTAATATGGCCCTATTTGGAGATAGGCTCTTTGCCGAGGTAATCGAGTTAAAATGAGACCATGAGAATGGCCCCTAATCCAGAATGAGCGGTGTCCTCATAGAAAGGGGACATTCGGACACAGCGTGGCACATTCGGGGAAGGCGATGTGAAGACACAGGGAGAAGACGGCCGTCTACAAGCCTAGGAGATGGTTCTGGAACAGAGCCAATGCTCGTGGCTCTCTGAAGGAACCAGCCCTGCCCACACCTTGATCTTGGACTCCAGCCTCCAGAGCTGTGAGAGAACAAATTCCGCTTGTTTCAGACCCAGTCTGCAGCATTTTGCTGTGGCAACCCTAACGGATTAATCCGGAGGGTGAATACTCAGTAGAAACATCCTTTCCTTGATTCACAGACAGTCTCCTGTGCCGCACTGTTGTGCCCGGACATGGAAAAGCCAGTCCTGATGATAAGACTTACCATGTAAAGTAATACAATTACAGTGGCCAATATTAATATTAAGAATTTCCTATTTACTAGCCATACCGCAATGTGCTGTATGTGTTGTTTTGTTTAATACACACACAACTGTGAACATGGCTTTGCGGTCACCTCTGCTCAGAGAGGCGGCATTCCATGCTCTTTTAAGTTTATTTACTTATTTTGAGAGAGAGAGCATGCGAGCAGGGGAGGGGCAGGGAGAGAGGGAGAGAGAGAATCCCAAGCAGGCTCCCCACTGTCAGTGCAGAGCCCAGTGAGGGGCTCGATCCCACAAACCCTGAGATCGTGACCTGAGCTGAAACCAAGATTTAGATACTTAACCGACTGAGCCACCCAAGTGCCCCTGGCATTGCATGCTTTAAAGAGGGATCATTCCGGAAGCATTCTGGCTGGCTGAATCTTGGCTCTGCCTACCACCAGCTCTGACTTTGCATAAATTACACTCTAAGTTTCAAACGTTATCTTGTGATAACTGGAACTATGAACTGGAATAGTCATGTCACCTGTGTCCTAGGGCAGAACTTCCCATATGTTAAGGGCCACAGTCTGCTACTGATCCTTCTAGCCTCCCTGGGGGGCAGGGGTGGAGGCAGCTAGGGCGGGTCCTCTCACCTGGCTATCTGAATGCAGACGTCATCATCCCCAATGTGGGTCATGGCATGAAAAAGTCAGTGTCCAGTCACCCTCTGGACACAGGGTGAGGGCTGAATGGATTAATCCCTGAAAAAGGCTTGGTGCACAATAAGTGCTCAACAACATTTATTAAAGACTTGACGCCCTTTGTCTCAGCCTCCAAAGCCAGAGCTCCTCCCTCTAGGCCGTGTTGCTCAATGCACAAGGGCATATATGCTTGTAAAATAGGGCGTTGTAGGGGTGCCTGGGTGGCTCAGTCGGTTGAGTGTCTGCCTCTAGATTTCAGCTCAGGTCATGATCCCGGGGTCATGGGATCGAGCCCCATGTCAGGTTCCATGCTTAGCGTGGAGCTTGCTTAAGATTCCCTCTCTCTCTCTCTCCCTCTGCCCCTCTTCCCCTCTCTCACACAAATAATAATTTAATAAAATAACAATTAAAAATAATAATAATTAAAATTATTAAAAATTATTAAAAAATAAATATCATTAAAATTAATTAAAGTAATGATTAATAATTAATTAATTAATAACAATAAAATAATTAATAATTGTGAATAAATAATAATTGAATTATTAAAATAATTAATAATAATTAAAATAATAATTAAAATAATTAAAAATATAATGCAATAAAATAAAATAAAATAAAATAAGCTAAAGGCATCTTCAACCAAACCACAAACATCAATAGCACGGATATGACTGTTGACACTCCCTCACCTCCCCGGTCAGGACTATCACACAATGGGGCAGAGCTCCAGCCTTGTGGCCCAGGAGGACCGGGAAAGACCCAGTGACACAGTTCAGGGACTTGGGATAAAGAGAAGACAACCATTCTTCAGGCCAGGCCAGGGGCCGGCAAGATTTCTCGGTTAGAGGCCAGACAGTAAACATCTCAAGCTTCGCTGGCCACGTTTGTTCTCTCTTGCACATTCTCGTCTCTACCTTTTTATACAATCCTTTAAAACTGTCCGAGGCCCTTCTTAGCTCACGGGTTGCACAGCAACAGGCTGTAGGCTGTGGGTTGCCAACACTGGGCTGTCAGGGCCGTGGGCTTCAGATGCACGTGGCACGAGGGGTTGGGGCGGGGGGCGGGGGGGGGGGGGTCTACGTTCTGGGACCCAGAACTGCAACAGGCAACTTGACAAGGAGTTTTGTGCTTTCTCCAGAAATGAGGGCTGGGCTGGGAGACGTCATCTAGGAGGTAAAATTGCTTTTTTGCTGTGTCGATGGGTGTGCTTCCTAACTCTTTTACAAAAAGATGATGATTTGTTTGCTTTGTTTTTTCAACATTGTTCTTATTTGGTAGGATGAAAAATTGGCAACCGTGACCTGTCCGAGAATACAAGGTAAGCCACTAATCCAAGAGGAGAATGTAAGCCCACCTGTCTTCTCCACACCCACATGGCCTCATCTCGCTCCGGATCCAGCCTCCTGCTGAAATCACGTCACTGCTGTCACAGCTGACCCCTGACCCTAGCTCTCCCCTCCCCAGTATTGTGTCCTGGAAACCAGGGCCCTTACCATGGTCCTAATGTCCCCTTTCCCCTGCTTTGGGTCACAACCTCCTGACTATGGAAACTTCTAGTCTTTCTCATTAATTACCCTCAACAGGGCATGCCTGGTCATTCGACCACATTCTTCAAATTCTTTGCCATAATTTTCAGCTCACAATTTTCATTTCCACCCAGACCCTGCTGAAGTCTTGGGTGAGTTTACCATCTACAGGGACTGTCGATGGTCCACTCACCACTCTGGTCTGTTTCCTGACCCCTTCAGTCCCAGAGACATTCATGTCTACTCATTCCAGCCCACAACACCCACGGCCACATCCACACCCTAAACCAGCTCCTGACTTCCGCTGTGATGCCACTCTCCTCCCCCCTCTAGGGCACCCGTCTTCACAGGTCTGTCCGAAGCCAGGGCCACCCACTGGTCCGCTTTTTCAACTTCCCTTTTGCCAGTGCCCTCAACCCCGTCTTCCTGGTTGGATTAACCCAAGGGACTGCTTTGTCTGCAGCTTGTCTTGGTCAGCTGAGCACAACTCAAGCCACTTCCCCGGACAGATCGGCACCTTCACAACTTCTGAATCCCCAGCCTCACCTGAACCGTCAACACCTTGGCACCCTCGTCCTCACCTCCTTCTGTTCTCTCTATCCACCACCTCTGGTGCCTGTTGCTCCGTCCAGGCCCAGCGCCGTCACAGCCCCTGCACCTTCAGCAGGTGCCCGACCTCTCGCCTCCCAGAGAAAAGAGGGATGGTCTTCAGCATTGTCCTCAACTCTGTGTCCCCCTCTCCACTCTCTATGAATCATCCCGTCTTCTTTCTTTCTTTCTTTCTTTCTCCTAGACGGAGGAAGGATGGCTGTTGGGACGGGTTCCCCCATCTGTGTTCTAGAGCTCGTTCTTTCTCACCGCCCCCCCAGGGGCATCCGCAACCAATTACACCCCCAGGCCAGTCCTGCTCCCACCCCTCCTCTGTCTTCGGTCCATCCCTGGACACTGACACTTGACTTAGCATAAAAACACACTCAAATGCCCCCCTTGAAAACAAGACGTTATTCTACCCCACAGTTTCTTACCTTGGGAGTTAGATTTCCAGGGCTGATTTTCTGAAAATAGAGGCAAAATCTGGTATGTATGGAGGGGCATACTGTTTCAATACATTATCGGGGGTTCACGACCCAAGACAGATAGTTACCAACGAATGGGCCACCTTCTCCTTTAGCTGTCAATCTTGCTCTCTCTTTATTCAGAGTCAACATTCTTGGGAAAAGCTTGTAGCTTGTACTTTCTCAAATCACTACTATTTCGCTTTTTCCCTCATCATCCCACTACATTCATAAAGTGCTTGCCTAGCCCAGTGAATGTCTGTAGTCCCCATCGTCCTTGAAGTTGTTGGTCACATCTCCCTTCCCTGGTTTCCGTGACACCCCACGCCACCAGCATGCCTCCTATCTTCCTCCTGCTTCCCCTGGCTTCTCTCCTTCTCTTCCCTTCCGTGCTGTTGTTCCTCAGGGGTCTGTCCTTGACCTTCACTGTTGATGTCCAACACACTCTCCACGGGCAATCTCACTGTCCCCATGACTTTAAGTACTGACACACTGATGACCATCAGCACATCTCCAGGCCGGAAGCTTCACCCAAGCGCCATGCCGAGACAGTCCGTGCTTAGCAGACCCCTCCCAGCAGGTGGCCACGACCTATCCCAAACTCAGCCTGTTGAAAGCTGAGGGCTTACTCTTACTTCCATCCTTAGCCACGGTCTTCACCTAGTTCCCTTCTTACATTCTCCATCTCGGGAACTGGCCCTGCTACCCATGGGACTGCCCAACCTGAAGTGTTAAATGTTGTCCCCGACTGGTGTTCAGGTAGACTGAATGTCCACCTAGAAAGGACCTGATAGAAGGAAAATTAAAACAAATACTCTTTCGAGTCTAAATCTCAGGTTCTACCATCATAAGTGGACGCTCTCCCCGGAAAACACATCCAGCCAAAACATGGCCTCCAACGTTTCTCGAGATCTGTCTGCTGCCTCCCTTACCTACCTCCTCAGTCACATCTCTCTTCCTTCTACTCCCTACCCCCGCAAACTCACGTCTGGAGGTCTAGGCAATCACCCCGTGTTGTACGACGTTGTTCCTCTCATCTGACATATGCTTGGTAAATGAAGTCAGTTTATTCACGCAGTGAACTCATGTCATCCTTTAAGACGTAATTCAGATGTCACTCCCTACGCACACCCTTCTGAGGCTCCCACCTCCACTACCGCCAGCCTGTTCCACTGATATGTCTACTGTTCCACTAATAAGTCTACTGTTCTACGAATAGACTGCACTACAATTTCCTTATGTTTTCTATCTCTGTTAAATTATGAGCTCCTGGAGACCAAAGACTCCGCCTCAGTTTTCATTGCTTGTCTGAGCCCTATCATAATAGTATATAAAAATCTCGGGGCGCCTGGGTGGCTCGGTCGGTTGGGCGTCCGACTTCGGCTCAGGTCATGATCTCGCGGTGTGTGAGTTTGAGCCCCGCGTCGGGCTCTGTGCTGACGGCTCAGAGCCTGGAGCCTGTTTCAGATTCTGTGTCTCCCTCTCTCTCTGCCCCTCCCCTGTTCACGCTCTGTCTCCCTCTGTCTCAAAAATAAATAAACGTTAAAAAAAATTTTTAAATCTCAACAATAGAAATAGTAACATAGCCGTAGGTGGCACTTGTTAACGTTCCGTGTGCTGACAGGAACAATAATGTCAATATTTTGCGTGTATTTTGCGTCCTAAACGTGTATTTCATGAATGAATTGATGAAGTTCCTTAACTGGTAAAGAATGAATGGGATGCCAAGTATTTTTTATCTCTATAAAGATTAATACTATGATTATTCGCCTACCACAAGACCTCAAGTGGATCAGTGGCGGAACTGATCACCTAGGAAACAAATCATGGTCCACCAATTTAATAAGATCTCACTCTTCTGTGGTACATTCCAGTTGATGAAACATTTCATTGACACTACAGGATGTAATCACTACATCAGCCTATGCATCAACGGTATTACTGTCACTCTTTTTCAAGGGACTGAACTGAGGCTCCGAGCTGGTGCAGGACGTGGCCACAGTCACCGCTCGTGGTTAGCAAGCCAAAGGCTTAACAAAGACTTCCCCCTCCCAGTGCCCACTTCGCCGCAGCTACCCCTCTCTCCCCGGGACTCCACTTCAGAGACAAAGTGGTTCCCTTTCTTGGCCTGTGTTTTGCAGGCAAAGGTTTCCACAGACATCTGAAATGGGCCAGCCTCTGCCGAGGTTATGAGCTGTGGATGGGTGAGTAATCATCTTTTACACCACTAACTTCAAAGACACTGCTGGAGAAAATTCCTAACTAAGAAAAAGACAGGCACGTGGGACCAGCCTTGGGACAATCCTCCCTCCGTGTCCTCCTGACAAATTACTAAGTTCATCACAAGCCAAATTCCTACTGGAAATTCAAAGGCTCGGGATAAACCTGATTTCTCTCTGAGAAGGTTGACTCCTATCAAATGGACCCCTCCAAACTCCCCCCCACATACAAAGGCGACCGGGGAGCTGGTACGATAACGGGGTTTTCTGGGAGCATGTGAGCTCTTTCTTGGGGTCATTGCGTGTGATCCTGGGTGCTGGATGAAACTGCCGAAATTCAGAGGCATAAATGCATATGGAGCACCAACGTGAGCTAATCAGAGAAATTCCAATAGTGCAGAGGTGTTTTTGGACAAAGAGCATCAGGCAGAGGCTGGCCTGACCTCTCAGCGGACTGTGGGTAACTCGCCCAAGGTCACGCGGCTGGTCTGGACCCAGGCGGGCAGACTCCTGAGGCTCTACTCTGCCTTTCGGGGCACGGTGGCAGTAAGGGCAGCCACGGCTGTCACCACTGTCTGTTAGGTACTGCGTGTGACAGGCACTGTACTAAGCACTGCCCTCCATGCTTCATCCAAATCTCACGGCCACTTGTGGAGGCAGGGCTATTAGGAAGTCTGCCTTAAGGATGCTGAGGCTCAGAGCAGTGACGTGACGTGCCCTGGGTCACACAGAGTAAGAACAGAAGTAGAATTGAAACCCGGATTCACCCCATCCATGCCACAGTCTCTCTGCTTCACTGCTCCTACTTCTACAAACATCTGCCCAAAACTGCTTGCCTGTGCGTAAGTTATCGCAAAAACAGAAAAACAAAGGCCACGCCTTAAAGCACAACGGAGCCAATCGTCAGAATTACAAAAACCGAAAACTCAGAGGGAAGCTTAGAGGCCATTTAAGCCACCTCCTCACACCGCAAGGGCATCTCCAACAGGCTCGACTACTCCAGTGATGGGGAGCTCATCACCTCAATCTCCGTCAGAGCGAGATCACCAGTGCCTTCTCCTTTCATCATCTGACCCCATCTCCTTCTCGCCCCGTCCCTCACTGGTCCCCTCAGGATGCCAGACGCCCCGATCCATACTGAAGGCTTCCCTCAGTCCCTTCTGAGCTGGGCCCTCTGGTCTCCTGGACTTTGCCCATGTAGGAGGGAAGGTGACTGCCTCCTTCATAAATCAAATCCCACTCCTCCAAGGGGGTCAGAGGTCAGAATTCCGCGGAGACTCAGCAGTAGGGATGAAGAAAATGAGGAAAGAATGACCACAGAATCGTTAAAACAAAACACAACTTAATATAGCACTAGCCGCTTAGAACATGGCATTACTCTCTTGAACCAACGGTTAATATTATTATAATCCATGAAACTAAAGGAAATCTACCCCTGTGGATGGACTGCAATTCAGGGACGGTTGGGTTCACAGCCCGCTCTGCAGAGTGACTTGAGGGGCTCTAGGAAAGGCAACCTGTCTAAAACACTTCTCCTAAATACTGGTCAAATCGTTTGAGAAACAACCATTTTCTGGTTTATCCGCTTGTTGAAATGTGAAAACTCTTGTAGAAGACATCATATTAAAGTAATATCAAGTATTTGCAGCGTGAATTATTTTGTCAACTCCTCAACTCCATTTAAATGTTTTACTCATTTATTGTGAGCGAGGAAGGGGCACAGAGAGAACCCCACGCAGGCTCCACACTGCCAGCGCCGAGCCCGACGCGGGGCTCGATCCCACGGACCGCGAGATCATGACCTGAGCCGAAATCCAGCGTCGGTCGCTTAACCGACTGAGCCCCCCCGGCCCCGGGCGCCCCAACTCCACTGGGTCTGACGAGAGTTCTCTAGCAGAGCACTAGGAAATAAAACAATAAATAAGCAAGGTGTATCTCCTCTGTGACAGCTAGCTGGTCAGGGCTGGTTTGAGAGTGGGAGGGAAAGAGGAAAGAGGAACCACTTCTGTCGTCAAGAGAGGCCTGCCTTGGGATGGGAGTTGCAGCGGGGAGGTGGGGTGCTGAGAAGCAGATAGTCATGAGTTTCCCAGAGTGGGTTGGAGGCCAGGAATAGGAAGGGGGGAAAAAATCGGGAGGAACCAAAAGCTCCCTCCCCCTCACAGTTTTGACTGTGCTCATTTTTTATCGGGTAGTATCTGATTGATTCCAGGCTGAAAATATACCTTCTATAGCTAAGCAAGACACTTGAAAGAAATCTTTAAAGCTAAAGCCAAAACAACCGAAACCAAAAGGTAGGTCTTAAGCTGGCATATTTTCTTCTTGGTTCTGTCTCCCTTAAATTTGATCGAACAATTCCCCGACGGACCAGGTACACAACTGGTACTAACCATCCGGGGAGGAAGTTTCTGACGAAAATCCTAAGTCTTCTCCAGCCCCTAAGGTCTAACAAGGGTTCAGGACACAATCAATCAGCAAACATTAATCCAGTGCCTCCTGGGCTCGCCATGTACAGCTGCACAGGTTGTACACTGTACTATATCGCAGGGGCAGCTTTTATAAATATTACATGTGAAAGAGATCCCTTAGAACGGGCAGCACTTGACCTAATTTAGCTGTTCCAACACTGCCACCTTCACCAGGCACCGGCCGAGGGATTTTACACGGCACATCTCTTTCAAGCTTAATAACAACCTCATTGAATTAGGCATCATCATCTCCATTTTGAAGGTGAGGCACCTGAGACTCAGAAAGTTTCTTTAAATTGGTCAAGATCGTTCATTTATACACCTTTCCAACAAACACTGAACCTCTGTTAGCTTTAAATACTAACCTAGAGCAAACTGAATAAATACATATTAAACCTAACAAATTCTAGGGGCGCCTGGGTGGCTCAGTTGGTTAAGCGTCCGACTTCGGCTCGGGTCATGAGCTCATGGTTTGTGGGTTCGAGTCCTGTGTCAGGCTCTGTGCTGACAGCTCAGAGCCCGGAGCCTGCCTCAGATTCTGTGTCTCCCTCTCTCTCTGACTCTCCCCTGCTCGCCCTCTGTCTCTCTCAAAAATAAATAAACATTAAAAAGAATTTTAAACCTAACAAATGATAAAGAAAATAACAGTCAGTGTCCACTATATATCAGGCACCGTGCTAAGTATGAAGGATCAAGCCACAAGTTGTGAACTCAGTTTCTGGGAGCACGAAATCTGGCAAGCAAACAGCAGTGCCCTCATTCATTCAGTAAATACCTTGCGAGCACTAACTAGGTACCAGGGAACCTTCTAGGGGCTGAGGCTACAGCAGTGAATGAGACACCGAGCCCCTGTCCCATGCAGTTTCCCTTCTGGGGGAAGGGCAGACGAACATTCAAGACGTAAGCAGGTGAGAAAATTTCACAGCAGACAAGAGAGCAGGCTGACGGAGTGGAGAGTGCCCAAGGGGGCTGCTTTGATGCGGAGTTAGGGGTGATGTCAACTCAGAGAAGGGGCCCCACGGAAACGTGCTAGGAGGAAGTCCCGTGGTGCAGGGCTGTCTGTGGGCTCTGCTCGCTGCCGTAGCCCCTGCACCTAGCACCTGGCCCAGGGGAAATGCCCACTAACCACTTGCAGAATGAATGAGCAGATAGATGGGGGAGTGGCGGCCAAGGCACGAGAAAGCATAACCGTGGCCCCGATCCTGCACCCCAGCAGCTGGCGCAATGCTCCCTCCCGCATCCGCGGGGAGACGTGAAACTGACCACCTGGGGGCCGCTTTCCTCACATCTCCCGTTTCCTTCCACCTGCCGCTGCTGTGGTTCCTGTTTGCCAGCTGTGTCCTTCTGCTCCTCAGCCCCCGGGGGTCTCGGAAGGGAGATCTGGGCTGGGGTGGGGGGGGGCGGGGTGGAGGGCTTCTGCTAGTAGGAAGCTGTGCCCGGAGCCCGCTCGGCCCTGCTAACTGCAGCTGCCCAGCCAGCGTGGCCCTGTGGGAGAGGAGCCTCCAGGCTGCACGCCCCGCTTGGGGAGGGAGCTTGTCCCTGGGGCACGAGACCCATCCCCGGACAGCAGTTCTCAGGGGGTAGCTGCAGACTCTGCACTGGGAGCTCCCGCGGCGGGTGCACACGCACGGAAACCCTGTGCGGCTTTGGGACGGAGACGCACGTTTTCCACAGGCTTTTGGAGTCGGTGCCTGCTCCCTGGGGCCTTCTAGCCCGAGGACCCGAAAAATTAAGAATTAGCCCTGGTGTGGGCTGCCGTGTCAACAGTCTAGTGACAGTGCACCTGCACGGTCTGCAGGGGCCCCTGCGGAGCCCGTTAAAGCCCAATAGCCCTGTGGAGCACGCTGTGACGTCAGGAACGAGCGGGTCTGCCCGGCTGCGGTGCGTGCTCCCGGCAGGCTGGCCCTGCTGCCGGCCCCCACAGGGAGAGTGGCCCTCCAGAAGGTCATGCCCACATCCCCGTGTCGCCAAAATAAAGGTGGAGAACATGTGAAGGTCATCCCAGCATCCCTGAAAGGGCAGCAGAGGCCTCTATGCCACTGAGACCACTCTGCAGCTCACTGTCTCCTCGGCCAGCCCTGCACCTTCCCTTTTCCCCCTTCCCCCCGCCCCTGTGGGTGCCTTTGCACCTCAGTGTCTGGCTCCTGGGGAACCCAGCCAGCCACACTCAGCAGAGCGGGGAGACTGGGTTCGAATTCGGACTGGGTCTGAATCTCTCCTATTTGCTAGCTGTTTGAACTTGGACCTCTCTGAGCCTTAGCTTCCAGGCCCGTAGGATGCACATAGTCGTGCGCACAGGGCAGTCGCGAGGGTTAAAATACGGAAAGCATTTAGCACAGTGATTGATGCGACAGCCAACGAATAGGAATTTTTAAAGTATATAGTTCTGTAGCTCTGCCCTTAACTGGCTGTGACTTACTAGAGCCATCTTCTCTCTCTGCCCGTTTCCCCTTCCCCAGAAAGATGGGTTTGGACTTGTGAATTATCGCCAACATTTCTTAAACACTCACCCTTTATCAGGTTCCGTGCGGAGCCTTGTACTTTTTCTTCAGCACAAGCCCACTAGATTCATCTCTCTTGCCGCTCCAAGGGGGGCTCCCGCTCGAGAGCCGGGAGCATTTTCTAAGGGGCATTTTGAAGTGTCTCGGGGTAAAATGAACTGAGAAGACAGATACGGATTTTCAAAGATTCATAATCCGTGTTTTCCCCTGGTGGGCAATCCAAATACTCAATTTGCTTCAGTGGCACCTCTGAGCAAGTGCTTCTGAAATGGTAGATGAAAAGCGACATATCAGTTGTCGTGGGAATAAGCCCGCGGAAGATCCGGTGTTTGGGCAGGCGGGAGAGGGGGAGATTGAGGCACCTACAGTGGGCTCCTGCCTCTGAGAAGGTGATTCCTGCTGACCCTGAACATCCTCTATGGATTGCTTGGTCTTTTAAGAAGCAACGGACATCTTCTTGTATAAAGAAATGACAGCTTTCCTGTTTCACTGGTTTTTAAAAATGTACAAAATTTCCCCCAGAGAGTAAAATGGTATTCTATATACAGATAACACGCCTGTGCACGTTTTCTCAAAATCGAGCTTGTCTGTCCACCAATGCATTCCCGTTACAGCCCCAAAGGAGGGCTTTTGAACAGTCTGAAAGCTCAGTGTGCAACTGTGTAAAGGCCTTCGGGGAAGTGTGGCAGCCAAGGCACCTAGTTTCTGGCCCCCGTCCCCCATCTGGCCTCTCCCTGCCCCTCGCTGGCCTTGCAGTCCTAAACTACTTCTCTTTCTATTTCATCATGTGCCGCACTGATGCACACCTTTGGGCTTCTCTTTGCACACCTCCCTCTACCCAGGACGCTTCCTTTTCCCCCCTTGACGTCTGACGAGCGTCCGCTCCTTCTCTATGTCGCAACGTGGCCGTGATGCACTCTGGTACTTTCCCTGTCTGTCTGCGGTGAATCTGGGGGAGGCTTCCCGAGGCCCCCACTGTGGTAAGTGGCTCAGCTCCTTCAATTCTGACTTCCTGTGCCTTTCTCCCAACTAGAAGGCCGGCCCTTGTCCTTGCAGTCGAGACCTCTGGCCCCCAGCACAGCCCCTTTTCTGGAATGTAAGTGAAAATTCAGAATCCATGACCCGAAAAGTGGCTGGCAGAGACATACGCACGGAGGGGAACTAAATTGAAGGGAAGGACGAGCTGTTTGGCCATAACACGTTTCTCCAGCTCGTCCGCCCTAGAGCTCCCTGCCACGTTCACCTGCCCCCACCCCAGGTCATCGTACCAAGGTCTAGTGCCAAACCCAGTACAGAATCTCCTGCCAGCCCTGTGCTCAAGCGAAAGCCTTTCCCTACGGCCCTTCTGCCTCATCTCACTGATGAGCCTAGGCCCACCATATGGAAATGTCTCCAACGTCTGAACGCCCCAGGCTGTTTCATGCCCCTGGGCCTTTGCACACACAAACCACTCTCTCTGAGGGAAAGGCGTACTGAAACTTGGCCACTGGACAAACTCCTGCCATCTTCAAACCCCCTAGCGTGTTAGAAGCCTCCCCGACTTGAGAGAGTTCGGAAGTCACCTTCCCCTTCCCCCCACCCCCACTGACCCATCAGTGCATCAGAATCCTTCTTCAAAGAGGCTTTGAATGAGTGGCTTAATGCACACCAACTCATCACAAGACACAAGGCCAAGCGGTAGATGTCCAGACAAGTCTAGGGCTGGAAGTCCACCTCTGCCACCCTTTCCAGAAACTCAAACCAGATGTTCTTGACTAACTTGGAGGGGGGCCAGATGCACGGGGGCTCAAATCCCAGGGGTTCATTTAACCTCTCGGATCCTCAGCTCCCTTATTTGAGAAACAGACGTCGCCACCATCTAACTTTCTGATGAGCACTAAAGGATTTGTAAAATGTTTGGTGTTTAATAAATATTCCCTTTCCTCTCCGGATAGGAAGTGCGTAAAGATGAGCATTTTGCATACACATGGGGTATACACGCATGTGTGCCCACGCACACGCACTCACGCACGCACAATCCGTGTCAGAATCACGCTCACATATCAGTACCCCGGAGGCGGCATCGTGCCCTCGCTTGACTGCCGTCAGAGGAACATACCCAGACTCTCCACGCCAATTTGGGAACTCTGAGCCCAGATGGAACGCACACTCCGACGTCCCTCCTGCTTTCAAATCGCACTTGTCAAAATCGCACTTGTTTCAGAAGCCTGTGACATGTCACTGTGCCTTGGAAACTCCAACTCAGACCCACAGACTGCATGTGTGAAGGCGGATGCGAAACTCTGCATCCCTTGCTCCCTTGTGTTGGTAATTCAAGTCCCAGGAATACAAATTATCAGGGGGAAAAAAAAAAAAAACAGAGCAGAAGCACCGCAAAAGCCCCTGAAGGTGTTCACACTTTGATTTGTTCGTATCTAAGAGTATGCATTTGACAATCAGATCCCGGAGCATTCTTTATCTACGCGCGCTGAACAAGTAACACTTTTGTAATGAGAAAGATTCCAATCTTGGATTCAAGATTTTCCAAGATGGAAAAACGAACTCACTGCTAGTGAGGATATCACTAGAAACGACGTTGGAGACTAATGTGGCAACACAAAGCTAGAGTCTTAAAATATAAAGTGGTCGAACCCAGTAATTCCGCTTTGGAGAACGTGTCCCCCGGGAAGTAACCTGGACATTCGGAAGAGCTTTATGGACCCAGGTACTCATTATGGTATTTTCATAATGACGAGGAGTCATAAACAATCAAATGCCCAAAAATAGAGCAACAAGTTGGTGAAGTGCGGTGTGAAATGCGGAAGCTGACAACACTGGCCCGTTTTCGCCTGCGTCTTCCTCACCGGATGTAGGAATGTGGACAGAGGAATGAATGAATGAATGAATGAATGAACGAATGGATACAAGCATGGTGAATGCGTTATTCAGAGAGATAAGTAACAATTTGGAAATATATACCTGACGCTCTGTTAGGTAACAATGAAAGAGTAACATTGTAGAGAGATTACAAGTACTTCAGACCACAGGAAAGCCTAAGGAGATTAGAAGCAAATAAATCAATGTTTGAACCCACATGACTTCTACGTAACTCTTGCGATTTTTTTTTTCTCCTCTATTTCCGCATGGTTCGAACATTCCACAACTAACGGATAGTAAAAGAGGACCTGTCTCTTGAGGTCTGTGGGAAGATCAAATGCTTGGTGCAGTTCGGAGGACAAAACGGACAAAACACGTTGAAACGTTTCGGAAAAGATTATACGGTCGCATTTAATTAGATGAGGCTCACGTCTCTTCTCTCCCTCCCACAAAAATGAAGACAAGGAATTTAAAAAGTCTAGATCCACAAAGATGACAAGAGAAAACAAGAACGGGCAAACAGCAGGTAAGACACTTCGACAAATTTTTCAGTGGGGCAAAGAAGAGGGAGGTGTGTTGATGGACACGTCAGCACAGAGGAGCTAACACTCCAGGTCCCTGCAGAGCAGGTACGGACCCGACCTGTGTGTTTCACGGGCACCCCAAGAAGCCCAAGAAGGCGGTGGGGGGGGTACCATGGAAGGCAGGGGTGGAACACGGGACAAAGACAGGAGGGTCGCTGCCCCACCCTGTGATTGGTGACAGCAACGGGAGATCCCTCTTGCTCCCTGGGGCTCCCCAGTGAGCCACATGCCCATGCACAGAACAAAAATACTCTTGTTTTGACCTCAAGTCTTGACACGACTAGATGTTGGAGACAAAGAAGGAAAACTGAAAAGGGTGCTACAAGAGAACCTCGACTCCTCACCTATCAAGACAGGAAGGAACCCCACGGTCACTTCCGAGATTGACAAATCGAGGAGTAGCAGGACTCGTGTGCAAGGTAGAAAGGGAGAGGCCAGGGCGAGAAAAACACAGCTGCAAGAGTTAACCGCGGTAGCCTCTGGAAGCAGAAATGGCAGGCGGTAGACGTGGGACAAGGAACCCGGCGGGTTTTTCTAAACCCTGGATCTCTGGAGACGATGTGATCATTTCAGTTGTCTTTACGTTATCTTGATAAACCTCAATATCAACTTTGACCAAAGTCTGGTTGGGATATGTGTCCCCTGCTTGGTCGAAGCACCCCCTCCGCCATTCGTGACATGACAGTGGCAACTCCTACGTCACAGCACTTTAGAAAGCTGACACTTTCTAGTCCTGTGTCAAAGTCCTAGACATAAAGTCTCCAAGGGTTTAGACACAGATAGAATTCTGTATAGACTGTGCAGAAAATGTGTGTGTGTGTGTGTGTGTGTGTGTGTGTATGATCTCCGAAGTTAGCTCTTTGAACTAGGTGGAAGAAACAATATGAGCTGAGGACATGTATACTTTTAGCCGTGGCCTTGGCTAAATGATTCCTTCCTACACAAGCTCTATATTCTGTCTCTTCAGCCAGCACTGTAATGACAGATGTCTGGAGCTCCTCTGACATCATGTCACAGGGCAGGAATTAACGTCGCTCGGGCCCTTCGAGTCATTTCCTGACTCAGAGAAGGCAGAACAGGGCCTTGCATCCAGGCCCTCGCTCTCCGGCACCACTCCCAGCTCACCCGCCTCCAGAAACCACTGCGCCCACCTGCCTGCACTTCCTGCTGCCTCGTGACCAGACGGGGCATGTCGGGGGGTGGGGGGGGGGGGGGCGGAGAACGTGCAGGAGGGGGCGGCAGCCTCAGTCTGAGCCATGCTCCCGGGCTCAGGGCCCCGCCTCAGATGTCACCGTGCCACCCAGTGCACTGAGGGCTGTGAGCCTCTACTTCCCAGCACTTAGCTGGTTCTTTCCCTGTTTGGCCACAGGGCCACAGTACTTGACATCGGCCTGGGACTGTGCAGGTCTCGCCACTCCTGGACAGGGTGAGAACAACCCTCGGGATGAAACTTGCAGGCATGGGACCCAGCCCTCCTCTGCCTCCAATCGATTGCACTATTGGCCAAGGCATTTATTCACTGGGAGTCGGTTTCCTCATCCGTGAAATGGGCGTGGGGCCAGCAGGGCCCCATCTATGCGTGTGTGCAGTTGCCAGGAGCTCAAATCAATGAGCGTGAGAGGCCCAGGCGAGCTCTCAACGATGAGGCAAAACTAAGAGAGAGAGGAGAAGAAGGAAAAGCAAGGTGGATCTCTCCTGAGAGAAGCTGAAAAGACAACTTACCTTTCTCGGGGAGGAAAGGCAGAACCGCCAAGGGGCAAAAACTGGGAGCATCGTTCTGAGCAACTGAAAAGAAGAAGAGAGGCAGCTGATTAGGTCCCCTCCACCCTCAAACGTGTCAACAGGGGCTCACGGCAGTAATGGCAAAATCGGACCTGGAAGGCAGACGGGCTGCGTTCCGCCCCCGAGACACCCTGAACTGGTCAGGATGGGCTAGGTTGGGCCGAGGTGACAATCACATCTCAGCGGCTTAAAGCCGCCACCACCCAGGGTGGCCTCTGTCTCGCACCATGCGTCCTCCGTAGGCGGGATGGGGCTTGGCTCTGTGTCGTCCCCCCGGGGCCCGGGGGGAGGAAGGCTCCCCCACACCCCCCCGGTTCAACAACACCGAGGCAGGGAGAGCGAATGCAGAAAACGTCGCTCTTCTCTGTAGCTTCTGCCTACAAGGGACACACCCCTCATGTGCACACAGGTCGCTGACCAAAGCCAGCAATGAGGCCGGGGGCTGAGCAGGTAGAGTCCGGCCATGTTCTGGGGACAGGCAGAGGGCAACACATGTGCTTACAGCCGTCACTTTCCGACTGCATTCACTTGGGCGAGGCACTTAACCCCATGTTTCCACACGTGAGCGATGGGACAACGCGACCCACCTTGGGAATCGCGTGAGGATGACAGGAGATCACGTAGTGCCAGGCACAGGGTAAGAGCCCAGTAAACGACAGGTGCTCCTGGCAGGCAGGATGGCGGGGGGGGGGACAGAGCACAGACTTTATGCAGACAGACCTGGGCCCGAATCTCATGTGCCACTTAGAAGCAGCGTGGAAGGACCAGTCATCTGACTTTTTCTAGACCCAATTTCGGCATTGACAAAATGAGGATGTTGTAAAAATGACAGAGAAATCCGCACACCCGGCAGATGGTCCATAAGTGCTAATTATCTTCTTCCCCTCCCCTTACTGAACAGATCGAAAGTTTCATCATTTCGTTCTCCCAGCGGCCCAAACCAGGATCTCCTTGCATGCTCAGCTGCGGGGGGCATGGTCAGCAGTCAAGGGCAGGGCTCAGGGGTCAACTGCCCAGGGCAAGACTGGCTTGGCCTCTTCCCTCTCTGTGCCCTCCAGAAGTTATCTCGCCTCCCTGTCCTCAACGTCCTTGTCTGTAAAAAGGGCTTACAACAATACCTCTCTCAGGCTCGTGAGCTTTAGATGAGTTGGTACGCGTAAAGCTTTGGGTATACAGTAGGCAGGCACTCAATAAATGCTGGCCATTATCCGCTCTTAACATTGCCCTTCTACGGTGACACACTGCTGTCCTATTCTCCCTCCATAAAAAGCATGCATTAGAGTCACAATCTAGTCTGGTCCCTAAGGTGTTGCCCTTCCCCTGCCTTCTTCACTTTGGTCAGGTGAGCCATAACCCAGCCTCTCTTGGTTCTAGAACCTCCAGTTGTATTGTGTCTTTTTTTTTTTTTTTTTTGGTATGGTTCCACCTGCCTGGAAACACCTGTTCCCCCCGAGTCATTCTAAGGCCCTGGTTCCCAGGCTTGGTAACAACCCCGAGCCAGCCCCACCCCCATAGTGTCTGATTCAGCAGGTCTGGGGGGCTCCCTGAAATCTGGCCTCTCTAACAAATTCCCAGGTGACACCGAAGCTGCTGGTCCGAGGACACACTTTAAGGACCACTGAGCTACGGTGTTGTCGGTCATCTAACATTCTGGGAGCTCCTCAAGCAATGCTCAGAATTACTAACCACGGCCATGCTCCGCTGCACCCTGTGGGCCAGTGTGGCTGGCCTGTTTAAGTATCTGTCTTTCCTGGAAGAGAGCGGTCCTCAGAGCAAAGATCCTGAGAGTTAACACAGACTTTGGAGAACAACTAGACCATCTATATATCAAGGGCGTTCAATTGTTCTCACCCTTGAACCCAGTGATTCTGCTTCCAGAAATGTATCTTGAAATGCAAAGTGAGCTCAGCTTGCAAAGGAAACATTTATGCTATAACATTGTATTGAATTGTACTGTATTGTATCATGTTGTGTTGTAAAGAATGCCTATGGTATACATATAGTAGACATTTATTTCATGGTACTAACTAATCACCAGGAACTATAGAAATTTCTGACACCATGAGAACCAGTAGGCAAGCCGCAGCACATTCCCAGGGAGCATCACCCAGCGGCTCATCTCAGCGAGCACCACCAGGGAGCACCACCCAGCAGCTCATCTCACCGAGCACCACCAGGGAGCACCACCCAGAGGCTCATCTCACCGAGCACCACCAGGGAGCACCACCCAGCAGCTCATCTCAGCGAGCACCACCAG
This sequence comes from Panthera leo, assembly GCF_018350215.1. Taxonomy (NCBI): domain Eukaryota; kingdom Metazoa; phylum Chordata; class Mammalia; order Carnivora; family Felidae; genus Panthera; species Panthera leo. The sequence goes on along the minus strand of NC_056695.1, from coordinate 74,140,602 downwards.
GGAGCATCACCATGAAGCTCATCTCAGCGAGCACCACCAGGAAGCACCACCCAGCAGCTCATCTCAGCGAGCACCACCAGGGAGCACCACCCAGCAGCTCGTCTCAGCGAGCACCACCAGGGAGCACCACCCAGCAGCTCGTCTCAGCGAGCACCACCAGGGAGCACCACCCAGCAGCTCGTCTCAGCGAGCACCACCAGGGAGCACCACCCAGCAGCTCGTCTCAGCGAGCACCACCAGGGAGCACCACCCAGCGGCTCGTCTCAGCGAGCACCACCAGGGAGCATCACCCAGGGGCTCATCTCACCGAGCACCACCAGGGAGCACCACCCAGCGGCTCGTCTCAGCGAGCACCACCAGGGAGCACCACCCAGCGGCTCATCTCAGCAAGCACCACCAGGGAGCACTACCCAGCAGCTCATCTCAGCGAGCACCACCAGGGAGCCCACCCAGCAGCTTGTCTCAGCGAGCACCACCAGGGAGCACCACCCAGCAGCTCATCTCAGCAGACAACAGATCACGTGGCTCTACTGCTGTTGCATTACTTACCCTTTCTCACCCCCTCAGCAGTATTTCTTAATAGGGTTTTGCTTTTGGGGTAAGACAGACAGAGAGCAAGCTGGTGGTCATGGTGGGGACATTTCCACCACAGCAAGTGGCAATCGCCACAAATCAGGGCTTCCACTCACCCTCGCCAGCTGTGAAATATTGGCCAGCACAGCACAGAATGGGGTTCACAATAGGCCCTATCTCGTCAGGGGTGCTTGGGGACTAAAGAAGACGTTGTTGCGAAATGCCAGCCTGGTGCCTGGAGCCAACCTGGCACTGAGCATTTGGCAGGAGCTGTGGGCAGGACGCAAATGAGGACAGAGAGTGGGCCATTCAGTAACCCTACCTCCATGTGGTAGTTTCGACGTGGATTGCAGACAGGCCTAATCGCATGGGCTTTTCATTTCCTACCCAGGTTATGTTCCCTTACCTAGAATTGCTGCAAGGTCCAAGTGCATTTGCTTAGCAGGAACTGTGTGGCTTCGACTGTTTTTTTTAGAAGCCACATTTGACTTTATCAAGAAACCAGAGACCCTGCCCCACTTGCCAGCCATGCACAGCTGCGGAGAGAACGGGCAGCCTTCGTTCTCTTTAAAGAGCAAAGGGAAGGTACGAGGGCCCCGGGGGCCCGCCCTTTCCAGAAAAGCCGGGGCTCTGGGGCACTGCTCGACCACAGAGCAGCACTGGCCACTCCCACCCTGGGTGCGAAGCGGGCGTGCTCCCTGGGCCCTCCTGCTGGGGCAGGCCCTCGAACAGCCTCTTCTGCATTCACACTCTCTCAGACTGAGCCTCTGTTCTGCACCGACACGTGGAACTTTCTGCTCACTGTGGACCGCAGAGTCCCATAGTGCATTGCCGTGGGCTCTCTGGGGCGCCCTGTTGGTGCTCCCAGACAGGTTTGTGCCTCTCTCCTGGCCTTTGTTCTGTGAATAGCCTGGCACCATCATTATGCTGTGACTGCCCCATTGCCTGTGTGTGCAGGTCTCTGAAACTCTGAGGGCTGTGAGGGCAGGACCCTGGCCCACCCCACCTCCGTAGCCTGCTGCCTGTCCCCACACAGTGGTCACTGCTCCCGTCAGCCCACTCTCCTTTACCCCTGGAGACACTTTTGCATAATCCCTTGTAGAACAGAATTCTCTTCCCCTTTCGTGCTCCAGAAGCCCCCTGACCCCACCGTCGTGCAGCCCCTACGGGAACCTCAGCTACATCTCTGCTTGCATACAGAATAATTATCTCCTCACAGGAGGATAGGAATACAGCCCATTTCACAGGGGTTAGCAAATTAATACAGGGGAAAAAAGCACTCTAAGGTGGTTTCTGACATACAGTAAGTGCTTAAGAAATGTTCCATTTCTCTTGCATCCGGCCCCTCAGCCCAGCTAAACCCTCTGCAGGCAGGACCTTCTACCTCCCATGTTTCCTCAGTGTTTAACATGTATGAGGAGTTCGGTGAGTATCACTTCCCTTCCCCTGCCTCAGGGGCGGTTCTTCAGAAACGGGTCCTGGGTTATGCCTCTCGTCTCTGGCTCTCAGCCTGGAGTCTAATCTGGGGCCTGTGGTCAACACTCAATATAGATGTCAACAGACTAAAAGGCCAAGCCATGGATCTGAAGCAAGGGCCAAAGCCTACTATGGAAATTCTTTCCAAGAATTCCTCCATAAAAACTTACGCTGCATGTGCCAAAACTGATGGAGAGGAGATTAGGGTCCTTTCCACCCTTCATGGTTCAGGTGGGCATATGACAGAGTCAGAGTTCAGACCTAGGTCTTTCTGACTGACTGAATCATTATGTTATGTGGTTGGGTCTGAATAAGATGTGATTCCTGTGTGGCCTTGGGCAAGTGACTTAACCTCTCTGAACCTCCCTTTCCTTATCTAACAGCATTTGTGAAGATTAGATGAGATAAGGCTTATAAATGCTTTATCCAGCCAGGCACACAGAAAGAGTCCGATGAATACGGGCTGATTAGTAACACCAGAGGCCCTGGGCATGGTCAATGTCCAGTCAGTGTCCTTTGAAAGAGAGCACCGCTGTGCATTTTTAATTCCCCAGCCCGCAGTTTCTGGACAGAACTCTGAGTCCCCAGCCTGACCCCACAAAATATATATTGGAAAAAGCTAGGGGTCTGTGCCATCTGATGAAAAGAAACAGAACATATGGAATGAACTGGGACAATGAGCACCTTGGGTTCTTCTCTCTGCCACCTCCTGCCATGATGTTGTAACGCCCTGGTCCGATTCCCACGATATTTCTGAACAAATGACTTATATCTTAACCTTCTTTTTACCCAAGTCTTCCCTGAGCCAGATGAAGATTCTCAAGAAAGACATTTTTCAGTCTTCTGCGGGGTGAGGAGATGGGAGGGGGGATGGGAGCAGAGCCGGGCGGGGAAGCTCTGAAGACGAAGTGTTCCATTTCGAAGCCCCCGAAATACGCAGGGCTGGCCCTGGGGTCTCCCGGGGGGGCCGTAGTGCTAAGCAAGCATTTACTTCTCCCCTGTCCCTGTGAGTTAAAGCCTATATGGAACATTCTTCTCTAAATAGAAACCCAGCGAGGCTATGTCATCATACAACCCTGATGTTTTTCCTAAAATAAATCAGGATGTTAAAATAAAATTAAAAGCATGACCCTGACCCCCAGTGAATTCAGATCAAGGATCAGTCACAAGATGCTCAAGGTAGACATCAGCGGGGAAGATTCCATTCAGCCTGCTAGTCATTAACTCCACATAAATCTGCCCGAAAGCCAAGGAATGCCTCGGGGGTTAGTAGGCTCAGGGACAAGGGCCGGGGCCAGATTCTACCACGGAGCCCCATCCCAGCCCCTTCAAGTTGGATACAGCTCTGGAGCGAGAGGCCACACCACTGACGGGTTTGGTCCCTTAGCTTATTAGTTAGTTTTATTATTGTTTTTTCAACGTGTTAATAAATTGCTTATTAGTTAATTGAGTTAGGGGAAAACCGGTCAAAGGGTCTGGACATTGTCACATCCAATCACTCACGGGAGGGGAAAGACCTGCCAGCAACGTGGAAACGGAGAAGAGTGACATCTAGGGTCACCAGCTCTGGCCTTGCAGCCTGACTCTTGTTGTGTGGTTTGGGGTTTAGTAGTTCCAACTTCCTATGCCACCCTCTCCTCGTCTCGAAATGGAGGAGAGAATGTCCGTTCACGGGTATTAAATTCCATGCCCCCGTAGAAGCCCCAGCACGTGCAGGCACCCAGCAGACACATAATATCAGTTTTCCCCTCCTTTCCTCCTTTGGGGCAACGCATTGCGTTGGGTGAAGGGTGTAGAGATCCAAGTTATAGATCTCTAAGATTCCTCCAAACTGCACATTCCATGAGTCCCATTTCCGGGACAAGTGCCCTGGCAGGGCCAGCATCAGTCCTGTATTGACTCTGAAACGAGGGAGGAAGCCATGATTGGAGATAACGAACCTCATCTCAGCCTCTCCATTGGACACCTACTCAGAGCGGGTTTTCAATCTTTTTGTACCCGGCACATCCTTCTGGATTTGCTTCCGGGACACAGGGTGAACGTACCCAGTCTCCGGGCAGCTCCCCACTGTTCCCCCAACTGTACCCACACCTAGAAACACCTGGAAGGTAGGAGCTGACGGGACCAGAGTGAGTCTCAATCACCGTTCTCCCAACAGAGAAACAGACGCAAGGGAAGACTTTCCAAAAGACAAACATACAGTAGATGGCAGAGCTGGGAAGACACTCGTATCTCTTCATCTGAGTACAGAGCTTCTCCGTCATCCCACGCAGACCATCCATTCGTTCATTCGCCGGTTTCAAACTGAGCTCCCCAAACGGGCTGGGATACAATCAGCACGTATGTATGAAGCGCCCACGTTGGGACAACGCTGCCTTGACCCTGAAATCCTAACTCCATGTACGTCGTCAAATACACACCAGTGTCCCCCTCTCCCTCCCCAAGACTGCCGTGTGTTCCATTGCCCTAATTGACAAGTTCCAAAAAAAACACAAGGGAACTTGGCAGAGTGCACGTCTATTGGTTTCCCCTGCCCAGCAACAGCACCTCAACCATACTTTGAAGACCCTCCTCTCTCCCACTGTGCAGACCGTCTTGAGAGGACATCGCTCGGGCTGCCCCACCCTCCCTCTGGCAGTGGGAGGGCACAGAGCCCAAGCTGGGCCAAACTCTCTCCCTTGAATTTAAAGCTTGACTACAACAACCAAAGTCTGATGATGGAGACACTGTCCACTCATTCCTGCTAAATACATCCCGGTCGCTGAGACCAGGTGAGTCGTCTTTGCTTTGAGTCTATCAGCAACAGATAAATTCCCTCCCTGCTGAAGTTCTACAGGCTCAGTTTCTGTCGCTTGGACCCAACGAATCCCGGCTGGTCTCCTTCCCAGCCCAAGGACATCATCCTAATACATGGTTGGCAGGCAGCCAACCGAAGACGGCCACGTAGCCAGAAGGGGCGGGTGACTCACCAGGTTTCTGGTACCACCCAAAGGGATAGGTGCGGACCTCGGTGTCAGGGGAGCCACAGTCCAGAATGCGCCAGGTGCCTCCACTTTCCTCGCTGCACGTCTGAAGTCCCAGGCTGTTCAGAGTCAGGCACGCCACCTCTCCTCCTGGAGCAAAGGAGGAACCAGGACCAGAAAGGCGATCATGAGGGAAGACGGCTAACGGAATGAGGGAAATCCTGCAAACCCATCCTCCAGCGGGCGCCTGGGGTGCTCCACCGGACTCCAGGCACGATCTTAGCCACCGGTGAAAACCCGGGTACCGCAACGAGCTTGTCTCAGAGCGCAGGGATGGAGGGAGCTTCTCCTGATGGGGCGCCCGCCACGCGCCCGGGGCTGGTCTCTGCTGGCATCCCGTCACTGGATCCTCACACAGTCCCGCGAGGGGGATTTGTATTTGCATTTGCACGTGAGGGATGCGGAGACGCTCTGGGATTAAGTGGGTTTTCCTGGATCACATCACTAGCAAGGCACCGAATCCAGTTTTAAATTCAGGTCATATGCATGGATGCAGAGTTCATCCCACCAAGCTGCCTGAGCCGCATCTTGAGAGATGAGCTGGGAGCCTAGAAGGAGGCCATGTGAGCCAGGCAAAGTGCCGTGTCAAGGCGCCCCGGGCGGTGGGCCAGGAGCCACGGCTGGCCGGCTGTTCCATGTATTAGCCACCGCCCCTCCCAGGCCCCCACTTCCCATGTGTGAACAAGGACGGCACCTCCCCATCCACCCCAAAAAGAGCAGATATGGGAGCATGTTTTCCAGGCTGCCAAGTGCTGTGCTCAGGCAGGCGGAGTCGCTCTCGCTCTTACCTTTTAGCTGGGACACGTTTAGAAAGCCAAAGCCAGTACAGCACGGGTCCGCATCGCACAGCCGTTCACATTCGAAGAAGCTGGCACGAGGAGAGAAAGAGCGGGCAAGAGGGGTTTTGTGAGTGGCCCAGGACCTACTGAATTACAGTCATTCTTACTTCCGGGAGTTCCTTTCCTCATGACTCCGTGAAGTGGGGGTGCTGTGGCCAGTATGCATGAGTGGATTCCTAGCTTTGAGGGTCCTTCTAAAAACAAAATTCTAAGGGCGCCTAGGTGGCTCAGTCGGTTGAGCGTCCAACTTCAGCTCAGGTCACGATCTCACACTTCGTGAGTTCGAGCCCCGTGTCGGGCTCTGTGCTGACAGCCCAGATCCTGGAGCCTGCTTCGGATTGTGTGTCTCCCTCTCTCTCTCTGCCTCTCCCCTGCTCATGTTCTGCCTCCCTCTGTCTCAAAAATAAATTAAAAATTTTTTTTTTAAATTAAAAAAAAATTTTTTTTAATAAAAACAAAATTCTACTCTTTTCTCAGGAACACAGTCTTGGCATCTTTCATTCATTGGCTCATTCTTTCATCAAGCATTTATTCTGTGCCTGTTATATGCCGGTCTCTAAGCCAAGCTCACCCAGCATCCTGAATGTGAGAAAGTTTGGCTTTGGGCTCTGGGGAAAGGGAGACAGGGTAGAGAAGGCATCTTCAGAAATGGGAGACCCCATGGGCTTGCGGTCGAAGTGATCCAACCAGGTGTCTGTCGGCAAAGACCGGCACATTTCCCCTGACCCAGCTTCCCTTCGTATGTGCCGTGTGATGTTGGCTAATCACACTCTGGTTTGCTGGGTCAGCGTATCCAGGCCCTGTCTCAGGACCTACTTTGCCAAATAACCCAGTGTGGCTGCTCGACCCCTCCCTCGGCTTCTAGGACCAGTCCTGGAGAAACGTAGTGGCTCCAAGCCAATGCTCCCGGGCTCAGCTCTAACTCCCCTCGCCCTGACTGCCTGTCCCAGTTCTGATCGCTCGTCCTTGACTCCCGAGAGCTCGCTCAGCCCCTCAGCTCCTTTTCGGTGGGGGCAAACTGCCTCATTCTTGCCACTTTCCTTCTTTGTCTTAGGAGCCCCTGAACTCCACTCGCACTGTGGTGCACAAAGCCTCCGTGTCTTGGACGATTTTTCCAATGCTGACTGCAACTCTGCCCTGATGGCTGTGGACCACCTGCCCCGTGGCTCCCTCTCCCAGAGTCCTGCCCACCTGCCCACCCACCACTGTGTTTTCCTCTCTTGGAAGCCCAGTGCTGAGCTCCAGCCTGGATGATGTGTTGTCCCATCAAACTATCCTCCTCTGAGTCCCCAGCACCAGTATGGCGTCTATCTCTGGTTCCAACCCTCTCTCTCTGACCCTGCCCCAGCATTGCAAGCAGTGCCCTGCCAGATCTCAAGACAGCCTACCCCATATCATCCTTTTAAGTCCATTTTCAAAAGCAGATCTTTTTTTCTTTTTTTAATGTCCATTTAGGAGCACTTGGGTGGCTCAGTTGGTTGAGCACCCAACTTTGGCTCAGGTCATGATCTCGAGGTTCGTGGCTTCGAGCCCTGCATCGGGCTCTGTGCTGACAGCTCGGAGCCTGGAGCCCTCTTCAGATTCTGTGTCTCCCTCTCTCTGCCCCTCCCCCTCTCATGCTCTGTCTCTCTCTCAAAAATAAATGAACGTTAAAAAAAATTTTTTTAAGTGTTCATTTATTTTTGAGAGAGTGTGGGAGGGAGGGGCAGAGAGAGGGGGACAGAGGATCCAAAGTGGGCTCTGTGCTGATAGCAGAGAGCCCGATGAAGGGCTTGAACTCACACACCGTGAGATCACAACCTGAGCTGAAGTTGGACGCTTAACCGACTGAGCCTCCCGGGCGCCCCTTCAAAAGCAGATCTTAACCACCAGCAACATGACACGATTTCATAAATCAGCAACACTTCATAAATCAACAGTTCATAGGCCAATGACTCTCGAATTCTAAAGTAGAAAAGAATCACCAGGAGGAGAATTTTACTTAAAATTCAGATTCTTGAGCCCCATCCCAGGAAATGCTGATTCAGTAGGTCCAGGAAAGGACCCAGGAATGAAGTTTGCAAAACATCCTCTTGGTGATTCTGATGGGTGGGATCCAAAGACTAGGCTGAGAGAAACATCACCTTCAAGTAAAACAACTAAATCACAGCTAACTACCTAAATATATAATAACATACTTTTAAAAATAATATATCGAACAAATTAAAATTCCTGATAAGCTTATGAGCTTGTTAGAAGTTCTACCTTCTCTCCAGATTTTGCACACAGCATAGTGAGACTTTGCTGATCAAGTTTATCACAACACTTGATAATATCTGTTAATTGATAAGACACGGGTCAGTGTCTCCCTTTTGTGTCAGATGCCTGGATGAGCATGGCTAAATTTTGTGTTTGGTATCAGTAACTTAGCCACGGTTTTTAGATATGGTCACCTCCTCATTACCTTTCCACTCTTTGCGTTGGGCTTTACAGTTTCTTATGTATGTGCCTTTAGTTGATATTAAGTCACCTTCTTATGGAAGCAGAAAAGTCTTAACAGTAAAGGTTTGAGAGGACAGAAGTAGCTTACCCATTGGAAATGGATTTTTCAGACATGGGCACTTTGTTTCTAATGGAAATCCCCGTCAGTTTTTGGAACGGCAGGCGAGTATAAAAGTTCTTCACTTTATCTCGCAGTATAACTACACGGGGGAAGAAAGAAATTATATATTATTTAGAGAGAGATTTGTTGCATCTATGAAATATGAAGATTAGGGTAGACACAACAGATCGAGAGCTTCCAATTAAAGATGGCATATTAAACTCACATGCTTACTCTCTGTTCTTATCACAAATCTCGCTAAAATGACAGTAAGGGGATTATTGTAAAGTCTCACACACACAAGAATAAAGAGAAAAGGATGGGGCGCCCGGGTGGCTCAGTCTGCTGAGCGTCCGACTTCCGCTCAGGTCATGATCTCGCGGTTCGTGAGTTTGAGCCCCACGTTGGGCTCTGTGCTGATGCCTCGGAACCTGGAGCCTGCTTCGGATTCTGTGTCTCCCTCTCTCTCTGCCCCCCACCCCGACTTGTGCTCTGTTGCTGTCTCTCTTTCTCTCTCAAAAATAAACATTAAAAAAAAAACTTGCAAAGAATAGGAGAAGGGATACAGCAACAATTCTGGAAGCTAGAGAGCACACAGAGGAGCTAAGAAAGCTGAATCCTCAACTTTTCCTTGGGAAGAACAAGATACCCTATACACCTTCTGGAATCCCCAAAAGTTTAAGTATTGACATCACTGGGATGAAGGTGGCCTAAACCAGGATAGGCCGGAAATCTCTAGAAGAAGCAGTTAGGTCTCCGGACGGCTTCCCCACTTCTGCACGGGAGACAAGTGCCTTCTCCCAACTGCAGAAGAAGATAGAAGGCTTATTCTCTGAAAAGAACAAAAAAGAGAGGATCTCTTCAATGCACCAGGTGGAGTTCGTGGTGGGAATCCCACACTGAAACTAGGGGATTCTTTCAGATCCACCTACATGGTGACGATTGAGACTCTCATCGTCCAACCTTATTTGGCATCCAAACCAACAGCAGTCAGGCTCATGGCCTCAGGCCAGGTGTTATAAGATTCCTTCGTGGGAAGGACCCATAAATAAAGACCTGAGGGATCCCCCCAAAGGGTGGCCCAACTAGATTATCCTACAGGGAAACCTGTAGGATTGTGTCAGATGCCTGGATGAGCATGGGTAAATTTTGTGTTTAGCATCAGTAACTTAGCCACGGTTTTTAGACATGGGCAGCGAGCTCTCACCACATACTTTGAGCTTCCCAATCAGTTTCTGGGCCCCTCTCTTACATTTGAATGTAAAACCGAGGGTCACCAGATATCTGAGAAAGAACTCCAGCACAGATAGAACAGTAAACAAAGCATGATAATATCCCAGAAGAAATGGAGACTGTGCAGGGGAAAAACACTCCATTAAAAAAAAAAAAAAAAAAAAAGTGGCATTAATGTCTTCAGAGAGAAAAATCAACTTCTATCTTGTGAAAGCCACTGTTGGGATTTTCCGTAACAGATAGCCGAATGGAATTTGAACTGATAGGTGCATTAATGGTGGCTTTCTCTAAGGAGTACGATTGCAGAACAGGATTATTCTCTATGGTCAACCTGATGCGTTTCTAAACGGTGTCGCATTGTTACAAGGAGCGTGAGTAACCTTAATTTCAAAAAGAAGAATAAGTTAATGTGGATATTTCTAAAACCAAGGAGCCAGTAGCCCACTGGAAATGCCGTTTGCGCAAATCCCACGAAGCACCCACCTTTCTTCCGGAACAGGGTCTTTGGCTGGTGGGGCAGGAATAGTCTGCAGCCTTTGGGATTGGGCTCCATGACATCGTCACACACTTGGGCCTCTGGGTAGAGGGTGCAGGTGAAGTACAAGGGTGTACTGTCTGTTATCTCCACCAGCTGACAGAAAGAGGGCTCCTGGATACAGCCTGCAGGCAAGAGAGCAGTGGGTTCTGGTCCTTGGGAGGCCTGAGGGAAAGTAACCTCTACAGGATCTACTGGGAGGAAATGCCGGGAAGAGATTCTTCCTTGGAGGACAGAGGCCCAGGACCGTTGAGAATATCCATTCTGAAAGGCCCAAGAAAAAATACTAGAGTTCTGCTAGCTGGGGAGAGGATTGTGCACCAAACAGGGAGTCCATGTGACTCTGAATGAAAGCAGAATCTAAGAAGGTGAAGAGTGAGCTGTGAACTCAGAAATACAGGGGAAGAGAGAGCAAAATTCCACTGGATCTTTACCCAGGACCATCTCAGAGGCAGTTGGGATCTTCAGACCTGAGGCCATGGGACTACAAAACTTTTGTGAACTCTGTGAATGATCTCCCCTGTTCCACTCCCATGTCAGACTCTCCCACTGGTATATGTGAGATTATACAGTTTTTTCACAAGGATGGATTATAGTTTATTCATCTTCTTTTGTTTTCTCATCCCCAAGGTCAAATGCAAGGCTTAGAACATAGCACATGCTAAACATAGCACATGTCTATTGGGTAAAGAATGGGTGGATGGGTGGGTGGATGGATGGATGGATGATAGGTTCTGGGAGTAGAGTAGAGATTATCTCTACTGTAAGCTTCTTGAATCGATGGGTTATGTCCTGTCTTTCTTTGGTATCACCCCTGGTACTAACACTGAAGTGATTCCTGAGTTATGCCATTGAGTCTCATCCTATCTATTTCTCAAGAGTCGTTAAACTAGGTCCGTGTTGCCTGACCAGAGGATCCAGAAGAGGAAGGATGTGTTCTAAGGATACTTACGAGACAGGCACCACAGGTTTGCCTGCTGAGGGGAAAACAGGTGTTTGAAAAGCCAGTGCTGCTGGTTGGGCAGGGATAGGCTTCCATTGACAACGACCTGGTTAAGGTCCACGGGGAAGAAAAGTTCTGTTGTCAAATCTGAAAAAGAAGGAGCGGGTCAACTTCCTTTGCTTTATCTCCACAGTGAGTCAGTCTCTCTCTCTCTCTCTCTCTCTCTCTCTCTCATCTCTCTCCCCTCCTCTCTCCCTCTGTGTCTCTGTCTCTGTCTCTCTGTCTCTCTCTCACACACACACACACAACACACACACACACACACACACACACACACACACACACACACACACACACATTTTTTTTTAGTCTGTGTGAAGCCAGAACAGGTCTGGAGGCAATAGGGCTGGGAGTCTAGCCAGGCAGGAAGGGGTCAGAAGCTTTCAGAAAGTCCTAAAATTATAGAGTTGCAAAATCTTAGAATCTTACTTTGGAAGACACCTTGGGAGCCATCTGGTTCAACTTTGCACCCAAGGCAGGACTTTTCCCCCATGGTATTTCTGGCCGGTGCCCCTGCAGCCCTGTGTGACGCATCCGTGCTGACCATAGCAGGCCACTCCACCACTGGGGACTTGTGGAGTCCAATTGGTCTGTCACTTTGAACCACTGATGCTCCTGTCTTTTGAAGCCACGCAGAAGCGCTGTCTCTCTCCCAGAAGGCAGCCTACATTTGTGAAGACAGCTCTGCCCGGCCCCACACCGCAAGCTGCAGCTTTGCTCTCCCTTAGTCGTTCCTCGTATCCTCACCATGATCGCTGGCTTCGGGATCTTTCTGGGTGCCCTGCCGCCCACGGGACAGAAGTGCAGCCTTCTTCTTGGTCCAGGCTTTACTTGCATTTTAAGCTTTATCTGCAATTGCCTCGATTCATGCTCCAGGAGCACAGTCACATCGCTTGCTGCCCCAGGACTGTTGACTGTGCTCACCCCTCTTCCTCACCTACCTAGTCCTCCTGTGCTTCAAGGACCAATGCTGTTCCCTCCTGCCCTGATGTGCTGTAGCACTCTAAAGAGGCTCCCCAGTGCTGAGGGGCCCGATGTTCCCTTCACGAGAGGTCTGACTTTGCATAGGCGCTTACCTGGGGGCATGAAGCAGTTCATGGGGATGAGGTGGGGCCCATTTACAATGTCCCTTAGCCCAGGGATCTGGCATCACATCCGTATGGACCCCCATTTGCCTTGGACTTGAGCATCCTTCCAGAGGCCCACTTTCCATGCTCCATAGAGCAGGCTCATGAAGACTGAACTTTCTCACCAACAAAAACCACCAACGGAGATGACATCTTTACTCACATCTGCCAAGGCCAGAAGTTTAGCCCTGGCAGAGACCCCAGAGACCATGTTGCCCTTCTCTGTGCCTCCCCAGCCTTCTGGGTTCTTGAACTTAATATTATTGTACAATGGGCAAAAAAAAAAAAAAGCTCTCTTAAAAATGGGGTGCCTGGGTGGCTCTGTCGGTTAAGCGTCCGACTTCAGCTCAGGTCATGATCTCACGGTTTGTGGGTTCGAGCCTCCCATTGCGCTCTGGGCTGACAGCTCGGAGCCTGGAGCCTGCCTCGGATCCTGTGTCTCCCTCTCTCTCTGCCCCTCCCTCGCTCACACTCTGTCTCTCTGTTTCTCTCTCAAAAATGAATAAACATTTTTTAGAAAACAAAGCTCTCTTACTGTACAATGGGCAGTTTGCATGCCTGCCCCGTGATATCACTTGTTAAGACAGCAGAGGAAGAAAGAAAAAAAAAGAACACACGAGGTCTGAGGACAAAGTTGAAGTCCCTTCGATCACTTTGCCCTCAGAGCCTTTGCGCAGAGGCTGGAAATGCCTGGCGGGTCCTCCCAGGCTCCTCTGAGAAGCCTTTCTGACCCCTTCAGGCCGCTTAGCATCCTCCTACCCCCGCATCCCCACCACACTCGACACCTGTCCCCATTGTAGCCTTTGCCACGCTGTCATGCCATGGCTGGCACGGGGGCAATCCTCGCTAGCCTGCGAATGTCCGAGGGCACGGCACTTGTGCTCAAAAATTGTCTGGTGGACGGTAGAATGAATACGTAGCCCACTCAGTTTGTACTTGGTTTACGCGGCATTATTCGGAAGAATTCCTTGCCTTCTTGTTTGCGCTCCCCCGGGGGGCAAGGAGGCCGGTACAGGCCTTGCCAGACAGGAAGTTGCTCTTGCTGGTTTCCCTGTGTGTGTCCCAAACACTCAGACTCACTGAAGCAGCACTGGGGCAGAAAGGGGACAAGTGCTCCCTGTGCTTTGAATCGGGGAGGCCATTCTTGGGGACACAGGCCAGGTAAACCAGCCACGGAAATGGCACTGGCCCGGCCGCAGAGGACCAGATCAAAGGGGCCCCTCCTGCAGGGGTGTTATCTTCCTCAGCCCAGGAATGTAATCAGTCAGAAAGGGAAAACCGAGCTGAGCTGGGTCTATTCAGCCTGGATCCCTCCAAGGTCTTGGGCAGGGGCCCAGCTCCCTTTCTGGTGGCAGGAGGTGGGGACGGGGGGGGGGGGGGGGGGATGGGTCCTTCCTGTGGGAGCCATGTGATAGTTTTAGAGATGTGGCCTGACACAGTGTATAATGATGGATTTTACAAAACGTCTAGAATTGCCCCAAAGTCACTCACCTGTTCATTGCCCCGAGGACCCCCGCGGCACCACTAAGGCTGGGGGGGGAATCGGCTAACACAAGTGGCCCAGGACCGGCAGGGGCCAGTACGAGCACCCAGGGCAGGGCGGGGACTGCAGCAAAGGGGAGAGCCATGCCCCTGATGGCAGGGGCAGCTCAACTCCGCTCGGGGGACGGTCGCCAAGCAGAAATGCGAAGCCTGTATTTCCAGAGCTTTTTCCTCTGTTTTTCTCCAAAGAAGCCTCAAATCTGAATTTTTATATAAAATCTCCCAATTTAAAATTACTGGCTCAGTTAAAAAAATAAAAAAATAAGAAATTTCACGCTGCAAATCAAACCAAACCCCGTCTGCTCAGTTAGCCGGGGGCCACCAGGACTCAGCCCCGGGAGCCGACACCGTCCGAGCCAAGGAGTGGCCGGTGATCTAGAAGAACCCAGCCTTCGGAGGCAGCTGAGCAACAGTCTGAAACCTGGCACCGCTGCTTGCTTCGGACTGGACTGGCTTTTGACAGGGGATACCGAGGCATCGGAGTCTCATATCGCTCTGATAAAGCGGGAACAACGATACCGGTCGGCAGAATTGTCCTAAGTTTTGCGAGAAGAGATATACACAAAATACCAAGGGCAGGGCCCGCCACCAGGAGGCTCAGGAAGGGGGTTTGCTCTCTTCTGCCTCCCTCCCTCGTGAGTTTTGAACTCGCCCTTGCTTCAGCCAGAAGACAATGGCCGGCAGCAGATAAACTTGAACACCAGCCTCGTGTTTGGGAGGCTCTGAAGGGCAGAACGCATTTGCCAATACGCTGGGGCAAAGATCAGAAAGCTGAAGGTCTAGGCCATGGTGCAGAAGACACGAGTCCGGCCAAATGCTTGCTTATGAGATCAAAGGAGGGACGGCCTCCTGCACAGGCGCCCGCCCCCGCCCCCCACTCCCACCACCCTGCTGGCAAAATTAAAGCCTCCACTGGAAAACCTCTGAAGGTTCAGAAGACATCACTGCTAACAGCATCGGACAGGAATATGTCCTCTGACCCTAGTTTCCATCCTGAACTGGGATCTGCTGTCTGATGTGCAGTTACAGGAACAGAGAGGCCTGAGGACAGAACTTTGAGGAAGGCTTGCTAAGAGCCAGGCTTGGTGCTGGATCATCATCACCGATATCACTGCCACCAGCTAACAACAGCCACTAATTCTTGAGCACCTGCTCTGAGCCACTGCAAGTTCAGTGTTACTTGCTTCCGTTCCCACACTTGCCCCCCCTTATGGGTACCGCTCCCTCTCTCATTTATTGAAGGGGAAACCGAAGCTCAGGGAAGGTGACTGAGGGTTTCACAGGCAGATAGAGCCAGAGGTGGGGTTTGAACCCTGCTCTCCAGGGCTGAGAACCTGCAGTTTAAACCAGGGCTCCACCCTTGGGTCCTGCAACTCTTAGGGATGCGGAATGAACCCATAATCGTCCAACTACTATGGGATGAGCCCTATTGCCGGTGGTTTCTGTACATTATCTCATTGGATCTGGACAAAAGCCCTGGGTAGAGAGAGGAAGAGGCTATGAATTTGGTGGCATCTGTCAAGTACCAGGCGATGTGCCAGGGGCTTTAACTGCCATGTCATCTATGATGGGATTAGTGGAAAGCAAGGTAGTTCTCCACATGATGAATCAAGGCTCTTATCAGGTGAGCAAAGTACCCATGGCCATGGAGTTAGCGGTAAGTGGCCAAAAAAAAAAAAAAAAAAAAATGGCTCAAGCCCTAATCTATCTGCTTTGCAATGTGGTGTTCCCTTCGTTGGGCCATGATGTCTCCCCTGTGCCGATAGACTAACCTGCCTCTCCTCTCCCTTCCCTTCCCGTCCTTTCTCTTCCTCCTCCTCCTCCTTCCCCTCCCCTCTTTCCTCCTTCTGGCTTCCACCCTGAGTTTTAGCCCCACCTAAGAAACAACAATTGCAACAGCTAGGGATAGAGTGTCTGAGACTCTGCACATACATTCTGTCCCTATGAATGTATGGATTTATGTCGTCCGCTGGGCAAAATGACCCTTTCTCAAAAGACTCTCTAGAAATCCCACTCACTGCACAATTCCAGAATAGGTACATTTTGCTCACACTCACTGACCACAGTCAGAGGAAACTTGCCCTTTAATCGATTTTTGCCGGTTTGGGGATGAGGGTTGTTTTGTTTTCCAGTAGCACTGTTGACTTGGCCACGATCTCACTTTGCTTTCTGCGCCAATGGTGCCTCTGAATGGCTGTCCATATTTGTGGAGTGAATAACTGGGGTTAAAAGCTAAGAGGGCAGTCCGTGGCTACGTAACAGAGCGATGCTAATAAGTCCATCCACTGACTAGACCCTTGGCCTCGCCATCTTGACTCCAGCCAGACACCAAGTATATAAAAGGTTTCGGGGCCGGTACCTGGTTCTGTTGGAGACGTTGGCCCTGGTTCCGTGTCTTTTCTGCATCCCATAGACTCAGACCGAGACCCCATGTCAGAATCTAGGAGTAAAAAGAAAGTATTGCTGTCCTTACGTTGGGGCGGAAAAAGGGATCGACAACGTGGCAGTGTGGAAAATCCTCACGGTCAACAGCCAGGTGCCTAAGCCAGGATCTGGGACAAATCCAGGGGCAGAGGACTGTACCCTTTGGCCATTTAGGGAACAACAGCCAACCTCTCAATAACAAAACCATGACTGTCCTCGCTTTTGAAATGACTAACACTTGCACAGCTAACGAAATGTGTTCATAAATATTGGTCTTTAACACACCCCATGAAGGCAAGGAGGAAGATTCCCATTTTACTCTAGAAAAGAAAAATGGAACTGTGTAGAGATGAAGGGACTTATCCCAGAATATGCAGGTGGAAAGTAGGTGCGTTCGAATTTGAAAAAATTAAATAAAACCCTCAAGTTGGGAACTTGTCTTCCAGGAAAGCAGAGTGAGCCTATGGGGAGAACAGGGCATTAGACAAGCCTGTGGGTGCTTCTGCTCAGCGCTGCAAATGTCCTAGGGAGGAGAAATCCCTTCATTCTTCACCAGCTAGCTGCTTATTTATCAGAAAATTTAGGTAACGAGGAAGCACTGAATTCGGAGCCAGAGTCTGGGTCCCGCCCCCAGCAATCCCCGGGGGCACATCGCTGACCCTCGCCACGCTTTGTTTTTCTTGTCTGCAAAATGGATAAAATGTCACCCCCTTATATAGCCACCTTACAGGGACGACCGAGACAGAAGTGTATAATCTCATTAAATCACTATGTATAATCTCATTAAATCCACTATGGTGGACACCCCCCTTTCCTTCCTCTTCCTCATTCTTCCTTCTGCCCTACCTCCGTCCTCACCACCACTGGCATGAGTTAGCAGCACGGATGCACGGGGCACTGCTCCCCGCACTTCACCTGCAACTACCTTGGCGGTGCTCACACGACCCTGGAAGGCGAGAGCTCTTACCGCCATGTTGCCCACCAGAAGCCAGGGCTTGGGGGGGGGGGGATAACTGACGTGCACCAGGTCACAAGGCGGTGGGTAACGGAACCAGAAATCATACCTGGGGACTCTACCCCATGCCCTGCGTTCTTTCCCACGATCTCAGCTCGTGGGCACAGAAACAGTCTTGTCTCTAAGGGGACCTGACGTGGGTGAGGGGGGATCAAGGGAAGAGGAGGGAAGTGATGTAGGGGCGGGATCTGTCCTCACCCTCCCGCTAGCCCCATGGCCATGGCTTGTAAGGGTCCACTGCCCGAGGCTGGAGCCCCCACAGTGAAAGCTGTGCCTTAGCTCTCCCTCTCATCCTACTTCACTCAGACTCCTCTCCTCCACGATGTCTTGAACCATCCCGTGTCCCGGGCTCTGAGTAGGCACTTGGTCGACGTTGGGTAAACTCAGAGGAGGCAAATGAAGCAGTCAGGAGATGCCAAACGGGCACTACCAGAAGCACTCCCTGTAAGCAGGGGTCAAGGCACCACCACGTGTCCTGTCCCCTCACCCTGACCTCAGCGTGGCCGTGGCCGTGGCCCCTGGGGAAATGCCTCCCTAGTCTGCTGGGGCCTCAGAGCTCCCATCCTGTAGCAAGGGCAGCTTGTGGGCAGCGAACGTGACCTCACAGGAAGCCATGCTTCCTTCCCCCATCCCCTCTGGGGTTTCCACACTTTCCATTTTTCTTTCTAAGGTTTGGTATCTTATCTGATGAGAGCCGAACCCTTCTATGCCACACAGAGCCCTCACTTGGAAAGCAAATCTCTACAGTTGTCTCTCTGGGGAGCAGAGTGCCCTGTGAACGAGAGGTGGGGCCAGACAGCCTCGCGTAATCAGGGTCCCGCTCCCTCTCCCCCAAACACATATCCACAGCTCACCTTTCCAGAGATAAACCTGCTGGAAGCTGGTAACGGCATCCTGAGTTCCTTCCAGGGCTGCCGGAACTGCAAAGGGAGACATTTATTTCCATGAGCTTCGATGTGCTTGTTCTCACGGGGGACCCGCCATGGCCACGCTGACCCACCGCTCCCACATGGGCCCCTCTTGCCTGAGAACTCTATTTCCCATCGAGGCACACTCAAAGAGAGAGCCTCGTGGAGCGGTCTTCCAGATCTCTGGTACAAAGCCAGAGCTGGTCGGACCCCAGGTGTCTGGGTCAGGGCATCAAAGAGACGGTCGTGGGGAGAGGCCATGAAACCATGAGACAGAACATTACCGAAGGAACCGGGGATTAGCCAAAAGAGAACCAAGCCCACGGAGACCCTGGGGCTGCGTCCATCGTCCCTGTCACTTCAGTCCTCTGAGGCTCTGGCCTTGGGGGAAAATGGGGATGATGATGGGAGGCTGGGAATACTTTGAAGCGTCTTCTGTATCCTCAACATTTGATGCGCACCCTATGGTTGGTAGCTGCCATTATTTAATTCGTTACTAATATTATTCAGTGTCCTTTTCTGCCAAACGACACTCCTCCGGCATCACCCCTGGATGAGACCGGCTTTGCCACACCATTCCTTGATGGTCAGGGCAGCCTCTCTTGCCTCCGCTCAGCCCTAAGACCCTGCCAATCCCCCTGTGTTATGAGAGGCTAAGAAAAGAGCTCAAAAAGTACAGATTCTGAGGCAGACAACCCCACACGTGGCAGGAAACACCTGGCTCAGTCTGAGACATGAAAAAGTGATCACGTCTTGTTCACTATTATTAAGAACCATGTATTATTATAGCGAATTATTGTTAAGCATCATTGCCATTTGCCCAACACTATGAGGAGCACTTTCCAGATATTGCTTCATTTAAACCTCATAGGTCGGCATTTTTTGCCCCTAATTTCCAGGTGAAGGTCAAAATCCAGAGAGGTCAATGCCAGAATTCAAACACCACTTTCTAGGCTCCAAACCCCATGCTTTCAATCACCTCACCAAAGAGAGGATAACATATTTTAGAATTCTGCCCCTCCAAAATGGCAAACATCTGTAAAGGTTCTTGTGTTTAGAGAGGTGTTTAAAGAGGTTTAAAGAAGTTCAATTAAACAGTGACCTATTTGGGAAATTCAGCTATTAAAGTCATGAGCCCTTCCCCACCAAGAATTACCATGCTTGCCCCTCCCCCCATGGGGCGTGGCCACCCCATGCTAGGCCTGTGTACTCCTCCAACACCAACACCGAGCAGGGGCTCGATCTGTTCTCCTTCCGCCGTCTTTCCTGATATCACATGTGCCTATGATGAAGGCCAGACTAGGGGACTTTGTCCCAAGAGAAATTAGAGAATTTGTGTCTTAAGTCTTTTTACACTAAATATATTTGGCATACTGACTCTTCAAAAGGATGGAGGAGAAGAAAGAAAGAAAGAAAGAAAGAAAGAAAGAAAGAAAGAAAGAAAGAAAAAAGGAGAGAGAAGAAAGAAGGAGGGAAGGAAGATGTAAATATAGATATATAAATATATGCCTTTGGTAACATAAATGGCAGTAACATAAGTAAATAAAGTCAATACAATTTTCAAAATAGCTTAGGCCATCCATTAGGATTCTTACTTATCCTGTAAAAGTAGGAGACGCATCTTAGCGGAAGGGTGCTTTAGTGCTCTCAAACCTGAGACTAAAACCAAGGACCACTTCATGACGTACTTTACCATGAGGGGTACTTGCATTTGGATCAGGGACCCTCAACAAGTATTAGTTCACATCCACACCCCTGCTTCTTCCCAAGAGCAACAATCTCTCGGGGATTTCTTCACCACTCGGCAGTTCCCATTTCTGACTTGGGTGAGTTGGTGAGACTCTCATGTGGTCCAGAATATCTTGACGATGTGTGCTGAGTAGGTCCTGCCTTCATGGAGCGGCAGGGAAAATCACAGGTGCCCTCCATCACCCAGGGGGAGAACAGGTGCTCCACACAGGTGCACACAGATCTCACACTGTACTGGGGGGGCCCAGAATGCACTGCGCTGTGATGGGAATGGGACCTTCTGACCCACTTTTTATTCATCTCGAGGCAAAGGAGCCCTGTGACTTCTAGCCTGGAAAATATGGCGAGTCTTAATCTCATCCTTGGTTTTTGCCCATTTCAACACAGCTCAATCCAGTGGAATTCAGGTAAATTCAGCACACGAACACCAAGCACCTTGGTCGATCCAGAAAACCACCCGACCAACATCTAAGATTGGCACGTAGGTGTCTGTAAGTCACACAGAGAAAGTGATGATGCCTTGGTCATTTTAACTACGGATATGATTGCCCGGTCTCCACAGGGGTGCGCAGGAAACGCGGGGACGAAAAGAATGGCTCTGCGCCCTCTCTTGTCTGCCCCATCTCCCACCCCATGTCCATATCCACACTTACCTCCTCCATCTTTCCAGGTCGGTCGATGGCGCCCCCTCCTTCCTGCTCACCTTCTAGGAGCCACCCTCCTCCCCGGCATCAGTCTCCACATCCAACCAGCCTGTTGCCTAAACTAGTCTCAGATCCGCCCCTGCCAAGGGACCCACCACCCTTTCACATGGTTTTAACACCTCTTTTGACACGATTAGATTTTCACTGGTTCCCTTGACTCCTTCCCACCCCCACCCCCGACCGAGCCACACAGCACCCGGGTATCCTTCCCGAAAGGCCATCCTACCTCCCGTCTTGCAAGAGCTGCTACACGTTTCAGAATTCCCTTCCCTGCGATCAGGTTCTTGACAGCGTGAGCAGCCGCCCGGCGTCTGGAAGGTGCCCGTCTTCCCAGTTACGCCTAACACGTGCTTTCAGGCCCCTGCGTCACTGCGTGTGCTTCTCCTCTCCGCTAAGACCTCCTGTCCCCTGCCACCTGGTTAACCTCTCCATTCACCCTTTAAGAATCAGGATCTGCATCACCTCCTTCTAGAAGGCCCCCACGACCCCCCTGGCTGGGTTATGTACCCCTCCTCTGGATTTCCGCAGCACTCAACAAACACCTCTGTCTTTAAGCTCACACTTGACTGTAATCGTCCTTGAATGTACTAGAGCTTTCCGAGGTTGGGAACTGGGCCTTCTTCATCTTGTATCACCCACACCGAGCATAATCCCTGCTGCAGAGCTGTCGTTGATTGCAAGGAGGAACACAGAACGGAAGCCAACGTTATGCCTCCCCTTCTCTGCTAAGCAACATTCTAACATAAAACAGGTTTCTTTAAGTTTATTTATTTATTGTAAGAGAGAGAGAGAGTGGAGGGGAGTGGCAGAGAGAGAGGGAGAGAGAGAGAATCCAAGCAGGCTCTGCACTGTCAGCGCGGAGCCCGATGCAGGGCCTGAACCCACAAACCGTGAGATCACGACCGGGGTGGAAATCAAGAGTCGGACGTTTAACTGACGGAGCCACCAGGCGCCCCTAAAGCAAAAACAGTTTTAACTGTCCAGACATTTGTCCCATTCCTTCCGTGACAGTTGAGTTAGAACATCCCTGTTACACAAACAGGTCTCCACACTGACTCATCGCCTCTCTCTCGGTAATCAAGGCAGCAAGAACGCATACACATTTAGAAGTTTTGGGGTTTGGCACGGAGCCTGATTCTTGGGGGTTGATGGGTGCTGTGTGGTCTTAATATACTTCAAAACACTTCTGCAGAGGTCATGTGCTATGTCTGGGGTGGGAGTGGGGGCTCAGTTTGAATCTACAGCCTGGGAGTGCGCAGCGTCCTAAGCCAGAAAGCCCAGGTTTCAGAGCCCACTGTATATTCTTTGCGCCTCCTAAACAAACTGCACTCTCGAATCCTTGTCTCAGGCTCTGCTTAGTGCTAAGCACATGACAGCTCCTGTAAATAACTAGGAGGGTCAGCCTATTTATAGATGCTCATCAGACATCACCTCCAAATGCATTTAGTGACAAAGAGCATCACAGATGCACTGTTAAGTTTTTCCACCAAGCTCCCGGCACCCCAAGACAATAGCAATCACTGATACAAAACAGACTCCTGGGAAGGGGACGCCAGCCATCGGCCTGAGCCTCACCATTGCCCAAAGCATGAAGCCTTTGGGATTCAGGATCAACCCAGGGGTGTTCTGCCAAAGCCTGTGTTTTCCTGTCAAATGTCAACCCTCTGTGGACATTAGGGGACATTCAATCTGCCTGTTCTCATTCATTTGCACTTCAAGACATTGTGAGAAAGGAACCATAAGCCATTCCAGAGCTTTCCAAGACTTTCCTCTTAGAACAGGGAAGATGGACCCAGCCAGCACCAAGTACTTGAAACATCCAGAGATGCCCACTGGCAACGCGGGAGATGCCGACCGTGGGTGGGTTCTGATCTTGAGGGAGATGTTTAAACAGAAATCTGATGACGGGAAAGAGAAACCTCACAACCAGGAAAAGCACTGGGCCTTCGTATTGGATAAAACGGCCTCTCCGTAATTTGTGAGTTTTTTTGTGGGTGTATTTGTTTGATGTGAACTGATATTTGTTTGGCTTAGCAAATGAAGAGAAACGTGCTAAAGAGGCATTCTGGGGGCGCCCGGGGGGCTCAGTCGGCTGGCCGTCCAACTTCAGCTCAGGTCATGATCTCACGGTTCATGGGTCGGAACCCCGCGTCAGGCTCAGATTCTGGAGTCTGCTTCAGATTCTGTCTGTCTCCCTCTCTCTGTCCCTCCCCCGCTCATGCTCGCTTCTCTCTCTCTCTCTCTCTCTCTCTCTCAAAAATGAAGAAACATTAAAAAAATTTTTTTTAAATAATCCTCAAAGTAGAACATGCAGGGAGCTGACATTAATGACCCGACGTCTGGAGGAGACAAGCCCAGAGAGATGGCCGAGGACCAACATTCTTCATCACTGGACTCCTGAATTTGCAGGAATCACTCAAGTAACCCAAGCAAGTGGCACCAAGGGGGCGGTGGGGAGAGCTTTCGCTGATAGCCCTGGTCTCCCAAGTTTAAGGTGCAGGTGCCAGCAGTGACAGTTTCCTTAAGCACGCCACATCACAGCTGTGACTGCACTCTCTTGGGTACAACTGTGAGGCGACCAGCTGCCTCCCCCAAGTGTCAAAAGCATCAGTGAGCAGCTCGGTGTGAAAGCGTTTTGCAAAACGCAACACGGATTCTGACATGCTTCCCGTTTGATTCAGTGTATTCCCCTGGGTTACAATTTCCCACAAATGGCAATCGATTCGCTTATACACGTCAAGGCCGATTCTCCATTAACCAGGCCAGCTGTTGAACCAGCCCCCTCGAAGGACCCGCGAGCTGACGGATGAAAGCGGACGTCCAGACCAGAAGTCCCACAGGGTGCCTCTGCGGGATGTGCCGTCAGGGGACCCGCGACTTGAGGTTCAGAAAGCAATGCCTTCAACTATGGCTTAGAGGGAATATGAGCACTTCACTCCGTAACATACAAAAAAGCATACCCCCATTTTACAGATGGAGACACTGAGGCTAGGAGAGGTTAATGTGTATTCGAGCGAGGCCGCGGAGCTGGAGGAGAAAAGCAGAATTCGTGTCCAGTATTTTCAGGGCAGGCCACTGCTCCATAATCTCTAGTATCTACTGAGTGCCCACCTCGCTGCGAGCATCACTCCAGGGCCTCATCGCACACTCCTCACTTAATCCTTCCAACCCCCCTAAGGGCCCAAAGTCATCATTATCTGCACTTTATAACCGGGAAAGCCAAGGCCCAGAAAGGTCATACAATGAGCATAGGCAGCCACACTGGGATTTGAATCCGGGGTCTAATTCCAGAGTGTGTATTGCCGAGACCATCTAACCAATGGCTAAATGGGAAGGCAGGGGCTGAGAGGGGCAGAGCTCGTCTTGATTGTCCCCAGCTCCTTCCCATGTGCTTTCGATCCTTTCTGTGGCCTCCCCTGCTGCCGTCTGGATCCATGGAATCCTCACTCCTCTTTCCTTCTATCAATATCTGTTCTTAGAAAAGGGAATCTATCAGCTATTCACATCTTAGTAAGAACTTAAATCTCATTTCTTTTCCCAGGGATTAATTGTACTTAGAGTGACCAATTACCACGACAGGAAGATTTGTGCCCTGTTGTTCCCAGTTGGAGAGGGCCTCCTGATCCGTCTGTGCAATAAGGCAACTCTTAATTTGGAACATCATGAATATACCTCAGGGTGCCTGAAATCCCCATCCAAGCACACCCTTCGTAAAACTTAGCCCACACCACGGGTGCCTGGGCGGCTCAGTCGGTTAAGCGTCCGACTTTGGCTCAGGTCATGGTCTTGTGGTTCCTGGGTTCAAGCCCCGCATCCAGCTCCGCACTGACTGTGCAGAGCCTGGTTAGGATTCTCTCTCTCCCTCTTCCTCTCCCTCTTTCTGTCCATCCCTTGCTGGTGTTCTCTCTTTCTCTCTGTCTCTCCCTCTTAAAATAAATAAATAAACTTAAAAAAAAAAAAGAAAAACTTTGCCTACATCAGGGGCGCCTGGATGGCTCAGTCGGTTGAGCGTCCGACTTCGGCTCAGGTCATGATCTCACAGCTCGTGAGTTCGAGCCCCTCATTACTGTTAGTTTGGAGCCCACGTCAGATCCTCTCTTTCCCTCTGTCTGTCCCTCCCCCACTCAAGCTCTCTCTCTTTCAAAAAAAAAAAACATGAAAAATATTAAACCAAAAAGAAACCTTTGCCCACACCTCAAAATACACACAGACACACAGAGCACTGAAAGAACCCGAAACTTCAAAAGTCATTTGGTAATCACTCCTTCTCAGGGAGGCCAGACAAGGACACATTCTTTATTTCTTGGGCACACACCAAGCACATGCTCCATGGTAAGCAATTCCCTCTGGAGTTACTGCCCATAAACATATCATACGTCTCTCTTCAAATGCTTGTTTTCACCCTGGGCTACCTCTCAGAATAATGGGTACCATATGTTCACTGTCTATCATATAAATAAGTTACTTGACTTTATTTACCCCCCCCAAAAACTAAGCCTCATGGAATCCCACCTAATCAGGCAATATTTTTTGTTCAGGCTTTGGTAAATAGTCACTCCACAGGTATTATGTGTATTCTCTACGCCAGGTTTTATGCTTGATGCTGTGGATCCAGAAATTAGTAAGACACGGCCCAGGTCTTTAAAATAGCAAAACGCAGTGACAACTTTAAGAATGATAATAATAGTATCTAATATCAGTACTAAGTGTCAGACACCCTACAAAGTCCTCAAACAGGTGTATTATCCGAAGCATCCACTACAGAGAAGTGGGCAAGCCCATCAGCTTTAGAACCACATCACCCCGTGTCGGGTCCCCGCCCTTCTACTTGGAAGTCCTGAGCCCTTAAGAAGACTTCGCTTTCTGTGTGCCTCAGTTTCTTCAGCTGTAAAACGGGGAGCCTTGGTAACAGTGCCTCCCCACAAGCACCGTGTGGGGGGTACGTGCCTTAGCAGTGGCCGGGGCCTTAGAGCAGGGGCTGGCTCATCGCACGCACGACGGGAGACGCGTCTGTGATTACCGCCAATATCTTCCTTTCCGCCATCACCGCAGCCCGGGGAGACGGGTCCTGTCCTCACCCCATTTTGTAGACAAGCCATCGGGCCTGAAGACCTTTACTGACTGGCCCCAGGTCACACACGCGGGGTCCCAAGCTGGGATTCACCACCACAGGCACACTCCCGGCTGGCAAGTGAGACCCGTGGACAGGCAGAGGCACACCTGCAGGGCACTGCCCCCCGCACGGCCCCCCGCACTGCCCGACAGAGGGATTCATAAACTGTGTGTCATGCTCTGTGGCGGAGGAAGCAACAAACTCTATAGGGTAGTCAGGGAGGGCGGCTGGAGGAGGTGGCAAGCTGTCTGCCACTAGAACCCCAAGAGCTGCCGTCCACTGAGCAACAGGTCCTGCAGGCTTCCCCTGGAGGCAGGAGACGGTGGCCGCCACGTCCTGCAGAGACAGGAATCTCCAAGGGCTCTCTGACCTCCCCGCAGCCCCTTCCCCGCCCTGTCCAGCCGACACCCGCGCGGCTTTCACCCCTCCCGTCGCAGAGGGTGGGCTGGGACCACGTGCTGGCAGGAAAACAGAGAGGGAGCCAGGCTGCCACCAACCTCACAGAGGAACCGGGAGCGAGGGATCCCTGGGCCCTGTTCTCACTATAAACTCTGACTGTTCGGGTCGGAAGGAAGCTCCCAGGCCACCTCGTCAGTGCTTCTCCCGCTTCTCAAACTCAGCAGGCATAGCATGATCCTAGACAGCTGGTTAGAACAGACTCCTGGGGCCACCCTGGGGGTCCGGGGAGGGACCTGAGAACTTGTGTTTCTAAGGAGCTTCTGGTGATGCTGAGCCCGCCGGTCCTGACCGCACTGAGTCTTGGTGCTGTGGTCAGTCTCCAGCTCAGGACTCTTCCCTGAGGGACACCTGCCGAGAGGGCAGGGCTGGGGCAGGCAGAGAGGAGATCTGACTGGCCGCCTCGCTAATGCCTATCCCTGTGAGATGAGGGGGCGGGCAAATGATCTCAGAGCGACTTCCAGATCTAAGGCTTCTAGGCTTGTGGGAAAGGTTGGAAGGGCTTCTGAAAGAAAGAAGAGGAAGGCACGGGCCGGATGGTGATTTCTGTCAACGGAGCCCATGTGGGGGGGGGGGAAGGGGGCACAGTCTCTTGCACCCCTGTAATTCGAATGGGCAGTGTGGCTGGTACCGGGACCACCTGCAACAGGGTAGCCTCCCGACGGAGCCAGCCCCCCCCTCCAGCCACCCTGGGGTCTGCGAGTTTTATGCAGCATCTTTGGTCCAGTTTCTTTTCAGAAGGAGAAATTTCTGAGGGTACAAGGAGGGCTCTCAGGGGAGGGGCGGCGGACCTTGCTGCTGAGGAAAATTCCTTCTGAAGGAACGTAAGCCGAAGGCAGAGACTTACTCTCGAACTCCTGGCCTCCCAGCCGCAGTGCCGCCGGGCGGCTCCCCTGGTCGTACGTCACACCAGGACACGTGGCATTAGCCCGGGCTTCCGTGGGGTCCCTCCAGTCTTTGACGTTGCAAAGCAGGACGTCGGGGGAGCTCAGCAACCCGCAGATGAGGGGGCCTGCAGAGTCACGAGAGGGAAGAGAGGCTGACGTGATAGAGACAGGAAGGGCCCCCGCCCCCAGGGACTCACGTCTGTGCCCCGAGAGGCTTGGAGGATGGGGACAGGTAACAATTCCTCGGGAGCACAGAGGGACCCTGGAACTCAGGAGCCTGGTCTTCAACTGGGTTACTTTTCCCTGATAGGCCTGCAGTTGCCACAGGGCAAATTCCCCAAGGAAGAGCCACCAGTGCGACTGCCGAACTTTCCTTGTGCGTCAGAGGCCTTCTTCGTGGGCCAGCAGCAGTGACGACACCTCAACACCAGTGGGGGTCTCGGTGCCAGAATCCTCTGTCCTCCTCCTCTACCCCCACCGCATGCAGAGCTTTTTTCAGGCCTGGAGCAAATAAACAGCAGCCCCCCGCCACCCCTCACATACACACACGCACACACACGCATCAACCTTGAAGGGACTCAGATTCAAACTAAGGAACTATGAAAAACCAAGAGCCCTGCACCAACAGCACAAACTTCCCTATTAGGAAGTGAGCTCCTCGTCTCCGGAGGCATTCAAGCACAGGCTGTGTGCCCGCGTGTCCGGGACGTACAGGGAGATATCTCTAACTAGGGGAGGCACCAGACCATTTTGTCTTGAATATATAAATATCCGAAGTTTTATTTTTTTAATGTCTATTTATTTATTTTGAGGGATAGAGTGAGCACATGAGCAGGAGAGGAGCAGAGAAAGAGAAAGAGAGAGAGAGACAGAGAGAGAATCCCAAGCAGGCTCTGTGCTGTCAGTGCAGAGCCGGACGTGGGGCTCAGTCCCACGAACCGTGAGATCGTGACCAGAGCCGAATTCAAGAGACACTTAACGGAGACACCCAGGTGCCCCTATATATCATTTTGATAAATAATCCCATTAGGTAGTATAGTTGTTAAGATTCTCCTGAAAAAAAAAAAAAAAAAGGAAATACTCATTCCATAATGCCATTCCCCTCCTTATCCTCATTTCTACCCAAAGCCAGATAGCATTTCTAACTCATCTGTCACCAAATTTCCCCAAAGTAGATGCCTCAGACACCTGCCTTATGAATTTGATGTCCTGTCCTCCCCCCCCCCGCCCCCCACTGGCCACTTTTAACCTGCAGTTGCCAAAAAATCAGCAGCAGCAAGAACAGCAGGAGCCCCTCTGTGTAAAACACCACCTTCGAGGCCCTCTGACTGGTGGTTCTCAAACCAGGGGACTTCGACCGATCCGATCGACAGCACAGGGAGAGTTCTGAAAATGCTCGTTCCTCAGCACCAACCACAGGGTTTCTGACTCTGTAGGTGGGTAGGTAGGTTGTAGGTCTTGGAGGGGTGGGAGGTGGTGACATTTGGGCATTAGCATTTGTAAACAACACCACAGGTGATTCTGGTGCACGGATGGATTCTAGAAACCCTCGCCTCTTTAGCCCAGTTCATTCCACAGATGAGGAAGCAGAGGCATGGGAAAGGGGACTGGTTTTGCTAGCTACTGGGGAATAGCCAGCCGGCAGCGAGGGCCTGGGACCTCAGTGGGGGCCGGGAGGAGCCCGCTGAGGGCCCAGAGGAAGTCTGAGCACTAGGGCCGTCCTCTCACAAGCCAAGACGCAGACTCATGGGATTAAACAAGAGGCGGGTAGATTTTTCCTTCTGCTCGAGACCTTGGAATGCGAAACCCACGCAGCTTTGTCCTTTAGTGCTAAAGTGTCAACGAGATCTCCGTGTGTCTGAGACACGGGTGCCAGCTAGAGACTGGAAGTCCCTTTGCTGGTCACATACTGCCCGCTTCGGGTACACGCCCGTGTACCATGAGCCGCACGAGGCCCTCTGAGCCCCGCTTCCAAGAAGCCCCCACTGACATGTAGGTACAGAAGCCTCACGAATCGTCCTTACTAGTCAGTGGAAACAAAGCCACTGAGGCAGGGGGAAGGGGGGAATCCACCAGAAAGTTAAATGACTTTCCAGACCGCGGTAGCAGGATTCTGTTCCTGGCCATCGGCAGACCCAGCCAGCGCTTTCATAATTTAAAGCTCCAAATCTGCCCGTCGGGCAAGACTGGGGAAAACATCTGCCTTGATGTTTTATGTGTGTCTCGAGGAGAGCTTAACTCGCGGCGCTGTGAGGTGGTCGGTCAGCTGGGCATAAATCACGGATCACAGGTTACGCTTGGAGGAAAAAGCAGGCGAGCTGCTAGCCAGAAATGTCATGGAAAAAAGGATTTTGTGGGCTCACTGTTCCATGGAACACAATAATTCT
Source organism: Panthera leo (assembly GCF_018350215.1). NCBI lineage: Eukaryota > Metazoa > Chordata > Mammalia > Carnivora > Felidae > Panthera > Panthera leo. The sequence goes on along the minus strand of NC_056695.1, from coordinate 74,111,027 downwards.
TCCATATAGGATTCTAAGGAAAGCGAAACGAACCTTCCGACTTGAAAAACCATATGGGTGGGTGAGTAATGGAGCATCTGGGGAAATTGTGGTATCCTCGGAAAAGAAGGCAGAAGGCATCCTTGATTTGAACCGCAGTGTTTCCCACATACACGCGCTGACACACACGTCCATGCTTACACGTGTCTGTGTGGGTTTAATCTCTCTGTCTCTGCATATACTTTTGCTTACCTAAACACTAACACGAATGCACGTCATGTAATCACAGAGCATCGGGCCTAAAAGGAATTTTAGAATCTAACTTGGTCCAGTCCAGGCTCCTGCCCTACCACTGCGACACTTTCTCGTTCGGCCCCCGCAGACCGCAGGGAGCTAACCTCAGCGTTTTCAGCAAACACCCTGTTTGAACCCCGGGCAGCATTCAAGTCTGTTGACAAAACTCCTCCACGGGTCACCCCTCTGCACCACGGCTTCCGTGAGGCACCACCCTCCCGGGTCTCTTCCCTGCCGTCTGGCCACTAGTTCTCCGTCTTCTTTGAAGGTTCTCCCCATCATGTAGGTGTTCACCAGGGATCGGCCCCCATCACCCTTGATCTTCTCACCCCGGGCCCGCCTCCAAGGAAATCCCACCCATACCCACGGTTCTGATACCTCCTCGACACCGGGGACGCACGCCTTTCCATCTCCCGCCCTGACTCCCCCTCTGAGCTTTGGATCTTCGTCCCCAAAAGCTCAGTCCCACCTTGTGACTGTCTTAAAGGCGTTTCAAACCTAGCACAGTGTAAATGGGTTCATGACCTTCCCAAATCTCTGTCTCCCGTTACCAAACCCAACATCTCCCATCATTCACTACACAAGCAAGCTATCTAGGCGAGCAAGTTGGAGAGCCAAGAATGGTCCTCAATACTCATGTCCAAAGTCCTGTCGGTTTGCCTGCTATTGATACCTTGAATCTGTCCCCTTTTCTTCATCTCCACTGCTGTCCCCTCAGCCCAAGCTACCCCCTCTCACCTGGACGGCAGGGTGTAACTCCTCACCGAACTCCACATCTACTCCAACTCCCCATCTATCACCTTCTCAAGACAAAGTGTCAAAATTCGTATCTGATCATGGCATTCCTTTCCTTCACATTGTCATTAGCGGGGCACCTGGGTGGCTCAGTTGGTTAAGTGTCCAACTTCGGCTCAGGTCACGATCTCACAGTTCATGGGTTCGAGCCCCGCATCGGGCTCTGTGCTGACAGCTCGGAGCCTGGAGCCTGCTTCGGATTCAGAGTGTCTCCCTCTCTCTCTCTCTGTCTCTCTCTCTCTCTCTCTCTCTGTCCCTCCCCCACTCACACTCTCTCTCAAAAAAACATCGTTTTTAATTTTAAAAAAATACTTTCAAAGGCTTACAATTATTCCTCGAATCAAAACCACCTCTACTGAAGCCCGCGGGTCTGCCTAAGCTAAGCGGTCACCTCGTGCTGTGACTCCCCACGCCGTCTCCACGTGGTATATCCTGGCTTCCGCGACCCTGCGTATTCCTGTCAGACCCCGGGTCCTGGCACCGGAGGGCCCCCGTCCTCACTGCCACATTAGTTACCTCCTTGGACCTGCGCAAGGATGAAGCCATCACAGCACGAATCACGGTCGCACGCCAGAAGACAGAAGAGATGGGCCCCGGTCAGATCGGCTCCCGAGGCTGAGAACACGACGGCCCCGTAGGTTCCAGAGAGCGCGTTTTGGAAGCCCGTTGGCTTGAAGCTCTTCCGGCTTGTTGTGGTGAATTCTTGGCCTGGGGAAAAGGCAGAGAAAAGTTTTTTTCAAAGATCTGAAAACAGTTCGGAGTCCGCCACGGTTTACGGGTCACGTGACAACGGACCCTCCGTTTGGGCCCGGGGCAGCATCGAGTCCAAGATGCGACGCTCTCTGCGCCGCGAAACTTCTGGATTTCCCATGCGTGAAGGAGGGGGAGCCCAGCAGACCTGGACAGACGCCCCTCACATCTTGGAAGCGCTAGAGGGGATGCGCGGAGAAGTGACACCTATTATTGTTTCTACCATTACCAGCAAACATTTATTGAGCTCCAACTGTGCACACAGACACCGTGACACGTGATTTGCCTTCGCGACCTCACTTCGTCTTCACTGCCCTACGGGTGAGGTTCAGCGTGCCCTGCCCGCTACCACACGCGCTTCTGTGCTTCCAGCTCGGGCCGGGCGAGAAGCTGTGACGCTGAAGTCACATCGGTCGATCTACGGTTTTCCCGGCACGTCAAACGGCAGGTGCATACAGCACACGCAAACACAGCGGAGCGCGGCTGCAAGGAACACGGTAGGGTACGCAGCGCCTACCGGCCAACGTTCTTCCTCCGGCCACCGTCTCTGCCTCCGAAGCGACAATTCCAATTCTCCCCTCCCTAACTCGGCAGACTCCCCCCTTCCCTCCTCCCTCCCACATCAGGCTACGTGGCTCTTCTAGCATTTACTGAGGCGTCGCTCTGCGATGGATTCGATGTCTTTTTAAAAATTGTGCTAGCATTTTAAATAGGATTGTGATAGCTTCTGTCAGCCCTCAGCTAAAAATGGCAAGGTTTGGGTTTTGCCTGTCCCTCACTCCAGTTTTCCCATAAGCCCTGTTATTTTGAGAGCATCATTGTGCAAAGACGAGATTTTTCAGGGAGGGATATATATAGATCTACGGCCAAAATGTCTATCCTATTATTATGTCCCTTTCACACGTGAGGCAAGAGAGCCTGAACGAGTGAATGGTCCTGCCTGGGTTTACACAGCTGGTGGGTGGCAGACGGAAGGCCTTCCTCATCCTGACCTCCCCTCCACCCTGCCGTTCACAGGACTTAACCGACTCAGGCCCCCGGAAGTAGTGGAGAGGCTCAGAGTGAGGAACCCGGGAGCACAAGCCTTGGAATGAGACAGATTTGGGTGCAAATCCTTGTGGCACCTCAGAGCCTCAGCTTCCCCTTCTGTACAATGGGGATGACAGCGTGTCATCCTCCTGGATGTTGAGGGGATAAAAAGATAGACCATACATAAACGGGTTGAGCAACGGGTCTGCCACTTGGCTGATGCTCAGCATTTTCCAGGTCTCCAGAAGGCCACATCTTCTGCCCCCTCACATTGCTTCACTCCGCCCCTTCTGCCTGACCGCCCTGTCACTGGCTGAGCCTGAAAAGCCCCAGCCCCATCCTTGTCACCAAAACCCAGCCTCATTTCAAGGCCCCATCTCCCTGATTTTTACAGTTAGAATTCGTTTCTCCCTCCCTAGATCTCAAGGCTCCGTCATCCTTCACCCCGTATTTAAGCTACTCGAGACAGTGTCTGCTCCCGTAACCGGCTTGAGACTCCCCAGAGCCATTCCCTGCTGGCCAACCCTATAGCCGCCGGCCATACGTGACTATTTAAATGTCTATTTCAGTTCTCCAAAATTCATGTTGCAGTAGCCACATTCCAAGTGCCGGTGGCCACGTGTGGCCATTTTGGACAGCAAGGGTTTATAGAACATGCTCATCACTGAAGAAAGCCCCATGGGACCGTAGCCCTGGACTGTAGGGCCATCTCTCAGCCCCACCCCCGGTATCCGCCATATTGCCCGGCACCGGGGACCTCCTGCCCTGAGGTCTTCATGTAAGTGCCTCTTCTTCCTTCCGCCTCAGGTCTCCGTTCCAACGTCCTCTCCTCCGAGGCTCCTTCCCTGGCCAACCTCTAGCAATTAACGTTTTTCTTTCATTTCCTCTTTAAGTTGTCATAAAATATATGTCACATAAGATTGACCGTTGTAACCATCTTAAGTGGATACTTCGATGGCATTCGTACCTTCACACTGTTGTGCAATCATCACTCCCATGCGTCTCTATTATTTTGCCTCAGCCCAAAATGAAACTCTGCACCCATCCAACACTGACCGTCCATCCCCTCCCCCGTCCCTCGTAACCACTGTTCTACTTCCTGTCTCCGTGAACCTGACCGCCCTAGTAGCCCATGTCCGTGCCTGTCTTGACCCAGTGCCCTGTTTTATTTTCACGAAAGCGCTTAGAACCCTCGGAAATGATCTTATTGCTGGATCGATTCCTTCCCCAGTCATTCTGTCTGTTTTGTTCACAGCTGCGTCCACAGTGCCTGCCAAAGTACATATCCCGCCTCAGTAAATATTTACGAAAAGTGCCAGTGCCGAGCTGGTCCACACGAGGTCGAGTCCTAGACAACAGAGCAGGTCTGGGGGAAGTCTCAGAGCTGGAAGAGGTCATGCCCTGAAGTCCCAGGTTCCACCCTGACGCAGGGGCAAGGTGCTTCCTCTTTCTAGACCTCTTCTGTGAAACTAGGGAGTTGGGCTAGGCCATCTAGAAGGAACCTCTGAGCACTGTCTTCCTTCGATTCTGAAAGATCACATGGCTTCTCCCCCACGTTCCCAGCCACAGCTTTTAGGTGCATGGAGACAGAATGGTACTGGGAGATGGACCGAGGTGTCCCGTCTTCCAGGTCGCTTAGGGTCAGGTGTGTGAATGGATGTGCTTGCCTACCTACTAGGCACCACTGACACGGGAGGCTTTCAAAAGCCACGTATATCCCTCCTCAGCTGTGACATCTTACGCCCTTTACAGCACGCAAACTAAAGAAGTTGCTGAACATCCCTTCTGTGTTTGCTCTCCTAGGAAGCAGAATGTCTGTGTCTGTGCATTTCCTGCTTCAAAAAAAAAAAAAAAAGTAGGGGGCTCCTGGGTGGCTCAGTCGGTTAAACGTCCGACTTTGGCTCAGGTCGTGATCTCGCGGTTTGTGAGTTCGAGCCCCACGTCGGGCTCTGTGCTGACAGCTCAGAGCCTGGAGCCTGTTTCAGATTCTATGTCTCCCTCTCTCTCTGCCCCTCCCCCACTCATGTTCTGTCTCTCTCTCTCTCTCAAAAAAAAAAAAAAATAAACATAAAAAAAGTAAAACAAAACAAAACAAAAAAAGCAAGAAACACACTGATTTAGTTTGGCAACAAGGAAGAGTCTCCGTTTCCCTTGCAATCGGAGATGAGGAGAAAAAAAATAAGAACAAACACTTAGAAAGAAATACAATCACGTTAAAAAAAAATGTGATGAAACTCCAAGGGTTGGTTTTAAAGAACATTTTGGGGAGGGGTTACTTGTTTTATTTTGGTTGTCCTTTTTAGACAAAAATAAAGTCTCTATGTGCTGTTATTTTTTGTAATGGATAAAAAAAATAATTGGAATAAACACTGGGACAGGAATTCTAGTCCCCCCTGGCCACAGATGAGAGAAATCTCAGCTCTGCTGAACTCCACTCTCCCAGGGAGCCCTCCCCTAAGACAGGACGGAGGCATTAGGGGAAGGAAGGGCCAGAGGCAAAAAGCCACACGCACTTGTCTCTGCCATGGGCTGCAGACCGTGCGAGGCCAGCCGAGGCCTTGGGTCCGGACTGTGGCATCGTCTCCACGTTGCACAAGTCTGAAGCTGCTGGGAGCCAGGCCACCTGAGCTACGGATCTGCGAGAATGGCAGGCCTGCCACTCCCCAGTCCACCCCCAGATCCTCAGTCAGGCCCCCTGGGCCGCCTTCTGGTTTGTGCCCTTACCTCGGGTCATCAGGAAACGTGTCAGCAAGAACAAAGTCGGTCTGAGAAATCTGCACCTGCTATGGACCATGCTCTACCAGCACAGGTCACCTCACCCCAACCTTCCAATCTCCTCGCTTCACTTGTGACTCCTCCTCTGCCAGTGGAGAACTGGAGGCCCAGAACGTCAAGGACCTTGGCCACAGCAAGTAGGTGGCAGAGTGGGGTCAGCCCAGGCAGGCGAGCTCCAGTGCCCTCACCCTTAACCGAGTGAGGGAGGGCCCGGGGAGCAGGGGCCAGCCATGTGCCGCAGCTCATGGGGAGCCTAGCTGTGCCCAGGGCTCCCAGCCTCTCTTGGCCCTGATGGAGGCGAGCAGGACAGGGCAGAAGAGGGCGGGCTTCCCTGTCCCCGCTCTGTGAAGCCACGTAGGGGAATTCAGACACACTTGGGGTCTCACCCACTTCCCCAACTGATTAACAGTAAGACCTTGTGGAACTCTTTTAATCTCTCTGAGCCTCAGTCTCCTCATCTGTAAAACAGGGGCTATGATCCCTGTTTCGCTTTCCTGGAAGAATTTCTATGAAGGTGGATGTAACAAGTCTAGGGAAGTGAGCTGTAAACTGAGAGGATATGCCCTTGCTACTCGGCCTGAGGCCGGAGGACCAGGCCTCCCGAGAGCTTATTTGAAAGGCAGAATTACTGACTCAACATCTGCATTTTTACGAGCCCTCCAGGTAATATGCATGCGCCTGCAGCTGTAGGAGGCCCTGGTTGGTGAGGGAGACAGTCCTTGGAGGTTTTGGACCCTTGTGAGAAGGTCTGGTAACTTCTGGGGAGGGTGGAAACCAACGGGAAGGGAAGGCGTGAGAGGGGCAGCTGCAGGGAGCTCGGAGTCCACACCCCTGCTGGGGATGCTCCCCGCTCATCGCTCATCGACACCCCTTGTGTCTGCTCTGTGACTTAGTTCCTCACCTACGGAGGAAGCCTCCCCGTCCCCGACAGTGCGGTCCCCTCCCTGAACTCGCCCTGCCAGGAAGCGGCTCTAAACACGAGTGTCAAGTTAAACCACCCAGGCCCCAAACCACCTAGCTCAGCCAACCTACCCTTTTTCAAATACACAGCCGGAGAGTCAGGAGTCCCGTTCCTCACTGTCACCTGGCACCTAAGACTCCCGAAGCCGGTGGCCCCTGAGTTCCCCAGGGTGTCTTGATGCTGGAGATGGAAAGAGGATGCGTTATTATCCAGAGATGGTCACTGCAGTTCCACAAACATTCACCAAACTCTGACCGTGGCTAGGTGCTGGGGCTGCAAAGGTAAAAACAGACGATTCCTGCCTGTTAGTCTCTCCCCGTCTATTGGAGCACACCGATGCGGAAGCAGAAAATTCTGGCCCAGAGTGTTAGCTGCAAAGACACATGTAAGTCAAGAGGAGGTAATTACAGAAGTGGGAACGAGTAATTCTACTGAGAAAGGAGAGCTTGAAAACTTTCCCAGAACAAAAGTGAATCTGGGTGGGGTACTGACGTATGAGTAAGAGTTCATCAGTTGGAAATAAAAGAAGGGGGTTTTAAGCAAAGTAAGAGGCAGAAACGACGACAAAGAATTCTGTGGTGTTTTGGGGCTCCTGGTGGCTCTGTCGGTTAAGCCTCCGACTTCAGCTCAGGTCATGATCTCATGGTCTGGGAGTTCGAGCCCCGTGTGGGGCTCTGTGCAGACAGCTCGGAACCTGGAGCCTGCTTCCGATTCTGTGTCTCCTTCTCTCTCTGCCCCTCCCCCACTTGTGCTCTGTCTCTCTCTACTCAAAAATAAACAAACGTAATAAATAAATAAATAAATAAATAAATAAATAAATAAATAAATAAATAGAATTCTGTGGTGTTTTGAGGACTAGAGCCTGTGGTTCTTGGAGACTGTCAGTCTCGAGAGGGGGAATGGCGGGAGAGGACAGATGCAGAAGCATCCTTATGGGCACAGCTCGTGTCCAGTGAGGATCAAGGGAAGGTTTGTAAGCTTGGAAATGAGGTCAGACGTCCAAACGCCTTGCCATTCTCGCTAATCTCGGATCCCTCTTTCTGCCTGTTTCCAGAACTTCTGCTGGGGTTGGGGGGGCGGGGGGGGGGTGGCAGGATAAATCTGTTCTCATCAATTTGTGGTTTTTTTCCCAGGGTTCTGCCCCCCTCTCAGAGTTGCCTGAGTTTCCTGGCTGTGCGGTGGAGGGATGATGGCCTGGGGAGGGGAGCAGGGTCCCCGAGAGGGAAAGGGCCCTGCGCTCCTGAGAAGGGTGTGGGTGGCAGGTCCCAGACTGCAGGGCCCCCCGCCCCTGGAGGCGGTGGGGCGAGTGTGAGTTGGACGATACACCTGCAGCCTAGACCCAAACAAGGGGCTCCTGCCTTGGTAAAGGGTCCCTTGCACACCCCACACCTAACCCAGACACAAGGCTCCGAGGAGCCTGGCCCTGTGGCTGCAACACTGGGCAGCATAGACCGGCCAGGTCACTCCCCATCAATGACGACACCTGACCCCGTGTCTCGGGACAGCACCGAGAGCCCCGGGGCCCTGCAGGGGAGCCTGGAACGGCTGAGATGGCATTTCTTGCCTGCCCGTTAACAATACTAACAGCGGTGGTGACAGCTATTACAGTCACTGAGCTCTTACTCTGCGGCAGAAACTGTCGTGTGAGCTTCTCCACGTAGGACTTTACTCAATCCTCGCGATAACTGGGGTGCCATTACCACCCTGCATCATAGGCGAGGGCTCCGAGGAACCAAGGGGTGAAGGGCGGGAAGTCAGCAGTGGGGCTGGGACCCAAACCCGGGCAGCCAAGCTCCAGAGCCGCCTCCTAAAAACACTTCCTGCGAGAGGCTGTCTCTCGTGGGCTAAGGAGTTGGGGGGAGAGTTCATTCCTTTTTGGCTTTTTTAGTTTTATTTTTTAACGAGGAAGTGTTTTATTTCTTATTGACTAAAATCCATACTTGTCAGGGCATCGGAGGATCCAACGACTGATAATCTCCTACTCTGGCTCAGAGGAATGCGAGGTGCTTAGTAAGCACTCAATAGATGCTATCAGCTATCTTCTGCTATCACTAATAATTCTGCAAGCCGGGTCTGATCCCTGAGGGAGAGAGGAGTAGAATCTCCTTAGATCAGAGATGCCCAGGGACCTGGCAGCTAGCTGCCCAGGGAGCACCGTCACTGACTGTGACCTCAGGCCCCTCGACCACCAAGCGTCTCTGAGAGGTGTGGACAGAGGTGTCCCATTAGTAGGGTCGCTTTGACTCGGACCAGCCAAGGTGAGGGGACAGCACTTGGAAACCCCAGACAGCAATTAAATGCAGCCAGTCTGTACTGTCCCACAGCGTTGATGCCAGCGGGTCCTGGCCGACTATCACCAGTGTCCCAGCCTATCCTCCCTCCCCGCCCACCGGCCCCCATGTCCCCCTGATACATCTGAAGGCAGGTCTGGGCCATGATAGTGAAAAAAGTAATAAAGGCACGGCCATCCTCCCCAACATGCTTTAACCTTTAAACTCAAGGGATTTAACATTGCCTCCATTGCTGTGTGTATTGTGTTAGCTTCTCGAATCCTCACCAGAAGCCTGCGAGGTCAAGCCTCCGTGTTATAGATGAAGAGTTTGAGGTGAGGAACGTGCACGTGGCCTGACAGCCCCAAACGGACAAGGTTTGGGATTCAGTCTAAGACCCCTCCCTGCCTCCTCCCTAGATGCTGCAGATATAGACCTGGCTGGAGGCCTAAAATTCAGTGGTCCACCTTCCAAGCCCCTTCCTGCAATGTTGCTTATGAACACACACTCACACACCTGCACAGGGGCATGTGCTAAGGGCAGGCAATCCACCCGTGTCAGTGATGTCGCAAAACTGCTAACAAATCGACATGCCCTTTAAAAACGTGAAATGAATTACGTGCATCCACAGAATGGACTGGTAGGCTGCCATTAAAAAGAACAAGGTTCATTTTAAAGATGGAGAAAGTTAAACATTATGTGAGAAAATCAAGGTAGAAAAGAAGATGTAGTGTAAGATATTAACACGTAAGCAAACACAACAAGATGCTCATAAACATATAGAAATTTTCTGGAAGTTTCCATGAAAAACTGGACGGTAAAAATGGAGATTTGCATGTGGTTCGGAGCCAGCGTACCCTTCGGTCCTAATTCACAGTAACGGTGAAATTGCCAGCTTTGACCTACAGACACAGCAATTTCACGTGGTTCTAACTAATATTTAACATTTTTCTTTCTTAAGCTATAATCATATTTTACTTCTACAATGGAAAGGAATGCTGGGGTCCGGGACTCAGAGAGACAGAGGGGACTTAGGGCTCTGGACAACGTCCCTTCACGCCCAGTGCCCAAGCTGCCAGTGGGTAACAGAAGGGGGTGCTCATTGACAATCCCTCCGACCCATTTGTTAGGAAACGATTCTGCTCAGACGGACACTCCTCGGGACAGCTTCATCCCGAGCCATCACTGGTCCACCGGGGGATTTTTCCCAAGTCTCATCACTTTGAAGAAATGGACGCAACACGGGGTCAGCTGCTGACAGTCTCATTCCACCACCTGACCAGCCTGGTGTCCATTCAATCAGAGCATGTCTGACACAGAAAGGGCGAGACGCAGAACCCCCACACAGCTGCCATGCCTCACCTGAGCAGACGTTGTGCAGGCCATGTGGTTATTTGTCCAAGCATAGAAATCACACAAGACTTCTGACCCCGCTGTGGACACCGCAAGGAAGCTGCAGGCTTCATCCAGCGCACAGTCTGCAAGCACCACGGGACAGTCAGCGTGCCTGTCTCTCTCAGGTGATGCTGAGGGCAGGTGGACACATACCCCCCCCCACCGCCCCCAACACACCCCAACACACACACACACACACACACACACACACACACACTCATCCGTAACATGGACTTCAACGACCTTCAGAGACTGTAGGGTTATGAGATAATCCTTGTAAACATACATGCTCGATAAACACCATTGCTGTTATCACCCCTTTCTGGCCATGACATTGGTACAGACAGACGGCTCTCCTGACCCGGACAAATAACTCTACAAGGAACCGATGTCCGTCATTTCTGCTCCCTTACATTTAGCACAGCCATGTTCTCAGGACGTAGTATATGCATTATAAACTCTGAGGTGAAACTACGAATTGAATATACACTTGGGGAATCGACCCATTTACCAAATGTCTTGAGAAAGTGTATTTTCTCATTACAGTTTCAGTGGTTTTATTTGATTTGTCTTTCCCAGGTCAGCACAGAGTATTTTCCCACACGCCCGGCTCCCCAGCACCCCTTACCTGTCAAGCATTGTGTCAGTGGAGACTCAGAACCAGGGACTCTGGACCTGCCCGCCACAGTGACATCCGCACGGAAGGTCACCTTAGATTCTGGAGCCTTCTCAAATTTCTGCATCACTGAAAGGAAAGCAGAATGATGACATTGGACTCTGAAAGGCAGAAGGCGTCTCTACAGAGAAGCCAGGAAGAGTGCCAGGCCAAGAAATCACGTCTGTGTGCCTGTCTCATTCACAGTGCTTGGTCACACAAATGTCCCTAGGAGAGGAATTCCCTTTGAAAATAGTTCCAGCATGCTGCCTCATATCTGATGCAGAAAGCTATGTATTTTCATGTCTCCTTTTGCAACCTCATTGTCAGGAGGTAAGGAGAAATTTTAATATTATGCTAGTCCTTACCACTCATTTTCAATATAAATTCTATCTAAATTTATATTTTCAAGAATTCAATATAAATTCTATCTAAATTTATATTTTCCTGTCTTGATCTTTGAGTGCAAATTTTCTTATAATTATGCTATTGAAAGTTTTCCTTCCAGAAAACAATTTTTACTTCTTTCTGGAAAGAGGTAAGTTATCTTTTTTTTTTTAATGTTTGTTTATTTTTGAGAGAGACAGAGACAGAATGCGAGTGGGTTAGGGGCAGAAAGAGAGGGAGACACAGAATCCAAAGCAGGCTCCAGGCTTCGAGCTTTTAGCACAGAGCCCAACACGGGGCTCGAACCCACGAAGTGCGAGATCATGACCTGAGCCGAAGTCAGACGCTCAACCGACTGAGCCACCCAGGCACCCCAGAGGTAAGTTATCTTTTAAAAGACAAATAACACAGGCACATGTGGGTTCATGTAAATCTGAAGACGTGACACGTGGCTCAGGCGTTTTCATGATAGTAGGTGTTTAAGTGACATACTAGCATCTGTTTTTCTAGCTACCATCAACATGCCTGAATTCTCCACTAGGAATGACACAGTCACATGCTCCTGGAGCTAAACAGGGGAGAAGAAATAAATATAAGATCTCAAGGCGATGAGACGCGGAACACATTCTTGACCCAGCAAAAAAGCACTGCAGATAACTCTCCGGGAATGAGACTCATTTCCAAAACCAAAAATGCCCAGAGGTGTCAGCGTTTTGCAAATAACTCTCAGAAACCAAGCCTCAAAGTAGACCAGTATTAATTTTTTGCAGACATAATTCTAAACGTACAAAAGCACCCATTCTCTTACTTATCTGTTGCTTTATAAAACAGACCTGTGTCTAGATGGGTTTTTATCACGTCAATAAATTCAAGACCACCCAGCAACCTTTTTTCCGTTTTCGTAATAAATGCAGGAAAAAAAAAAGTTTATTGCTTTTGGGATAAAGTCGGGAGAAGGGGATACTAATATAAGAGACACAGCATGTTTTAAACCTTCACAAATTCTGATGCAGAAAATAATTCTGATTTTACAAGGTAGTCCTTCCGTGTTGATCACTCAAGTTGCCAAGTTCATGTGCTTGGCCCATAGTCAACTCCTCTGCTCTCCTCTCTTTCTCTCTTTTGTCTGTGTTTACACCCCTTGGTTATCTTGTTTGTAGAGACTGCAGGCTCCGGTCCAGCAAACACCACACAATATTCAGCCCTTTGTCCCTCAGGTGTAACTGGCACGGACAGATACTCCCAACATTGCAGGAGACTAAACAAAACTTGACAGGTCTCTCAATTTCCAGCTGAAGTCTTCCCAGAGGCTGAAAACGCAGTCACTTTAGCACTCCAGGTAGACAATCTGCTGGCTTCCGCAAAAGGGACCCTTCAGGGATGAAGGTCTCTTCACACTAGAGCATTCGGTGAGGAAGCTCATTGCCAAACAGAACAGAAACAATCCATGCACTAAGTTGCCAATAATTCCATAGAATACGGAGTTAGCTGGCAAATTTTTAGACATTCTATTGGTACAATTTCCCACCTGCCAAGTTTTGACTTAGCAGATATTTACAAATGTCTTGGAAAGCATAGAGGGTCAACACGAGAGCCATTATATGTGATCATGGCTACGCGTCCGTCTCTTTCCAAGACAAGGACAATGTTCTGGGAGTACGTGAACACCTCCTAGCTGGGACTGTGACAGAAACATGAGTTTCTTGTTTATTGGGTGGATGCACTGATGAACAGATGACTGCCAAGACCACCGCAACGCCCGAAAACCTGGAGAGAACCCTATGGAGACGACACCACCCCAACAGCAGCTGATACCTCTGGGCACCTGACGTGCGATATGGAATCTCTGGTGCGGGTCAACGAAAAGCAGTATTAGAAAACTGGGTCTAGACCTCTCTGACCTCAGCCGTAGCAATCTCTTACTCGACACATCCCCAAAGGCAAGGGAATTAAAAGCAAAAATGAATTACTGGGATCTTATGAAGATAAAAAGCTTCTGCACAGCAAAGGAAACAACCAACAAAACTAAAAGGCAACCAATGGAATGGGAAAAGATATTTGCAAATGACATATCAGACAAAGGGCTAGTATCCAAAATCTATAAAGAGCTCACCAAACTCCACACCCAAAAATCAAATAACCCAGTGAAGAAATGGGCAGAAAACATGAATAGACACTTCTCTAAAGAAGACATCCGGATGGCCAACAGGCACATGAAAAGATGCTCAACGTTGCTCCTCATCAGGGAAATACAAATCAAAACCACACTCAGATATCACCTCACACCAGTCAGAGTGGCCAAAATGAACAAATCAGGAGACTATAGATGCTGGAGAGGATGTGGAGAAACGGGAACCCTCTTGCACTGTTGGTGGGAATGCAAACTGGTGCAGCCACTCTGGAAAACAGTGTGGAGGTTCCTCAAAAAATTAAAAATAGACCTACCCTACGACCCAGCAATAGCACTGCTAGGAATTGACCCAAGGGATACAGGAGTACTGATGCATAGGGGCACTTGTACCCCAATGTTTATAGCAGCACTCTCAACAATAGCCAAATTATGGAAAGAGCCTAAATGTCCATCAACTGATGAATGGATAAAGAAATTGTTGTTTATATACACAATGGAATACTATGTGGCAGTGAGAAAGAATGAAATATGGCCCTTTGAAGCAACGTGGATGGAACTGGAGAGTGTGATGCTAAGTGAAATAAGCCATACAGAGAAAGACAGATACCATATGGTTTCACTCTTATGTGGATCCGGAGAAACTTAACAGAAACCCATGGGGGAGGGGAAGGAAAAAAAAAAAAAGAGGTTAGAGTGGGAGAGAGCTAAAGCATAAGAGACTTTTAAAAACTGAGAACAAACTGAGGGTTGATGGGGGGTGGGAGGGAGGGGAGGGTGGGTGATGGGTATTGAGGAGGGCACCTTTTGGGATGACCACTGGGTGTTGTATGGAAACCAATTTGACAGTAAATTTCATATATTGAAAAAAAAAATTAAAAAAAATGAAAAAAAAAATCCCACCCTATTACCGGAGCACTAAAAAAAAAAAAAAAAGAAAACTGGGTCTAGAATTAAAGGAAGGGGAGCTTACAATATTTCCAGGGGCCAAGGTCAGCGAGTAAACCACTAACTCCGTAGGTAAACTAAGGGTTTGCCGCAGGCAGTATAGAGAAGATGGAGGGGACCGCCCGGAAGAGACAAGGCAGGCAGTGCTGGCTCTGGAGTCGGCCCCCGTCCAAGTCCTTTCGCCACCACCCCTCATCGGCCCTGTGTCCTGGGGCACATTTCAATCTCTGAGAGCCCGGTTGTGTGGTTGCAGGGATTAAATAGAAGAACGTGGAAAACCTGGTATATAACAATTCAGTAAGTGACAAGTCCCTTTGCCCGCCCGCCCCCCACCCCCACCCCGACAAGGACACCTGCCTAAGTGCCAGGGCTTGTGAAACTGGCTACAGGACTTCTGGTGGCAGGAGAGTCCCCTTCCCTGATCACATTTAGGAAGGAATTTCAAACAGGCCCAGATAATAACAGCAATTCATTCATTCTGTCAACAAGCACCAGCCACTCTGGAATAGAACAGGAAGGTACCACTCTAGCCCCAAAGGATGATATTATCTGAATATCCGATGATATTATACTATCCAAAGGAGGCTAGAATCCGGAGAGGAGAGTGAGGTATGCAATTTTATTTTACTCCGAGAGCAATGCAGAACCACTGAAAGGTGGAGAGGGGCATTGCATAAACGGAATTGCCTTTTATTTTTATTCTTCTTAATGTTTATTTAATTTTGAGAGAGAGAAAGAGAGAGAGAGAGAGAGAGACAGAGTGCCACAGAGAGGGAGGGAGAGAGAAGATCCAAAGTGGGCTGTGTTGACAGGAGACAGCCCAATGTGGGTGGGACTCAAACCCACAAACCACGAGATCATGACCTGAGCCGAAGTCGGACACTTAGCTGACTGAGCCACTCAGGTGCCCCCAGAATTGCCTTTTAGAATAATTGTTGCAAAGCATTGCAGAAAAATGGCTGCGGGGGGGCCACCCTGGGGCAAGAGGACAAGGTAGGGGAGGTGACAGCATAATCCCTGTAGGGGGAAACCCAGGCCCGGACAAAGCGGGTGGAAAGGGCACCAGTCTCCCCCAGGGATACAGCTGACCTCTATACCCTTTGTTTTTTTTCTGGAAGATAAATGCCTCAAAATTAGGACTGCAATTCCACTCTCAAAGAGGAAGCTCCCCTCAAAAGCAAGCCGATTGGATTCCTAGAAGAGGCTTTTGACATGCCAGTCGGGACCCAGCTTAACATGGAAATCCTTCTGAAAATCCAGAGAGGGAGCAGTAAACTCCCTCCGAGCTTTGCATAAGAAGCCCGAGACTCCAAGACTCCAAGGTCCAATCTGGAGGCTATTCATCAGCCAGAGCCTCGGGGAGGCATCATGGAAGCTGGCAAGGCTAAGCTCTTCCTCATTAATGCTTCTGGTGCTACTGATGACACTGTCCTTTCTGCTCTGGGCGGGGGGAGGCGCGGGGGGGGGGGGGGGGGACTAGGGGCTGAACAAAGGATCTAAGGCTTTGCGAAATGCAGATTACAATCCTGGCAGCTGAGGCGGTGACAGGGAAGCAAAGAGGAGGGGAGTGAAAATGCAAGCACTCCTGTGCTAATCCCAGATGACCCAGAGTCACCAGGGCCTAGCAAACGGCTCTCCCCGCCTCTCCCTCATTTGTGATGGGCAGGTAAGATCGGCCTGCCTTGTGGCCTAAGGCACCTTCCAGCTTTAACTCCCCTGATTGCAGTTTCTGCCCAAGAAAAGGAATATTGGAAAAAATAATTAGACTCTCCTTGGATTTGCAGTTTATCCACAGGGACGCGCGCACACACACACACACACACACACACACACACACACAAAAGTCCTTGAGAATCTTCAGCGCTTTGCCAGAGAAGGAAATGATTGTTCTGAGCGTTAGAAAATGAAAATGTCTCAGGACGCCTGGGTGGCGCAGTCGGTTAAGCGTCCGACTCCTGGTGGCGGCTCAGGTCCTGATCTCACAGCTCGTGAGTTCGAGCCCCACATCCGGCTCTGCACTGACAGTGCGGAGCCTGCTTGAGATTCTCTCTCCATCCCTCTCTTTCTCTCTCACTCACTCTCCCAAAAAATAAACATTAAAAAAGAAAATGAAAATGTCCCTCTTGGATTTTCTCGAGTGTTGTATGTGATTCACTGCACCTGCTTCCCTAGAGAGCAGATAGGCTACGTGTGCAAGTGTGTGCGTGTGAGGTGTGTGTACAAGTGTGCGTGTGCATGTGTGCAGGTGTGTGCTTAATGAGGAAGCAGATAAATCCAGGTAGAAGCAGATCAGTGTCATGGAAAGAATGGGTTTGGGGGTCAGGTACACGCTGGCTCACGTTCTAGGGATGTTATATCCTGACTAATAAGTCGCTTAGACATTCACGCCTCTGTTTCCTCAGCTAAATAATTGGGGATAATAATATCTACCCCTCAGACCCACTGTGAAGTTCACCCATGACTGCTTGTCTAAAATTTCCGCACGGGGGCCTGGCACGTAGTAAGTCCGTGCACATCAGGTCCTCTCCTCACACGGAAACCTGAGAGACCCCGGCCACCGGCACCAGCTCCGCCTGGTCAAGGTTACAAAGGTAAGCCAGACCCCAGGCAGGAAGGCAACTAACTCTACGGAAAGGTAGGGCAGGGTCCTGAAGACTTAGGTCAGAATTAAAGGCACTTACAGGCTGTCTCCGCCTGCTCCTTGATTAACCGGAATCTCCTCCTTGTCCTGAAACATTGATTACCTCTTCCTGTCATGTCACCCCTAACACACCGACCCCCCTGCAAGGCAGGCATTAACAGCCCCATTCAGCAGATGAGGAAACTCTTGAAGGTGAGTGGCTTGCTCAGACGACATAGCTAATGGAGGGCACCATTGAGATTAAACTAGTCCTGACCCCACTCCCATCCCACCGAGCGCTCTACGACAGGTATCGATCGGTTCACCCAGGACTTTCCCACCCATCACCTCGTTGAAGAGCTGTGCCCGGCACAGGGTGGGGCTCAGTGGAGGCTGGTTGTCCTCCTAGGATGGTTTTGTTGACCCTGACATTGTCCCAGGAGGCAGGCAGGAGGCTGCTGGGGTGACTGAGGATCAGAGAGAGGTTGAGCAATTTGCTCTGGGTCACCCAGCAGGTAAGTTACAGAATCAGGACCAGCACTCGGGTCTTCCTACAACATCCAGCTGAGAGAGAAAAGCTGACCAGCTTTGCAGAGGCACAGCACCCACAGGAAAAGAAAACTCAGCTCGTGAATTATTTTAAAATTCATGGCTCACACACACTGAAGTATTTAGGGGTGAGGTTGCATGATGTCTGAAATTTGCTTTCCAAGGATCAAAAATAGAGAGGGAGAGAAAGAAAAGAAAAAGGAAGTGGAAAATGCTAACTTTTTTTGGATCTAGGTAACAGGTATTTATTTATTCATCTTACTATTCTTTCGACTCCCACGTAGATTAAAAATTTGCAAAATAAAATGTTGGAGACAAATGCATCTCCTACTTCTCTCCCTTTCTAGAAAGCCCTTGAGAGCACATGCCCTCTCCCCAGGTACACGGCTGATATAACTCCCAGCACATACTCAGACACTGGGATTCCGAGAGCGGGGCCTCCGTTTCCAACCACAGCAGCCTCCGTCCCTCGCTGTCCACGCAGAAGGCCCTCCCGCTGCCCCTGTCCCTCTGGCTGGCTCGGTACTGGCCGTCCTGGTCGCACTGCAAGCCCGCCTCACTCTTCTGACAGTCGGTGACACCTGAAGTGGAGAGACAGATGTACCATCACCGACGTGCTTCTGGGACCCCTCCCCTCGGGGCCCCCAGACTGCCTGTAGTTGACATCACATGTCCAAGTGTCTGATGCAGACACTCTCCAGAGTCAAACTCTTCAGGGTTCCCACCCTTTGGTCAAAGGATCTTGTCCAGGCCCCCTGTTGGGCCACTAAGACCCTGCGATCTGGCTCCACCTGTCTCACTCCATGCGCTCTGTGTCTCCACAGGGCACACGGCATTCAGTGCCCGGGGCACTCCCTCTTGCGGATACCGGACACCACACCCCAAACACAGGCTCTGCTCCTGGGGCTCCACCTCCTGGCGCTCATTCTCCTCCAGCTTCAATGGGTTACCCCTTCACTGCCTATCAGCCCTCCCCTCAGTCCTCACTTCCTCAGGGAAGCCCCAGGCTTCCGACATCCCACTGTTACACACTCCCAGCCACCCACACCTCTCCTCGCTGCTGGACCGTGGTTATTATTTCCATCTGTCCGTGTGAATGAACTATCCGCCTCCCCCTCAGTAGAAGCTCCAGGCCAGCAGGGACCTGATCTGGTTTTGTCCCTTATTGGATCCCAGTGCCTGGCTCAGGGTCTGACACAGGACACGAGCTCCCGCACTGCAATACCGGGATTTGTAGCAAGAAATATATATTTGGTCTTCCTCTCATTTCCGGCACAAAGCCCCTTAAATCTCCTGGCATTTCCTAAGTGGTGAAAGAGACAAAGGTGTCTTTTGTTACAGTATAGAGGTCACTTTGGGATGGCTCTTAAGGATGGAGGCTGATTGCCAGGAGAAGCAACTATGTGATTACGCCACTGAAGCTTTCGGTCCCTCTCCCTGACCTCCAATCACCAACGGCCAATGATTTAATCAAGCTTGCCTATGTAATGGAACGTCCATAAAACCCCAAAAGGATGGGGCTCTGAGAGCTTCCGGGTCGGTGAACACGTGAGAGGTGGGGGAGAGCGATGCACCTAGAGAGGCATGGGAGCTCCGCCCCTTTCCCCCCCCACCATGCCCCGTGCATCTCTTACCTGTTCCTCGGTCATATCCTGTTATAATAAACTGGTAACTTCGGTGAGTTCTTGGAGGCGATCTAGCAAATTAGTCACACCCAAGGAGGAGACCATGGGAACCTCTGACTTATACTCAGCTGGTCGGAAGTACAGGTAACAATCTAGACATAGGACCGGTGCCCGAGGGGGTTGTTGGAACGTCCAGTGTGTAACTTGTTCCTCAGAAGCACAGGTAGTAACCTGGACTTTCGATTGGGGATGGGGGCAGTGGGGTCTCAACCTGTGGGATCTGGTACTATCTCTGAGAGGATCATGTCCAGATTGCTTGTTGCTGGTCTAGGGAAACTACCCCCTACACACACACACACACACACACACACACACACACACACACACACCCTGGAATTGGGTACCGGAACCTCCCCCAAACAACCCAGTCAATAAATACTACCTGAATCCATGGATGAATACCTCTATTCACAGCCTTCAGCTATTTCTTCTGCCCAGAAGCCCCTTCTCCACCTGCCCCATGGCTAATCCCCACTTGTCCTTCAAGACGCAGTGCTAGCTACTACAAGATCATATAACATACATGTCCATTATATTATTAATTACACACATCATATTATTAATCAAACGTTATGTTCTTTTCCTATCAGACTCTAAACTCCCTGAGGACAAGGAAATTACCATCACTTGTCTCCTATATACCCAGTAAAAACTTGGCACAAAAAAAGAGTGCTTAATACATTTTTGATGAATGATACCGAAAGAGAATGTCTTGACATGGTTCTCCAGGGCTGGGAAGTAGGTTCAAAAATGTTCTTTCATGGCAGCCCAGAGACTTGAGAACATCTAATTTTCTATATAGTAAGACTATTAGTTATAGGACTAACCATTGATTAATTACAACATTTAGTAGAGAGATTACAAAGGCTACTTTAAAAATCTTTTTTTATGTTTATTTATTTTTGAGACAGAGGGACACAGAGCATGAGTTGGGGAGGGGCAGAGAGGGAGGGAGACACGGAATCTGAAGCAGGCTCCAGGCTCTGAGCTGTCAGCAGAGAGCCTGATGCAGGGCTCGAACTCGTGAACTACGAGATCATGACCTGAGCCGAAGTCGGACGCTTAGCTGACTGAGCCACCCAGGCACCCGGAGGAATTGAGATTCTAACAGCTATCCTAACACCAAAAGGAAACCGAGGAAATACTGTAATCACTCGGCATCACTTAAAGCTTGGCAGACTCTCCCGCCTCGTGCTTCTTTCCCATGATTCCATCTGAGAACACAGACCAGGTAAGACAATGAGCAGAACGATGACGCTGACAGTCCTGGAGGCATTCTTAGATACACACATACACAACGGCATAGACTCTACCCCTGACTCTGGAGCCTCAGCCACGGAAATCTGTTCTGTTCCTCAAGGAAGATCTCTGGGAGAGCGGGAATGATGCGACAGCCCCCCACTTCTGCATGGAGATGCAGTGAAAGCTCATCCCCGAAGCAGGATGAGGGTGATGCTTATGGTTCACCTTAAACAAGTTAATGGATTACACTTTGTTGGGGACTGAAGGTTTGTATCCCTCCAGATCCATGTGGGGAAGCGTTAACCGTCAACAAGGTGGTATTTAGAGGTGGGACCTTGGGTGATTAGGTTTAGATGAGGTCATAGGGTGGGGTCCCCACGATGGGATCAGGGCCCTTATAAAAAGAGGACGACACAGGAGATCCCTCACTCTGTATGTATGCACCAAGGAAAGGCCATAGTCTTTGAGGAAGGCCATAGTCTTTGAGGAAGGAAAGGCTATGAGGACATAGCCAGGAAGAGGGCCCTCGCCAAGAACCTGAACATACTGGTACCTCGATCTTGGACTTCCTGCCTCCAGAACCATAAGAAATAAACGTTAGCTGCTGCCACCACCCCGTCTATGGTAATTTGTGTGTAGCAACTGGAACTAAGACATGGTTTATAAGCACCCTATGAGTGGGGTATCATCGGCCCCATCTAATTAATAAGGAAGTTGACATTCAGAGAAAGAAGGAGGCGTGGCCTTGGTCATAGTTCCGGGGCGGGGGCGGGAACCAACCTGGGTCTGGCTGGTGTCAAACTTCAGGCTTCTCCTCTGCTCCCTGTCATTTCTATAGTGCCCCCCGCTCCCATAAACAAGGATCAACACATCGCATCGATCCCTTTGTAAGAAAGCCTTCCTCCAGCACTGTGATAACACTTCAATTCATCTCAAATCCATGGCTGAATCAATGCGTCCAAGCTGAGGGTGATGCCCAGATGTCAGGGACACTCTGCCTTCCTGGTGAAGAGTTTAATGTCTAGGAGCAACGTCAGACTCCTAGTCTATAAAATCCCTCTGGTTGTCTTAGAATTATCACACTATTACCATTTCTCTCCTAAAGAAACTTCCCTGGGGGCACCTGGGGGGCTCAGTCAGTTGAGTGGCCGACCTCGGCTCAAGGTCATGATGTCACGGTTCGTGGGTTCGAGCCCCGCGTCAGGCTCTGTGCTGACGGCTCGGAGCCTGGAGCCCACTTCAGATTCTGTGTCTCTTTCTCTCTGCCCCTCCCTCTGCTTGCAGTCTGCCTCTCCCTCTCTCAAAAATAAATAAAGATTTTTTTTAATTAAAAAAAAAAAAGAAAAGAAACTGCCCTTACCAGGGAAGTTGACTTGGTCTCTTTCAATTAATCATTTTAGAATTCTAAAATCTATTCAGATCTAAAACATTAATGGTTTGCTCTGCGTTGACACAGTTTCAGATGCACAACGAGGCGAGCTGTGCGCCCTTTTGCCAGGAAAAACCCAACAACACCTAGGTGACTATCACGTAGGCCGAGCGAAATCACATGACATATGGGAAGGCCACGCGTACCGACGGTCCTGACAAATTTATAGGGCCAGAAAGGGAATGTGAGCCACATAGTTGTAATGACTGGTAATGACTGTGGGTGGAAAATTTCTTCCATTTCTCAATCTGATAAGCTTGGCTTACAAAAATCAGAAGTTTCAGAAGCAGACAATGCCAAGATCAAAGGCCGGTTATGCCACTTATAGTGGAGGGACTCTGGCTAAATTACTTCTCTGAGTCTTAGCGTTCTTATACGCAAAAGTTGGGCCAATAATATTTACACAGAAGGGGATTTGATAGGATTTAAAACATCTGACCTAGATCCTGGCAGGGTACAGGCATACGGAGGTGGTGCCCCTTTGATCATTATGCTCTGCACCCACTGGGTCTCCACGGCCAGCAATTGTGTCCCCCTCCAAGAGACACTTGGCAACATCTGGAGACATGTTTGGTTGTTGTAACTGGGAGGGGATATGTTACTGGCATCTAGCAAGTAAGGGTCGGTGATGCTGCTAAATAAACATCCTGCCACACAGAACACGGTCCCCAGAATGAATTTTCTGTCCCCAGATTTCAACAGGGCCAAGGTTGAACCACCCTGCTGTGTCCCCATTGCGTGGTAGGGACTCTCTTTCAAGCGGGGACCTGGCGACACTTACAGTGAGTGTGGCTGAAAGCTCCAGCAGAAACGGTCGTCCTGCCCCTGGGACATGGGACACAGGCCACGCTCCCTGCCTGTTCTTGGTAGAATCCGACGGGACAGGGAATGCAGATCTCCTCCTGAAAATAACTTCCCTCAGGACACTTGACTGGAAAAGAGAAACAGAGAAATGATGTTAAAGAAAAGATCCTGGGGGCGCCTGGGTGGCTCAGTCGGTTGAGTGTCTGACTTTGGCTCAGGTCATGATCTTGCAATTGACAAGTTTGAGCCCCGCGTCGGGCTCTGTGCCGACAGCTCAGAGCTTGGATCCTGCTTCAGATTCTGTCTCCCTCTCTCTCTGCCCCTCCCCCACTCACACTCTGTCTCTCAAAAATAACATTAAAATGTTAAAAAACTTTTTAAGAAAACAAAGAAGAGATTCTGGCTTTACAGGTGTCACCTCGGAACACACAGGTCATGTGAAATCCCAGCAGCAGGACAAAAGCTCACTCACTGAACAAGTGCCCAGTGAGAATCGGCAATGTGTCAGACTCTCAGAGTCGAGGGTAAGCTGTGGGAAGGGTAGACGAGGCTCCGGCCCTTCAGGAGCTGACGGGCTAGTAGGATAAGAGGCTGTCCGGCAAGAACTTCAAATGCGGGTAAAGCGAGGCAGAAGAGGAGTGTACGTCAGTGAGGAAGGCCCTCTGAGAGGTGATGCTTGACACCAAACGATGGGGAGCACCCTGGGCAAAGAGCCAAAGAGCATTCAAAGCAGAGATGACAGCAAGTGCAAAAGTCCTGAGGCAGGAGTGAGTTCGGATTAGTCAAGGAACAGAACGAAAACAGCCAGACAAAGCCAGCTACGAGGCTAGAGCTTAGCAGACAAAGGGAAGACTGGGATGAGACGAGGTTTGGGAACAACTTGAAAGATGAGGGTCCATCGCTCAGTTGCCATGGGAACGCTGCCCCAACTGGAGGGCATGGTGGGGCGCAGCCTGGGGTGCAAGCTTGGGGGTTAGAAGGATTGGCTCAGGTCCCTCTCCCCGCGATACCTAAATGACTATGGACTTCCCGGAGGCTCCATTTTCTCCTCTGTGAAAGGTATTAATAATACGATCCCGTTGGAATGTAGTGATGATCATAATGCCAGACTCATATACACTCAACAAAATGGTCGCTATTTTGTTTTTCATTTTTAATTCCAGTGAGTTCAACTACAGTGTTATATTAGTTGCAGATGTACGATCTGGTGATTCAGCACGTCCCTGCATCACCTGGGGCTCATCATGGCATGTGCACCCCTTGACCCCCATCAACAATCTCCCCCACTGTCCCACCCATCATTATTTTTATACTTGAGGGAGTCCTTCCTTGACATCGGCCAGCCTCAATATCCACGCTGTCCAAACAGGGCAATTTCAACAATTCAGCACCCTCTCATTCGACTCATGCGGCCTCTCCCTGCCGGTTGGTCATCCATGGCGTTGCTCAGATCTGGAACCACGGTGAGGTGAGACACCCAGGGCACAGGATTCACGGAGGCCCTCGCTGTCGGGTTGTGGGGTTTCTGATTTACTCAGAAATACCAAGTATGACCCTGAGAGGGAGGCCTCTGTACATCACGCCCCCTGGAGGCCTCACTGGCCTCGTTCCTCACCTCCCTGTGCTACCCTGTTAATCTGCAGATTCTCAGTGCTTTCTGCCCCCTCTGATTCTCACATTTCTAGTCCTTTCTCATCTGTTCCTCTACTACGATCTGGGCTGAGGAACCAGAAACCCCAACTAGAGAGACACATATCTCCCAAGAGTTGTTAGGGTCCGGGAGCTCTAGCTTAGGAAAATGCATAAATTTGGCCACACTGATACTGATGGCTCAGAGAAGGGGTGGGGAGAAAAGAGGTTCTTTTTGCTTTCTTTCTCGGTTCTGGGCTGTGTTCCCAAGAGTTTGCCAAATGACTTCCAGAAGAAGCGAGCTGTGACCCAGTGAAGGCGAGAGCTGGAAGCCTGTCTGCTCTTGGGACCCCTTCTCTGGGCCCGGCACTCTGCTGTGGGCTTCATGGCCATAACCACAGCACACCCGTGAGTCGGTGTTTTACCCTCATGTCGCAGATGAGGAAGCTGAGCCTTGGGACATTCATGCATGACTCCCTGGCATGCTTCATGCAAAGGGCTGTGGGGAAGGAAAATCACAGGTCACACCAAGCATGGTGTCACGATCCTCTAAGAAAGGTACCCTCCTCTTTCTAGACTGGAAAAAACTGAAGCTCAAGGTCAAGGTGGGCCAGGCGATAAGGTGAAAGAGGTGGCATTTGAGCCCCATTCCCTAAAAACCAAAGCCTTCTCTCCATCCGCCAGTTCGAGCACCTTCCCTAGACAAAAAAAGTGAGCCGGACGTGGGGAACTTGGAGCCAATGTTGACTCAACCGCCATCTCTTACACACACACGCCCGGCACGTCTGACTAAATCAGAAACTCGGGGCACATCTTGGAAACCGAACGATGTGTTTTCCGGTCTGCCCCTGAGCAATTAACCCCCTCCCCCAGACAGTGGGGTTTCATTACTCGTATGAGTCAGGTCCCTGATCATCTCGAGTATTTTAAGCCGAGGACGCGGACTATTTTTTCAAGTGGTCTCCAAATTCATCACTAAGGGAAAGCAAAGCCTCTTCCACCGGTTCCGGCTGCCGTGCCTCCAAACCCGAGGGGTGGGTGGGGGGCAGAAGGAGAGAGCGGGGACTCACTTTCATTGTCAGCTCAGCCACTTGCAGGCCTCACGACGATGCTCGAGGAACCCGCGTCCTGCTTCTCTCTGCCTGTGCCGTCAAAGCCTTTCCACCCACGGGAACGCCGTGCTCAGGTCAGAGTGAGGCTCGATAGCCTCCCCCCTCCCCCGGCAGGCGTGGGCTCTCCAAGACCCCTCCGTCCACAGCAACAAGTTGGCACCCATCTTTCAATTAACTCCCTCCGCGAAATCGTCAGAAACTCCTTTGGTCTCGGTGCCCTCCTTCATAAGATGAGACAGTTTGGCCTATTGGAATTCGAGGGCTTCACCAAGCTTCCGGGTCAGGCCATCCCTCCAATCACCCTGTCCCCATGGGCCCCCAACCATGACAGCCATGCCTCTGCTGACGAAAAGTATCCGCGAGGAAGTGTAACAGCACTTCACGCCCTCAGCCCGCTCCGCTCCACCCCGCGCCTGGCCCTGTCACTCTCCGGCCTGGAATTCTCCCCTGGCACCCCCAGCAGGCCACCCCTGGCCGGCCCCAGGCCTCTCCCTCCCTGGCTCCTGCCTATCTCTCTGAGAGCCGCCATATCCCCACACACCCCACTCTCCAGCCATACAGACCACCGGCTCTGTCATCATTCGGCCACAGCTTCGTGACTCCTTGCGCTAATCTCCACTTCCGGAATGCTTTTCCGCACGGTAGCACCCTCAGCACACAGGAACACGCACGCACACACGCACACACATGCACACACAGATGCGTGCACACCCCACTCCTTGCCTGCTCTTCCCTGAGCAGCGATTCCGACGCACCTGGCATCCCAGCGAGCCTTCCCTGACCCGCCCGGACAGGGATGGAGAAGCCTTTGTCACTGACACCTAGCTGGCTCTTCATTTCTCCCTCCCCACCTAGACTGTCAGTTCTTTGAGAGTGGAGTTCTGGCCTTTGCTTCCATGACTACGAAACCTGGGGCTTAACACCTAGGTATGCTTTGAAAGCTTCGATGGATGGATACCATAGATGGGAAGAAGGCAGGAAGAGGGAAGAAGGGAAGAGGAAGGAAACAAGACGTAACATGTTACTTCGGGGGAAAAAAACACCCGTAGAGAAGGAGCTCCGTTCGAAGGACTTGTAGTGAACGAAAGTTAATGTGGTCCAGAATGGAGAACGGAAAACCCGGACAATTTCTCTGAGATTCCCCTTACTGGACCAAACGGGTATGGAAGCCGCCAGCAGGTAATTCTGAAGGGAAGCCACGTGGTTGGCCTTGAGGCAAGAGGGTGGACATAACTGACCCCGTCGAAGCTGCAAACAGAGCCCGGGCCTCCTCTGCAGGATTTGTTCCCGGGGTAAGAGCCGCCAGGCCTGCGTGAGTCACAGGAGGTGGATGTTCCCCACCCCCAGCCCGCACCGGCCCCCAGTCACTGCCCTCCGAGGGGATCATGCAGATTAGCCGCCCCCGGAAACGATACACAGAAACCCTGCTTCGTCTCCCCAGGACAATGCTCTGCTTGTAGTCCCACAGCTGTGTCCCAGATGTGCTTCAGAAGGAGAAAGGGCCAGTTAGAGGAGCTGCAAGGACCCAAGGGCATGATTTCACAAAGAACCCCCTTGTTGAGAAGAGAGCCGTGTGAGGCAGGGGACGAAGAATCGGGAATCGGGAGAGCTGGGTTCAGATCCCAGTGTGGTCAACGAAAAAGGCCATTCGTTGAGAGGCCACCAGGTAGGAAGAGGTGCACTGACTGCATCATGCCAGGCGAACCACAACCCCCGGGAAACAGGTGTTATCATCCCTCTTCTTCAGAGGATGCCTCGTGAGGGTAAGTGATGTCTCAAGAACCCACGCGGGGAAAGTGTCGGAGCAAGGACTCGAACCCAGCTCCCCCTGACGTCAAAGAGCAGTCTCCCAATACTCCTAACTCTTTGCGGCTGGCTGCCTCATCCAGACAATGGGATTGATAATACCTGGCCCTCTAGACCGGAGAAACCCAATGAGGCCCCAGCACGTATTAGAAGTTCAATAACAAATAGATATTATCATCAGCACGGGAGAAAATCCAGGACTCCCAGGGCTGGATTTTCGTGAATTCCATTCCAGACCTTTCTAACTATTTGGAGTAAGGAGGCAGGGCTGCATGGCATGATCGACAATTCTTCTGAGTCACGAAAAGCTACAGCGGCTAAGAAACAGAATGTAGGTTTATCTAGAGTTAGGATTGGCAACCTGTAGCCCGTGGGCCAAATTCAGCTCACCTTTCTGCTTAGCGAATAAAGTTTTATTAGAATACAGCCACGCGGGGTGCCTGGGTGACTCAGTCAGATGAGCGTCCAACTTCGGCTCAGGTCATGATGTCGTGGCTCGTGAGTTCGAACCCCATTATCAGCCTCTGTGCTGACAGCTCAGAGCCCAGAGCCTGCTTCGGATTCTGGGTCTCCCCCTCTCTCTGTCCCTCCCCTGCTTGCACTCTGTCTTGCTCTCTCTCAAAAATAAATAAAAACATTAAAAAAATTTTTTAATAAAAAATAATTAAAAAAGGAATACAGCCATGCTTTTCTCCCTACAGTGGATGAGTTAAGTCATCGAGACAAAAGCCACAGGGTCTGCGAAGCCTAAAATACTTGCATTCCGGCCCTTTATGGAAGAAACTGGCCAACTCCTGTCTTGCAGCAAATGTAGCCCAGAAGAACCTGTCATTCAGTCGAATTTCCAGGCCACCCTGTGGTTCCCAGTCTCTCTGAAGCCACCCTGAGTTGTGGCCCCCACTGGTTGACATCCTTCAGACAAGACTGTTGAGCTCTGAACTCAGCTTCCCCTCCTTCCTCCCAGTGGAGCTGGGCTACCCATCCTGTCAGGCAGGAAGTAATAATCTAATAATCAATAGAGTTCCCTAGAAGGAAACTTAGGATCCTATTTCTGGACCAGCGCTTTCTGTTACATGCAGGGAATGGGCCCTGGGAGGGAATGTAAAGGCAGAGCCAGTCACTACAGCCCTGTGACCTGGCCCCTGACCAGCACCTGTCCCATGTCCTGTCCCTCCACCCCTGGCCTCCACGCTCCAGGATGTACACCCAAATGGGGTTCCCAGACCCCCTTCCCAGCACTACCTGGGTGACCATAAAATCAGACTCCTGCCCCTGCTCCTCCATACCCAGCCCTCCCACACACGCGTGCCCTTGGCAGTAGATGCCGGCTTCTTCACGGTCAGTCCAAGAACACAGTGGTGGGTGTTCTGAATGCCTCAGTCACTGTGACCCTGCTTCACCCACCCTGGCAGGGGGCACCTTCCACCCCTGCTCCTACTTCTCATCCTTTCTGTTTGGGCAGCTCTGTGAGGCAGGAAGAGCGGGGGTTCTGGCCCCAGAGGACCTTGGGTTACTCAGGCACAGCCAACTGGTTCCACGAACCCGAGTCCCTCCTTTGAGTCGGCCCTGCCCTGGACCCTAGAGATGCTGTATCCCCTTTCGTCTGAGCCTCAACCCCTTCATCTGTCAAATGGCGGAATGACCCGTCACTGGGGGCCACTGTGAGCAGTAAATAGCTGTGAAAGTGCCTCGTAAACTACAAAACCCTCTGTAAATATCAGCAGTGAGTGAACCGGGTGCGTTTCTGGCTTCTGTGTTAAGATTTAGCTGCATCTCGGGGCATCTGGGCGGCTCAGTCGGTTGAGCGTCTGACCCTTGATTTCGGCTCAGATCACGATCTCATGGTTTGTGAGATCAAGCCTGCACTGTCACTGCTTGGGATTCTCTCTCTCACGCTCTCTCTCTGCCCCTTCCCTACTCATTCTCTCCTTCCTCGCCCCCCTCTCAAAATAAATAAGTAAATTAAAAAAAAAAAAAAAAAAGAATTAGCTGCAACCTAAATCCAACGTGGACTTTAGAGCTTGGCATGGGCTTCACAAAAGGAAAGGTCATGTAGTTCTTGTGTTGGAACCAATATAAATAACGGAAAAATAAATAACCGAGAAACATCTCCCCTTGCTTCTTCAGCTCCGCGACAATGCCTCTCTGTCTCGTGCCACGTGGGCGGAAGTCTCCTCGTTGCGAGCCCTTGGAAGTAGGAGGCCGAAAAGACAGCCACATCCTGATCCGTGGGCGCCGCAAACACGTTAGGCTACACGGCAGAGGGAAACTGAGGCCACACATGGAATCAAGGTTGCTAACTGGCTGACCCTAATATAGGGAGGGTGCCCTGGATTGCCCAGTTGTGTGTGACCACAGGGTCCCCAGAAGGGACAGATGGGAGTCCAAGGAGGTGTGATTTGAAGCGCGTCCAGAGAGCTACTATGGTACTCTCGCTTTGGGGATGAAGGAAGAAATATGGGCAACGTCACATCTAGAAGCTGGAAAAGTCAAGGTAACAGCTTCCCTCTGGCAGGAAGGCAGCCTTGCTGACTTCTTGGTTTTAGCCCAGGGAGACCCGAAGAGGAATTCAAACCTGCGGAACCGTATGGTAATAAACGTGTGCCGTTTCAAGGCACGGAGTTTGCGACGATTTGTCGCGGTAGCGACAGGAAACTCGTGCAGCTCCCGTTCAAGGGATGTGCCGCTGCGTTCTCGAAAAAAAACCACTTCCAAAGCTACTTGGGGTAAAGGCCAGGACGGCAACCCCAGTAAACCTCTGTCAGAAACCACCGCCCCTGGGTGGTAAAGCCCTGGGCTGATCAGTGGCCACTCGGACCCGATGGTGAGTGACACGGTGCCATAACCAGACTAAGAGATGTTGGGGGGTGCACGGGGCCGACGTCAACCTTCTCCACAAAGACAGTGGGGCCCGCACCCCAAAGTCCAAGCGGGTCAAGAATGAAGAAGAAGGGTCACCTCAACATCAGGGGTTCCTTCTGCCATGCCACCCGTGCCTCCGGTTTCAGCTACTACCTAACGGTAATGACTCCGTGCCCACGCACGGCGGGTTACCGGGAGACCTGCCGAGTGGCTAAACGGATGATTCTCCGCTCTCTAGGTGCGGAGGGACCGCCTCCAGTGCCCTGGTGGCCTTTTTCATAGCTTCGCGTGTCCAAAAACAGCAGTCCCAGGGCTGGGCAAGGACCTACCACACCCCGGTGGGTCCCGAGGGGCACTGCCGGTGGCCAAGACTTGGTGGAATCCTTCCAGGCACCCAAACCATGTCCTGGGAGAGGTGCCGAAGCCGTCTTCCTGGAGGAAGTAGATGGAGGGGTCTGCTGGGAATGTCTTGGAATCCAGATAAAGCTGGAACTCTCCACTTTGGATCAGATCCGCGAAGCGTCCGATGAGATCCTTGCCGACTAAGGCCTCCTCTGTAAGACACACGATGAGGCAGGAATGTCACATTGTTCTCTGCAAGGCCCGGGGGGGGGGGGGGGGGTGTCAAGGGGCAGAGCCACCCAGAATGTCCACAGGGAAAGGGGATGTAAGCATTGCCGGGTTTCTCATTTTACAGGGGGAGACATCGAGGCCCACAGAAGGGGACAGACGGGCCCAAATTCAGTCAGAAGCACTACTGAGACTTTAACCCAGGTCTCTAGATCCTGCCATTTCTGTGGCGTCAGTATGATCCCCACTGGTACGAGCTATCGTGTCTTCAGTCACGAATTTCAGGCGCACCACGTAGATACACGGCTGTCTTAACCTGTGGCAAGCCACCGTCTCTGAGCCTCGGTCTCCCCATCTGCAAAAATGGGGCTGGCAATGCTCCTCTTGCAGTTGGTGACGATTATGAGGGAGGGTGTGTATGATGGGGACGCTCAAAGAGAAGCCGGAGCCTCCGGGAGGCAGTGGTTAGTTAAACGCCAAAGCGGCCTCCCGCTGTTGACCCCTAAGTATTTCCTAGGAAGAAACCAGATGAGCACGACATCTGCAGCTGGGACGGACCCCGGAACGCCATGAACATCCATGCTCTGGCAGGCTCCTGTAAAGCCCACCCAGGGCCCGAAACCACAGTCATCAGCATGGACACCAGGAATAAGCATCTGCTCTCTTGGCAGCTTCAGACATACTTGAATTGCCCAGGGTCTTTCCAGAAGAAGATGAAAAGGGACCCCCAGCCCCCCCCGGTAGCACAGAGGTCATGCTGCAGCCAGTCCTGACCTTGGGCGTTTGGCCACTGGACCGGATGGTAGGAGAGCAGGGGTGGGGGCTCCCCACTCTCCGGTCGGCGATATGGATTCTGTCTACACTGGCTCCCAGCACCATCACAAAGTCCACTCCTTGGATCCTTTTGCTCTCTCAATCCATCCACACACCTGCCCCACTTTACACAGTATAATAATGGGTTTAAATAGTGTCACTGGTCTGAGATGTTTTAGAATTACAAGTGCGCAGAACATAGATTATAAACCAATACAGACTGTCACCCTCCTCCTCTCCCCTGCTTCACCCCTGTCTCCCCGTCGGTGCCCAGAAAATCAAGAGAAGAATTTAAAAGTGTCCACATAAGTATACTCAGGTGATATTATTTAACTGTAGTAAGCCGCTAACAGAACATCGTTCATTTTTGTGGTTGTTTTTAAATTTTTTTTAACGTTTATTTATTTTTGAGACAGAGAGAGACAGAGCATGAACGGGGGAGGGTCACAGAGAGAGGGAGACACAGAATCCGAAACAGGCTCCAGGCTCCGAGCCGTCAGCCCAGAGCCCGACGCGGGGCTCGAACTCACGGACCGCGAGATCGTGACCTGAGCCGAAGTCGGACGCCCCACCGACCGAGCCACCCAGGCGCCCCTTATGTACTTTTTAATCACTGGCGCCTCCAAGGGCCAAGCACGTCATCCTCTCACTAGATCCTCGTAGGAAGGCATTACAGGCTCCACTGGCATGTGACAGATGAAGAAACTGAGTCTCAGAGAGGCTGCATGCCATCAAGGCAGAAGCACAGGAAAACATACCGATGTCACGCACATCAGGAAGAGAGGCTGGGGCAACGTCCTGGAGCCGCAATTTCCACGTGACATTCACTCCTAAACGCTCGCCACTCACACATTCCACCTGCACCGTGGAACCATCGCAGACGGGAATGGAAACGGGGCTCCCAAAAGCCTTTGCCTGCATGGAGACAGATGCCTTTAGTTCTAGAACGCGGAGTCGGGAGGCAGCTTCGCTGAGCCCACACCAGGCGCCAGAACGAGGCGGATGCTACTTCCTTCCAACCTCCCGTCAACCCACCCGAGGGGGCAAAAGGCGCCATCAACCCCCTTTGCCTCTGAGAACCATGAGGGTCCAGTCACCTCCGCACAAGTCAAAGTTCATCCCGGTTCACGCCGGATTCTTTTTTCCCTGTTGCATTAGTGTATTACTGATTAAAATCCGTCCCGACCACTTTAACTAGCGTTTGGCTTTGTTCGTCTTTGACAATCCTCAGGGCCTACAATCATGCCCAGCCTGTAACAGGCACTGAAACATTTGTTACATGGAAGGAGGAAAGAAGGAAAGAAAGAACTTGGTGCAACGAAAGAGTCTAAACAGACCTGGATTAGCTATCCAACTTGGGCAACTCACGTACCCTCAGTGCGCTTTAGTTAATACACTTAGAGATCAAGGGCCACTAAGGCCCACTGAGCAGGGTGCTGACGTACTTAGAGACAAGAAATGCACAATTTCTAGAATGGTTCCAGGGACACAGTCAGGGCTCAACAATGAATAGCTGTCACTGCCATTGTTGCCAAGTGCATTTCTTTGAATAAAAGGGGGCAAAGTATGTTTCTGTTTGTTTTAGAATCACGACTGTCTGTATCTGTTTTCGTGAAAATGTACGTTCTGCAAAATTCTTAGCATGAGGTGTTAAAACTGCGTTGCTCTCTGAGCTAACCAGCTTGGAGCAGAACGAGTCACTTATTTAATTGAGTGACTTTTATTTATTTATTTTTTAATGTTTATTTACTTCTGAGACAGAGAGAGACAGAGCATGAGCAGGGGAGGAGCAGAGAGAGAGAGAGAGAGAGACGCAGAATGCAAGGCAGGCTCCAGGCTCCGAGCTGTCAGCACAGAGCCCGACGCGGGGCTCGAACTCACGGACCGTGAGATCGTGACCTGAGCCGAAGTCAGTCGCTCAACCGACTCAGCCACCCAGGCGCCCCTAATTGAGTGACTTTTAAAGACTCCCTCTGTGAATACTTGTGACTTCAAATCACAGAAGCCTTTGCCTATTACACAGCTAGAGACTCTGGGAGGCAGCATCTTCCTTCCAGGGGGAATCCACAATGCCTTCCGGCAGGTTTGGTCAAGACACGTCCGGCACAGTGGTTCAGGGTGTGCATCCTGGCGTTTCAGCCTTCCCGCACCCCGTTCCCGGACTCTTCCTCCGCAGGTGCTGGTAGGACTGCAGGGGCGTTCACAGCTCTGTCCCCAGGTCATCTGCCCGGCTCCACCATCCCCAGCTGTGTCACTCTGGACAATTACGTTAACCCTCCAGGCTTCAGCCCCCTCACCCACAAAACGGGAACGGTAACAGGATCCCCGCGAGCATTGCTAGCCCGTGCCAACAGCGCACGGGGCTCGCCACACGTTTGGTTTGTCACCTTTATGCAGAAAGGAGCGCCGGGAATGAGTGCGGATTCCATCCCTGCCGCTGCGGAATTAGCCTTGGCCAAAGGTCTCTCTCGGGGTGAACCCCGGTTTGCCTATCGGTAGAATGAGTGGGAGCGGGACCCTAGGTTCCCTTGAGCCCCGAGGCCCCCGGACACGGTGACCCCGAGCCCAGTCCGAGCCCCCGCCCGCGCGGGAGGCCAGGCGCACACCTGGATCTGGCAGAAGCCCCGGGCCACGAGCTCATCTGATATGAAGACCCGGAAAGCCGTCAGCAAGCCCGCGTAGTCGGCGCTGCACATCTTGCCTGGCGGGAGCCGGAGCAGGACCCGCGCTCGGGTCTGGACGGTCTGCCACAGCTGGGGCCCTGCAGGCAAGCGCCAGAGGTCAGCAGACGCGGACAGCAGACCCGTGAGACTCTCCTCTTTGGTTTTGCCTCTGCAAAAGGAGCCCTTCTTCGTTTAGCTCGGAACGCACAAGCACTCCCAGCTTGCACGGCTCCCTTCCCGGCACGGTGGTTTCTCTCTGAAATTACTGAGCACGCACCCTCCCAGCGAGCTCAGTCTGGCCTCGGCCTCTAAACCAGGCTGCTTGACATTCTGGGGCGTGGGGGGTGGGGGGCTGGACATTCTTCTTGGGAAGCCTGCCACATTACCTTGCATTCCAGCAGGGCCACCGCATACGATGTTGCCAATTAAGAGGAGACCCCACAGACTGTATGAGAGACGCACTCTAAGGTTGCTCAGTGCACAACCTGCACAGTCGTACACGGTGGCCCTGCACTTAACTGTAAGAGCTCGAGGCTCGTGCCCCTCTTCTCCCAAGTGCCTGGCTCTAGAGCCAGTCTTGACAAGCCCGGTCTTAATTTCAGCTTAGGCCACTTTGTCACAGCCAGGGGGACAGACCACTTATTTGTCCAAATCATACTGACCTTTTTATGGATAACATTTTCTATCCCAGAAATTTGCCAGAAATACTGCCTTTTGACACTCTGCGAACCCCCCGGAACCTTGTGACCGTCCCAGGATCTGGGTCTCCCTCTCTCTCAGACACCACCCCATTGCCCTGGGCAGACCCAGTGCCCGGTCCCGGCATCCGCCCCTGCTCTGCCGGGCTGTGAGTAACTGTGGCCAGCCTTAGCCAAGGCAGAGGCAGTCAGAGCTCAATGCTGCCTCACAGCTGTGGGGGTGTAAGAACAGGTTCCGTGGGAGAGCAGGGAAAAGGGGCTCTGCCCATCTTCAAACAGGGCCCAGGCGCACACTGACCAGAACTGGTGCCCCCCCGGAGCAGGGTCCAGCCCCAGATCTGCCAGGCATTAGGTGTGGAGCCCCAGATGGACCCGGGAGTGAGGCCAGTGAGTCAGAGTCCAGACAAACAGCTCTGAGCTTGTCAACACCATCGTAGCCAATAAGGCCATTGGAACACCTACCTCCTGAATACACTTCTGTATCCAAGGCATCCCAGGAAAGCCTGAAATGATGGCAGTTCTCCCAAGGAGCAGATTGTCCCAAAAGAAAGCGTAACCCTAGGAGTCTGTGAAACACATCTGCTCCTTCTAAAAGAAAATGCTGGGGCACCTGACTGGCTCAGTCGGTTGAACGTCCGACTTCCGTGATCTCGCAGTTTCTGAGTTTGAGCCCCGCATCGGGCTCTCCGCTGTCAGCCTGTCAGCGCAGATCCTCTGTCCCCGTTTCTGCCCCTCTCCCACTTGCGTCCTCCCAAAAATAAATGAGTGTTTTTTAATTAAAAAAAGAAGAAAGAAAGAAAACACTTTATTGGGCCCCCTCTCCTGTTCCTGATGCCGCCTGGCTCACCGTGGAAATGCTACCCTCGGGCGGGGAGAATGCAGGTAGGTGCTCAGCCCTGAGCCCCAAGGGGGAAAGCAGGGTGCGGGGCAGACACTCACGCTGGCAGGCGTGGGGCTGGGGCGGCTGTGACACCCAGCGTCCCTCCTCGAGGCCACATAGCAGGGGCCCTGGTGGGAACGCGCTCCAGTAGCCCCGGAGGCATCGCAGCTGGCACCGCTGGATGGAGGATCTCCCGGGGCCCGCGGCTCGCTCACACAGGATCGCTCCCCCAGCCACATCCGACGTGTTGAACGGTAGCGGGCACTGGGGGCCTAGAAGGAAAGAGGGCCGCTGTGGGTGCCACTCGCACAAGGGGGGCCTGACGTCTCGCCTTTCGCCCTTTCCCAGCCTTGACCTCCCTGGGCCCCCTCCCTCCCCGCCCTCCTCTCGGGTGAGCCCATCCTCCTGCTTTAACAGACTCCTGAGCGCGCCCTCTCCCACATCTTCGTGTCCAGCTTGGGTCCCCGCAGCTCCTTCCCATCTGGACATCCAGTTGCCAGCGGGCCTCTCCACCCCAGAGCCAGCACACCCGACCTCCTCGCCTGCGGCCGCGTCTCCCCCAGCTTCGGTGTCCCGAGCTCCACCCATGACGAACCCCAGTTGTCCCAAGCCACACATGTGGCAGCACCTCAGATGGTCCCGTCCCCTCTGCCACAGACCAGCGAGGGCTACAGATCACCTGTCCCGACTTTTCATCTCCATGCACTTCCTTCCTTTAGGGTCAGCCACCGGTTCCCAAACTGCTACCTACGGAAGCTTCTGCACCAGGCTCCCCGCCTCCGGGATCAGACAACCCATCCAGTCCCTGCTGTCAGCACAGAAGCTGCAGCGAAGCTGGACAGGGCTCTCAACTGCCCTGAGGGCCACTGACCCACCATTCCCTCTCCTCTCCTCTCCTCCCCTCCCCCCTCCTCTCATCTCTTCTCCTCCTGCCGCTCTACCTTCGCGGGTCTCCCCTTCCCTGATCGTCCCATGCCCTTCCCTCTGCCTGCCCAGCTGCCTAGAATATTCCTTTTTTTCAAGCCTCCATCATCAAGTCAACATCTCCTGCCTTCTACACCTTCCACGGTTCCCCAGGGTGAACTTAGCGAGCTCTCAGGCCTCCTGCTGTGGACCTCCATGCTGTCAGTCATTCGAGACTCATCATGTGCACGCTGGTCTCCCCACTGCACGGAGCCAGGGAGGAAAGAGGGCGCCCCTCCCTGTTCACCCAGAACACAAGCTCCAGGAATGTACGTTAAATAAGTGGCTGAACGAGTAAACGAAAGAACAGACACACTCAGTGGGATCATTGAGCGCCCTATAGCGAGTTAATTAACCTCTCTGTGACTCCGTTTTCTCACCCATAAAATGGTGGGGACAGAGATATTGCCTACCTCCTAAGGATGGTGTGAATCAAGATGGGTTAAGGGACAGAAAGAGCTTAGAGGAGTTACTGGCACATGACAGACGAATAGCCATTAATGTGAGTCCTGATGATGAGGATGACGATGATTGTTATCAACAAGAACACATCATCGCCTGCACTGGGAATTTCAGGATATGAATTAGCCCTTTCAGAGCAAGGAAACAGCTCTTGGGGTATTACAAGGGTAAGCTTCCTACACCCGTGATGTCTGGTATCTACCACGAATTGTAGGGCCTGGGAAACTCTGTCATGATTGACACTTAATTTACCTTCCTCAAAACAAGCCTATGAAGTCGGCAGCCGTGGCATTTTCATCCTCCTTTTATAGATGAAGAAATGGAAGTCTAGAGACACAGGGCCAGGACTTGGGCACAGGTCCTTTGAAACTAACCGCTACCCTAGCAGACAAGGGCCACACTTCCCCTTAGCCTGGTGCTGTTTATTTTTTCAAATATTTTTTTAATGTTTATTTATTTTGAGAGAGAGAGACAGACAGAGCACAAGACCAGGGGAGGGGCAGAGAGAGAGGGAGACGCAGAATCCAAAGCAGGCTCCAGGCTCCGAGCTGTCAGCACAGAGCCCGACGTGGGGCTGAAACTCACGGACCGTGAGATCATGACCTGAGCCGAAGGAGGACGCTTAACCGACTGAGCCACCCAGGCGCCCCGGGTTTTTTTGTAATGTTTATTTATTTTTGAGAGAGAGAGACAGAGCGTGAGCAGGGGAGGGGCAGAGAGAGAGAGGGAGACACAGGATCCAAAGCAGGCTCCAGGCTCCGAGCTGCCAGCACAGAGCCTGACGTGGGGCTCGAACCCACAGACCTTGAGATCACGACCTGAGCCCAAGACGGACGCTTGACCGACGGAGCCACCCCGGCGCCCCAGCCTGGTGCTGTTTAGAGAGGGGGATACACCCATCCACTCGTAGGCACGAGTGTTGGCGTCATGGGAATCAGCTGAAACCACATCCCTCCAGCCCTTCCCCATCTCCCCCTCCCACCTGCCTTGTCCCGGTGCCTCGAGAGTCCTCCCCAGCCTGGGTAAGGGAAGAGATGAGTGGCATACCCACCCAGCAGCCCAGGGGAGCCCCTCGGGGGTCACAGCTTACTTTCGCAGGCTGGCTGGCGCCCGGCCTCGCGGGTCCCAGGCACCTCCTCTCCGGTGGCAAGGACACACCAGCAGCTGCCCTGGGCCGGGTCGCAGCGCACGGGGGAAGATCGTCCGTCCTCTACGCTGCAGGCTGGGGTAGAGCCCGAGCTGGCTCTCCTGGGGAGGACTCCACTCGGGAGCACGTCACAGAGTCTCGGGCCTGGACACAAAGACAAGCCAAATGGGCCCGTGGCCCACAGAGGTGCCTCTACCCACCGCCACCTGTCACACCCACCTGCAGGGCCCTCCAGAGTCTGGGGTGCTGGACTAGGACAGGCCAAAGACGGCACCCCGCCCAAATCCAGACTCCCCTACAAGCGCGCGCACACACACACACACACACACACACACACACACACGCACACACTCTCTCTACCCTCCAGGAACTTCGTGTCTTTAAGGAGATTTAGGGAGGGAGGGAGGGAGGGATTGTGGCTGAGAGTGATGGGGGGACCACAGGCCATGCGCAGGGCAGTTTGGGAACGCGCAGAAAGGCACGGCGCTCAGCTCTGGAAGGGAGGCCACGAAGGCGTCCTGGAGGGACTGACACGTGATCCGTGTAGGAAGCGGGGGTGGGGAGGGGACTGAAGCAGAACACACGCGAAGGGCCAGAGGGAAGCCAGCGTCCGCCTTCTTGAAAAGTCTGGCTGTAGTTTACAACACCGGGGTCCTGAGCGCGAGAGATGACGAGACAAGAAAAGCAAAGAGAGGAGCGGGAGCCCGACACGCAGGGGCCGATGGGCCACGGGGAGGAGCCTGGGCCCCGAGGACCCTGGAGGAGGCAGAGCACATTGATTGGCACTCGGGGGACACCCTGGTGACTTCGGCGTGGAACCCAGGCTGCGGGGCTGAGGCGGGGTGGGGGGTGGCGAGGGGCGAGGCAGGGGCTGGTTGTGGCCTCAGCGCCACTTTGATGGGGACCAGGGCCGGTTTGCACGTCTTGGTTACAAAGCACAGCCCATTCCCTGCCACGCGTGTCTTCCTCAAGAACCCACGGAGGCGAGGGCCTACTGCCCCTATTTTACAGATGGGAAAACTGAGGCCCAGGGAGGCCAGAGGCTCCCACAGCTCTGGAAGCAGCAGAGCGGGGAGCTGGAGCCAGCGCTCCTGGCGGGGTTGGGGCAGGGGGAGGGGCAGCTACTCACACGGGGCGCTGCTGTTGGTGGCCAGAGGCAGGCCCGCTCCTGAGGCTGGGTCCACACACCAGGCGCCGGCCTCCGACTCCTGCAGCCTGGCAAACTCTCCTGTCTGAGACAAAGCCGAGCTCATGTCTTCACCCCAGGGAAGACGCTTTTGCAGCCCACGGGTCGGTGGGCAGATGTCCAGAATGTCCCTTGCCGAAACCACCGGGGACGGTTTCGCCAAACAGAGAGAGGCGAGGCGGAGAAGACGCTATCCTGGTCCAGACCCTTTTCATCCGCTCCTTAATTGATGGCTACCACAACCCCATGAGGCCAGGCCCACAGCGTTCTCATTTTCGGGTGGGGGAAACTGAGGCTCAGAGAGGGGAGGTGACAGAGCAACGTCCCATAGGGAGAGAATGGTGGGGCCGGGCTGGGTCTAAACCCATCCGGCCCCAAAGCCCAGCCACTGTCCTGAACCAAGCTCCCCCCAGTTCCAGAAATGATTTTCAGCACGCATCCCTAGAAGGAAGGGAACCTTTGGCACCTGTAACAGACCATGAGGGGATCAGTAGAAGGCAGCTACCCAGACCTTTCTGGCCAGGCCTGTCTCTCCCAGACTGTCCTGGGACCACCTGGGGAACACAGAGCAAGGCCAGTGGGGCCTCAGTTTCCCCGCTAAAAAAAAAGAGGCAGGACTAGACTGATGTTTACACACACTCCTTCTAGGAACTCTTGGTGGTAGAAAGTGTTACATCTCCTGCATCTGTAACGGAAAACCCTAAGAGGAAGCAGGGGTGCTGGAGAAAACCAGCGGCCCCAAGCTACCTGTCAGTTTCCCTGAGCTTCTGTTGGCTGCTTTTCACATGATACTCTGCTGTGCCTTGTTCACAGGCAAGAAATGACAGTAATAACACTCGACATTCACAGGGAACATGACCACAAGGGCCACTCTGTGCAAATCACCCCCACTCCCAGGGTGTCACTGCGTCCCTAGGAGGCAGGGACCCTGCTGTCCCCATTCTACCCAGAGAGGCCCAGAGAAATCAGATGATACGCCCCTGGTTACATGGCTTGTAATCCAAACAGGTAAGATTCGAAGCCAAGTGAAAGGTTTGAGAAAATGTTATGGGACAAAGGCTTCAAATTGAGAACTTTCTAGCGAGACAGGAAACCATCAAAACCCTAGAGAAGAAAGCAGGAAAAAACCTCTCTGACCTCAGCCGCAGAAATTTCTTACTTGACACATCTCCAAAGGCAAAGGAATTAAAAGCAAAAATGAACTATTGGGACCTCATGAAGATAAAAAGCTTCTGCACTGCAAAGGAAACAATCAACAAAACTAAAAGGCAACCGACGGAATGGGAAAAGATATTTGCAAATGACATATCGGACAAAGGGTTAGTATCCAAAATCTATGAAGAACTCACCAAACTCCACACCCGAAAAACAAATAACCCAGTGAAGAAATGGGCAGAAAACATGAATAGACACTTCTCTAAAGAAGACATCCAGATGGCCAACAGGCACACGAAAAGATGCTCAACGTCGCTCCTCATCAGGGAAATACAAATCAAAACCACACTCAGATATCACCTCACGCCAGTCAGAGTGGCCAAAATGAACAAATCAGGAGACTATAGATGCTGGAGAGGATGTGGAGAAACGGGAACCCTCTTGCACTGTTGGTGGGAATGCAAACTGGTGCAGCTGCTCTGGAAAACAGTGTGGAGGTTCCTCAAAAAATTAAAAATAGACCTACCCTATGACCCAGCAGTAGCACTGCTAGGAATTTACCCAAGGGATACAGGAGTACTGATGCAGAGGGGCACTTGTACCCCAATGTTTATAGCAGCACTTTCAACAGCAGCCAAATTATGGAAAGAGCCTGAATGTCCATCAACTGACGAATGGATAAAGAAATTGTGGTTTATATACACAATGGAATACCACGTGGCAATGAGAAAGAATGAAATATGGCCTTTTGTAGCAACGTGGATGGAACTGGAGAGTGTTATGCTAAGTGAAATAAGTCTTACAGAGAAAGTGAAATAAGTCATACATATGTTTTCACTCTTATGTGGATCCTGAGAAACTTAACAGAAGACCATGGGGGAGGGGAAGGAAAAAAAAAGAGAGGGAGGGAGCCAAAACATAGAGACTCTTAAAAACTGAGAATAAACTGATGGTTGATGGGAGTGGGAGGGAGGGGAGGGTGGGTGATGGATACTGAGGAGGGCACCTGTTGGGATGAGCCCGGGGTGTTGTATGGAAACCAATTTAACAATAAATTTCATATGAAATTAATTAACTAATTAATTAAATTAAATAAATAAAATGCGTGGCATTAATAAAAAAATTGAGAACATTCTAGTCGTTAACTTAACCTTTCCCAGGGACTTGGGTCAAAGGCACAGCTACCCAGTTTGGACTGTGGAAGGCTTGGGTCCTGTTCCCTAGCACCTAGGGCCTCCACAGGAGGCAGGCCGGGAGACCACCTGATCACAGCCTGCTCAGAATCACTTTTCCCTCTGTCAGAAACTGTGGTCTCCACCTCACCCTCTGTGCCAACAGAGGCCGGTACCCAGGACAATGGAACAGACTTCTATTCCAGCAATCAGGGGTTGTTAGCCAAGATAAAAGGCTAAAGAGGCCAATTTCTCTACAAAAATCAGTAATAACTGGGGTCCATAGTCACAGTTCCAAACAGCAACAATAATAAAGAATAATAATAAGGAAACTTTTGCTCAGTGATTTGTAGTCATCTCGCTTTCAGAAACTTCTAGGGGCCGAGCAGAGATTGCCATCACTCGGCATGTAAATGGTTAAGACTCCAGCAAGAATCCTTCCTTTGGGGGCTTTTTACATCAGTTCTGCAGCCATCCAGCAATGTAAAGCAGGTAACATTCTAATGCCTCCCATTTATATGAAGAAACAGATATACTGGCCATACAATGTGGCCAGGATGACTTTAGGGTAAGTATGTCACCAACTATAGACATGCAGATTATTCTGCAAAGAAATGGAAAATATTTCCTTGGGGCCTCCGAATAATCCTAGCACTAGGCAGGATAAAAGCGTGGCCCAATCTTAGGATAAAATAAAGCAAACTGGAGCACAGAGAAGGTAAGCAAATTGCCCAAGGTCACACAGCCAGGGTCTGTCAGGGTAAAGAATGACCTAGGAGTTTTTAAGTAAAACAAGTGTACTGAGAACTAGAAAAATCATCCCCAGTGTACATGAGAAAGCTCTGGCTGCCCTCCTCAAACCATCCCTGTGCCCTCAGAGACTTACCTCTAGGCAGGTTGGGATGAACAGGTCTTTTGGAGATGGGTTTCCCTGGGACCCAGCCTGTTTCCAACTGGAAAGCAGCCCACTGGTTCGAGATGCCTCACAGGCGGTGGGGCCTGAGGAAGAGGAGGGGAGTTCTTAACAGACTGGCCGTGGGAGAGCGGGGAGCCCAGATGGGCCTGGGGGTGGGGGTCAGAAGCTTGAGTCAGGGTAGAAGGAGGTGTCCTGCACAGACAGAGGGAGCCTCAGAGGAGGATCAGGCCACGGTTCAGGGACAGAGACCCACATGCGGAGAGGCCAGTCCGTAGGGCAAGTGTGAGACAGTTGTCAAAACTGCAAGAGTGAATGAAAATGCCCGGGAGCAGGTGGGAGGAAGGGGACCCCGGGCTCTTTCACCGTCACTGGGGACTCTCTGCACCTAGGAAGCTAGGTGCACAGAACACGAAGGACCAAGATCATGAGAGTCGCCCAGGCTTGGGAATGCGGGAAAGCATGGCCTGGCTGCCTTCGGGGGCTGGTCTGTGGGTGCTTGGGGGCTGACCCACGAGCATCCTCAAGGTGGGGTGACAAAGGGGTTGGACCAGCCTAGAAAAAACATGACAGCGACTATACACAGGGTCAGGCGGGACAGTTCCTCGGGCTTCACTTACACTGGGGATCTGGGAGGAGCGGGCAGTCAGCGAGGCAGGGACGTATTCTCCCCTCCTGTCCACACACCAGCAGTACCCTGGGAAAGAGCCGCGGGTCAGAGGTTCAGGAAGTGCGCTGGGGGACTCGCCCCCAGGGGTCTCGCGCAAAACTCTCCTTCTGTGCACTCACAGCAGGGCCAGCAGGTTCCCATCTGTCCCCCCTGCCCACCATGTGCACAATCACACACCCCAATCCCCCCAGCAACCACGCACTTGACCTTCAGGCT
Organism: Panthera leo; assembly: GCF_018350215.1. NCBI lineage: Eukaryota > Metazoa > Chordata > Mammalia > Carnivora > Felidae > Panthera > Panthera leo. The sequence goes on along the minus strand of NC_056695.1, from coordinate 74,067,415 downwards.
GGCAGGTCACAACTTCCATCGTACAAATGGCACAAACCAAAGTCCAGAGAAACTAAGGGATTTGTCACCAGCTGCCAGAGGGGCCCAGAGTCCAGCTCACCGTCCCCAGTGCAAAACCCTTTCCTCTAAATGAAAAGGAGGGTGTCACTCCACCCCTCACGGTGTCCATCCGCTCACCAGTCCTGGCGTGGCATTGCACAGGCTCCCAACGTCCCCACGCGTCGCACTGGGGCACGTAAGGGCCGGGCCGCAGAAGGGCGGATGCTCGCGTGGAATCATCTCCCCGGAGAAAGGCGCGTCTTTGATAGAAGTCAAGGGCTGGAGTCAGGAGAGAGGGGAGCAGAAACGTGAGCCGGCAGGCTGGAAAAGCCTCAGCAGTGTGGGCTCAGCCGCTGACAAGCCCCACGCACATTCTTGCTCCAACGTGAGGAGGCCTTCTTACTGATGTGACAAACAGTGCCTCCCAAAATAGGACAGAGGCCCCTTAAACAGTGGAGAGGCACTCATCAGGCTGCCCTTCAAAAATAAAAATGTAGGGGTGCCTGGGGTGGCCCAGTTGGTTAAGCATCTGACTCTTGATTTCGGCTCGGGTCATGATCTCAGCGTTCGTGAGATCGAGCCCCAAGGTGGGCTCCACATGCTGGGGGAGGAGCTTACTTAAGAGCATGCGTTCTCTCTCTCTCTCTCTCTCTCTCTCTCTCAGATAGATAGATAGATAGATAGAAAGATAGATACATAGAAAGATAGAAAGATAAGATAGATAGATAGATAGATAGATAGATAGATTAGATAGATAGAAAGATAGAAAGATAGATACATAGATAGATACATAGATAGATACATAGATAGATAGAAAGATAAGAGATAGATAGATAGAAAGAAAGAAAGAAAGATAGAAAGATAGATACATAGATAGAAAGATAGAAAGATAAGATAGAAAGAAAGAAAGAAAGAAAGAAAGAAAGAAAGAAAGAAAGAAAGAAAGAAAGATAGATAGATGTAGGCTGCAGTCTGAAGGAATCGCTGCTGGCCTCTTTCAAGTCACCTTCATATGAGGCCGTTTAGGTCGGTGAGACGTCCTCTGGCCCATGAAAGGGGAGACCCATAGACAGCACTTATTCAACATGTCCTACAATCGCAGGCACAATCCGAATATAGGTTTTAGCTGATGAATCCTCATGGCAACCCTCTACGAGAGGTCACATCACCCCATCTGATGGGGACAGAACAGGTGGATCACGTAGCTTACCCCAGCCCCACGGCCGGGAAGTGGATGGAGTGGCTCTGAACACGAGAGGTCAGGGGGTGACACCCACCACGCTCTCACAATTCAGTGCTCCGGCCCCTCGAAGGCTTTGTTCCCCACAAAATCGGGTCCGGTCTTCACAACAGCCCAGGTCGTCTGCACTGTCACCCCAGGGTGCGGGACGGGCTCGGTGGGGCAGGCGAAATGACTCGCCGACGGTCACCCTGCCATCAGACTGTTCCCGTCCTCCATGCTCGGCGTCCCCTGCCCTGCCTGGCTGTCCCTCACCGCACTCTCCACTACTGACATACTAGACATTGTATGTGTTTGCTTTGTCCCCTCCATGCCAGCGCTTAAGCCTTTTAGTGCAAAGATTTGTGCTCATTTTGTGTGCAGAGCTGTGTCTGCCTCATAGAAAGCACTCGAGAAATATTTGTTGAAGCTCAGGAAACAACAGATGTTGGTGAGGATGCAGAGAAAGGGGACCTCTTTTGCACTGGTGGTGGGAATGCAAACTGGTGCAGCCGCTCTGGAGAAGAGTATGGAGGTTCCCCCAAAAATTAAAAATAGAACTACCCTACCCACCCAGCAATTGCACTACCAGGAATTTATCCCAAGGATACAACAATGCTGATTCAAAGGGGCACAAGCACCCCAATGTTTATAGCAGCACTATCGACAGCAGCCAGACTATGGAAAGAGTCCAAATATCCCCCGACTGATGAATGGATAAAGATGCGGTTTATATATACAGTGGAATATTACTCGGCCATCAAAAAGAATGAAATCTTGCCATTTGCAACAACGTGGATGGAACCAGAGTGTATCATGCTAAGCGAAATCAGTCAGAGAAAGACAGATATCACAGGATTTCACTCATGTGGAATTTAAGAAACAAAACAGATGAACATAGGGGAAGGGAAGGAAACCTAAGATAAAAAGACAGAGGGAGGCAAACCACAAGAGACTCTTAAATGCAGAGAACAAACTGAGGGCTGATAGAGGTGGGGGCGGGTGGGGTAAATGGGCGACAGACATTAAGGAGGGCACTTTCTGGGATGAGCACTGAGTGTCATATGTAAGAGAGGAAATCACCTGGGTTCTACTCCTGAAGCCATTAGTACACTGTACGTAAACTAACTTCAATTTAAGTTTTTTTTTTAAAAAAAAAAAGAAAGAAATATTTGTTGAGTGGAAAAGAAGAAATGCAGGCATGGGAGGGGTGGGAGGGCGGGCGGGGGGTGAGACGGACGCTAGCGGGCCTGGGTCTCCCAGCACTCCCTCCTCAGTGCGAGTTGCCCCCCAGCGCCATTTCCCTCCTGAGCAGCCAGGAACTGTCCCCTGGACCCCTTCTCAGGTCTGACCCCCTCCACCTCCTCTCCCTTCCTGCTGGCGCTCAGGGTGGGCTTGTGGGGTGCGGGGTTGTGGGTGACACAGGGTCACATCACCCAACTTGCTCCTCTCAGAGACGGGCTCACGGCTCCCCGGGGGGGACCCCAGCAGCCCACGGTCAGATCCCCTCAGGAGACCAGGACCCCAGAAAGCGGCCTGGTGCACGGGATGGGGCTCGGGAGCCAATGAGCCTCTGCCTGAATCCTGGCACAGCCCCTCTTGGTTATCGTGAGTGATCTTCGGGGTCATGAGTGAGCTCCCCAACCTCTCTGAGCCTCAGTTTCCCCATTGATGAATTGGCTCTAACACCCCACAGGGTAAGCGTGACATTTAGATCACGAGAACTTGAGCACCGAGCTCATGCCAAGAGCAGCTGGGTAAAAATGACTCCCGCGTCTCTCCCTCACCCTCCTTGGACCCGAGGACACGACTGCCGTGTCCTGTTGGCCCAAGACACTCCGTGACCCTTCATCTCTGTCTGTCCTGGGCTTTCAATCCCCAGACTCTCCAGGACAGGAGGGCTACACACGAAGAGCTTCCTCGCCTGTGCAAGAGTAGAGACACCTCTTCTCATCTCGAGGGATTCGAGAAAAAAGTGCACCCTTGCTCCTTCCCTACAGACCCTTCCTCTTTTCACTACCGCCTCAGACATGCAAAATCAGAGCGTGTTGCTGCGGGGGTGGGGGGAGGGGTGGGGGGAGGGGTGGGGGGGTGGTGACTTCCTTAACTTGACTTCTGAAGTCAAGTTCAGCCAGCTCACCATTCAATAACGAAATTTCTATGGCGCCAACGACTTTTTCTCCCCTTCTCTAACCAGGGGCCACAACCGCAGGAACATCAACCCCACGTATCCATCTGATTACATCAAGTCTGTCCAGGGACAAAATTGAAAAACAAAAACAAAAACAAAAACCCGGTTTCTTGCCAAAAGCAGAAATCCCCAAGTCCCCGAGGAACAGAGACAAGAAGTGTCTGGGCATGGGGGAGGGGAGGAGACGGAGGAGAAAGAAAGAGGTGATGGAAGAAGCAAGAAGGACTGTTTAGCAACATTTAGCAGGCTCCCGCGGTCTGTCAGGCACTGTGCCCAGACAGGGGGCATAACGATGAGTGAGACGCGGTGCCTCATCTTCCAGAAGAGACAACTGGCGTGGAAGAGGGGCAGGAACCAAAGATGGCACTTGGGCGAGTCCCACTGGGGTGCGGAGAACAAAAACACCTGAGCCCCCGTCCCCAGGGGGCAGCAGACATCCCTGAAGGGAGAAGCAGGGGGGCCCTGGCCTGCAGGATGGGGGACTCTCGTCTCGGCACAGATGTCATCACGGGGAGCACGGCTTTGCTGTGGTGCGACCCGAACCCAGCAAATCCCAGGTGGGGAATGTGCTGAGATCTTCTGACCGGGAGCAGGGAGCCCGGGATGCTGGGAGGACAGGAACCGTCTGCCCCTGCCCAGTTGGGGCGGGGTCAGAGAGACACCTGGGGGAGCCGTCGGACCCTCCCTCCAGCGAGGCTGCGGGCGGTGGAGGAAGGGCAGGGGGTCCGGGACCAGCCAGACGCAGGCTCTGGGCACCAGGGATCGGCTGGGCAGGGGACAGAGGCTCACGGTCCAAACCATCCAGGCTCCGCAGGTTGCGAGCTGGGTCAGCTGGGGCAGGTGAACTTGGGCCTGAGAAGCACCCTGGATGGTGACTGCAGCGCTGTTCTCGTAGAAGCGCTGGAGCATGACATGCAAAGGGCCGGCCGTCTACTCAGCACAGGCAGCGCCCGGCCAGGGGTGGGTTTCAAGTAATGTTGAGCCGCCATCACGGGCTAGAGCGCTGTCGGCCCTCCGAGCGTATCTCTGTCACATGCAGGCAGTAAGCCCTGCTCTCTGGAGCCCCCGTCAGATTTAGCTGAGACCACACGTGGAAGGTGCCCGAAACCCACTCGTTTCTTGGTAATAAATGTTCCTCTCCTTTGTCCCCAGTGGAAGTGGAGGGAAGCTTCGGAACAGGCCACGAGCATTTCGGGTGGGGGCCCCTCACGTTCTAGCAAGTACGTGTGGCTGCCTGCTGGGCTGTGGGCACCATCTGCAGTATGCGGCATGGGGACCCGCGCCCAAGTGGCTGTGCCGGCGGATTCGGGAATACAGTGGAGAGGGGTGCACCGTTCTAGCTTTGCCTGGGACACAAACCCACCTTGCCTTTTCTTTCCCAGGGACCCACCCGCCTGGGAAAACCAAGGCCAAAGTTCTGAGGACTGAAGAGCCACGAACTCAAGCCCTTGCTTCCCCAACGAGATGGCCCAAGAAGCCAGAAGCACAGGAGACTCACTGGACTGAGCTGCCAGACGAATGGCGTAATCGCCCCCGCTCAGAAACTTCTCTGAGAAGGTGGCCCTGGAGGGAGAGAGCTGAGGAAGGGAGAGCTCCTCATCAGTCAGCAGGATTCCTTTGGCTGCTAGGAAACTCTCCCCCAGAGGGAACCAGGAACTGTTGGAAGCCAAGACGATGTCTTCTGTTTCCTTAATGAACTGCAGGACACGAGACTTCACCTCCTCACAAGAGCCAGGACCTAGGGGAATAAAGACATCGTGGCTGAACGCTTTGACCCCCCCCCAGAGGCGCGTGTGCATACACGCATGCACACATTTCTGCCCTAGCTGTTTCCTTCACCCAGCTCTTTTTATGGCCTGGAATGTTCCTTGTGTTTCGTTTCACTCAACATTTATGGAGAACCTACTGTGTAAGAAGGTGAGCAATAGCTAATGTCTACTCCACACCAGCCATTGTACTAAGCACATGTACACAGACGGTCCAATTTAATCTATACAACAGCCCAATAAGATACTATTCTTATCTGTGTGTTAGAGATGAGAAACTGAGGCATGGAGAAGTCATATCACTTAAACTTAAAGTCACGTAGGCTCCATCCTAGCTAGCAAGTAGTTGATTCAGATTTCTCATCTAGTCAGTATAACTCTAGAACCAGAGATCTGGACTAGCCGCCTCCTATGGAAGGATGCACAGGGATGGATGGATGGGTGGATGGATGGATGGATGGATGGATGGATGGATGGATGGGTGGATGGATGGATGGATGGGGGAGTAGATAAATGGATGGATGGATGGATGGATGGATGGGGGAGTAGATAAATGGATGGATGGATGGATGGGTGGATGGATGGATGGATGGATGGATAGATAAATGGATGGATGGATGGATGGATGGATGGATGGATGGATGGATGGATGGATGAGTAGATAAATGGATGGATGGATGGATGGATGGATGGATGGATGGATGAGTAGATAAATGGATGGATGGATGGAGGGATGGATGGATGGATGGATGGATGGATGGATGGATGGGGGAGTAGATAAATGGATGGATGGATGGATGGATGGATGGATGGATAGATGGATGGATGGATTTCAAAGGTTGAAAGGAGGCATTATAGGTCAGTAGAGAGATACTCTTTTAAAGAGAAAAGAGCATGGCTCTCAAAGACTTCTGGATTGAAATGTCAGCTTGATCACTTATCAGCTGTGTAATTTTGGATGATGTACTTAACTCTTCCTGAGCTTCAGTCTTGTGATCTGTGAAAAGGGGATGATTGGGGCATCTCCCTCAGAGGGTCTTTAAAATTATTCTATGAGGTGCTGCATCTGAAATACTCAGCACAGTGTCTGGCCCATGTTGTCCTTGAAATTGTCACTATTAACAAAAACCACACTGGCCATATTTATTTCAACCGGTCACTTTGTGACTTCAACAGGAAATGTGTTCATTGGGTTCTTTTGAGAGCACAGAATCAGCAGAAACCCTTGGCTTCTGGGATGTGAAGACATTATTGCTTTCTGTGGGTGTTGCTGATCAAATAATCTCTTCTGTCAATCCCAGGGATTGAGAATAGCTGAAACAAAAACTCCCATTTGAAAATCTACGCTTGCTATCCATGTCTTCCAAAAAAGTATGAATATTCTGTAACTGGATATATGACTGTTTTTTTTTTTCTTTTTGACACGTAAGACCTTTTAAAATCTGGCCCAAATGTACCTGTAGCTTCTCCCATCACTCCCTCCCAAGTCCCCTCCCTTCCTAACACACTGACCTACCCCCACCACCCCATTCCCAACAAAGCAGACCCTTTTCAGCGGCCCTAACCTCGAACATGCTATTTCCCCCGTCAGGAAGGGCCCCGCCCCCTTTGTAAGCTGGGCAAACATCCTTCGCAATCCAGAAGCTGAGGCCATGCCAATCTTTACCCAGTTTCCCAGCCAGGGAGTTAGCTCCAGTCTCTGGGCATCCTCCATGACATGGTGACATGTCAGTTTCCCCCGACCGGTTCCTGAGCCCCTCAGAGTAGACACCACACCTTTCTCATGACTGTCTTCCCATCATACAGCACAGTGTATACAGCAGTTGTCCACAATTGCATATTGAATAAAGAGAGTGAAATTCCAAAGCGTCCAGAGATTATACTATGGACAGGACCTGACCTCATGCCCCTGGAGGCAGGTGTCATCCCCCCTGCTTACGGTCACTGGTCACTGGCTACTGGTCACTGTATTACTCACTGTCCGTTGTACTAATACAGCTATCTATGAAGGACTTTCTATGTACCAGACCTGGCACTTCACATCGATTGCCTTGTACGATTCTCACAACGACCTTGGAGGTAGTTATCCATCCTAACTCAAATTCACAGATGAAACCAACAGTGTGACTGTGGCCACAGAGGGGTAGGTAGTGGAAACAGGGCTCAAGACTCTGGTAGAACTAGCACCCTGGCCTCGAGACCAGTCCTTCCTCAGGCTTTAGGGAGCATCGGAGCCCCCTGGGGGCTTGTAGAGACGCAGGCATAGATTCAGCAGGTGGGGTCAAAGATTCCAAATTTCTCACAGCTCCCCGAAGTGATGTTAATGCTACTGAACCACGCCTGGGATATCAAGGCTCGGAGCCCATGGTCGCCACACCCTTTTAATACGCCCTATCAACAAGAGTTTGAACATGTGCCCCCAAAATGCGTATTTCTGTATTTGTAAAGCGAAATACACATACAACTGTATTAATACACTAGGTATATTTTTCTTCAGCTGTTCATAACATGTAATTGCAAAACCAAAAATAGGACTTCAGAAGGAAAAGAACCAACACGGCATACGGGTGGACGTTCTAATCTTTGCTTCCCGGCGGTTTATCTTGTATCTTGGTCTACCCTCCACACCTCTTGGGACTCATTGCAAAGGCCAGCATATTCTCAGCCCAGTTTTGATGCTTTGCCCAGCACTCAGGCCAAGGTGAGCAAACCTAGCTACTAACGTTACAAGGTGCTTTTGGCCTCAGCAATCGGGCACAAAAATTGGATGCAAAGAGGACTAAATTTATGAAGCATCTGAAATTATAGGAATGTACCTGTATAGGCGTGACCATTGGTATAGAGACTCTCAAAATCTGAGTAAGACTTTTTATACAATAGGCATGCCGACATCTGTGTGTGACTTGGGAGGGGTCAGCCTGTTGCTGGGACCTGACACTTCAGTGGAGAATCCCAGTCGTGGAGGGCAGGGGCGGGCGGGGGGAGGGGAGGGGTCCTCCCAGGTGTTCGAACAGGATACTCCTGGTCTCGCCACGTGTTGCTATGATCCAACATCCTAAAAACCCACTTTCTGCTCAAGCCTACGCTCTGGCTAATGTCAACATCGTCTGATTAATTTCAGCGTTAGCCAGAAAGGCGTGGACGATGTTGAACATTGCAAAGAATGGATTGAGAGGTGTCTTTGGGCTTGAACAGCTGTACTGTTACCTGTAATACCTAGCAACTGCTGGCTAGAGAGGTTCTCATTTGATAATAACAGTGCTGAATCCATCTTGTTCTTTCCAGCTGCTGGTGTGGCCACTTGGTAATGAGCCATTTGAAGTTCGGACAGAGTCAGCCTCATTTTGCATCTGCCTCATACACCACAGCTTTCCTCTAGGTCCACCTGCCACACAGCCGAACTTACAGACCTCCTTCAGCTGTTCTCCAATTAGTCCTATAACGAAACCCCTCAAGTGAAGTAAAGGCACCTCGTGAGGTCTGGAGGACCTAGCAGTGTCTTTGTAAGGAGCATCATAATCCGTGTTGGTCAATCCAATGGCGGTGCACCTAATTTAGGAGAGATTACTCAAGTGTTAGCCATAGTGGGCAAGAGCCAGGTCATACCCACGTGACAGGCTTCATCGGTCCTGAGATCATGCTTTGCACACAGACGACATCCAATTAAAATCTGAGGCACTGATTTAAATAATTGATCATATGAACATTAAAAATGAACTACAGTGGGGTGCCTCAGTGACTCAGTCGGTTGAGCGTCCGACTTCGGCTCAGGTCACGATCTCACGGTTCCTGAGTTCGAGCCCCGCGTCGGGCTCTGTGCTGATGGCTCAGAGCCTGGAGCCTGCTTCAGATTCCGTGTCTCCCTCACTCTCTGCCCCTCCCCCACTCATGCTCTGTGTCTCTGTGTCTCTCAAAAATAAATAAATGTAAAACAAAAATTTTTAAATAAAAATAAAAATGAACTACATTGGGACGCCTGGGTGGCTCAGTCGGTTAAGCGTCAGACTTTCGGCTCAGGTCGTGATCTCACAGCTCGCGAGTTCAAACCCTGCGTCAGGCTCTGCACTGACAGCTCAGAACCTGAAGCCTGCTTTGGATTCTTCGTCTCCCTCTTTCTCTGCCCCTCCCCTGCTCATGCTCTGTTTCTCTCTCTCTCAAAAATAAATAAACGTTTTAAAAACATGAACTACATTAACTTCGCCAACACCCAACTGTGTGGATGTGGGGAAGTCACTTCTTTTCTACGAGCGTTGGCATTCTGGTCTGAACGTTCGCATCCCCCCTCTCCCCCAAATGTATTGTATTGAAGCCCTAACCCCTAAAGTGATGGTACTTGGAGGTGGGACCCTTGGGAGGTGATTAGGTTTCAAAGAGGTCATGAGGGTGGGGCCCTCTGGATGGGATTAGTGTCTTCATAAAAAGAGCACTTTCTCTCTGCCATGTGAATACACAGTTCCTTCTGTAATGCAGGAAGACAGCTCTCAGCAGGAACACAATCGGCCAGCACCTTGATCTTGGACTTCCACCCCCCCAGAGCTATGGGAAATGCCTGTTGGCTAAGCCTCCTAGTCTACGGTACTCTTGCAGCAGCCCGAGCCGACTAATGCATCCGGGTGCCTCGAGCACTGAAGGGACATATACCTGTCCGTATCTGAACTCCACTGCAGCTCAGATACTCAGTACACGCCTACCAGACATCTTTTTTATAAAGGCACAAACTCAGCTCTCCACGGGGTGTAACTCACATGCTGGGACCTTGCTTGGCTCTGTCCGGGTGCTTTCCAGTTCTTGACCAGCCTCATTCACACACCAGCAGCTCCGCAGGTCAAGGTGTGCCTGAGGAGTGCTGAAGTCTGAGTAGGGCCCTGGGTATCGGCTGAGCTGGCCATTCAGGATCTGCCAAAAGACGTAGGGGTCCAGGAGGATGTTCCCTCCAGGCTGGGTCAGGTTCCCTTCCATCACTGCCAGCGGGACGTCTGGGAAAGAAGGGTATCTCGCCAGCCCTGGGAAGATGCCCTGTTGGCCGGCCTCATACAGACTCTGAATAAAGAGACGAAAGCTTCTGGAAGCTGCTTCTTTATAGCTCATGATCTTCATGAGCAGCTCGGCAGGGGTCAGCTCCTGGCCACCGTTGTTCTGAGCTGCCCATCGTTCGTACCACTCGAAGGCCTGCTCTGGGGGCCCATCGCATTGCACGGGCCTCCACTGCCCACCGGTGCCGCACTGCGGGATGTAGATGCTGGCGAAGGTGGGCAGCAGGCTGGAGTCAGAGCCCAGCGCTCGCACTGTGCGCAGAAAGGCCTGCTCGGCCTGTAACTGACAGGCGGTGGGGCCTGGGAGGAACAAGGAGGAGGTATGTCAGCTAAAGAAGTGCGGGGAGCCCACGAGGCCAAGATGCAAACCCCTGACGGTCCAAGCCCCATCTGAAACCTTATACAGCCACAGAAATCCCATCAGCCTCAAATCTGTAAATAACATCTAGACAGAGTGCATCCCCGTCACTGAAACGGCACTGTCGAGACTGTTGTCTGCTCTGCAGAAACCTATGGGGCAGCCCCTAAAAAGCCAAACGAGTCTCCCTATTCAACCCCGGGAATGGTTAACAGTATCGACCCGCTTCTGGACAATCTTTACGTTAAGTGGCAGTTTTCGCCGCTGCAGAAGTTGGGGCTTACGCGACAACAGAATTCACTTTTTCCGTAATGCACTGAGTCGGGGCCCCACAAATCGGGGTTTGTGGACTGAATACGCAACAGACTCACATTGCTTGGGTTCTCCAAGTACGCTTCGAGTTCCAGGAATAGGCTGACCCTTAGGGTCAACGCAGTAACACTCAGAGCCGAAGCACTGGACGGGGAGGAAGTGCCCCTCGCTGGTGCAAGAAGGGACCAACAGGCTGGACCCCGCGGGCTGGCTGCCCTCGAGGGTTTGCATGCGGGCCCTCTGCTTCTCACACTCTGTGGGGCACCGGGGGCGTCCGCCTCTAACCCTGGAGCCAGAAAGTTCTTTGCCCCGGGAATCCACACACCAGCAGTCCCCGGCAAAGCACTGCACGTCCTCGTAGCCTCCTTCCGCCGAGCACAGTGGGACGAAAAGGCTGCCCGGCGTCTGCCCGCAGCCCTGGGAGCTGAGCACCGTTTGCATCACGTCACCTAAGTCCTTCGCTATGTCTTCTGGCACAGAAATGGCATGCTGCAAGAAGAGAGGGAATTCTGGAAGCTCCAGGAGAGACGCAAGGAATGTCAGGGCGTTCTGGTTCTCTTGTAAGTTGATCTCAAAGCCAAAGCTGCCCACCATCGGCCTGTTCCTAGCAGCTCCCTTCACAGAGGCTTCGGGGGGTTCTGCGGCAGGATTTGAATCCAGTCCCAAGGAGAGAGCCTTGGCAGCTAGGTCGGTCCCTCCATTCTGGAAGCCCGGGAGACCAAACTGCTGGAAAAATTGACTGAAGTTAAATGTGCCTTTTGTGCCAAGGGCTCCAGACAAGTTGAACTGGCCAACATTCACCAAAAATTTCCCTCCAAAGAGGTTTTGCTGGAGTCGCTTTGGGTCCACGGTAAACTGAAGGGCAAGGCGAGCCAGCTCTCGGGAGGGAAAAATCGCTCCAATGGCTTCTCTGAGGAGAGTTTCTGAGGCAGAAAACTGTTTACCCTGCCCTTCTCCCATCGGGTGGAGAATCCCAGAGTCCACAAAGAGCTCCTTCACCAAGGGCGGGCAGGATGTGGCGAATCTGGCTACTCTCTGGGAGACCGGTCTTCCCTCAGGAGCCAAGAACAAGCCGTGCTGGCTGAAATAGCCCGAGGGCCCAAAGTGTAGTCTGGACAGGGCCTGCCTCCTCTCAGAGGCGCAGGATTGGTCTTCAGCTGCACAAGACAGAGCAAACGGGAGAAATGGTTTTAACATCAACAAGTACTCCTGAGACAACCCCCCCAGATCCTTCTCGAAGTAAGATGGCCAACAGTTCAATCAAGAACACCTACGTTTTGTACCTCTTTCTTCCCTGCCTTTTTATTCATTTTTTCTTTCCCCCAAGCAGTGTCTGTGGCGGCCGTTTGGGGGAATGAATGTTCCAGTTGACGTGACTTCCCTTCCCACCTTTCACGGGAGGGTGACCCCCTTGTGAGGCAAGGCTCGTCGGTGCCCGCCCACTTTCGGAAAAGCTGACCAAATGCATGCACCAAATGTACTGGGCTGAATGGTGTCCTCCCTTCCTCCTCAAGCCCAATGTTCACGTCCACTGAGAACCTCAGAACATGACATCATTTGAAAGTAGGGTCTTTGCCGGTGCTGTCGGTTAAAATGAGGTCACACTGAACCGGGGCGAGCCCTAACTCCAATGATGGATGTCCTCATAAGACGGCCATGTGAAGATGGGGGCGGAATGCCAAAAGAATGCCAAAAAGAATACCAAAAGCCAAAGAAAGCCAAGGTCGCTGGAAGCCCCTGGAAACTGGACAGAACAAAGATGGATCCTTCTCTAGAGCTTTCAGAGAGAGCCTAGCCCTGCTAACACCTCAGTTATGGATGTCTGGCCTCCAGACTGGGAGGGGATAAATTTCTATCAGATTAAGCCACCGAGTTTGTGGTCATTTGTGACGGCAGCCCTCGGGAACTCATACACCAACAAATTCCTATTTGTTTTCATTTTATTTTTTTAAACATAATTTTAATGTTTACTTATTTTTGAGAGATAAGAGAGACAGAGTGTGAGTGGGAGAGGGGTAGAGAGAGAGGGAGACACAGAATCCAAAGCAGGCTCCAGGCTCCGAGCTGTCAGCACGGAGCCCGACGCGGGGCTCAAACCCACCACCGGCGAGATCATGACCCAAGTTGAAGTCGGTCGCTTAACCGACTGAGCCACCCAGGAACCCTATTTCCCATTTGTTTTGTAATGAAAAAATTTTTTTTCCAGCATTCTCTTGTTGGAATTTTTAATGGACTTTAATGCTTCATTATTTGCTCTCCGTGCGGCTGCCTAGTCCCTCCTTGTGGGTAGGCTTGTCTAGGCTAACTAATTGATAGTCTCTTTGAAGATAAGAACCATACTTTAAATGCCATTAGTATTTCCTATAATAAGAAACATTTCCTAGGTTGTAATATCTAATATTATAACATACTATAGGAAATATATTTTCCATAATATAATAAATATAGTAATGTCTGTGCAGCAAAACACTTAGCACATTTTTCTAGCCTTCCTGATCTTTCCTTGAAATTATTAATTAAAGGGTGATCAACTCAGTCAACTCCATGCCTGGTCAGGTCATTCCGTCTGAATATTCTAGCGGACAGTAATCACATTAAGAAAAAAGACCTTCAATTCAAATTCCAAGGGTCTCCGTCACACGGGTGGAATGAACTAGGCTCCACATTTCTCCGTAAAGCCATAAATCTCAGCAGTCCTTCTCAACCACCCACCCACCCACCCACCCACCGCCAACTTAATTCTTTTCCTTCGGTTCACGCGGATGCCAAAAAGGAAGTCAGCCAATTTCCCTCTGTCACCAGGCAACAGAGAAAGAACTGGAACTTGCGGTCGGAGAGAGAAAACATACTGGCAACATCAGAACCCGTAACACATTCCTCAACCAGGCATGGCCTCCTTGAATGGAAGGTATTACCGGAAGGTATGGAAGAAATAAAGTTCACTGCTGTGCTTTTTCTGTTTCTACGTGGAGAGTATATCCCTTCCGTTCATTTGTTATGTCGTGTTACCAGGGCAAAAAGAAAAAAATGCACATCTCAGTTCCATGTGGCATTCGTTTCCACGGAAATAGGACTGATACGCCAGGGAGGAGGAAAACATAAAAATATATGATGCACGCGTTTGGTAGCATTCTGGTTTTCATTTGGAAAACCGTAGTTCTTTGTGTCCACCTGGAAACTGGAGGGCACCATACTCTCTAGGTTTTAAGACAACGACAATGTAATCATAAATACCCTCAGGGCAGCGCTTGGAATTTTTCTTCGTCTAGATTCTCACGCTTAGCAGACTGAGTACGACCAAACACCAAGCAGAGTACTCAAAATGTGAAGCTGAAGAAATCAGTGACTTAACAGGAATTATTGAATGAACATGAATGCTCACCTGTGTCAAGGCTATAAAAAGACCTGCCCTCCTCCTTCACTGAGACCTTGCGGGATCCATCCAGCTCACCCAAGTGGGAAGCCTATGAGCGCTCCTGGATTTCTCCATCCCCCCTCACCCCTAACTCCCTTCAGGGTCTCAGTGGTAAAATGGAATGGCCTCACTGGAGGGACTTGTGACATTTCTCAAGTCCACACCCTTCTCCCCAGACCACTGCTGCTACTTAATGTTGGTCCCTGTACCAGGTTGAATCGGGTCTCCTCAAAATGCACATCCTTCCTGGAAACCTCAGAACGTGACCTTATTCAGAAATAGGGTCATTGGAGACATAATTAGTTAAGGCGAGGTCACACTAGGGTAGAGCGGGCTCTTAAGTTTATATTACCGGTGTCGTCGTAGGAAGAGGGGAAGAGACACAGAGGCAGACGCAGAGGGAAGACAGCCATGTGACGACAGAGGCAGAATTTGGGGCCACGTTGCCACAAACTAAGGAATGCCAAAGATTGTCGGCAACTATCGCAAGCCAGGAAAAAGGCCAGGAAGGATTCTGCCCTGGAGCCTTCAGAGAGGGAACGTGAGCCTGGTGACACTTTGACTTTGGACTTCTAGGCTCCAGAACTATTGTTCTAAGCCCCTGAATTTGCGCTCATTCGTCACAGCGGCTCCAGGAAAGTAATATAGTCCCCTTATCTCTCTTCAGGACATTGCAATGACCTTCAAATTGGCCCCGTGGCCTGCAGTCTAACACCGATTTCAAGCTCTCCTTCAAAGTGCCCGGGTGGTCTTTCTTACACACAGAACCCACCATGGAACTCTGCAGCGTAAAACCCCTCAACGTCACCACCTGGCCTCCAGGAAGAAGTCCCCAAGCCTTTGCTTCCATACGAAAGACCTCACCGTCTCATCCCCGCCATTTTCCCCCAGTCCTGTAGTGCAGAGCCCCACCCTGACCACACCCAGCAATTTATTTCTCTACTCTTCTTGAAGATTTGGTGCCCAGTACCAGAGCAATGCCTATCATTTAAGTCCTTATACTTCCCTGCTCTATAGATAGAGAACACCTCTCCTTACTTTCCTCCTTCAGAAAACGTCGTTATCTTAGAAGACTCTAACCAAGCATCACCTCTTCCATGAAGCCTTCCCGAATGTCTCCTCTTCATACGCTTTCACAAGCTCGAATTGACCCTACCCTGCTTTGCACTGCTTCTCTCGTGGCACAAGTAAACAAAATTCTGTTTTTCCTTCACCTGTGAGGCCCCACAATATCCCCTGGGCTCGCTGAGGAAGAATAGACCACGTCTGACACAGGATGAGAAACACGTCGGAAGTTAATGGCGATAAGTGGGTTTTCCACCGTGGTGGGCTCGAAGGGCCTCTGGGTACGCTCAGGAGGCAGCGGAACTCACGGGTTCTGGAGCGGCTGGTCTGGAGAAACAGTTAAAGTAATGCGACCCGACGGGAGCAAAAGAGGAGGCTGTCGAGAGGCAACCCACCACACGATGGCCGCTCCCCTTGCCGCCGAGTTCCGTGGATCTCCTCTCCTTGGGCATCCACACACCAGCACGGCCCGGCCCGCTGGCACTGCACCGCCTCGTAGTCCCCGCTCCGGCGGCAGCTGGGAACGTAGGGGTGACCAAAGCTGGTCGCTGTGAACCGCTCCATTTCGCATTTTGTGGGGCCTAGGACAGAGCCACGCGGGAAAAGGAGAGGACAGCGTGTGAACAGGGCTGTGGTCTTTCCAGCACGCACTCTGTGTGCTTTCACAACGTTGTAAATGCTCAGGGCGCCTGGGTGGCTCGGCCGGTTAAGCAGCCGACTCTTGATTCCGGCTCAGGTCGTGAGTTTGAGCCCCGAGCCCGGCTCTGCGCTCACAGCGAGGAGCCTGCTTGAGATTCTCTCTCCCCCTCTCTCTCTGCCCCTCCCCTGCTTGTGCGCACGCTCGCTCTCTCTCTCTCTCTCTCAAAATAAAGAAATAAGCATTAAAAAAAAAAAAAACCCGCCCTGGTTTTAGATCCTTGCACCCACTTAGGCAAAACAGCCACAGAGACCACAGCAACTTTAAAACCCAGTGGTTTCTTCCAAGCAGAAACACGCACGTCTGCTGTCGGCTTATTACTTACATCGGAAGCGGCCAGAGATGAGGAGCTGAACCGCTAGGAACCGTCTCTGCAATATCCGGTACAGGGTGGTTTCAGTGAAGGTGGAAGCAAGGTCCAGGCCAGCAAAGATGGTGTCATAAATTTCGTCAAGCAACAGCTCGAGACCTGAGCAAAGGCAGAAGCGTTTCAAGGGACGGGTTCGTTCCGAAAGGCAAGTCCTGACTCTGCTGTTCAAACAGACCTCAGGAGGCCCAGAGCCTTCCTGGGCATCGTAGGCATTGGGTTTGATCAAGGTTTTAATAGTGTCCAGAGTCAAGGCTGCCCTGTACGGTTGTGCAGGTTGTTCACGGCACAAAGGAGCACTGCTAAGAGGAAAGCCATCCTGTCCTCCACTCTCCAGGTTGGGAGCTGCATCTGCCCAGAGCGGGGCGCCTCTTTCCAGTGCACACAGAGGCTCCATATGGGCCAGCAGCTGTGTTCAAGGCACCGGAGATGAGCATTTGCAAAGTGTGCGGCTTAGCCGGGGAGCAGCCCGACATTGCTCTTTCTGCTTGGCAGGTGATGATATTCAGGCTTTCGGGTTTGGGAGGTGCCTCTCACCCACCCCCCTCGGTTTGCCTGAGGTGCGCTTACCTGTCTCAGCCAGTTCCCGCCCTTGACTGTCAGCACAGTGACAATACCCAGACACTTCAGGGAACTTGTTCCGGAAGGCACTGAAGGTCACGAATGCATCTGGAAACCTAGGAGAGAAGGAGATGTCTGCTCCCTGCCTCATCAAATCCTCACGAGCGCCGCTCGCAGAACTAAATAAACGTGGCCTCATCTCATCTGGGGAGAAGGAATGTCTGCTTTTTTATCTCATGCCATTTGCTCTGTGTTTCTTGCAGGAAATGGGTTTCTTTTCTAAACCGGGTTTTCACCTGGCCCGAGCTCGGCTGGACAGATGAAAAACAAAGCTGTGCTCAGCTGTTACCTGCTCACTAGTCATTTCCCTCACATGTGGCATTTCACCAACTCACACCCACGCGTGTGTCTCACAGGGTCAGGCAGAAAACAGGTAATGAACGGCGCGTGACCGGAGCGTAATTTACTAGACTGTAACTCGAGGGACCAAAAGCCAAGTTGGCTTTACAGACATATGGTACATTGTGGATGATCTCATTGGGGGAGATCAAACAACTTCAGGGCCCTTGACGACTTTTCCAGGGCTCGAAAAGAAGCCAGATTCCACCCTAGGAAATTCTTAAGGACATTTCCCGCTCCGTAGTTGAGAAAAACAACACAGAATCAATATGACGCCACTACAAGGGCTATGCGTGCCTCTCCATGCGTGCGGGGAGAGTGTGCCCAAGCCACGTCTGACCCGGCAGTTTTCATAAGGAGCTAATTCGCTGGGTTCCCCATCCCGGAAGATGAAACTGAGGTGACATGAAACTTGATTAAAGAGTTCTTGCCGTGTGCAGTAATTAAGCAACCGGAGAGGCGCTTTTCATTGTTATGCGACATTGAGAGATTCGTTTCCGTGCCCTGTGGGGTTGGCACACCTACCTATGTCTGGAAATATATCCCCAAACAACGAGTTCGCGAAAGCGGCAGCTCTCTGCACAAACAGATCCGCTGCTGTGGGATCCGTTCCAGCAAAATACTGAAAACAAGCTCAGTGTCCAACGATAGGAAAAGGAAGAAGCAAATTATAGTAAATTTCCTAAATGGATGCACGCGTAACACTCCGTGAAGACGGCAGCTTGCAAAATGGCCTGTACGTCCACAACGACCTCAACGGAAATGAAGCAGCATTGGAAGGCAACAGGCAACCCAGGAATCGCTCAGAGCCTGAACGGGGGGCGTAGAAGGTACTAGCTAATTTGCATGGCAATGAATAGGCAACAAACATTACAAGAGCACCGTAAGGTTATGGATTTTTTTCTCCGTGCCATTGATCATTGTGTATCTACAAGCTAAATAAAAAGGGGTGATGTAGTAAGTGAATTATGCGTAACAGAAACTAAAAACTCCCTTCACCCAGTCGTCACGGATTAGAGGTATATAATAAAAACAAAAAATGAATTGAAACCTGAGATAATTCATTCTCTCTCTCTTTTTTTTTGACATTTATTTATTTTTGAGAGAGAGAGAGAGAGACGGAGTGCGAGCAGGGGAGGGGCAGAGAGCGAGGGAGAGACATAATCCAAAGCAATGTCCAGGCTCTGAGCTGGCAGCACAAAGCCCGACGCGGGGCTCAAACCCATGAACCGCGAGATCATGACCTGAGCCGAAGTCGGATGCTTAACCCACTGAGCCACCCAGGTGTCCCTGGGGTAATTCAATTCTAAGAGAGGTGGCAGTAGTAGAATAATCACTTCCATTCATTGCACACTATCTTGTAAAAGACAACCTGCCAAACGTTTACTACATATTGACTTGTTTGACCCACTTAACACTCCTAAAAGGCAGGTGGACTTTTTTTGTACCCATTTTAGAGGTTAAGAAAGTAAAGTATGTTGGCCACCATCTTGAAATAGCGGCGGGAGATAGACTGTAAACCCAGGTCTTACGCCCCACGTGATGCCTCTGTCTGCCAGTGGTGTTCTTCACTGGGTGTTGGCTGCACCTGGTTCCCATCGCACATTCTCAGAGGCACACGACTCTCTTGTGTTCAGACACTCTCCCCTGTGCCCCTTCCCAATAGCTAATAGATGTGGAACACACATGCGCGGGAGAACACAGGAATGGGCCACCTGGCTGGCCCCGGGTTCTGAACCCGTAACAACACGAGACACGGGAGGTTCCAGTCACTCTAGTCCCGCGTTCTGCCAGTTCACCCCAAAGGCCCTCTTCAGCGTCATGTCCCGGGGCCGGTGCCAGCAGAAGGAATTCGGAGCCTTCTTCATCCCACTACTTTGGGGGCAGAGTCCTCCTCCCTCGGTTTCCGGCCTTAGAAGCTACCCACTTCCCGGACCTCCATGTGCTTTTTGCATGGACCTCACGGTCACTGTCCCCACGTCTTGCACACTGGAGATCACTGTGGCTTTAGCTGGAGGGCGTCCTCCCAGGAAACCCCCCTGCACCATCGCCTGTAACCCCCCCTTGCCAATTCTGCGTGCACTGAAAAGAGTTCAGAGCTCCGGCCTTGGCCCAGCCACATGTGGTCACTGCCGTTAACCACTACGAATGAAAATAATAACGGGGGGAACGTACTGGACGACCCAACACAGCACCAAGCACCCTCTTCACTCCTTCTCAGTCCTCACGACAACACTTACAAAGCTGCACTTTGCAAACGAGAACGCTGGCCCTCGGAGTGGTGAACAGACTGGTTTAAGATCACCCAGCCCAGACCCGGGGGTGGGCATCCGCAGCTGGCGGGAAGGGGGGCTGCCTCTGAAACGGAGCCTGGTCCTCAGGGGACCCCGCCCCGCACCCAATGGGAAGTTCAAGCTCTGAATCTTCCTCCATCTCCTTAGTTCCCGAAGCCCGATTTGATACAATCTGATTTTCGTGGCTGATCTCTGAAACGGCACCACTGCCGTGAATTTTGGACTCTTCCCCCAGCGTAGCAGGTGACAGCGTAGAGGGTGGCTTCGTAGCTGCTTCCGCTATCGTCACTGGTGCTTTCTGGGCGGCCAGGACGGGAGGGCCTTGGCCATGCTTCCCACCTCCTGCTCGTTGGATTCCCAACCCTTCTCTGCCACCCCAGCAGAAGCCCACCCACTAACACTGAACCCGAGGTCCACGGGAAAGGGAGAAAGGTTCTATCCTCACACGTGGGCCAGCTAGGTTTGGAACCTGCTGTACGGCCAAAGAAGGCTCCAGAGGATGTGAGCCTTGAGTGGGATTGCAAAGCTAAGAACGATGAATTGACAGGGAGAGAATGGAGAACACGTCTACAAGGATCTTCAGCCCATCTCCAACTTCCAAGTGGGGGCAGAGGACGACAGTGTGGGCGGAAGGATTAGCCGAGAGGCTGGTAGTCACCGGGGCAGCGGGGGGGCACAGGTCTGGAGGAGAATGTCGGAACCCAAGCATCTCCGTCACGGACACACCATTCCTGAACGTGCCCTGCCCACTCCCCTTCCAGGCACGGGCCTAAGGAAACCGACTGTCCTGTCTGTCTCTGTCCGGTCAAGTCACGGAGGACCCTACGGCACACGGCATCACCCCCTTTTATGAGGATCCGAGAAAGCTTTGCCCATCTTCACTAGAAGAAAAAATTGTGTTCTTCTGAAAAACAGGTTTCCTTTTATCTGGCAGAAACCAAATAACTTAGACTGTTTTCTCTTGCTCTGGTTCTTAGGCTCCCAGACATAAGTAAGCAGCCGCTCATACCTGTGATAAGAATACTTTACAGAATGAACCGTATGTGCAACCTTTGCCTTGGCCCCTTCGTACGTTCTACCCTGATGTTGCCTTCCCTATGATTTCCTCTCTCTTCCTTTTCTCTCCTGTTCTGGGCGTGTCAGAAGAAAAGAGGAAGCGAAAATCAACACAGAACTTGAAAACCAAAAAAGACATATTTCACCTAGTGAAAAAGGATGTGCCCTTTCTGTTGAATAAAAAGGAACAGTTCAGAATGATCGTAAGAAAGTGTTCAAGGGAGAAAATTGTAGCGCGGGGGGGACAGGGTGGTAGGCCTGGTGCCCTCACATGGTGGCCAGCCCAGAGTTGGAGAAATCACGGCTACGGTTCAGTGGAACACGAAACGTCAGGCCCTGGCAGGCGTCTGGTCCTGGTCGCATACAGAGCGGCCCCCGTGCCCTGGGCTCAGGTAGCTGATACCATGGCTCAGTCAGATTCTCCATGCCACCCCCAGACAGGCCCTCCAGAAACCTAGCCATCCCTTAACAAATTAGCAATTTGTTTGGCTTTCCCCTGTGCCCGAAGAGTGCCCCTTGAAGTAGGAGCTGTGACCCAGCACAGATGTCTCCGATGGTCAGTCTACCAGGACTTCTCCACATATTCCGGTAACGATGACCCTTGGCGATGCATTAAGATGTATCTGATCCTTCTCCCTGGGTTATCTGACTAGCAGGGGTTACATCCTTGGTAAGACTGGTTGCTAAGAAAATTTGAGTTTGCTTAGTCACTAAAGACCGGGCCTAAGAACAAAAACAAATTAACTGAATTTTAGCTCAGACCACTAAGGCCTTGGCAATGGCATCGGCTTTTAAGACCTTCACGTACAAAGCGTTTCCCTAGTTAGTGGTTGGACGAGGGCAATACGAAAGGCAGGGAAGAGTCGGGACACCTACCAAAGCTTACTCACCACCACACATGGCTTTTCTAAGTCACCATCCGAATAGGTGTAGTGAGCCGTGGCCTTCCGGAGGCAAAGGACCTCCTCAAATGCACAGACACTGCAGCCACGTTCAAGTACAGGTCGTCACCCAGCACGTCTAAGAACCCACAGCAGGTTGGCAGATGAGCCCCGCCCCCCCCCCCCAGGCTTCCAGCCTCCCCTCCAGGTCCCATGCCAGTAAGCCAACCAGTTCGTGCCACATCTCCGCTGGAATTTCCCGAAGAAACCCTCTCAGACTCAATATTCCACGATCCCACTTGTGACTTTCCTTTTCCAAACTCATCCTGCACCATCCGTCTAGAAGCCAGACTTTGGTTTGATTCTTCCTCCCTCTCACCCTCCACCTTCAATGAGTGCTGTGGATTCTATCCTGTATAGGCTTCTCCCGCCGCCCTGTCTCCCCCACAGTCCCCCCCCCCCCATCACGTGTTCTAATCCACACCTACATCGTCTCTCACCTGGACCAGTGCGGGAGCCTCCGGGCTCACAGAGCTCCCCCCACCAGCACCCACTTTGCTCTTCCCCAGCCAGTCCATTCTATCCTAAACTCAAGACATACCCAATCTCCGTCCCCAGGCTCAAAATTCTTGACGCAATATTGGGGACATACTAATGCTAGAAAAATTACTCCTTGCTTATCTGAAATTCAAATAGAACTGGCCGTCCTTTATTTTATCAGCAGCCTTAGGTACTAAGTCTAGACTCTCTACACGGCCTCTGTGGCTCCTACCATCATGCACCATAGAGCGGCTGGGCCTGGCAACGCCCAGGTCAGCTTATCGAGAAATCCCTGAAATTGGCTGGGCTTCCAGTAACCGACCACCCAACCCTTCCCATGACCTTCCTAAGTCGGAATTCCCCCAGAGACATGCTTGCTTACATAAAGGAAAGGATCCCATTTCAGGAGTAAGTTTTTTTTGTTTGTCTGTCTGAAACAATGGATGCTTAGTCTTGTATTTTTGTATTTAACTCGACCGCCCTCTTGTGGAAGGAGCTATGAACCGTGCCTCAAGCTGGCACACAGGCTGATTATAAGCACAGACTGCAGGCCTACTGTGCAGGGAAAGAGAGTTGAATCAAGGTTGTGTGGGAGAGTGAACAGAGCCAAACAGCTCTAGAACCCACTAATTATGCTTCCCAGGGGGAGCTCCTTAGCCTCTGTGTTTCAGATTCCTCATCCATATGCTAGAGAACGTTAACCGTCCAATTATTTTTTGTAAATATTAAAGTAGGCAGAAGATTGTCCAGTTGCCTGTATATAGTAAGCACTCAGTTGAACTTGAACTGAGCACACACTGGTTTGCATCCGTGAGTATCAGTAAATCAGGCAGTTTGGAAATTCTTATGTGCACATGGGAAGACCGTTCTCTAAGCCTGGGAGGAAAAACACCCTAACCCACGTTTGCTAAAGCTGGGTGCTACATGAGCAATCATGATCATTGCGTAATAATTCACAATTGTCTCAGTGGTTTCAAAGACGAGGCCCCATCAGATCCTCACCATGACCTAGGGAGCAGGTGCTGTCTCCTTATCTCAGGTGGAGACACTGAGGCACAGAGACGCAGAGAGGGTAAATGATCAGGTCACTTTGCCAAGCAGTGGCAGAGTTAGAATGGGGGTCACAAAGGCAAATGCTACGGGCCCTGGCAGGTGATGCAGACGAAAGCAGGGAACAGGACACCTGGAGGGACCCAGAGCATTGGACCGTGTGTAATCAGTCCAAAAAGAACAGTTCAAGGCCAGCTTCTTGGTGTCACAGGAGGATTCAGGAATTCAGATTTTATGTATTAGGTGAAACATACAAAATTGCTGATGTTCAACTATTTTTACCTCCACAAGCAGAAATTCCATGGAGTTCACTTGAAATGTTCCAGTTTTTAAAATAATATGCAGTTCAAATAAGACTTCTCTATGGACAGTCCCTGTGCACAGGCCCCTAGCCTGTGACCCCTCCCAGCACAGCCCCTGGGGATCCTCTCTCTTGCAGAAGGAAAGAAACGGGCTGTTTTGGAAGCCAGCCACATCGAGGCTCAGGTTCTCTCGGAGAATTCCCAGCAGTTTTCACAGCCTAATATGCTTACTGCTTTTATTTAGGACGTTTCAATCATGTCTGCAGGTCTGTGCCGTCCTCGTACAGTGATAAAGCAGCCATCTTGAATAACGAGAAACTATCCGATTATTTGGGCCAAGATCTATCCTGTATCTCCCTTTTTACGTTTGCTATTTAAATCCTTAAACTTATCTACAGGTCAGGGCGCCTGGGTGGCTCCCTCGGTTAAGCGTCCAACTTCGGCTCAGGTCAGGATCTCCCGGTTCGAGCCCCGTAGCGGGCTCTGCGCTGACAACTCAGAGCCTGGATCCTGCTTCAGATTCTGTGTCTCCCTCTCTCTCTGTCCCTCCCCCACTCACACTCGGTCTCTTTTTCTCTCTCTCTCTCAAAAATAAACATGAAAAAAATTTAAACTTATTTAACAGGTGCCTATATACACACCATTTACAAAACTGTATAAATACGGTCATACCCATGCTTGCCACAGTGACATCTTTCTTTTTTCCTTTTCTGCCAAGTCCCTTCTCCCTCCTCCTGCTTCTCCGCAGCAACCTGACCCGGCCGATGGCCGTGGTAACCACCCCAGCGAGTGTGGATTCATACTGTCCTCTGTGCTCAGCCAGTCCTGGACAGACACTAGGGCTGTTGGGTCATCGTAAAGGCACATAAGAGGATGTTTGCTTACTTGTTTTCTAAAGGGAAAATCACACAAGCGCCTAGTACCTTTTACCATATTATCATAATACGTGCGGCAGCATCCCGTCCAAATCAACTGGTATAGTTCCAGTGCGTTCTGTGTAACGGCTGTATACGTGTTTCTGGGGGGTGCACATGTATGCAGCTCTCCACCCTGGGTTTCTCCGTCACTTTGTCCCCAGTTTTCTGCTACAGTGAAAAACAAGGCAGAAGACATCCCAGTACATATGTCTTCACCCTGGGGTCTTTTTATTTCCCTGGGCTGCCTGGGCGGGAGCGTCCACGTATTTCTAATTTGAATGGCTGTTGCCCACTTGCCTCCTTAAAAATACTGTCGTCTTTCGGAGGTCCCCAGCAGCCTGTGCATGTGACAGTCCGCACGCGCATGAGCTTTGGCAGGGGACAGGAAGAGATGGCCCGGGGGTGGGCCTCCCCCCCAGAGGCCGGCTCCCCTTACCTGTTGTAGCTATGAACCAGGTCGAAAATCATCATGTCTGTGGTGTTGACAAACTTGCACTGGACCGGCAGGAAGCGCCCATCCGGAGAGCACTGAGGGGGTGACCTGTCTCCCACCCCGTGGAGGAGACGGCGGTTTCTTATCTCGCAGCTCCTGGGGCCTACGCGTTTCAGAGGAAAAATTTTAAATTCTTAGGTGTGAGGGGCGCCTGGGTGGCTCAGTCGGTTAAGCGTGGGCTCTGTGCTGACAGCTCAGAGCCCGGAGCCTGCTTCGGATTCGGTGTCTCCCGCTCTCTCTGCCCCTCCCCCTCTTGTGCTACCCTGTCCCCGTCTTTCCCAAAAATAGATATTAAAAAATAAATAAATAGGGGCGTCTGGGTGACTCAGTCGGTTGGGCGTCCGACTTCGGCTCAGGTCGTGATCTCGTGTTCATGGGTTCGAGCCCCACGTCGGGCTCTGTGCTGACAGCTCAGAGTCTGGAGCCTGCTTCGGATTCGGTGTCTCCCTCTCTCTGCCCCTCCCCTGCTCACACTCTGTCTCTCTCTCTCTCTCTCTCTCTCTCACTCAAAAATAAAATAAAAACATTTTTAATAAATAAATAAATAAATGCATTCTTAGGGACAAGGAGGCACATTCACTTCTGCAGCCCGGACGCGCACGTTCATACCACATGCGTGGAAATATGAGCAGGGTACAGCCTTCCTAAAATGCTCCCATTTTCTGTACTGAGGCCCAGGTCCTCTGCCTTCTGGCCGGGAGGCCCGGCAAAGTCACGGTTACGTGTGGAAAGCTGGACGCGCTGGGCACGTGTGCAACGCTGGGGCCCCTGGCACTTACATCGCGTGGGCCTCCCCGGCTGGCGGGTCCCGTACACCTCCATCCCTTCTGCATCCACGCACCAGCACTGTCCCCGCCACGGGTCACACTGCACGGGCGCGTAGTCCCCCGAATCCTGACACTGAGGGAGGTAGGATGTGGCCGTGCTGTTAACATAGCCTCTCAGCAGGATCTGCTGCCTCTGCAGCTGGCAGAAAGACAGACCTGAGGGTGCACAGAGCAGGGTCAGGGCTTCGGGCTCCCTCCCTGGACACGGGGACGCATCCTTCCCACCCACAACAACCCAGGGATCCTCAGAGAAGGCAGCCGGCTCAGGCCCAGCGCTCCGACTGTCCAACTTTATCCCGGGATTTCTCCCAGCAGCCTGTGGGCCAAGTGAGGGGGTGGGAGGGGGGCTCCACGGTGCCCTGTCAACCAGACACCCCACAGCCCGGGCGCTGCAGAGGGGAGGGGCGAATGCACTGTGGGCTGGCTGCTGGCATCCCACGGCCCTGCCCACTCCTTCGCTGTGTGGGCCCGGGAGTCCCTGCAGCACCCCCGGCCTCCCTTCTCACCTCCAGGGTTGAGACACAACTGCCTTCCTCGGTGTCCGTGTGCATGTGGATTAGTGACCTTGACCATCACCACCCCCGCTGAATCCCTACTGCGTGCCCAGTGTTTTACACATGCTTTAAATCCGGTGAGGTGGAGCCTACGTTCCTGTCACAGACGAGGAACCCCAGCTCAGCGAGGGTAGGGGACCCGGCCAGGGTCATTCAGCCCGACAGCGCTGGGGAGCCAGCCTGCCCCCCCCCAACCCCCAAGCCCGCAAGGCTGGCAGCAAACAACCAGCACCCAAAACGGAGCTTTCCTCCTTAAAGGAGACCTTTGGTTCCGGGCTCAATCACACATTTTAAGATGACCAGCTTGAAGTGAACTTTGTTTTAGGCTTAGCCGGGACATGCTTTATGGGGGCGGGGGCGAGGAGGGCTGCGTGTCTTCCACTATTCGCGATAATGATTATTTTAACCGTGAAGACTTCACCGAAGTCTCAAGTTTGAGACGCACCTGATGTGAGAAACACCAGGTGTATATGGCTTAATCCCGCTTCCAGGGGCCCCCAGTGTCCCCTGAGCTCAGTAGCTGACCGACTGTCCCACTGGATTCTCACTGCAGCCCTGCAGGAAGTAGGGCCTCGGGTGCGGGACCCCCAGCCTAACTGGAAGAGGAACATCCAGCAGCCAGAGGGAGACCCCCGTTCCCTCGGACGGCCCCTCACGCACTTACAGGCCACCGGCCGCCCGGGCTGCCTGCTTCCAGGCACCTCCTTGCCATCGGCGCCCACGCACCAGCAGGAGCCGCCGTCACCCTCGCACTGGACTGTCCTGCGGGCGGGAGAGAGACACCACACGCAGACAGAGTTACCGGGCCCCAAAGCCACAACCCGGCTTCCCTTCCTTCTCCCTTTCCCTTCTGTCAAGTTTCAATTCAATTAAATTAGGGAGAAACTGGGGCACCTGGCCTAGCTCCGTCGGTCAAGGGTCCCGCTTCGGCTCCGGCCACGATGTTACGGCGACATAAACAGGGCTGGCAAAGGTGAGCCTTCCCGCACCTCCTGTGCCCCTCCACCCTTCCCAGAGGCCCAAGCGGGGAGCGGAGCAGAGGGTCTCTGTGCTCTTGCGACGGGGGGAAGAGTGCTGAGAACGCACAGGAAATGAAGGGAGGTGGGGATGCTTCCTGGGGGAGGGGGGTTCCCAGAACACAGTCCACAGACTCCCCGAGTCCAGCGTGACCACAATAGCAGGGAAAGTGAACATCCAAGCCCGCATGAAGGATCCCCGTGCATTCTGGGGGGGGGGGGGGGGGGGGGGACTGCTCAGATTACCACTCCACTCTACAGGGACAGGGTCCTGGATGCGAGTTCACGTTAGGGCAGCCCAAATCCCCTTCCAGAGAGGAGCTCTGGCTCCAGCTCTGACTTCTCAAGAGCACATGCGGGGAAGAGGCGCCAAAGCAGAAATCACTCCGCGCCCCCCCCCCCCCACCTTTCATTACAGCAAATGGGCTGGGGCACCTGGGTGGCTCAGCAAGTCATGATCTCTGACTTGACTTGCTGGGTGGCCACCTGTCACGTTTCGGGGGGGGGGGGAGGGGGGCTGGTGAGGGCTCAGTGCAGGGCCTTAAGGTCTCTTGGGGGCCCCAGGAGTGCACAGGGCTGGGGCAGCCTTACTGGTAGCTGCCGTCTTCTGTGCACTGAGGAACATAGTCTGCTCGCTTCAGAAACGCCCTCTCCCTCTGCAGCTCGCAGGGACGTAGAGGCTGGGCATCCACCTGGTATTCTGGGAAAAGGGAAGCAGCTCATCAAGGAGGGGTGTGGATGGGATTCCAGTAGCAAAGATGGGGGGGGGGGTCCCTGCAGCACAGGTGCTCTCCTGGCCGTCATCAGCACTAATTACGTTCTGACTCGCAATGTTGTTTCCAAGTTCGCGATTCACACGTTTCCAAGTAGGACTTTAGCTCATTTAACCCTCAGCCTCCCCTGGGCTGGCGATACCTGCAGCTTCCCCACGTGGCACTAACACTGCGAAAGCCACCTGCTCGAGGTCACACAGCTGCAAAGAGAAGGGTTCAAAGCCGACCCTCAGACACCGCGTTCCCCCGAGCCACGGCGTCCGAGCGCCAGAAAGATGGTGTTCTTGAATTTATCAAGCCGTTCCCTGTGGGCAGAGCCTCTCCCGGCCCAGGTCAGGAATGCAAATTAATCAGCAACCCCCACGGGTCAGGCGTCCTTTGAGAACGCATGTGACATGCAGGCTCGCACTTGGAGATCACGACCGCGTCGGGAGGTTAGTGTCCCTGTCTTCCTTTTGCAAAGAGAGAAGGGAAGCTGACACTTATCCAAAGTCCCACAGCAAGTGGCCAACCTCTGCTCACTATTTCACCGCCTCTATTTCGCTGCACAGGTGGATGTGGTTTTTGGTTTGCTGTGGTTTTTCTTCACTACCTGCCGATGACTTCTCAAACGCCTCACGTGGATGACCTCGGCCCGAGACCGCCAAGGGAATAAAACCAGGTATCAACGCCAAAACTCACTAACAGGATCGGGTGGGCTGAGCTCAAATTGAATTGGGAAGATCTGAGTTCCCACCTCCTCTCCCACCAGTCGCTGGCTCCGTGCCCTCAAGGTAACTTAGTCCCACTCTCAAAACCACTGTCTCTTCATCGGAAAACCGTCCGCAGGACACGTGGGGACTAAACGAGATCACAAATGTTCCCAGGCGCAGGGGCAGAGCCTGGCTGGCGTCGGGGCTGTGACCCCAGAGCTCCCTCCAGACCCTCTGCTCCGTGGCCTTGAACCCGCAACTCACCAAAGATGTTGGCCGACACCAAGCAGGCTGAGCCCAGCAGACTGAGGACCCACGGGGCCAGGACCATTTCTGTGGGCCCGTCCGGGGACGAAGGCGAACAAGCCACTGCCCGCCCTAGGCTCTGGCCAGGGAGCCTTTATAGAGCCCTTCTGGCACCGCCACCCCCACCCCCACGGGCACTCAGGGAAGCTGTGTTTTCTCTACCTGTCACAAGGGGTTCCTCCACCTGCGTCTGCTCCCTCCGAGGACACTCGTGTGGCCAGTGGGGGACGGGAATCTCGTTGAGGCTCTGTGAAGCAGAACCTAGTGGGGTGACTTTGAACTTCATCTTTGCAGGTGAAGAAAGTTCTATGGTTTTGTGGGCCACGGGCTCAGGACTCCCGGGAACAAAGCATTTCCTCTATCTCTCCCTTCTTTCCTCTCCTTCTTCCTTCCTTTCTCCCTCCTTTCTTCTTTGCTCCCTCCCTCCCTTTCCTCCCTTCCTCCCTCCCTTCCTCCCTCCCTCCGTTTCCTTCCTTCCTCCCTCCCTCCCTTTCCTCCCTTCCTTCCTCCATCTCTTTCCTTCCCTCCCTCCCTTCTTCCTTTCCTTCCTTCCCCTCCTTTTCCTCTCTTCCTTCCTCCCTCCCTCCCTTTCCTCCCTTCCTTTCTTCCTCCCTCCATCCTTTCTTCTTCCCTCCCTCCCTCTCTTCTTCCTGTCTTTCTTTCCTTCCTTCCTTTCCTTCCTTCCTACCTCCCTTTCCTCCCTCCCTTACCTCCCTCCCTCTCTTTCCTCCCTTCCTTCCTCCCTCTCTTTCCTTTCCTCCCTCCCTTCCTCCCTCCCTTTCCTCCCTCCCTCCCTTTCCTCCCTCCCTTTCCTCCCTCCCTTTCCTCCCTTCCTTCCTCCCTCTTTCCTTTCCTCCCTCCCTTCCTTCCTCCCTCCCTTTCCTCCCTCCTTTCCTTCCTTCCTTCCTCCCGCCCTCCCTACCTTTCCTCCCTTCCTTCCTTTCTCCCTCCCTCCCTCCCTTTCCTCCCTCCCTCCGTTTCCTTCCTTCCTCCCTCCCTCCCTTTCCTCCCTTCCTTCCTCCATCTCTTTCCTTCCCTCCCTCCCTTCTTCCTTTCCTTCCTTCCCCTTCCTTTCATCCCTTCCTTCCTTCCTCCCTCCCTTTCCTCCCTTCCTTCCTTCCTCCCTCCATCCTTTCTTCTTCCCTCCCTCCCTCTCTTCTTCCTACTTTCTTTCCTTCCTTCCTTTCCTTCCTTCCTTCCTCCCTCCCTCCCTTCCTCCCTCCCTTTCCTCCCTCCTTTCCTCCCTTCCTCCCTCCATCCTTTCTTCTTCCCTCCCTCTCTTCTTCCTATCTTTCTTTCCTTCCTTCCTTTCCTTCCTTCCTCCCTCCCTCCCTTTCCTCCCTCCCTCCCTTTCCTCCCTTCCTTCCTCCCTCTCTTTCCTTTCCTCCCTCCCTTCCTCCCTCCCTCCCTTTCCTCCCTCCTTTCCTTCCTTCCTTCCTCCCGCCCTCCCTACCTTTCCTCCCTTCCTTCCTTTCTCCCTCCCTCCCTCCCTTTCCTCCCTTCCTTCCTTCCTTCCTTCCTCTCTCCCTCCCTTTCCTCCCTTCCTTCCTCCATCTCTTTCCTTCCCTCCCTCCCTTCTTCCTTTCCTTCCTTCCCCTTCCTTTCATCCCTTCCTTCCTTCCTCCCTCCCTTTCCTCCCTTCCTTCCTTCCTCCCTCCATCCTTTCTTCTTCCCTCCCTCCCTCTCTTCTTCCTATCTTTCTTTCCTTCCTTCCTTTCCTTCCTTCCTTCCTCCCTCCCTCCCTTCCTCCCTCCCTCCCTTTCCTCCCTCCTTTCCTTCCTTCCTTCCTCCCGCCCTCCCTATCTTTCCTCCCTTCCTTCCTTTCTCCCTCCCTCCCTCCCTTTCCTCCCTTCCTTCCCCTTCCTTTCATCCCTTCCTTCCTTCTTTCCTCCCTCCCTCCCTTTCCTTCCTTCCTTCCTCCATCTCTTTCCTTCCCTCCCTCCCTTCTTCCTTTCCTTCCTTCCCCTTCCTTTCATCCCTTCCTTCCTCCCTCCCTTTCCTCCCTTCCTTCCTTCCTCCCTCCATCCTTTCTTCTTCCCTCCCTCCCTCTCTTCTTCCTATCTTTCTTTCCTTCCTTCCTTTCCTTCCTTCCTTCCTCCCTCCCTCCCTTTCCTCCCTCCTTTCCTTCCTTCCTTCCTCCCACCCTCCCTACCTTTCTTCCCTTCCTTCCTCCCTTCCTTTCTCCCTCCCTCCCTTTCCTCCCTTCCTTCCTTCCTTCCTTCCTCCCTCCCTCCCTTTCCTTCCTTCCTTCCTCCCTCCCTCCCTCCCTCCCTCCCTCGCTTTCCTCCCTTCCTTCCTTCCACCAATATAATTTAGAGCCCCACAGCAACAGACACTATTCCAGGCAATGAGACTGTGGCAGAGAACAGGCAAAACGATTAGTATAGAAGGTAAGAACGTTAGGAAGGGAAGCCAAGCACACAGACACAGGTTCCTATTCATCCGTGGTCTCCCTTCCCCTCTGTCCGAGGACCTCAGAATCTCCAACCTAAAGGGAGCAGGCACTGTGTCTCCCACAGAGAGACTGTAAATGTAAAGCTGTGTATTTTCTCTTAGCAAAGCCAGCCTCCTTCCTTTCCTCCTTTCCCTGAGCGACCATGGAAAACTCACATCATCCTCTCGAGCCCCTGCCTCCTCCTCTAGAAAAAAGAAATACAAGGAGAATACTAATGTGTACCTACTCGATAGGGTTGCTGTAAGGCGATGAGTATGTGCACAAGAGAAGCTGGCAATTAAGATCACTGATTTTCTCATCTTGCAAATGACGTGGTGCCAGAGGGTGACAGGCGCCCAGGATACCCTGCAGGGGCAGGGGCTGGTGACAGGTAGGGGCAGGGGTAGCGGATGGGAAGGCAAGGCCCCGCTGAGGATGTGGGACCCGGGTGGAGAGGGAGGGGGAGCGAGAGCCTGGAGGGATGGCATCCCGGGGTGGGGGGAGGGCAGGAGATCAGGCTGGGAGGTAGAGGAGGCTCCCCACCCAGGAGGGAAATGAAGGGTCCTAGCCGCAGAAGTGGATTGTGCTACCCAACAGAGGTGCCATGAATCTTACAAGAGTTCACATGTGCGAAGTGCTTAACACAGCCCCTGCATGTGACTGCCCAGGGTTGGTTACCAGCATCATTATTATGTTCCTGATACAAAGCACAGAAAGTAAAACTCTACACTTATTTTAGCTGGGGGGGGGGGGGGGGGGGAGGGACCAAAACTGGGTAAGAAATCCTGCTCTGCACAGCCCCGGTCTCAGCACCAGCCTCGCCCCACCACCGGCCCCAGCCCCAGCCCCAGCCCAGCCAAAATGGGTGGCTAAGCTTCAGGTCCACCCCGCCCGGATGCTCCACAGCCATTTCAAATTCAACACACCCCACAACAAGCTGCTCAACACTTCCTCCAGCGCTGCACCTCACTGTGCTCTTTCCATCTCTCTAACGCCAAACCTGAGTGTTACCCTAACCTCTCCGTTCACATGGCAGCCAGCGGCCTCCACGTCCTCCCAGCAAACCCTCATCCCCCCCACCCCTTGGGCCTGACCCTTCCTCACAGCACCTTGGGCTACGGGCTCTGGACTCGCAGGGCCTCCCACCCTGGCCCCTCACCAGGCTGCTTCTCCAGCTGCAGGGGGGGGGGGGGGGGGGAGGGACAGTCACTACTGCGCAGGTGTTCCGGAGGTCAAGACCACGGGGCCGCTCCTGAAAACCGTCTAGCCATGGGAGGGCTGGGGAGGCTCACGGATAATGAGACTCAGATTTGAGGCAAAGAGGATCTGAGCGGGTAGGTGTGTTGGCATTTACGGGAGAAGGAGGCAGGAGCGGAAGAATCCCCCCTCCCCCGCCAGGCCCCCCCGTCCTACACCCCTCACTGTGGGGAGCCAGCAACACCTCTTGGCGACACAGCGGCGCCTCCTCATCTGCAGGGATCCCTCCCACGCCCTCCTGCAGAGGTCCCCCAACTCTGGAAGGAGGACGGTCCCTTCCGGACGCGCGGCGGACCTGCCCGCCAGAGCCGAACCCCGGGAGTGAAGGGCGGGTGAGGGGCCACCGCGAGGCATGACCTGCTCCGAGCCCCGGAGCCCAGCGCCTGCTGAGTCACTGCCGCTGGCCCGGCCGCCGCCGTCCCCGCTCGGCTGGCTCTGGAGCCCTGCAACGCGGGGGGCCGCAGGGGTGCGCACGGGGAGCGCAGGAGAGGTGCTCGGCTCCAGCGGGCAGCAGAGCGTGGAGCTGGGGCCGGCGCCGGGCTTCGGCTTCTCACCGTGACCCAGCGGCCCCCGCCGCGAGCGGGGCGACACGCGGGGACACGCAGGCCTCCTCCGCGGTGACGCCCGCCGGGTTCCTCTCCGACCCGCTCCCGGCTCAAGCCCACGACGCTCAGACTGGCCCGAGGGTCGAACCCAGAACCCTGCCTCCGCTCCTTCCTGCCCCGATACTGGGGTGCTTACCGAAGACTGGGGGTGGGGGGGCGAGTAACTGGAATAAAGAGGAGGAAATAGCTTCAAAAGGCGCGTGCGCGCGCCAGCTGGACGCCGAGCCCTGACTTTAGGTCCCACCTGCTTGCACCCACCCCCCTCCGTCCACATTTTTCTGAAGCTCCAGTTTCCAGCTTCTCTCTCATCTGGGGCCAAAGACCCCAAGGCCAAAGGACCTCCTGGTGGGGAAAGAAACCTCGCCTCCGGCAGTGAGGACGGCCCAGACCACCCAGACCAGCTGGAGCTCCACCCCCAACTTGAGCCTGCGCAGAAGGGCCCTGGAGTGACCCCGGAGTGACCTGTGGTTCGCGTCGTCTCATTGTAATGTCAAAATCGCCACCGAGGAGGAGCACGCGGTCGTTAACGTAACACAATGTACGTGTAGGCTTGGGTTTTGAAGGCGCACCCGCGACCTTGTGCCCGCCCCTGTTTACGATGACAAGGCTGCCCTACTATCTACATCATCATCCTGGGGGGGCCTGGCTGGCTCAGTGGGAAGAAGCATAGGCTCTTGATCTCGGGGTTGTGGGTTCGGCCCCTCGCTCGCTGTGGGGATCATGTAAGAAATAAAATCTTGGGGGCGCCTGGGTGGCGCAGTCGGTTAAGCGTCCGACTTCAGCCAGGTCACGATCTCGCGGTCCGTGAGTTCGAGCCCCGCGTCAGGCTCTGGGCTGATGGCTCGGAGCCTGGAGCCTGTTTCCGATTCTGTGTCTCCCTCTCTCTCTCTCTGCCCCTCCCCCATTCATGCTCTGTCTCTCTCTGTCCCAAAAATAAATTAAAAAAAAAAAAAGGAAATAAAATCTTGACAAATAAATAGTCACCTAACCCTAAATAAAAGGAACCTATCCACCCTTGCTGGGGAGTCATACTTTGGAAGCTGTCCCCGGCCCGGGGGGAATCTCCTTATTTGCTGGAAATAGGTTCCTTTGTGTGACAACTCCACCTGATGTCTTCTCTACCTGTAACTCACCAAGGAGCAAACTCGCATTAGTTGAACTACAATGTCAGATGCCATTGTTGGTGATGTTCATCAGCCACCGCCCACCGCGGGGAAGTGCTTCCCAGCAGCCCCTCCCCTAAGCCAGCCTGCTGCCCTCCTGCTGGGTACCAGGCCACTGCCTTGGACAGCTTCTCCCCACCAGCCCCATCCCCAGTGACTCAGAGCCACATCCCTCCTCCTGGGTTGCCAGAGAAATAGTCACAATTCCTGGTGCTTGAAGTCCGCCTCCAGAAAGGTGGAGTAGACATACTTCTCCCTATTTCTCCTGCGAAGCACAGCTAAAACCCTTGGATAGTATACGTAAAACAGACAGAAGACGACACTGAAAGGTAGAAGGAAGACAGCCAGCTAGCAACCTCAGGACGGAGGAACAATATGGAAGTAAGGTCCCCAGACTTTATTTTGCCTCACGTCTCTCAGACTGGGACAAGCCGGCAACCAGAGACACCGATAAGCACAGGGCTCAACAAAAAAAAGCCCCAAGAAAAGCTTCTTGAGCTGACGGTCCAGAAAAGGGGCAGCCTGGCAAGACAAAACCTTTTTCACAATAACTGCTCTATTCTAGCAAACCTCACAGAGAAAAATGTGGCTCCGCCTCCACCCATGCTAGCCAAGGCCAGAGGGGGGACCGTAGAATCCCACCTTTGCCTAACCCTAGGGAGGCTCCCCAACCCTCTGCCAGGATGGTGACAGAAGGGTCACATGGGGAGCGGGAGTTTCATCCTGGCCGGGCAGTAATGAACTCCCCCCCCCCCCCCCATGGGGTCGGTGGTTCTGTACTGTTCCTGGTCCAGTCTTCCCACATGTGTCTAGATTCTCTGTAAGCATCCTGTACGGTCGCCCATTCAGGCGGCTCGCTCACTCTTACTTGGTGGCTCTCAAGATGGAACTTCTCAACAGTCCCCTGATCCTAGTGCTGTCTCCGGGGAAATCCAGCAAGAGAGCCAAGATCTCCGCGTGCAGCCCGGCCCAACCTTTTCGAGTCTGTTCTGATTCGGTAACAGTTAAGATGCATTTGCTTTCTCTACTGCCTCTTTTCAAAGCAATTGTATCTGCCATGCAACTCCACTCCCTGACTGACCAGTCCGCTCTGGTCTTCAAAGCCCCATTGTCTATTTGAAATCTGGCCAGTTGGCCTTCTAAGGGTTCAGCCTTTCTCCCACACCGTGTTCTCATGTTCTCCTATTTTTTTTAAAGATTGTTTTCGGGGCGCCTGGGTGGCTCAGTCGGTTGAGCGTCCGACTTCAGCTCAGGTCACGATCTCGCGGTCCGTGAGTTCGAGCCCCGCGTCGGGCTCTGGGCTGACGGCTCGGAGCCTGGAGCCTGCTTCCGATTCTGTGTCTCCCTCTCTCTCTGCCCCTCCCCCGTTCATGCTCTGTCTCTCTCTGTCTCAAAAATAAATAAAACGTTAAAAAAAAATTAATCTCCATTTCTTAAAAAAAAAAAAAAAAAAAAGATTGTTTTCAATCCCCCAATGCTCCTGTGCTGATTTCATCGAAGCATACTTTTTTAATGACTCCATTTCCTCCATGATTTCCTGGGCAAGTCTGACTCCTAGAGACAGAGTATTTCCAGGATGAATGAACTTTAAATTGCCTGTGGGTCTGTAAGAATTTCACTGAATACTTTTCTTTTTCAAACTACAGAGATGCCATATTGTAATTATCTTCTCGCATTCTTTTCTCTTTAACTTTTTCAAATTTAGAATAGATTTTAGATTTACAGAAATACTGAGTACAGAGAGTCCCCATATACCCTCCTTCACACCCAGTTTCTTCTCTTAGTAACATCTTACATTACTGTGGTGCATTTGTTACAATTATTGAACCAATATTTAGACATTGTTAACTAAGTCCATAGTTTGCATTAAGTTTCATTCTTTGTGTCTTAACTTTTTATTTTGAAATGATTTTTTAATCTATCCAGGAGTTGAAATAATGGTAGAGGTCCCTCTTTGATTTCACTGAATGTTAACATCTTACACAGTCGTATTGCGATTACCAAACAATCATCATCTGTCATCAATAAAATACTATCAACTACAGACATCAATGAATTTCACCAGTTTTCCCATGAATATCCTTTTTAATTCTAGGATCCAATCCAGAATCTTACATTCCATTCACCTATAAAATCTTCTTAGCCTCCTCTTTAGAAAATATTAAGGAATATACAAAAATTCTAGGACTATTAAGTGAGTTTAACAATCTCACAAGATATATAAAAAACAATTTTATTTATATTCTAGGAAACATATGAAAATGAAATTTTAAAAAAATATTCCATTTACAATACCAAGAATACTTAGAAATACATTCAACAAAAAGCACAAAATCTAAACACTGAAAACTACAAAATATTACTGAGAAAACTGTAACAGATATCCTGAATCAATGGAGAAATATACCATACTCTTGGATCATAAGACTCAATAGTGTTAAAATGGTAATTGATCTGTAGATTGAGTGCAATTCCTGTCAAAATCCCAGCATGTTCTTAACAGTTGATGATCTGATCCTAGAATTTTTATGAAGATGCAAAACATGGGATTGGCAAAAACATTCGAGAAGAAACATAGTTAGGAGAACCTGGGGGGGATCCATTGGTTGAGCATTCGACTCTTGATTTCTGCTCAGGTCATGATCTCACAGTTCGTGAAATGAAACCCCACGTTGGGCTCTGTGCTGACAGCACAGGGCCTGCTTGGGATTCTCTCTATCCCTTTCTCACCACCCCTCCCCCTGAATAAACAGGCATAAAAGAAAGAAGAAAGAACATACTTAGGGAGGAATTACACTGATTCCAAACCTTCCTATGAAGCTGCAGGAATCAAGACAGTGTGGTATTTGCTTAAGGATAGACGTGTAGAGCAACAGGAAGAGAATCCAGGGTACAGATAGATCTGTGTGTTCAAGGTCAATTGATTTTGGATAAAGGCGCGTAGGCAATTCAAAGGGAAAATAATACTCTCAGCAAATGGTGCCGGAACAGTTGGATACTTACACGCAAATTAAACCGAGATGCCACTGCTCACCTGTCAGCATGGCTAAAATCCAGAACACTGGCAACACCAAATGCTGGCGAGGAGGGAGAGTAACAGACTCTCACCCATTCAACCGCCCGTCGTATTTCAGTAGGTCTATTCCTGGATTCTCTATCCTGTGCCATCGGTCTAGACTTCCATCTCGTGGCCGCCTCTTCGCTGACTTGATGACTATGGCTTTGTAATAAGCCCCCCCCCCCCGCCCAATCAGGAATTGTCCTTTGTTCTTCTTTTTCAAAACGGGTTAGGCTATTCTAGGACCTTTGCAATTCTGTTTGAATTCTAGAATCAGCTTGCTCAGTTCTGTTTCTGAAAGTCTGTGGGGATTTTGCTCCGAATTGCATCAGTTCTGGGAAAACTGACATATGACAATGTTGCCTCTTCCAGTCTATGATCTTGGCATATTTGTCTATTTGCTGATCTCATCTTTATTCTAGGCATTGTTTTGTAGTTTTCTGTGTACAGGTTCTGCATGCATATGTGTTCAGATTTACCCCTAAGCATTCATATCTTTGATGCCACTGAAAATGGTATTTTTTAAAAAATTTTTTTAACGTTTTATTTATTTTTGAGACAGAGAGAGACACAGCATGAATGGGGGAGGGGCAGAGAGAGAGGGAGACACAGAATCGGAAGCAGGCTCCAGGCTCTGAGCCATCAGCCCAGAGCCCGACGCGGGGCTCGAACTCACGGACCGTGAGATCGTGACCTGAGCTGAAGTCGGATGCTTAACCGACTGAGCCACCCAGGCGCCCCTGAAAATGGTATTTAAAAAAATTTCAATTTCTGATAGTTTGCTGCTAATGTGTAGAAATGTTAGTCCTAGTAGCATTTTGGTAGAGTCCTTAGATTTTTTTTTTCATGTGCAGGTCACTTCAAAATGTTTCTTTCTTCCTTTCCAAGTAGTACGCCTTTTATTTTTCTTCCTTTATTGCTCAGTGACTTACTGCACTAGCAGGACCTCTGGAGCAACACTGGATACAAGTGGTGGCAGTGGACATTCTGGCCTTCCTCCTCATCTTAGGGAAGAAAGTATTCACTTATCACGATGACATTAAGGGTAAGTTTCTCAGTGGATGCCTTTTATCGGAATGCAAAGTCCCGTCTATTCCTTTTCCAAGTTTTCAATCATGAATAAATGCCGATATTTAGGAAACGCTTTTGCTTAGCTTATTGAGATGAACAGATTTTTATTTTGACGGTATATTACATTGATTTTCTAATATTAAACCAAATTTGTATTCCAATGGAATACTCAACTTGATCTTGATAGATCATCCTTACTTTGGGTCACAGGCTTCATATTGCTAATATTTTGTTGAAGACTTTTGTGTCTATTCAAGAAGACCACGTATTGGTCTGATTTCCTCCCCTTGTTGGCGTCTTTTCCTGGTCTGGCACAAGGTCAAAGTTGGTCTCCAAAAGTGAGTGCTCCTTTCGTCTCTATTTTCTGTCCATGTTTGTGCAAAATTGAGATTTCCTCCTTACTTGTTTCATAGAATTCACATTCAGACCTGGAGTTTCGAGGAAAGGTTTTTATTAACAAATTCAATTTGTTTAATTTCATTTTGAGTCACTTTTGGTAGCCTGTGTCTTTTGAGGAACTTTTCCATTTCACATAAGCTGTCAAATTTGGCATTTGACAGTTTTGCATAATATCCCTTTTTAAAAATTGTTGGACACGTAGTAACATTCCCTCTTCCATTCTAATTTTTGATCAGTCTCCATAGGAGTTAACCAATTTCATTGGTTTACTCAAAGAATCATTTTGGTTTACACTGTTTCACTATTGTTTGCACATTTCGTAGGTCATTGATTTCAGCATATTTCCTTTTCTATTTCAGTTTTGTTTCTCTAGTTTTCAAATCTTAGATGGGTGATTTTGTCCTACATTCTATTTCTAATGTGTAAAATTGAGGTACAATTGACAAATATTAGTTTCAGGTGTACATGATTTGATATTTGTAGATATTGTGAAATGATCACAATAGGTCTCGTTAAAATCCGTGTTACCTTTTTAATATAAACATTTCAAACTACACATTTCCCTCTGATATTGCTTGAGCTGCAACTCACAAATGTTAGCATGTCGTTTTACTTTTCATTCCATTAAAAATATCTTCTAATTTTGCCTGTAATTTTTCTCTTTGACTCATGATGATTTACAAGTATGTTGATAATTTCCAAACATTTGGGAGTGGGGGGGGGGTGGTTTCCAGAGATCCAAAATTGATTTCCAGTTTAATTCCATTGTTGTCAGTGAACATATTATGATTTCAATTATTTTAAATGTATTGAGGCCTGTTTTATAGCCTAGTATACTGCCTATCCTTCTGAGTATTCCATATGCACTTGAAAAGGAAATTTCTACTCTCATGTTGCTGGGTCAAACGTTCTGTGTCAATTACATCAAATTGACTGTTCACATTTGTTCGTGTCCTATGTCCTGATTTGCTACTTGTTCTATCAATCAGTGTTAAAGGAGGGTTGAAATCTTGAACTATAATTGTAGATTTTTTCCATTTTCTGTTCAGCAGTATTAGTGTCCTATATTAGTCCTATAAATACATTTCTGTTGTAATATACGTGTGTGTGTGTGTGTGTGTGTGTGTGTGTGTGTGTGTGTGTGGACAAAAGAATGATAGAGACCTGTAAGTATAAAGGAAGATACATTCTATTGGGAAAGGCAAAAAAGAGAATATACAAACATGTAGAAGTTCCCAATGTCAAGGAAGAGCTTGTTTTGAAAATAGATGTTGGTCTACAGAACAATTGATTTATTACATTTAAAAATAACATGTTGATTTCAATACGCCAATATTTACAAATTGGAAATCACACCCTCTGCAACTGTTTACATTTATAATGAACAGTTTTAAATGGCAGAATCAAAGCTCCATTGCCCATAGCAGTGCCCTCAGCTGTGCAGATCTTGGCTTTTTCCTCCCCACTCCACTTCCCGCTTCTTCACTCCAACTTCCTTGGCCGATCACTTAAATACAGTAAGTACACTTGAGTCTGGTCTTCAGATCCATTTTTAGGGGTACCCCAAGACAGAAGTACCGGGAGTGGATGGTAATTTTTCACAATTCCTATGCAGAGGTCAAAAAACATCCACAGACCATTTTTTTTAACGTACATATTCTATTTTCCCCAAACCCCTCCACCTACAAATCTAATTATTTTTCCTTTCTTTTGCCTCTTTGCACTCTCTGATACCACCCATCTCTTTGAAAAAAATAGGTTTGTCATGTTTCTATTAGCCTGTAGACTAGGACTTTATTGATTCTATATCCAGCCACATAACCTGATGGCTGGAACACGGAGGACACTGAAACGTGACCACACTTAATTTGCAACCCCATCATTTAATAAGAGCTTCTACGTACCTTATTTGCTTCATTTAACTCTCAAAACAGTCGTTAGGCATTATCCACATTTTATAGATAAGGAAAGCCAAGCTCAGAGAGATCGCTGCTGCTAAACTGCCCGAGTGAAAACTCGAGTGGCAGATTGCAAAGCTCATGCCTGCCCTACGACTGCCAGGTCACTGCTCACTGACACCGCCCCTCCACGGCAGGCACAACGCAGGGGGCTCCAGGTCGGAGGCCTCGGATACGGAAGAGAAATCGAAGCTTGAATAACTGTCGGGGTTCGTAGAAACACAACAATGGAGAACCTTCCAGAAGAGGGAAATGTTAAGAAGGAAGCAAGCACAGTCTACAAGTGAGGCTGAATTGAAATGAACTCGAGATGCAGATCACACAGAACGGATTTGGTGTGAAATGGTCACCAGTGGCTTCAGAGAAGGAAACTGAAACCCACCTC
Source organism: Panthera leo (assembly GCF_018350215.1). Lineage (NCBI taxonomy): Eukaryota > Metazoa > Chordata > Mammalia > Carnivora > Felidae > Panthera > Panthera leo. Next base: position 74,025,962 of record NC_056695.1, on the reverse strand, counting down.
CGCTAGGAAGAGACCATGGGCTCGAAGAACACGGGGTTTGCATCTCGGACCTGCCACGGAAGCCTTACCCGGGACAGGTGTCTAAGTGTCTGTACGCTTCAGCTTCCCTGTCCCGAGAACCTTCTTGTTTGCCCCCCCGAGGACACAAGCCTGAAATCGGTTTCTGCAGGTAACGTAAAACACCGGCTTCCTGAGAGAAGCAGGCACTCGGGAAGTCTTAATCCTCTGGCCTGGCAGTGACCGTTTTCCTGAATTACAATGAAGACCAGGTTAGCATCTCAGGGGCCGGAAGTAACCCCTCCATCGCAAGATGTGCTGAAGAACTAGGGGGACGGCAAAGAAATCAGCACAGGCGGGGATGGGACGGATACGGGGTTTCAAAAGGGGGTTCTCTCCACGTCATGTCGCAGCCGAGAGTGAAGCTGGAGAAGGTCCAGCTCACTGGAGGGGAACTGGGGTGCTTCGTTTCAAACGTGTAGAGCATGCACGTGGAGAGGAAGTAAGTCAGTGAAAACACAGAGTATCAGGTAAAAGGGCTTTACCTGCAATGAGGAGAGGAACCTAGCTCCTTTAAGGAAGTAAGTCAGAAGGACCGCACACAAGTACGAGGAAGCAGATTCCCCTGGCCAGTACCACGCTAAGGATCCCTCCCGCCAGCGCTCCTTCTCTTCTGTCGGGGCAGCAAGGACAAAGTTATCTTTTCAAGAAACACCCTCTCTAGTTTACTGCTTCTACCTAAATACATAGATTTTTTTAATCCACTCATCTGAAACCTCTCACAATGGACTGACTTCTCAAAAACGAATTCATATTCTTAAACAAGGAAAGGCTCAGCCAACTCGTTGCTAAGACGTCAACCGATTGCTGATATACTCTATATTGAAAGGATATGTGCATGAAAGTGACCTGGCATAGATTTTCCTTAAAAATCTAAATTAAAAAATTCAGACTTTCAATTCATACACACAGAAGCAGAGCCAAAACTGAGTAATCTAGGTATTAACGGGAAGCCTCCCGTTTGCTGGCTTCTAACAAGTAAAGGGATCCGATTACAATGTTCTCCAAGAACAAATGCACGTCGATTTAACTGTGGCCCCTTCCCAGGGACTGAGAAGACGGGTATCACTAGGCACAAAGGGTTTCTGTGTACGTGACAAGAACCTAGGCAACTCCACTATCCATAGGTTAAGGATGCTATTCGCTCCACTCTGGAGGGGAAAAGAAAAAGACACAAGTTCAATATCCGGAATTTAACCACAACAGAGAGAAGATTAGAGCCATTCTTTTTTTTTTTTTTTTTTTTTTTTTAACACGAATGAAAGACATAGTTATCAATCTTGAAATACAGGCATTAGCAAGTTTACTCCACACATGGAATACAGGCACTATTATTTTTTTTTTTACTTTAATATGCAAATTTAAGCAAGTATCCCAATCACCTCTACGAAAGCTTTTCATTTCCCAGTAAGACCTCTGACAAAGTGAATGCAGAACGAGTGAAATACACAGGACCTTATGTTATGTCTGTTGGTCTTTGGCACATTTATCAAGTTGGAAAATGTCAGAAGGCAATAAAAATTTCGAATGACTGTTTTGCACATTCTTTTAATCGTCTTTACATCAAAATATAAGGCCACAAAAAGGCAAGCTGAAATTTCAGGATATGTGGAATAGTTTTAATAAAGAGTTTTACATACAGTACCTTACATATAGAACAGTGTGTTTGCAAATTTAAATAATATCTGAATGTACAGTGGCATGTATTCTTATCAAAGATAAATTCAAGTTTACTGTGTATCAGTTCTACAATGCATTTACACAGATCGCTAGAACTGATAAACAGAATGAGGCATAAAATATTCAAGTGTTATATCATCAAATAGCCTCCTCTTAACAGTCTTTTTCCCCCTTTTTAAAAAAGTTTCAAAACCTGTACATACATTTTTAATTTTTAAAAACAGTCTGTTAAAAGGTAACATTTCATGTTAACCACCAACTCTTATAGTCTATAGTAATAAAACTAGATATGTGTAGATATAAATATGTGTAGACTATGTACATATGTACGTTGAGTGTTTGTTTCAAACAAGCACACGCGGACGCACACCTGCGCACAAAGCATGGTGGCACACGACTCACAAGGGCACTGGCAGACAGGAGGGCCCGGGCCCGAACTCCAGCAAGAGCTAACTCAGCAACTTATAGTTGCCTTTGGTTTCAGAAATTTGTCCATTTGTGACCAAAGCTAAACATTTTGAGTGCGCGTGTATTTTTTAAAAATAAAATTCATCTTCAGAAATGAAGCGTTTCCAGTATTCCACTACCAGCAGTTAAAAAAATCCACAGCCACAAATTGTTTTGACATTTTTGTCACTCCTCATCCCAGCTGAGGTTATTTACAATTTTTATCTGAAGGCAAACACCAAGCATACTCAGGATCAAGCTGTACGCCGATGCCTGAATACCGCATTCAACTCTACAGAGTATGTGTGTCCCGTGTAGGATATCGGGTGTCTGACGGGCTGACGGCCTATGTAAGACGTTGGGAGTAGAACTCCCAGGGTATTTAACGTTCTCTCCCCAGCAGCGTCATCGTCATTTGGCACGCTGACCCTTCTGTGAGCCATTCTGTTTACAATGAGCTTACTGCCTGCAAAATAAATTCCAATTATTTGGCGTTTGTTTTTAAATATGTAATCATAATGAAGCAAGACTTCCACAACTGTTTTCCTGGGAAGTGAGGCTTCCACTGTCAGTTTTCTGATTAAGGACATTCATCACCTAACAAACAGCTCATGATCCTATAGAAGTTTAAATACTCTAAACTGTGGTGCAGCCGGACGAACCGTGGAGAAGACAGTTCGTCTAAGCAACCTTACAGAACTCTCCGGAATTTCCATTTCCTCTACAATTGTGCTGTAGGCCAAATTCTGCTTCGTAACATGGACCTCTCTACTAAAAATTACATAAACACACCATACTTCTTTCTACAGGTATCTCGAGCTTCGTGTAAGCAACTATTCAAAACTCCTGCCAACTCGATTTCCTTGGCATAAGTTATATTCCACGTCATTGATCCCTGGCATAGATCACATTATCGTTTGTAGCTTGCTCATAAGCTTTTTTTTTAACATCAGCTTCCTTGATAAAGCTGTTCTTCATTTTCTTTTCCAAGGTGCCATCCTATTGATGTCACAAATCAGTAAATGACCAAACAACACTAAGCTTTTTATAACTATCCACGTAGCAGTCATGTGGATAATAAAAACGATCGCCTGAAGAGACCCACGTTCTTTTCATTCGGCTTTCAGTGCTGTCATACGGAGCAAAGAGTCGCTATCTGCTGTACTTTGCCCATGTCGACTAGGAGCTGTTTGATATGGCGCTTAAGTTGGGGCAGTCTTGCAAGAGGATCCGGTGGCTCCAACTCCCCTGTGAAATCCAGCCAGCTTTCCAGAACTAAGAGACAGAACAGAACAAGCAGATTGAAACGGCAACTGGGAGAAGTCACAAAATGGTGTAACTGGGAGGCTGGGGGAGGATGGAGACAGAGACGACGTCCCCTTCTCTAGAAGGGCCAACAGACTCACGCCTGTCTAAGGGTATAGCATCCGTCACACCTATCCCACGAGAGTTCTAGTCCTTCTTGGTGACTTTGTTATTATTTTAGATAATTCTTTCCTTTATAGGTGTAAGCTAATTTCATTTTGAACATCTCCTTCTACTCTCTTCTGGAACAGGAAGTAACAGTTCCCTGTGCCTGCTGAAGCTTTCTATTATTTTAGATTTAAATCCTCTCTACTCCATTTTCAATGAAATTTAGCTACTCTCGCCATTGTTTTTCTTAAATCAGGAAGTTCTTAACAAAGGAAAGGAGCTGGCAATTTCTCAGTGTCCCTTTCAGTCCCACTATTTTATCATTACTTTTAAAAATATGCAAGCACGTTAGAAGTCTAGGCAGAATACAATTAGTTATTCTACACTTTTTATTAATAATAAGGGACAGTGTCAAATTGCACATTTTTTTTCCCTTCAGAAATCTACTCAAAACGTTACAGTAACAAAAAGCTAGCTTAAACCCAATGGAAGATGCTTTTGAAATGGTTTCCATTTTCTCTTTTCTCAGGGAAAAACAAAGCAGAAGGAGTTCTAATTTAGTGTGGGGTGAAATTTAAAAATGGGAATATAATCTATGTATGACGTTAGGAAAAAAAACCAAAACACTGGATTAGGAATTAGGTAATCTTACCCTATTTTCTCAACTTTCCTGTCTATACCCTCAGGCTCCTGTGTGATAAAAAACAAAACTATAAAAGAAAACCATTTGAAAATGTGTCTGCACACTTAAGGTTTACCTATCCAGCTTGCAGGAGTTTCCTGTTGTTAATTTTACTGACCTACTGACCAAAGTGATAGCAAAGATACAAAGTGTTTTCCCCCATATTTTAAATATGCTTAAGGTCCGTAAACTAACTTCCAAAAAAAAAAAAAAAAAAAAAATCACAGTTCAATGAAACTAATAAATATTCCATATGTGCTTTATACTGCACCCAGCAAATGGGCAGTATTTAATAAATATCCAACTTTAGCTTTTATTTTTATTTTTTAAATTTTAAATTTTTTTTTAAATTTTTTAAATTTACATCCAACTTAGCATATAGCGCAACACTGATTTCAGGAGGAGATTCCTTAATGCCCCTTCCCCATTCAGCCCACCCCCCTCCCACAACCCCTCCCGTAACCCTCTGCTTGTTCTCCATATTTAAGAGTCTCTTATGTTTTTTTGTCCCCCTCCCTGTTTTTATCTTATTTTTGCTTCCCTTCCCTTATGTTCATGTATTCTGTGTCTTAAAGTCCAATAAATACCCAACTTAAAAAAAAAACCAAGATAATATCCAGTCATACTGTCTTCAGCCTAAAAGACCCTGAACGCCATCTGTGTTAAATGAGATGTAAATGAGCAAGACGCTCCATCGGGACAGACAGGATCTACAGTTCCCACCCGGTAATTCACATAACACTTCACATAATGTCTCTGTAACAACAACGAACACTTTACATACTAGAGTCACTGTATTTTAGTTCTTTCTTAAAATTACCATCGACTTCTTTTTCTATTAGGTCCATCCTGCTGGCAACTTCTTTCTGGACATTCTCTATGTGAGTAAGGAGATTGAGCTGCCACTGAAGATGTGCGTGTCCTGAGTCGTCAGTGCTCTTTTTATCATTATAAATAAATACCGTGTTCCTTTCAGCCGGATTCTTCTCCAAAGAACCATTGGAAAAAAAACAAAATGGGGCGAAATATAATGTCATAACGGGAAAGACAGCATGAAACACCTCACTACCACAATGATCAGTGAAATCCAACCTGACTCACAGAACAGTCTTAGAGGAAGTGCTAGCATATAATTACATTTTATCTGCTGGTCCTTAGAAGAGCAAAAATGCCTTCCATGTCTCTCCACGATGCCTCGCACAGGGCCACACAGGGTGGAAGTCATTCAATAAAACATGCTAAAGAAACGAAGTCGCTAATTATAGTCTGTAACTAAAAAGCCCAGCTAATTTTAGACTGACCCCTTCTTCGATTAATCCAAACTAAGGACCTAAGTGGAGTGAAGGCAGAAAGCAATGATGGAAAAATCATGAAAACTGGCAAAGGCCAGTTTAAAGTCAAATTAACTGTAGGCTGTAATTAACTGCTGCAATTAAATCAATGAGGCAAGAGAAAGTTAAGAATCTTTTAAAAACTTAAAAAAAATGTAAACTGCTTAACACATACACAGAAAATCCGAACTGAGACTCACCAGAAAGAATTCATTTCATAAAAGGGATATGAATTTCACAAAATAATTTGCCACAAATATCAGGAAATGTAAGCTTCCCAAATTTATTTACCGTGATTTCTTGACGAAATAGGCCAGAAAAATAAAGGATTATTTTAGTGGCATTACTAGCTGAAAATCAATGAAAAATGAGGAAACGGCATCACTAAGACAATCCCTGTGACTAGGAAAGAAGTTTACAAATATTCAGTGTACAAAGAGCTATAAAAACCCACTGTATCGCCTAATGGAATTGATACGCAGACACAAATGAAATGTGCTATAGTTTTAAAAAGGTTAGAGCACCATCTTTTATCTGAAACACACAAAAAGAGCAGAAAAATTATATTAACATATACACACCCGCACACATGCACGCATTCTCGCACACAGACAACTTCATTTGGAAAAAACCGTGGCTCATGGTTTTCGGAGGCATCTAAGTGCATTTATAAAACTGAGACTTGGGGCACCTGGGTGGCTCAGTCGGTTAAGCGGCCGACTTCGGCTCAGGTCATGATCTCGCGGTCCATGAGTTTGAGCCCCGCGTCGGGCTCTGTGCTGACAGCTCTGAGCCTGGACCCTGTTTCGGATTCTGTGTCTCCCTCTCTCTGACCCTCCCCCGTTCATGCTCTGTCTCTCTCCGTCTCAAAAATAAATAAACGTTAAAAAAAACAAACAAACAAACAAACAAAAAACTGAGACTTTGGTTAGGGCAAAAGTTGACTGCATCTACAATTCTGAACTAGGGGATAATTAAATGTTCAAATGGCCAGTGTTTTCTTATAGAGAAGCAAAAGATGTGTTCACCCTGACCAGGCACCCGTGAACTTGGAAATATAAGCATAATTTTACTGGGAATTTAGTTGTTTGATTTTAGAAAATTTTCCTACGTTCTATCCTATCTTCCAAGCCAAAACAAATGAGATAGTTCTACCTTGTCAGGCATCCCATCTTCTTTCACTGAATACTGTGAACGGTTTTTATCTTTCCTGCGGAATTCTTGTTCTTCTTCAAAACTACTAACATCGTCGTCGTCTGAGCTCCCGGGGTCTGCGAGAGATTTGCAGTCTTGACCAAAATTTTGTGGCTTTTGGTAGCTGTGCTCACTTGTTATGTAAGTTCCTTCCATTTTTAGGGGCACACGAGGTGGTTCTTTGTGGTTCTGAACGTGGTATTTCTTCTCCTCAACACTCCCTGTGTCTTGTGCTGTCATTTTTTTCTCTACCCCCGCAATTCCTTGATCTTGGTCTTTTCGCTTTCCAGAACAAGCCCAGAGATGGAGGTCGGGATGATGTTTATTCCTTACAACAAAGTTGGAGAAAAGAGCAGTTCAGGAAAAAACAAGTTTCAGAATGTAAGATGACACAGGTAACCCTTCTTGTCCGTGCCTGTTTCACACCAAGTGTGCGCGCTCGGGCAGACCGACCCCACTTCCCCACTGAAAACCTAGACTCCCACCCGGGGACCCCGGTTAGGAAGAGGGCAGGGACTCTAGACAAAAGCAGACGTACGCTTTAGGTTAACCTGCCCCAGAACTTAAGCCAAAGTTGGAATTCTCACGATTTTACAGAAATAATACTGAGGTAGAAGAAAAGCATTGGTGAATGTAATTCTGTGGACAGTTCACAGCAATACTTGATATATGTGCACTTCTTTTTCTGACTTTTCACTGGATTTTTTAAAATTGTATGGCATGAAAAACTTTTATGTGAGTCCATTTTAACAGCTTCATCCAATCAAAAAGTGATACTTGCTCCTGATAAAACATTCAGGCAATAAATGTGTACAAAGGAAAAACCTCCCTGCGTGGCAATCATAAAAAACTGAGGCATAACCTTTCAGACATTTTCTATACACATAAAATTATATTTTACCTATTTATTTTTTTAACTACAGGTCTGACAAAGAATTTCTACTTTTGGTTTAATTACTCTTTTTAAAGGGGTAAGCATACACTTTCTCTTCGTACACACATGGGGCTCTCAATTTGCCTTCTTCGCATATGACACATGTGGGCAGCTTGCCACATCAGGACACAGACGTTTCCCTTAACTCTAGCAGCTGAACGGTATCAGTGTGCCACAGTCTGGGCTCACCAGCCAGTCCCCCACCTACCGACGTGCGTGCGTGCGATCGCTGCGCACAGGTGGGGCTTTCAGTCAGATATGGAGCGGCTGGATAATGGGTACACGTTTTAAATTGGGAAGTAACTGCCCAAGTGGCCTCCAAAGAGGTTGTACTAATTACCTCCTCACCAACAGTCTACAATGACGCCCTTTTATCTACCCCATCCTCACTAAACATGTGAGCGTGTGATACTGCACAGCTAATTCATCATTAAAATCCTTCACTGAGTACAACAGGAATTCTTTCATCAGAGGTGGTAAGAAAGGAGGATATTCAAGAGGCATAAACCTTTCAGAAGGCTCAATAATGTTGGTGAATTATTTCCAGATTAGATAAATACCCAGGGGTCAAATTAGTCTTCTTCTAATACCCAAGTATTATTTCTGAAATGATAAATTTTAACTTTTGAACCCTTAATAATTTAGCAAGAGAAAACACTAAAATTCTTACCCAGTAAGAGACATAGCAGAAAGCTGGTTTTATGGTCTAACGGTCCAATGGGTCGAATCCTACTGTGCCACTGAGGATCCTAGACAAGTTACCTAACCTCTGTCTTTGACTACCCACCTATCAAACGAGGTAGGATCTATTTTTCAGGCTTATTTTAAGGATGAAATAAAATCTCGTATGAAAGCACCGATTTCTGGCACGAAGTAGACTTTATTTTCAGACTTTCAATAAATCGCTAATGACAACAATTTCTATCATTAGAAACATTAACATAAAGAGAGGCCACAGACATGAGGCCAAATTGGTCCAGTTTAAATCCTTATCGAAAGAATGAATGCATTGAAATTCAAATTCCTATCAAGGACAACCAGGCTTTCATCTTTTAAGTTTACTTTTTTTTTTTTTTTTTAAGTAATCCCTACACCCAACGTGGGGCTCGAACTCACAACCCTGAGATCAAGAGTCGCATGCTCTTCGGGGGAACCTGGGTGGCTCAGTCGTTGAGCGTACAACTCTTGGTTTCAGCTCAGGTCACGATCTCACAGTTCGTGGGTTGGAGTCCCGCATCTGGCTCCGTGCTAACAGCGTGGAGCCTGCTTGGGAGAATTCTCTCTCCCTTTCTTGCTCTCTCTCTCTCCGCCCCTTCCCCGGCTTGTGTGCACCTGCAAATACACTGAACAAAGGAGAGTCAAGATGGTGGAAAAGTAGAAGAATTGGAATTTCTCTCATCCCTCAAACACAGCAGTATTGAGGTCAGAACACTTGGAACTCCAGGAACCCAGGCTGCAGAGTGACGGACACATCTTCCCGGGTGTCGGGAGACAGCTTGGCAGGACAGAGGTGGGTGTTCGAAAATTGGGAGAGATAAAACGTGTGGCGTAGGCATGGAGAAAAGGGAGCCCCTTTGATGGAGAAACAAAAGGAAGAGAAAGAGAGGCCGTGGAAGAGTGGGATTGTGTTTGGCCAAGAGAAAAACCTCTCTGGACCACAGACAGAATGAAAACTACAGCCTCGGGAATGAAGATCAGAGTTTTCAGGGTTGCACGACATGGTCCGGACCCGAGCCCGCCGTGTGCGTGCCCCTAGAGGGAAAAGGAGCTGGCCCCGGGGTTCTGTAATGATCTGGGGGCACACTGGGAGAGAGCAGTCCCCTCCCTTGAGTACTGTGGGAAGAGGGTATACAGGGTCAGGACAAAAGACCCCGCAGGCGCCAGCCAGAGGCCCACTGTCGACTAGGGGAGTGGCGCTATGGTTCTGGAGAACCAGGCCACATAGAGCGGGATCCTTTAAGACATCAGGATTTTAATCCCAGCCAAGCGCCTGGGAGGCACGGGAGACTGTGGAGCAGGACAAACCGGCACCTGTGCCTGCGCAGCACTGACAGGACAGCCTGAACAGTGTGGTTTGCGACACCCTGTAGAGGGAGGATAGACTGGGGTGTTGTGATTTTTCTCCCCATCACCAACAAGGTGGAGTTTCAGGAAACAGGACGCGGCCCTGCAGTGGAGGGGGGACCTCACCCCTCTGTGCCCGGTAACTGCGTATCTACGAGAGACTGACACTGATCAAACCAGACGGACCCTCCTCCAGACCAGCACAGCCACCAGTCCCAGGCAGCGACACCCAACTGTCCTGCAGTTTTGCATTTTCTGATTTGATTTTTGGTCAATTCTTATTTTGAGTGTGTGTGTGTGTGTGTGTGTGTGTGTGTGTGTGGTTTTTTTTTTTTTCTTTATGTTTCTTTCTCTGTTCGGGTTGTCTGTTTAATCAGGCATTTTACTCTATCCTTTTTACACCTTTCTGTAACTCCTTCTTTATTTTCCTCTCTCTCTCTCTCTGGATTAAGCCTTATAGTTTCTTTGATTCTCTGCCTGGTCTTTTTTTTCCACCTCTGTCATCTCTCTCTTTGTATGGGATAAGGCTTCTCCCAGCCCCTCCTCCACCTTTTTCCATTTTTTTCCAGGGTTACTTCAAGAAACAAATCAAAGCACAGCTGGTGGAAGGTCCAAACCACCACTACGAGTAGGGAAATAACGCAACCAGAGTCACAACAACAGGGAGCATGCAAGACATTCCAAAAACACCTCCTGAAGGGCCAGGCCCTGGACAGTGTATGACCCTTTTTTAATATAGCAGTGCTCGCAGGTATAGGACACATGACAAGCTATTAAAACACATAAAAGAAAACTAGCCAAAATGACAAAACAGAAGAATTCTCCTCAAAAGAAATTCCAGGAAAAAATGACAACCAGAGAACTGCTCAAAACAGATATAAAAAAGGTATCTGAACATGGATTTAGAACAACAGTCATTAAGACTAATAGCTGGGCTTGCAAAAAGCATAGAAGACAGCAGAGAATCTCTAGCTGCGGAGATCAAGGACCTAAGAAAGACTCACAACGAATTAAGAAATGCTATAAATGAGATGCAAAATAAACTAGATGCAGTGACAACAAGGATGGAAGAAGCAGAGGGCAGAACAGAAGATAAAAATATGGAAAATGATGAAACTGAGAGAAGGAGGGACAGGAAATGACTAGACCACAAGGGGAGAATTAGAGACCTAAGTGATTCAATGAAACATAATAAACCTCACAATAAGGTTTATCTGAACAAGCTATAGCTGAGAACTTCCCTAATCTGGGGAAGGAAGCAGACATCCAAGTCCAGGAGGCACAGAGAACTGCCTTCAAAATCAACAAAAACATGTCAACACCATGACATATCATAGTGAAACCGCCAAAATGCAAAGACAAAAATTCTGCAAGTGGCTAGGGACAAACGGGACTTAATCTATAAGGGCAGACACATAAGGGTAGTAGCAGACCGGTCCATGGAAACGTGGCAGGCCAGAAGGGAGTGGCAGGAAATATTCAATGTGCTGAATAGGAAAAATATGCAGCCAAAAATCCTTTATCCAGCAAGGCTGCCATTGAGGATAGGAGAGATAAAGGCTTTCCCAAACAAAAACTGAAGGAGTTCATCACCACTAAACCAGCACTGCAGGAGATCCTACAGGGGAACTCTGTGAGTGGAAAGCAGCAAAGACTACAAAGGACCACAGACATCACAAGCACAAAACCTACAGATAACACGACACTAAATCCGTATCTTTCAATAGTCACTCTGAAAGTAAATGGACTAAATGCCCCAATCAGAAGACCTAGGGTATCAGAATAGATAAAAAAACCAAGATCCATCTATATGCTGTCTACAAGAGACCCATTTTAGACCTGAGGACGCAGGCAGATTGAAAGTGAGGGGATGGAGAACCACCTATCATGCTACTGGAAGTCAAAAGAAAGCTGGAGTAGCCATACTTATATCAGACAAATTAGATTTTAAACCAAAGACTAACAGGAGATGAAGAAGGACATTATATCATAATTAAGGGGTCTATCCATCAAGACCCAACAATTATAAACAATTGTAAATAAATATATGAAGCACTCAAATATATAAAACAATTAATTACAAACAACAGCAAACTTATTGATAATAATACTGTAATTGTAGGAGACTTTAATACTCCAGTTATAACAATGGACAGATCATAGAGACAGAAAATCAATAAGGAAACAACGGCCTTGAACGATATACTGGACCAGATTGTCTTAACAGATACATTTAGAACTTTTCATCCAAAAGCAGCAGAATACACATTCTTCTCGAGTGCACATGAAACATGTTCTAAAACAGATCACGTAACAGCCTAGGTCACAAAACAGCCCTCAACAAATATAAAAGGATTGAGATCATACCATGCGTATTATCAAATCACAACGCAACGAAACTTGCAATCAACCACAAGAAAAATGCATGGAGATTAAAGAACATCCTACTAAAGAATGAATGGGTCAACTGGAAAATTGAAAAAAAATTTAAAAATATATGGAAGCAAATGTAAATGAAAACATGACAGTCCAAACCCTTTGGGATGCAGCAAAGGCAGTCCTAGGAGGAAAATAGATCGCAAACCAGGCCTATCTCAAAAAGCAAGAAAGACCCCAAATGCAGAACCTAACCTCACACCCAAAGGAACTAGAAACAGAGCAGCAAAGAAAGCCCAAAGCCAGCAGAAGAAGAGAAATAATAAAGATTAGAACAGAAATAAACAAAATAGAATCCAAAAAAAATAGAACAGATCCATGAATCTAAGAGCTCGTTTTTTGAAAGAATAAACAAAATCGATAAACCCCTAGCCAGACTTCTAAGAAGAGAGAGAACCCGAATAGATAGAATCACGAATGAAAAGAGGAGAGATCACAACGAACACCACAAGAATACAAACAATTATGAGAGAATACTATGAAAAATTGTATGCCCACAAACTGGACAATCTGGAAGACATGGACAAATTCCTAGATACCCACACACTACCAAAACTCAAATGGGAAGAAATAGGAAATTTGAACAGACCCCATAACCAGTGAAGAAACTGAAACGGTTATCAAAAATCTCCCAACGAATAAGAGCCCTGGCCCAAATGGCTTCCAAGGGGAATTCTACCAGACATTTAAAGCAGAGTTCATACCTATTCTTCTCAAGCTGTTCCAGAAAAATAGACACGGAAGGAAAGCTCCCAGACTCATTCTATGAAGCCAACATTACCTTGATTCCCAAACCAGACAAAAATCCCAGTAAAAAGGAGAATTACAGGCCAATATCCCTGATGAACATGGATGCAAAAATTCTCAATAAGATACTAGTAAATCAAATTCAACAGTATATTAAAAGAACTATTCACCATGATCAAGTGGGGTTCATTCTTGATCTGCAGGGCCGACTTAATATTCACAAATCAATGTGATACATCCCATTAATAGAAGGATAAGAATCATATGATCCTGTCAATAGATGCAGAAAAAGCATTTGACCAAATACAGCATCCTGTCTTAATAAAAACCCTCAAGAAAGCTGAGACAGAAGGAACATACCTTAACATCATAAAAGACATATACGAAAGGCCCACAGCTAATATCATCCTCAATGGGGAAAAACTGAGAGCTTTCCCCCTGAGATCAGGAACACGACACGGATTTCCACTCTCACCACAGTGTTGGAAGTCCTAGCCTCAGCAATCAGATAACAAAATGAAATAAAGGCATCGAAATTGGCAAAGAAGAAGTCAAACTTTCACTTTTCACAGACAACATGATACTCTACATGGAAAATCCAAAACTCCACCAAAAATCTGCTAGAACTGATACATGAATTCAGCAAAGTTGCAGGATATTAAGTCAATGTATAGAAATCAGCTGCATTTCTATACACAATAAAGCAACAGAAAGAGATATCAAGGAATCAATCCCACTTACAATTGTACCAAGAACCATAAAATACCTAAGAATAAACCTAACCAAAGAGGTAAAAGATCTGTATGCTGAAAACAATAGAAAGCTTATGAAAGAAACTGAAGAAGACAAAGAAATGGAAAAACATTCCATGCTCAGGGATTGGAAGAATAAATATTGTAAAAATGTCAATACTACCCAAAGCAATCTACACATTCAGTGCCATCCCTATCAAAATAACACCAGAATTCTTCACAGAGCTAGAACAAACAGTCCTAAAATTTGTATGGAACCAGAAAAGATCCCGAATAGCCCAAGTAATATTGAAAAAGAAAACCAAAGCTGGAGGCATCACAATCCCGGACGTTAGCCTCTACTACAAGGCTGTAATCATCAAGACAGTATGGTATTGGCACAAATACCATACACCATAGACCCATGGTAGACCCATAAATCAGTGGAACAGAGAACCCAGAAATGGACCCACACGTGTATGGCCAACTAACCTTCGACAAAGCAGGAAACAGTATCCAATGGAATAAAGACGGTCTCTTTAGCAAATGGTGCTGGGAGAACTGGACAGCAACATGCAGAAGAAAGAATCTGGACCACTTTCTTACACCATACACAAAAATAAACTCAAAATGGATAAAAGACCTAAATGTAAGACAGGAAACCATCAAAACCCTAGAGGAGAAAACAAGCAACAACCTCTTTAACCTCAGCCACAGCAACTTCTTACTTGACACATCTCTGAAGGCAAGAGAAATAAAAGCAAAAATGAACTATTGGGACCTGATCAAGATAAAAATCTTCTGCACAGCAAAGGAAACAATCAACAAAACTAAAAGGCAACTGACAGAATGGGAGAAGATATTCACAAATGACATATCAAAAATCTATAAAGAACTTACCAAACTCAACACCCGAAAAACAATCCAGTGAAGAAATGGACAGAAGACATGAATAATCACTTTTCCAAGGAACACATCCACATGGCCAACAGACACATGAAAAGAGGCTCAACATCACTCATCATCAGGAAAATACAAATCAAAACCACACTGAGATACTACCTCACACCGGTCAGAGTGGCTAAAATTAACAACTCAGGAAACAGCAGATGCTGGCGAGGATGTGGAGAAAGGGGAATCCTCGTGCACTGTTACTGGAAAACAGTATGGAGGTTTCTCAAAAAGTTAAACATAGAACTATCCCACAACCCAGCAATTGCACTAGTAGGTATTCATCCAAAAGATACAAAAATGCTGATTTGTAGGAGCACATGTACCCCAACGTTTATAGCAGCACTATCAACAACAGCCAAATTATGGAAAGAGCTCAAATGTCCATCAACTGATGAATGGATAAAGAAGATGTGATACACACACACACACACACACACACACACACACACACACACAGGAATACTACTCAGCAATGAGAAAGAATGAAATCTTGCCATTTTCAACAATATGGGTGGAAATGGAGGGTATTATGCTAAGTGAAATAAGTCAGAAAAAGACAGCATGTTTTCACTCATATGTGAAAATTGAGAAACTTAACAGAAGACCACGGGGGAAGGGAAGGAAAAATAAGTTATAAACAGAGAGGGAGGCAAACGATAAGAGGCTCTTAAATGCAGAGAACAAACTGAGGGTTGGTGGGGGGGAGACTGTGGGGGGCAAGGAAAATAGGAGATGGACACTGAGGAGGACACCTGTTGGGATGAGCACTGGATGTTGTATGTAAGTGATGATTCACAGGAATCTACTCCTGAAGCCAAAACTACACTGTATGTTAGCTAACTTGACAATAAATTATTAAAAAAAAAAACACAAAAAACAAAAACAAAAAACCTGAGACAAGGAAAAAAAAAAGAAATAATAAAATGAAATGAAATACTTCAGCAAAGGACAAAAATAGATGAATCTGTGGCAAGATACGATTATTGTTGAACTTAAGTTATGAGTATATGGAGGTTCACTTCACTATTATGTGTGTGTGTACATTTTCATAATCATAAAAAAGTTACATGCAGATTACCTAGTAACATTAAATATAAGTAGCAATAAAAATAAATAAAAGAAAAAAGAAAAGGAGTCATGTGCTCTTATAACTGAGCCTACCAGGTGCCCCTACAACTGGGCTTTTAAACAAAAGCTTTATTAGTTTAATAAGTTCATTCCTCCCTTGAGTTTTAGCATTTGCATGGCCTTTTTATAAAGAAATCCACATTCGGATTCATGACATACAACAGAAGCAAATCCCATTCAAGGAACAATCACTGAGGACTTAGCCCCACACTAAGTACCAGGATGAAACGAGGCCCGAGCCCCCCCTTAAAGGAACTCCTGTTTAGTAAGAGGAGACAAACATGGGGAACAAAGTGCACCGAGGCGCACGCCGACACCAGGGTGCAGGCAGCTTGCCAAGAGGGTGTGATCAGCCCTGGCCGGGCAGGTATCGTGAAAAGGCATCTGCCAGAAAGATGGCTGAAGGCTGTTCTGGGTGTGGGTGTGGAAGGGCCGTACCTATGGAACAGCAGGCTTCATCCAGGGATTATGGTCTGGTAGAGCTGCGATGTTTGGGGAAAACCACTGGGGGAGGAAAGACTTGGCAACAAAACTGAACGGTCCCAGGGAAGGACTCAGAGTGCGTGCCGGAGAGCTCAGACTTCGTCCGCTGGGCCCCGGGAAGGCACGGTGGGATACGAAGCTCAAAGACAAGCTCATGTTCATCTTTACTAAGCTCACAGTGGCAAGAGTAAGAAGGATGAACTCAAAGAGTGCGAGACCAGAGCCGCAGGGAACTCAGAAGTGTGACAATCGTGCATGTGAACAGAACAGCCTGGGCTGGGAGTATGAAGAGACACAGGAACGCACTGAACCGTGTTAAGCAATTACAATGGCCAAGTGCCCTTGACGCACAAAGTTGAGGTGAAACCTGGACGGGGATAGAAGAAGGGGAAAGGACAAGTTTCTGGTCCAGGCAAGTTGAGTCGAAATGAAGAAAATCTTGTGAAGAACCAGCGAATCATCCTGTTTTTATATAAAATATTTTCTTTAAAGAAGGACTCTAGCCAGGAATCAGGAAGAACTGAAAACAAGGACTTCGAGAACACCCTGTTGTTACTTAGGGAGGCTCAGGTTTGGGGGCTGTTTTAAGGGAAAATTGTCCGCGATGACTAAAACACCTTCAGTGCACAGCACAGGGATGGATTATATGACCTGTTCCCTCCAAAGTCAACCCTAAAGTAATTAAAAAATACACTATTAAACCTACTTCATCTTGACACCATTCCTGGAGGAGGACACGAAATACAGGGTTCGCCAAGCAACTGCATTTAATTTTGTGCATGCGGCGAGCACACAGAACAGCGGGGCGGGGACTGTCACTTGTTGAAACACTGATGCAGTGTTTACTTTCAACCATGTTTGTTTATTCCAGGACAACAGGCACAAGACAGCTATTCACCCAAAAAGTTATTCATCTTTCCTTTTTTTAAAGACAGAATGTATTCAAATATCTCTTCTGTCTTCCAAGCTGCTAATCTGAACCTTCCGGAGGCTGACGACTACTCTGGATTAGAATACATGCCGCCTGTGACCCCCAGCTCTCCTCACTTACTTCAGAATTCCAATCTTCAGCTGTAGCCCGTGCAGGACTTCCGTGACTCCATAGACATCAGCAAGCAGGTGGTGTGTGGAAACTATCTTTTTGGCATTGAGATGAGAATAATTTTCCTTCAAAAACGATAACCCGCACATTCTCCCGTTATCCAACCAATCCTTATCATAGCGGTATTTTGCGCTCCACCTCTGACCTGCAGATGAAGGGGACATTCAAATGACAAAGGATCCCACTTCCTCAGATTCCCCTTCCACTGTCACCCCGCTGACATCATTCGGAAAGCAAGGTGAGCTCTAGTACTAAGAGCAAATTCGAAAGAGCAAGACAGCGTTCTGAGGAGCTGGCGCTGTGATGCTCCTCCGCACTTTCCGATTTTCCGCCCGCTAAGAACACGGTCCGTTAGGGACGTGGTCAGGGGCTGAGGACACCTGCAAAGAACCCTGAGTGTACTGCTTTCCATTTTTTGCATATCTGTCATCTGTCTTCTAGGAAGGTCGAGAGGGCTGGAGAGAAACTAGACGGGGTGCCTGTTTCTCACACTCACATTTGTTTTTTTTTGTTTTTTTTTGTTTTTTTTTAAATTTTTTTTTTTAACGTTTATTTATTTTTGAGACAGGGAGAGACAGAGCATGAACGGGGGAGGGTCAGAGAGAGAGGGAGACACAGAATCTGAAACAGGCTCCAGGCTCTGAGCTGTCAAGCACAGAGCCCGACGCGGGGCTCGAACTCACAGAGTGCGAGATCGTGACCTGAGCCGAAGTCGGACGCTCAACCGACTGAGCCACCCAGGCGCCCCTCACATTTGTTTTGAAGTGGATGAAATACAGAGACTTGCTTAAGTGGATGTTCGAACCCCTTTCCAAGATCTCACAGGGCCCTGTAGAATCTTGTATTTTCACCAATGCTAACTATATCCTATTAAGCTAGTTGCTTATGTGTCTGTGACCCCTACTATACTATGAGACAGTGGAAGGCTTGCTTAGAATCAATCCTCTTACCTCTTACCAGCATTTGGCAAAGAGAAGGCATCCAATAAATGCTGCTGAATGAGTAAACTGATGTCTACATTCATATAGCTCTGAATCATTCTCCAGCTTCTTAATGTTACTTTTTTTTTGTTTTTGTTTTTGTTTTAAAGATAGACAAGAGAACAATTCGGTAGGCTTTTATTTGAGAATACCTAGTTATTTTCTGCCTGGGCAGCTGAATGTGTACAGAATATGCAAAACCTTGCTACTCAAAGAGCCTCTAGATGGAAGAAGGTGCTGGAGAGGGAGGCGAAGGGCACCGGTTTCCATCTCAGGTCTGTGCACACGGCACGCAGCCAACCCTCTGAGCCCCGGCTGCCTCCTCGGCAAGATAAAGGGACCCAACGGGAGAGCCTGAGATCCCATCTACCCAAAATTAGTTGGATACGCAGCATGTTCAGGAACTTTCTTCAAGCCACGTCGTGAGGAGTGCACACTCGAATACAGTTCCACTCAAACAGTCACACAGGAACCTATCTAGAAATCAATACACAGGGACACATGAAGGGGTGAATTCTTCTCCCGGAGAAAGTCCTAACGCTGCCCCGAAAGGCGGTGGGAAATGAGGCGAATGTTTTGGCCTAGGTCATTAACATGGAAAATAAAACTGCAACAGACAGCGAAAAATATTCAAAGACGCCGACGCGGAAGCAGAATGCAACCGGCCCGGCCAAGTAGCGGTGTCTCCTGCGGCCGGCACACCACGGGCTGGGACCCAGATCTTCGGGCGTCCAGCCCCCGACACGGGGCTCGGGCTTACCGGGAGGGTCCCTGCAGATGTAGCAGACGTACTGCTCGGGGATGCTCTCCTCCAGGAGCCCCATGCACACGCTGTGCTGCCAGCACAGACACTCTTCGCACTGCGAGAAAACACAGGGGCGCCTGCGGTCACTGGGCTGCTCCCCAGCGAGGAAGCCACGCCCCCTCCCCCCCCTCCCCCGCGAGGCTCTTGCCGCCCCCGCACTGCGAGGCTCGTCCACGCGACCACGCGGACGCGGATTCAGGATGCAATTTAGTTCTGAAACACTCAAATGCTTCACGAACTTCCCCCCGCCACAGCTATTAGAACGAACCTTGACATATTACTTAAACCACACACACACACAAATCATAAAACTAGTTCCTTCATTTGTTTCCCACTAATTTTTAGGCAATTACATCCTTAAAACTCTTAAAAATAGCCTATTAGAGTGCACTTTTTTTAAAAGGCAAGTTCGTAGGAGTGCCTGTAGCAGTGACTTCAAGTATTATCGGTGTGGTGATGCTATACATTTGTAGTTCCCTCATTTGAGAAAACCTTTGAAAAGGGGGAGAAAAAAGATTACTTTCTTCATTCCTATGACCATCATTTCCAAATGTTCTAAATGTCATCACAGAACATGGGGTTGGTTATGCTTCTCCCTGTTCCTAGAAAGATACCCTTTCTCCAGGGAGACACCGGTGGTTGGTAACGCTTCATGCTCGCAACAAACTTTGAGAAGAGTGGACTCGTTTACTTCCAGATCTGCAGGTTGAAGGGCCGGGAAGGTGCCGACACAATGTTATTAAACAGGGACCCAGGCCAGGAAGAGAAGGGCTGCGACGCTCTACCCTTCAACGCGGATGCTCGCCATCTTAATGGCTTCAAAGACTGGCTTCCAGAATTTCAGCCTGAAGACCTCAAACTCAACACTAGCTCTCTCAGGTGAGACAGCCATCTACTCCTTTGACGAAGAGATTTCCCCACCATTGCTACTGGGACTTGAAGCGCTGTGATAAGTTGAAAACCTCTGTCTTCAACAGGACAGTTAGTGACAAACACGGAAGCCCTGCTTGTACTTGCTGAGCACCTGAAGTTAGTGGCTCCGGAGGGCAGGGAAGACGGGTTACCTGGATCATGAAGCCGTTCTCCTCATCCATTTCACAAATACATCGCACGATCTCATTAAGAGCATCATCTTCATCCTGAGATTCCTCAAAATTGGTGGAATCGAAGTCCTGATTGTACTCATCCCCACTTAGAAGTAAACTCTCTGTTGAAGAATCGTCTAGGAATTCCACATCCGATAAGTCTAGAACATACACAGAAGTATACTCAGCAAGTATTTTTCCACGTTTGTGTCACTTTTCCAGATAGAAAGGAGCTAAAGGAAGTGACTGTAAGCTATTAAATATTTAGAAGGGAAGGGCAGACAAATGAGAATAGAGCACTTGTCCCGAAACAAAGAAACAAAGGATTTTTGAGGCCAAGGTAATTATGACTGACTTTGCGTCTTCTCATATACACTATTACAAGTAACTTGCAGAGGATCCCCTAGCCTTGGTGCTTATAGAGTTTATGGCCAAGGTTGATATTGATAACTTAAATATGCAGAGCTCTCAAACACTCTCACAAACGTTAGTCCTTTTGATCCTCCCAAGAACCACGGGTTATAAAGAGAACGGGTTTCGTTATCTGCACCACAGACATGGGCATTGCAGTGAAGGGAAGGAGACTGCCTGGAGTCCGATATCAGTGCTACTATTCTTAACAGTATCAGGATCATCAACCACCACTGCACTTAATGTGCACCAGATACTCTCAACAAACACTCCAAACACAAGATCTGTTACTTGCTCGGGGAGTGCAGCCAGCTAATGGTGAAGCCGACTGCATACCAGGACTACCTGACTCCAAAGCCTGCGTTCTTAACGACTTCACCAGTATTTCTTAAGCTGGGATCTTGAGTTCCCTAAGGAATTGGCAAAGTTTTAAAATTTCACTTTGATATAAATCTTTTAAAGTAAGTAAGTATATTCTAGAAACTAGATTATATAGAGGACCACTACATAGAATTTGACTCAAATGCCCGGTTTTAGGTTTGTATTTGTGCCAGCATTGATGTCAAAGACCACAATTTTGCTCAGGCTATTGAGAAAAAACGAAAACAACTGAGGCACACACAAGGAAATATTTATAACCAAGGGGAAAAAATGATGACGGACACTAGAGATCTTGCAGGAGCGTGGATGGAGATATGAGGGAGCTGAGTCATCGCGAGTTGTGCAGTGGAACACCTGACCGCTGCTGTGGGGCACCTGGGGGCTAATCAGCTGAGCACCGCAGCGACAGGTGGTTCCTTGTGCCCCAGTGTCCCAGCCTCTGGTCTCGGTCTGCCCGCTGCTTCCCCTGCCCACTGCTCACCTCCTTCTGGGCGGCATCAACAGGCTGGGAGAGCCAGGGCTTTGCACTGCTGAGTGCTCCACACCTAGTGCTTACAGTGGAGCCTGGTCTATACTGGTAAAGCCACTCCAGCTTCTGGAGAAGCAAAGGGCGGAGGGGGGGGGGGGGTCTATATAAAGAGAAAATTCTCTTTAATCACACCAGAAAGAAGTTGGCCAAATTTGAACTTAAAAAAAAAAAAAAATCATGTTGTTTATAACTTAAATATTTCATGACTTAGGGTTTCTCTTATCAGCTTCTCATCTTATTTTTTCCCTGACTGTGTTTTTGAATGTTTTGTTTTTGATTTACAAAAAGTTAATGTTCTATAGAAAAATGTCTTTTTTAGGGTCCTAGGACATCTCAGAGAAGTCAGTAGAAATAATGGTCGAGAAATATAGGAGAATTTTCAAGAAGGAGTAAGTCAATCATGCATTATAAAATCCTAATAATAATGAGTAGTTTTGAGAACCTAAAGAGGAGATTTCATTCATTCATAATCTTGCTAGCATAAACCCCAAATCAGTATTTTCTCTCAGGCCTTCCTGAATGCAAGTTCATGTTTCAAAATGGCAGACTGGGACATGAATAAACAAACACTGTTGCAGCATGTGGGTGGCATGATATGGAGGGCAATCGTAGCAGAATAAATAAATTTAAAACTATTATCCCTGAAAGGAATTAGTGTGTAGCTCACACATGCTTTCATGGCCAAAATCACTGGTTTTATGATGTTCGAATGTAAACTGAACATAATGGCCAGAAAACCTAGTTTGAATAATTCCCAAGCATCAAACGTACGTTTGGCTGAATTCTAAGGGCAGAGTAAATGGGTCCTAGGGTTCAAAGTTACAAAAGCAAAGTTCCCTCTCACACTAAGATAGCATCTGGACAACAGCTCCAACTGAGTGGGCACAGAACACCATTTTCTTCCAACTGCTACCCCTTGATCTATCGCTATCTTCCCAGACATATTCTCCGAGTGTGGATTCCAGATCAGCATCACCCGAGAACTCACCTGACATCAGGAATTCTGAGGGTGAGGCCCAGAAAAGTGTTTTTCACAAGCTCTCCAGGTGGTTCTGATGCACGCTAGCGTTTGAGAACCCCTGGCCGAAGACCTACACCCCGCAACGTCCGTTCTTTCTCACAGGTCAGTGCCCAGTCACACAGGGGGCAGAAGACACAGCAGAACCGACAGCACACGCCCACGACACCCTTTCCCTCCCCTCTCGAGCATCTAGTTCTGGCAACACAGCCTGCCCGGACATAATCTCCATTCTCCAGCGCTCTGTGTATAATGAGGACACTCAGGCCCTCACGGCTCAAACTGGGGTGCTCTTAGGTGATTTTCAACCCCCGCCACCCTGCCCCAAAGAATCACTCAGAAACCGTATCTTGCCAAAAACCGCATCTGCCCTTCCAGAAATCTCCCTCATGCTCCGCAACAGGTCTCTGTATTGGGATTCGGAAGGCATCACAGCAACAATGATCACGTACACCTGGGTTTAAGAGCCACTGGCCCAAAAAGGGACAGGGGACTGGTGTGTGTTAGAAACAGAGGGAGGCCTTTTTCCTAATCCTCTGTCCCCCCAACCCCCACCCATATTTTAAGACTATACATCTCTAAAGTGCTGGGCGCCTATTTTAGGAGAAAAGGGAGAAGATGCTACTCTCCGTAGTGGGCTCGACAGCAGTCAGGCCTGGAAGTTAAGCAGGAGGCAGCAGTGCAAAAGGAAGCACGGCACCAACCACGCTGGGCCCTCAGCAGAAAGGAAAAGACGGGAAGTGAGCTCAGCCATAACCATCCCAAGACGAAGACCCTGTCCCTTATCCTTCGTTCCCTGACTGTCGTCCTCAAGCCACTGCCGTCAGGGTCTCCAGCGGGAGAGGCTCCCCTTGGACTGCTGAGAGCACTGGAAGGTAAGGTAACAACCCCGCGGTCAGGACCGGGCTTTCGGGGAAACCCGGCGGATTCCCAGTATGTATGTGCAAATACCTATGACCAGCACACGGTGCACACTAAGAGTTTCTTTACCATCTGCCCTTCAACTAATTACAGAAGCCAATTTTACTTTACAGGAGTTTAAAAAGTAGCTCAAATTTCTAATGCTGAGATTTTCTTATTAGTTTATGGAAGAACTTTTGAAACGGCGTGCCCTGCTCACGTAAGCCCTTAATAAAGCATGTTGTTATCTCAGTTCCACATTTAAGGATCTTAAGACTTGTTTTAAGCATTACATAATTACACATACTTTCACCACTAAGATCAACTGACAAAATTGCCCTTGGGTACTGATATGTTGTATTTTTCTCCGTAAACATGCTTCGCAGAGCCAGAGAACTCCCAGAAGATCGAGTTAGTGGAGAAGAGCACCTTTCCAGAAATTCTAGAGAACTGTCTTCATAGTCTGAATAGTCTGCAACATAAGATACATAAAGAAATATTAATAAAGTGTCAGGTAATCAAGAAGAATCACTATAAAAATAACGAGAGAGCCATGTTTTACAAGACACAAGATAACCATGTCACCTCTTTCTCTCCTTACCCAGGAACAGCTAGATCACTGTGTATCTGATAAACCAGGTTTGGCAAGAACACCTGGGAAACACACCCCGGGCAGTATTTGCATACCAGGGAGCACCAGGGTTCTAGCTGGTACCAATAAAGTCTTGTTAACCGGTCCAGAGGTGAAAAAGGATTATCTCTACAGTTTCTCTCCATTATAATCAAGGCTATGTCTGTAGTAAGAGGTGCAAGATGGAAAATCGACTTTTTTTTTTTTTTTTTTTTTTTTTGCAATTTGTAAAGAGGTGCTTCTAGTAGGTAGCATGTCAATTATTACACTGACAATTCAATCCATTGATAAATTTTTCAGCAGAAAACCTCTGAATGAAATTAATGCCAGTCCTGTCTTCCTCAACTTAGCGTGAGTCCTGCAGACAAGGAGGTTCTGAGGCAGACGACCACCTGGCACGTCTGACAAGTGACAACCTGTGAGGCTGTGGCTGCCTCGCAGTGAAGGGGGGAGGGAGAAACGAGGCTAGAGTGGCGGGAGCAGGTCAGGTTAAACATGTTTTTCATTTTGCGTTCTGCTCGAAATGCAGCAAAAAGGGCGTGACGCAAGTCCGGTTCTGGCTCTGAAATCCCACTGGAGCTGTGCAGTGAGAGACGGCGCAGGGAGGCACGGGCGGAGGCACCAGGGCCCGGCAGGGGAGGAAGGAGGAGGGCGTGGAGCCGGACAGGCAGATGCTGGGATCCGGGGACTGCAGGGGAGGGGCTGACACAGGGTCAGAGGGTGATCTCCAGGCTTCTGCTTGAACTGCCAAGTGTGAAAGCAGGGTTCGGAGATGGGGCTGACGAGTAAGAGAGAGGTGGAGGAACCAGAGAAGGAATGTGGGTTCCAAGGAGGGCTTTTTAAAGATGGGAGACCCTATACATTGTCTCCAAAATCTAAAAATGAGGAGAGGCAGGGTGACAAGTGCCAGGATTTTAAGAACTGAAGACAGACACTGCCTCCCTTTTAGTAGAGGCAAAGGAGGAGAAAATGGATACAAGCAGCTAAGTGCACAGTTGTGGGTCAGATGAACAAGTTCTCATCTGGTGGCTGCTATTTCCACAACTGAGTATGAGTGAGGCACAGGTCACCGGAGGCAGGTTAGGGACTAAAAAGAGGGAGAACAGAGAGGAAGAGGTGGAGGAAAGGTCAAGGGTAGGAAAGCAAGCTCCAGGAGAAGGGCAGCACCAATGCTGGTGTGCACTGTGTGCATCCAAGTGACGTTGGTGTTGTAGTCAGCAAAATAATTGTCCCCCAAGACGTCCACGTCCTAATCCCCACAACCTGTGAGTGTGCGGGGCTCTGGAGCAAAGGGGAATTGAGGCTGCTTATCAGACCTCAAAATAGGGAGATTACCCCGGGTCATCGGAGTGGGCCCGATGCAGCCAGAAGAGTCCCTAAGGTGCAAGAGAAAGGCAGAAGAGTCAGTGTCGCAGCGACGTGAAGTGAGAACGACTTGAGTGGCCCGTTGCTGGCTTTGAAGATGGTAGGGGGGCATGAGCCAACACATGCAGCAGCCCCCGGGAATCTGGGAAGGGCAAGTAAATGGCTTCTCCCCGAGAGCCTCCTGAAAGGAATGTAGTTCCCCCGAGGCCCATTATGGACTTCTGACCTTCAGGGAACTTTAATAAATTCGTGTTGTTTTATGTCACCGATACACAGACTTCCGTGACAGCAGCAGTCGGACAGTAATAGAGCGGTCGCCATAAATACTACAGCACAGCCGCATTCTTTGGGCACCCTGGTGTGCCAAGCATGATTCCAAGTGCTTCGGGTATATTAAATGTCTCAGTCCTCACAGCCATCCGACAAGGGAGCTAAGCAGGCTTGGTGCCATTTTACAAGCGGAAGAGCAGAGGCAGAAAAGGTTACGTAAATTATACTGCCGAACAGTACATCTCTCTCCGCAGCAAAGCCAGCCTTCGAACCTGAGTCTGACTACCGAGCCTTACGCTCAACCAGAAAGTGTTACCAGGGGACTTCGATATTTACCGTCTACACAAACTGGAAAGCTTGTTAAAGCTGACGCCTGGGCCTCACCCCCAGCAGGTCAGGAGTGGGGACACTCCCGGATACCGCTGTCAGACTGCAAAGTGGTCTCGGAGTGGCACGGTGTTCCTGTACCTCTCTCACGGCCTCCCGGTGACTCTGCACGGCTTACCCAATGCCATGACTCAGACACAGGCGCGAAAAGGCCGTCTGCTGAATGCCAGCTGGCACTGTGTTAAGTACTTTACAACGATTACCTTACTGAATCCCAAAAATGAAACCACACAGTAGGCACTGTTATTACCATTTCCGAAGCGAGGAAACGGACGTTTATAGCATTAACCTAACTCGCCAAAGGTCACGTGAGCTATTGATGTCACGGCGAGGAACTGAACCCAATGCTCACCTTTGAAAGCTGCCCTTTTACCGACCCTAGTGCCCTCTCAGCCAAGTAAAAGTAGAAGCGGAGTCTACTTTCTACAGCGGAGTGTAAAAACAACGGGAGAAATCTCAATTTGGTGTTAAAAAGAAGGCACGCTGACATACTGTCCCTCCGCGTGGGATTAGCAGCCAAACAAAACTCGGCAGTCTACACCACACCTGCACCTTGCATTCTAGTCCCCACTGGCTACCGTGACTAAAGGCCACCACTGGCTTCAAGGTCAGATCAGCTGTAGTCCTCCACATAAAGCCCCTTCCTCGACCACCGGGGCTTCTCTACACTATACACAGAACTTACTTTGTGTCACTGCTACCTTCCCAGTAGGGAGCCGCGCATGCTTCTTATCCCTCTTTGTCTACACTGACAGGCTTGCTTATAAGCTCCTGGGAGGGAGTCTTTGCTTTCTCTACATAGTGTTCTGGACTCTCCTGGCATTTCTCACTCTCGTTCTTTTCCCTCTCTGTGTGCCTTTGGTTCTCTCATACTTACAGATATATGACAAAGAGATGAAGCCACTGTGGCTCAAAGTGACAAAGGTAAAAACTGGCAAAGACGTCACTCTTAAATCCCAACATGGTGGCTGCTCATACGGACAACCACGAGAACTTACTACGCCAGCGAAGACCAGCCAACGCTTGCTAGAGGGAAGGCCGCGCCACCTGCCAAACACTCTCGAAGGCACAGGAAGTAGCGTAACAGAGCATGATGGTTAAAGTCCAACTTGAGAACGAAGCCACACGGCCTGGGTTTGAATCTGCCTTTCACCGCTTACTAGCCACGTGGGCTTGGACGACGCTCTGTCTCGGCTCACGGCTTATAAGATGGGGAGAAGAGGCCCCACTAAATTTAGAGTTAGTCGATGTGAAGAGGAAACAAAGCACCGAATGTGAACTGCTTACATCATCTACATAATAAGCACCGGCAGGATATGCAAAATAACACTCAGTGTTAAGGATGAATTTTCAAAACTCCCTGGTGGTAGTAACTGTAGATTAAAATACGTATCATATTAGGAACCTCAAGTAGGAATAACGTTTCTGTTTTTGAAGTTGGCTCCATGCCCAAAGTGGGGCTGAACTCCCCCCATGACCCTGAGATCAAGAGTCGCATGCTCTACTGACTGGGCCATCCAGGTGCCCCGGAAAAATAATGTGAATGTTTTAAAATTAAGATGTCTTTAAAATTATTCAATACCCCCCATTTCCAGCTTAAAGACTACCCTCCTAATTTGATCTGGAGAGGAGTGTCACATCCAAGATGAATATAAATAGCCCAGAATAAACTGTCAAAGTGATCATCAATTGCAAGGATGCCGGTGATTATCCAGCACTGCACCTGCTGAGTATAAAGTGCATAAAGAGCAAAGCTTCTGTGCATCTTTAAGTATTTGCCAGGATTCTATCTACAAAGTTAAGATTTTCATTTATAGGTCTGATTTTACTTATTAAAAAAATTTTTTTATACATTTATTTATTTTTGATAGAGACATAGCACAAGTGGGGGAGGGGCAGAGAGAGAGGGAGACACGGAATCCGAAGCAGGCTCCGAGCTGTCAGCACAGAGCCCAATGCGGGGCTCGACCTGGGGCTCGACCTCACAGATCATGACCTGAGCCGAAGTCGGACGCTTAACCGACTGAGCCACCCAGGTGCCCCTATCGGTCCGATTTTAATATGTAAAAAAAAATAAAGTTCTTTTCTTTTTAATTAAAAAATAAAAATATATTAACGTGTTTTCCAAGATTACTTTTTAATGGCTCTTTAAAACTAGGGTTAGCGGAACACGACTCAGTGGTGCAAATGTCCAATTTTTTCTCCAAGTCTTACTAATCCTGATCAGCCTCCTTTCCTCCAGACCACCACTCCCTGCATCCTCATAAATGCTCTCTCACTGCGTAGCCAAGGGAGGCCCACTCCTCACTTGTTCCCTGCCAGCCCCTCCCTGTTATCTTTCCCCCACTTTCTCGGGACGCTAGCATATTAAGATTGTGTGTCTGCCAGCGAGTCCTGGAACAGACCTCTTGCTGACATGGCACACAGGGGCTTGAACAGCCGGCCCTTCCAGCCCTGGGCACTTCCTGTCCCCAACGCAGTACCTAAGGCCACCAAATCCCCATAGCCTCTGGTCACTTGGGAGTTCCCCTGGCCATTTTACCTGCAGTCTGAAGCTTCTCTGACGCCTACATTAGGATTCATCCTCCCGGGAGGGTAATCCTGAATCAAATGGGTTTGTGCTAACTGGTTTTTGTTTCTGAAGTGCCAGAATTTCCTGACTTTAAGGTTCTCTGGAGTCTAGGCCCCACAGAGCTCTACGTGAAGGGGTGGGGTGAGGGGAGAAGGGACAAGGGGCAATGTAGGCACAGGAACGTCCAGACATGTTCGAGACACTCTCTGGAAAGTGGTTTCAAAAAGCTTTTCAATTCTGTTTGATCCTATGTCTTTGTATTTACTCTGGCAGCTTTAGAGATAGAGAATGCAGAAACTTCACAGAGTTAAAAGTCTGAAGAATTTACCATCAATGGGTCACTCTGAAATTTCCCAGTTGGCTTTACAGTTTTTAAAACTGGTTTTTAAAAGTGTTTCATAGGGGCGCCTGGGTGGCTCAGTCAGTTAAATGTCCGACTTCGGCTCAGGTCATGATCTCACGGTTTGTGAGTTCCAGCCCCGCCCCTCGTCGGGCTCTGTGCTTACAGCTCGGAGCCTGGAGCCTGCTTTGGATTCTGTCTCCTTCTCTCTCTGACCCTCCCCACTTGTGCTCTCTCAAAAATAAATAAAAATGAAAAAAAAAAAGTGTTTCATAAATATGAAAAAAACCCAGGTAGGACATAAAGCATATCAATAACACAAAATACTTGGGTGCCCATCATGCAGTTTCAGAGAATATTATCATCACTTCTGAAGTTCCCGTCGGTACCATTTTCCGATTTGAACTGATGAATTCCCTTCCCCACCCCAGAGGTTACCAAGGTCCTGAATGTCTGCTCACCATTCTCTTGCTTTTCTTTTCTTTTTTTTTTTAAATATGAAATTTATCGTCAAATTGGTTTCTACACACCACCACTGGAAAGTTTCCCATGCTCTTGCTTTTCTTTACGCTTCTGCTACTTTTTGCTACCATATGCTCTTACTATTTTGCATCTCTATCACAGTTTCATGTTACAACTTTTTGATCTTTCCGTAAATAAAATATCACACGTCTTCTTCTTCAATGACTTGATTTTTAGCTCATCATTTTGTTCCTGGGATTCCTGTGGGTATAATTGATTTACTTACAAGGTGATATGGGTTCCAAGGAGTGGACGTGTGACTTCTGATGGACACCTGGGCCGGTGCCAGTGCACAGACGGACATTCTTGTAAACGCCTCCTGCTGGGTCCCGTGAGCTTAGTGAGGCGCTGTAGGGACGTGGCAGGCACAACCTGCCGATGGCCGACCGTTTTCCACAGGGGTCGGACAGTGGTCTCCACTGCTTCAGCGACATCTGACGCGCCCACCTTGTAATTTTCGCCTCTCTAGCAGCTGGGAAAGAGAGTCCACTGGGTTCTCAAAATTACACGAACCCAGCTTCTCATAAGATTGGGCGTCATGTTACATACTCATGTTATCATTTTAAGATTTTCAATTCTGTGAAGTACCTACTAACACCTTTGCCCATATTCACACTGGATATTTTTCTATTTTTCACTTGTAAGTTTGAAGTAGATTCGAATCCTGTGTCAGGTATATAGGTGTTGCAGTATTTTCTCATGGCTTGTGTTGTCTTTTCACTCTATTTAAGGTTTTCCTTTTGTTCTCTGTAAGGGAATTTCTTTTAATTTTTTTTCCCTTTATCTTTTGATACCCCCATTTCCCCATCCCCGTCCCCTGCTTTTGACAACCAATAATCTGTTCTCCATATCTATACGCTGTTCCTTTTTGGTTTTTTGTTTTTTAAGATTCCACATACAAATGAGAGGATGTGGTATTTGTCTTTCTCTGACTTACTTCATGTAGCATGAGCCCTCAACATCCATCACGTTCTTACAAAAGGCAAGATTTCCTTCTTTTCCTAAGGACTGACTTGTGTGTGTGTGTATACACCACAATTTCTTTAACCATTCATCCATCAGTGGACACTTAGGTTGTTTCCATATCTTCACTATTGTGAATAATGCTACAATGAATACGGGGGTGCAAATATCTCTCCAAGTTAGTGTTTTTGTTTTCTTTGGACAAAGAGCCCATGGTAGAATTGCTAGACACGGTAATTCTATTTTTCACATTTTGATGAACCTCCATACTGTTTTCCACAGTGGCTGCACCAATTTACATTCCCACCAATAGTACACAAGAGTTCCCTTCTCTCCACATTCAAACTAACACTTGTTTTTTTTTTGTTTGCTTGTTTTTTTGTCTTTTGACAACAGCCGTTCTAACAGGTGTGAGGCGATATCTCATTGTGGTTTTGATTTGCATCTTTGTACGATTAACGATGTTGAGCATCTTTTCCTGCACCTTTTTTGGCCATCTATCTATATGTCTTTGGAAAAATGTCTGTTTAGATCTACTGACCATTTTTTTTTTTTTAATTGAATTGTATTTCTGCTATTGAGTTGTACGAGTTTTCTATATATTGTGGATATGAGCCCCTTAATAGACGTATATTTACAAATATTTTCTCCTATTCAGTAGGCTGCCTTTTCATTTTGTTGACGGTTTCCTTTGCAGTAAAGAAGCTTTTTAGCAGGATGTTATTTTTGCTCAGTTACGTTTGCTTTTGTTGCTTTTGCTTTTGGTAGCAGATTTAAGAACTCATCACCAAGACCTATGGCAAGGAGATTACCACCTATGTTTTCTTCTAGGAGTTTTATGGTCTCAAGGCTTACATTCACGTCTTTAATCCACCTTCAGTTAATTTTTGTGTTTGGTATAAGATAGTGGTCAAGTTTCATTTTCATGCATGTAGCTGTCCGGTATTCCCAGTGCTACTTATTGAAGACACTGCCCTTTTCCTATTGTATATTCTTGACTCCACGGTCATAAGTTGACCATATATGTGAGATTTTACCTCTGGGTTATATATCTTCCATTAATTTAGGTGTATGTTTTTATGCTACATGCTGTTTTATTTACTGTAGCTTTGTAGTACAGTTTGAAGTCAGAGTGCAATGCCCCCAGCTTTGTTCTTTCTCAAGGTTGCTTTGGCTATTTGGCTTTTTTTGTGGTTCCACACAAACGTTAGGATTATTTATTCCACTTCTCTGAAAAATGCCCTTGGAATGTTGATGGGGATTGTAATGAATCTGTAGATTGTTTGGGGTAGTATGGGTATTTTAACAATACTGATTCTTCTAGGTCACAAGCACAGAATATCTTTCCATTTACTTGCATCTTCTTCAATTTCTTTCATTAACATCTCATAGTTTTGTTGTGGTTGTTTTTTTTAAATACACAGGTCTTTCACTTCCTTGGTTAAGTTTATTTCTAAGTATTTTATTCTTTTTGATACAGTTGTAAATAGGATTGTTTTCTTCATTTCTCTTTCAGGTGGTTTGTTGTTATCGTACAGAAATGCAAGATTTTTGTATATTGATTTGTATCCTGCAAATCTGCTAAATTTGCTTATTAGTTCTAATAGTTTTTTGATGGAGTCTTTAGAGTTTTCTATACTGCTTTGTTGGGCGTTTTTATCATAAATACTGAATATTGTCAAATGCTTTTTCCTCATCTATTGAGATGATATGATTTTTATCCTTTATTCGGTAAATGTAGCATATCACACTGACTTATTTGCAGATGTTGAACCATTTTTGTATCCTTAGAATAAATTCCACTTGATCATGGTGTCTGATCCACTTAGTAGATTACCGAGTTTGGTTTGGTAACATTTTGTTGATGATTTCTGCATTAGTGTTCCTCAGGGATACTGGCCTGTAATTTTCTTAAAGTGTCCTTATCTGCTTTTGGTACCACCAGGGTAATGCTGGCCTCACAAAACAAGTCTGAAAGAGTTTCCTCCTCTTCTGTGTTTTGGAAGAGTTTGGAAGACTTTGAGAGAAGAGTCTCGTGTTAATTCTTCTTTTAATACCTGGTAGAATTCCCCAGTGAGGCCTGGACTTCTCTCTGTTGGGAGGTTTTTGATTACGATTCAATCTCCTTACTAGTAACCAGTCGATTGAGATTTTCTATTTCATTTTATTTAGTGCTGGTAGTTAGTATGATTCTAGGAATTTATCCATTTCTTCTAGGTGGTCCAATGTGTTGGCATATAATTGCTCACAATAGTGCCTGACAAATCTTTAAATACATGACATCAGTTGTAACATCTCCTGTTCCATTCTATTTATTTGATTCTGCTCTTTTCCTGGTAAATCTAGTTAAAGCCTTATCAATTTTGTTCGCTTTTTCAAAGTACCAGTATCTTAGTTTTGCTGATTTTGTCTACTGTCTTTTGGGTCTCTATTTCATTGATTTCTGCTCTAATCTTTATTATTTCCTTCCTTCTACTACATTTGGGCTTTGTTTCTTCTGCTATTTCTATTTCCTTGAGATGAATAGTTAGGTTGAGACTTTTCTTGTTTCTTGAAGTAAGCATTTATCCCTAGGAACTCCTGTCTTACAACTGTTTTTGTGGGGTGCCTGGGTGGCTCAGTCGGCTAAGCGTCAGACTTCAGCTCAGGTCATGATCTCACAGTTCATGAGTTCAAGCCCCGCATCGGGCTCCATGCTGACAGCTTGGAGCCTGCCTCAGATTCTGTGTCTCCCTCTCTCTCTGCCCCTCCCCTGCTCATGCTCTCTCTCTCAAAAATAAAAAAACATTAAAAAAAATTTTTTTTAATTGTTTTTGCTATAGCTCACAAATTTTGGCGTATTTTCATTTTCGTTTGTCTTGAGGCATTTTATTTCTCCTTTGATTTCTTCTTTGACTCCCTGATTGTTCAGGAGTATGTAGTTTAATCTCCACGTATTTGTGAAGTTCCCAGTTTTCTCCATTTAATTCATTTCTAGTTTCATACTATTTATTGTGATCAGAAAAGATGCTTGATAGGATTTAAATCCCCTTAAATTTATTAAGATTTCTTTTGTGGCCTAACATCTGATCTAACCTGGAAAATGTTCCACGTTCACTTGAGAAGAATTTGTTATCTGCTCCTTTGGGACAGAATGTTCTAATATATCTGTTAAGTCCATCTGATCTAACATGTCATTTAAGGTGGTTTCCTTGTTGATTTTCAGTCTGGATGGTCTATCCATTGATAGAAGTGGAATGTTAAAAATACCCTACTATTATCGTATTGCTGTGTACTTCTCCCTTTAGATCTGGCAATAGTTGCCTTCTGTATTTAGGTGCTCCTATGTAGGATGCATAAGTATGTATGAATTTCGTATCCTTTTGTTGGACTGACCCCTTTATCACTATGTGGCACCTATCTTTGCCTCTTATTACTGCCTGTTTTCAAGTCTATTTTGTCTGATAGGAATATAGCTACTCCAGCTTTCTTCTGATTTCCATTTGCATGAATTATCTTTTCACCTTCTGGGACCCCCATAAGGTAGTTAGTCCATGTGATGTTGTCCCATAGCCCCTTAATCTATTGTAACTTGTTTTCATTTTTTCTTTTGGCTGCTCTGACTGGATGAGTTCTGCTGCTCTGCCTTTGAGTTCATGGATCCTTTCTTCTGCTTTATCTAGTTGTCGCTGGACCCCTCTCAAGTGTAACCCGCCAATCTCAGTCTAGTCAAATTTTCAACCCCTTTCTTTAAGATTAGCACTTTTTGTTTAGAAATCCTTCCCTACTCAAAGATCATAAAGATGCTTTCCTATACTGCCTTTCAAAGTTTTAC
This sequence comes from Panthera leo, assembly GCF_018350215.1. Lineage (NCBI taxonomy): Eukaryota > Metazoa > Chordata > Mammalia > Carnivora > Felidae > Panthera > Panthera leo. The sequence continues at coordinate 73,991,606 of NC_056695.1, read as the reverse complement.
AGTTTTGTCTTCCACACATTTCATCGTTAATCATGCTGGAACGGATTTCTGGGTATGGTGTTAGGTAGCAGTCCAATTTCATTTTTATGGAATAAAACTGTTCTCATACCAATTACTGAAAAGCTCACCCTCTATCTAATCTAAGAATGCCAACTCTGTACAAACCAAGGTTTTATATCTGTATATGTTTTGCATGAGCCTGTCCTCAATCAATACATCTATTCTTTCCCAATGCCTCACTGCCTTAAACTATTGTGAAATGGTAATTCTTCTCTTCGTTCTTCTTCAAGATTGGCTATTTTATTTTAGGCTCTTTACCACTGTTAAGTTTTAAGATCAGCACTGAACCTGTAAATTTATTTAGCATGAAGTGACATCTTCTCAATATTGAATCTACTAACCAATGAACGTGAATTATCTCCCATGTATTTAGTCCTTCTTTAATGTTTCTAAATAAAGTTTTATAACCAGCTAGTCGTAACTTTTTTTGCTAAGTGTAAGGACACATGGATGTATCAAATGGTTTTTCTACATATAGAAAGACAGTAATGTTTGTTGCCCTTCAACTGTTACTGTGGTGAATTTCACCAATGGATTTTCTAATGTCAAACCAACTGTGCATTCCAACCCTATGTGGTCATAGGTTTTAATACATTGCTGGACTTAATTCCATAACATTTGCTTGTGAGTTCTGTATCTGTGTCCACAAATGAGAAATGCCTAGAACTGAGCTTTCCCATACTGTTCTCTTCTGATTTTGAGCCAAGTTATTTAAATAATCTAAAATGAATTCGGAGTTGTATTAGTTTCCTAGGGCTGCTCCGACAAACTATCACAAACTTGGTGGATCAGAACAACAGAAGTTTATTCTGCCATAGTTCTGAAGGCCAGAAGTCAAAAATTCGGTGTCAACAGGGCCCTCTCCCTCACAAGTATCTAGGGGCAAATCCTTCCTTGCCTCTTGCGGTGTCTGGTGGCTCGAGTGCCCTGGCTTGGGATGGCATCACTCCGATCGCTGCCTGTGTCCTCACACGGCCTTCTCCCCTGTGGGTTCCAAATCTCCCCCTCCTTTTCATTGGCTCTAGTATCCACTCAAATCCCAGATGATCTCATTCTTTTATTTTTTTTTAACATTTATTTATTTTCAAGAGACAGAGACAGAGTGTGAGTGGGGGAGGGGCAGAGAGAGAGGGAGACACCGAATCCGAAGCAGGTTTCAGGCTCTGAGCTGTCAGCGCAGAGCCCAACGGGGGGCTCGAACCCACCGACTGTGAGATCATGACCTGAGCTGAAGTCGGACGCCTAAATGACTGAGCCACCCAGGCGCCCCCCAGACTATCTCATTCTTTTTTTTTTTTTAATGTTTATTTATTTTTGAGACAGAGAGAGACACAGCATGAATGGGGGAGGGCCAGAGAGAGAGGGAGACACAGAATCTGAAGCAGGCTCCAGGCTCTGAGCTGCCAGCACAGAGCCTGACGCGGGGCTCGAACTCACGGACCGTGAGATCATGACCTGAGCCGAAGTTGGTCGCTTAACCGACTGAGCCACCCAGGCGCCCCCAGACTATCTCATTCTTAATCACATCGGCAGAGATCTTACTTCTAAATACAGGCACATTCACAGGTACAAGGACCGAGAGTTAGACGTAGATTTTCGAGGGACACTATTCTCCCTACTAAAGGAATGTTCTCTTTTTTTAAATTCTGAAATAATTTATGTAAGTTTGGAATAATCTATTCCTTTAACAGTTGGTAAAAACTGGCAACAAAACTTTTTGGGTCGGGGCTTTTTCTTTGTGGCAAGATTTTAAAATACTAATTAAATTTCTTTTCAGGTTTGAGGACTATTCAGGTTGATACCTCTCAAGTTCACTGCATAAAGTTGTTTATATTTTCTTCGTTTTAGGTCTGGAACATCTGTAGTTCTATTCCCTTTGGTTTCTAATCTCACTTATTTGTGCATTTTGTCTTTCTTCCTTAACCAGTGTTCCCAGTGGTTTGCTCATTCTGTTAGTTTTTAATCAATTAATTTTGGCATTTTTTATTTGTTTCTAGAATTTTATTTGTAGTTCACTAATTTCTACTCGAATGTTTATTTACTAGTACTTTTTTTGAACCTGCTCATGTCAAACTTCTTAAGCTAAAGGCTTAGTTGACTTTCAGCCTTCTTTTCTAACAAAAATATCTATGACAATACATATTCTTCTGGAAGTGCCATCTTAACCACATTCTCAAGTTTCGATATGTAATTTCATCATCTCGTAAGTTCTTAACATCTCACCTTCCTTCTGACACCATTCTCTGATCCACGAATTATTTAAAAATGTGTGGCATGATTTCTAAACATACGAGGTTTTTCTAGTTATCTTTTTAACACTGACTTAACTCTACCGCAGTCAGCAACCATAGTCTGCGTCACCCCATCTCTAGAGAGTGCTGACATCTGCTCAGGGCTGTCGCCAGTCATCTTTAATACCTGCTGGCGACTGAGAAAACCCTTCTGCTCTGCAGCTGCTGAGTTCAGCGTCCCTGACAGGAGCTGTGAGGTCACCTGTGCTGCCACCACCTTTCTTTTCCTTACAGAATACTTTTGAGTTTTGTTCATTAATTACTACGAAAGATATGATGAATTTATTCAGTAATAAAATGTGGAAATTTTACATCTAGAAAGATATAAAGTGAACTGAACATTTCCCATTACATAGTCGCCTATCTCTAGAAATGATTTTTCCTTTAATGACTATTTTCTTTGACATGAATGTATCTACTCCAACTTTCCTCTGGGTTTGTATTTGCTCACATTTTTTCCCATGCTTTCCCCCCACCCCCAACATTGCTGTCCTCTCTATTCCTATATTTAGATTGGTCTGTTAAAAATAACCTTTAACTGGATTTTTTAAATCAATTATGATCATCTCTCTCACTATAATTATGGATATATTTGGATTTATGTCTACTATTCTATTTTGTAATTTGTATTTTTCTTCTTTGATGTTTTTCTTTCTGTATCACCTTCCTTTGGATGGGTTTTTCATTACATTTTCTTACTGTTACTCTGGAAATTATACCCCATGTTTCCATCCTTTTAGTATTCATGTTAGCAATTCTACACTGCAGATTTAACCTGTAGGAGTCTTCAAGCAATACATTTCTTTCTTTTCCTCTTCCAAAACAAGACCTTTAAAACACTGAAATACACATATGCCCTTCTCAATTTAAAAGCTGTTATTATTGGTACACATTTCTGTTCTCTAACATTTTGTTGTTTCTGCCCACAACTCAAAATGATTTATATAATCAATATTCAGATTTATTCATGTATTTACATTTTCTTTGCTTATCATTTCTTCTGACATCTCAAACACTCCTTTGTCATCATTTTCCTTCAGCCTTCAAGTACAGGATTAAGAAGATATCCTTTAGACAGGCTATTGATAATAAAAATCATTTTTTCAACTGTTTCTACAAATGGCTTTATTTAATCCTCACTTTTGAAAGCTAATTCTAGGGATTGTAATTCTCAACTGAAAATAATTCCTTCAGTATACTGAAGCATACTTGACAAGGGTATCTAGTCCACCATAATGCCGGAAATGAAAATCTCTAATCGGCTGTGATGACTGGTGTACAGATGGATTAATTCACAGACTACAGTGAACACTGTTACAGATTTTCAAAACTGGCAAAAGCCAAAGACAATCTACAGGGACTTCCCAGGTCCTCAACAACATGAGGATCTTGTCCTATCTCCATTTTGGTGGAAGAACACAGAAAAAGCGACAGAATCTGAGAATTTTAAGAAACAGTAATCACCATTTTAGCGTACTTACCATGCTGCTTGGATTTCTTTTTCTTTTTCTTTTTCTTCTTCTGTTTTGGTTTGTAGTGATCTTTGTCTTTCTTCTCTTTTCTTTCCTTATCCTTCTCTCTTCTCTTACCTACATGACAGGAGTGACAAAGTTAGCCATCGTGACTGATCTTGAGTCGTTGCTCTGTGGTTAACCTAAAAGCAGCATTTATGTTTTAATCAGCTATTCCAGTCACCTGCCCAGTGGATGGATTCAATTAAACTGTTCCTGTCATGGGTCTGGAACTCCTGATTAGCTTATTGGGCTCTAAGAGGGGGTCTTCATTAGCAGTGTTGAGAAATCCCAACTCCTGACACCTTGAAGTTAACACAGACAGTAGTTAAAATCTTAAATGAGTAATATACTCAGTTCCCTGATGTGGCAAGAAAGAAATTCCATAATTTAAGAAAGACCTGACTGAGGAGACTCAGCATTTCCACGGAGAATTGAATGAGAAAATATATCAGATTTTAAAAAGAACGTAATGAAATTCTTTCCTTTGGAAAAATAAAAAACTAGATCGATCCGTAAGTAATTCCTTCAGTCTTCCAACACTTCCCAGTGTGTACAATGAAGGCTAGGAACACAGTGCAAAAACTTACTTAATTAAACTGATTTTTCCCCCAAAGTTTAAAATACCCTTCTTCCCATTCACGTGTACTTTAAAAAAAAAGGAATGGATGTGAAAGCAATATCCTAGGGTATTCTACTTAAAACGGACTCATCACATATACTCAACTATTGTTCCAAATCAGAATGATGTAGCCTACAATTTATCAAACATATTTAATCCACTCTCAGGGACCCAACTCCAGCTGGCTAATCTACAGAATATTTGAGACTATCATCCATTACTGTAAAATGTTTCATTATTATAGCACAGAAGACAGAAAAGAAAGCAGAAAACTCACTGACGTTTTTATAAGGTCAGTTAAAGAAGAAAGTCTGAAAAAAATGACTCTTTTAATTTACCATCCACGCCCTAAGTCCCAACAATATTAGACGGTGGCTTATTTTTAAAGAGCCATCCTACAAAGATGTTCAGAAACACAAAATTCTCAGAGGAAGCCTTCGACTCCGTCAACAAAAAATACACATAATACTATGAAAATATGTGTTTAAGAAATACGTATGTGGAACTGAACAGCACTGATAAATACGAACCCGGATGGTCACTGACACCTACAGGAGCACTAACGGGTAAAAAGTAGGGGACAGACTACGTCCTCCCGCTGCCAAGCCATCTATAGTCTTTTGCTTAAAGATTACTTTCTGTTCATACCAAATGCTGTTGAGCTTTTTTCTTCCAATTTCACTTTTTTTTCTGTTTTCGATAGTCCTGCAGGTTTAGGGGAAAAATACGTTAAGTTTAGTCAGAAGCGGTTAAAAGTAGGGGACAATAGTTTACATTACAAGTGCTCACAGAAGTCTACTTAAGACTCTTTTCTCCTAAGGGTCTACGTCATTTTATCGCCTGGACTAGTAACAAAGAGGTGGGACTTCTCGCTCCCCAAAACTGATACACGAAGGATGATTTTTGTTTCTTCATACTACCCACGTTAAAATCTTGGCTGCACCATTTGTTAACTGTTTGGCCTTGAGCAAATCATTTAATTCGTCTGTGCTTCGGTTTCCTTCTCCGCCAGATAGGAATGACTATCTCACATCGTTATCAGAATTATGTGAGTCAAAATCCGTAAGATGTTTAGACCAGTGTTTGACTAATAATAATCAGTGTTTTTTGTTTTTTTGTTTTTTCAGTTTCTCCTCCGTGGTGGGGTAATAACTGAAGACTACATCCTTTTTAGAAAGAGCACGAACATGGGTTCAAACATTTAAAAAGACAGATGAATGCACTGAGCAATCAGTAAAGATCTCTTCTGGCATCACAGCCTTTGGCAATCCTGAGACTGAAATGCACCCAAGTGGTAGGTCCGTGGAACATTCCTGTTTCTGTGACAATTATGACACGAATGCTCTTTAGGTCATCCAGAGGAAAAATTAAACTTCTTATTAAAGGATAGTGGTTTTCAACAAATCTGTTTAAAATTTTTAAACTGATATTTAACTTCTGTTGCCTAAACTAAGCTAGTACCTTTGAACTCCATCATGAATGTGTTGTTAGGTAATGATAAAAGCCAAAACAATTATTTTACAAATCATTTTTGGTCTTTCTCTAAAAGGAAAACACAGAGGCCTATTTGCACATTAAAAATACTCAACCTTAATGATTTGGGTACTATTAACTAATATCCCAAAATATCTTTTCAACCAGTACTCTCAATAACGGTATAGCTGACACACCGACATTTAACCAAGCTTCTCAACTCAATACTCAATCGTTTCCAATGCTAATATCTTATGTGTATCTGAGGTTAATCTAAGAGAAATATTAAAGTACATTTAATGTACAATTTCGGTCTATTATGCTTTAATATCGCCATTTACAAAGCTGCTGATTTTTCAAGACATTCCAATACAGAATCAAAAAAAAAAAAAAAAAAGCTAGCACCTTACTTCAAATATTTTATACAATTTAAAAACTTAATAGAAATACAAAAATACCACTCAAATTGAATTAAATGTTAATAAGACTCTAATAAGTTTTAAATTAAGAATACTGATAGTCTCCGTGACAAAAAACAAAAAATCTTTCACAAGAAAAAAAATGAAAGGAACATCAGCACAAAGAGAAATACAACTGAATTTCCTTACTATCAAGACTCCTGAACAAATGCATCACTTCCTTTAATAATTACTGTTTATTGGGGCACCTGGGTGGCTCGGTCGGTTGAGCATCCGACTTCGGCTCAGATCATGATCTCACAGTTGGTGGGTCCGAGCCCCACATTGGGCTCTGTGCTGACAGCTCAGAGCCTGGAGTCTGCTTCGGATTCTGTGTCCCCCTCTTTCTCTGTTCCTGCCCCTGCTTGTGTTTGCTCTCTCTCTCTCTTTCTCAAAAATGAATAAACTTTAAAAAAAAACTTTACAAAAATAATAACTGTTTATTAACTACTAATTACCGCACCGTAAAAAGTCTACGTGTTTGATGCGTTTTGCTTGAAAATAATAAGACATTTACAAGACCGAGACTGAGAAAGAAGCTTTCCCAGTCCTCAGTGATGGCACACGCACGCAAGCTTCTCGACTCAATACTCGGGAGCAGCACTTGATCTTGATTATTGCCTTGAAGGTCTCCCCCCGTCCCGGGCACTGAATCCAGGGTGATTCAAAGGAAAACTGCTTCCTGGGCTGCCTGTGGGAACCCTCAGGTACTCGGAGGACAAATGCACTGGCTGGGAGCGTCTGCTCCGGAACACTCTGGAACACGGGAACACGGGCCGGCAAAACACAACAGTGCTGTCTGCAGGATCAGGTCTACGTACACTTTTCACATGTTCCAGCGGTTCCTAAACCTTTAGATTTCTCAACTGATACGATTTCAGACGTAACACTGAGGGGCTGACAAAGGGACGTCAACATTTTATGTAAGCATAGATATTAAAATATTCATACGTGCAATAATGATGGCTGGACTTCTAAAAACACACCTAAGTAGACAAACAAAATTGATCTGTTCTAGAATTCAAGAGAAAAAACTGTTTTACGAGAAGTTCATTCCCTCATCCTTGGATTCCCCGTGTGCTGGAATTTGGGAGCCAAATAATGAGGCCTTCGATTTATTGAAGTGTGATTTTTAGGCTGAATTTTTTCAACACAACATTCTCTTCAAACAAAATATGACAGGAGAGTCTAACACAGACTACAAAAGCCGAAAATACGAGCAATGGAAACAGACGGGGCCCTTCAGGGAGGTAGGTCTCTGAACCGTGTCTGCCTGCGCACGACGGAAAACCCGGCGGCGCGCACTGGTTTCTCAAGCCCCTTCCAGGAGGCTGAGTATCTGTAATTCCTCTGGCTGGAAAACGAGGCTATCCCTGAGCCTCTCCATGGAAACCCCAGGCTCCATAGGGGCCGGGAACATTTGGTGTGGGAGTAGAAGCAGATTGTGGGGTCCCTGGCTGTAGTTTTGTTTTGCCCAATTCTGAAATAAATAAATCAAATAACAAGGGAAGACACTGAAAAACACTTAAAAAACCCCAAGTCTCTTACAGAGTAAATGCAAAGTCGAGGCAAGGCACTGGACTAAAACTCATCTATTTAAAGTGCCAGCACTGCACCACAGCACAGGCAAGCGGCCCACGCGTCAGAGGTTCTGTGATAATTACTGGCTCGCCCTTCCATCCACTGAGCTTCAACATCTTCGAACTCCTTAAAGAGGCTGGAGTAATTCAGTATTTGCTACACGCACACTCGGTAGGTAAATGAGAAAATGAGCAAACGTTTCCAGATGGTAACAAAACTAAGACTCATCCTAACCTAAAACTGGTCGGCTCCATTACATACAGCACTCTAATAGTAAAATGAGAACAAAGGCATCGGTTTTTACCAGGGTACCGCTGGTGATTTTTGGTAACGTGGGCAGCAGTAGCACTCTTAACCCAGACTAGACAGAATGTGGGCACGCTCGCCCGTGAAAGAACGCAGAAGGATGGCCTCGAACGCCTCATCTCTACCGTGAAAGGTTTTAACCTTTCAGAACAGGTGTATGTGATAATTTGCATAATCTCATGAATCCTTTACCAGGACTGCTAAACTCAACAGTGTGTGTACCTCGGACACATGAATAATAAACATCTAAGTCTGCTCAACTATTTCCCAGCTTATGACTAACATCCTCCTCATCTTCAACAACCCAAGAGTTTCAATCTGACAAAAACACCCCAGGAAAAGTCTTTGACTCAAGTTCGAGTAAATAAGGCTTGCTATGGAAGTAACAAAATTTCCTTTTATTAATGAAGATGGAAACCAACCAACCAAGCATACATGCATATATTAAAAAAACAACAAAACACGACAGAAACAAAAACAGCTGTCACTGTGATTCTACATGAAAGACTACAGAAGTCCAACAAGACTGCAAAACAGTGGAAAGAAGGTAGGAAACAAAACTGGTAAGAGATAAAAGCATGCCAACGACTCAGAATGTTAATGCAAGTCAGAGAGGCTCACAAAGTTTTAATAAAAAGGCGTCCAATTAGAATACGACCTGAATTTCACTACTTCCTCCAAAAATAAAAAATTACAAGAAGTAACAGAAATAAATCAGAACCCCCATCATGCCACATTCGGATACTGTGTCTGTGTTCAACCCTCTAATAAACGGCCTTTCAGTAATTAACATTTAAACCATGCACTTCCTTGATTTAAGCAATGAAGGTTGCCAGCTGTCGGCACACCCAGAAGATCCTCACCCATCAACGCATCTACAAATTCGTCGTCTTACAAATCTCAGCTCCTCTCTACCATTCACTTTTCCAGAATACTGTCCTACTACTTTGATCTTCTCAAAGTTATCTCTAAGTCTTAAAAAAGAGAAGAATATTATGCCTTCCCACCCCCCCCCACACACTATTATGAGAAACAAGAACCACACCCCAGTCGTAATTAGCAGTAAGTAAGTCCGCAAATAAGCTAGAAATTCTAACAAAAGACGAGGCTAATACTCTGGTTAGAAGTAAAGTCATTTCAACCAAGGATTCCACTTCATGTGCAATCACTACTTTGACATTTTAGGATATGTAATCTAAAATCACTCTTCATTACATAGCTGTTTACATTGGTCTACGTTTCAGTCACGTTACGATTAGAATATATATGTATATATTTAAAGAAAATACAAATATCGTCAAAGGCACGTCTGAAAATAATTTCCCCAATGGATATAGATTATAACTTTAACATACTTTTCATATATTCAGTACCGCGAAAAAGTCCAGATTATTCACCAACTGTGTAAGACCTTCATCAGGAAAATATCTCAGAGAGTCAAGGTAATTCAGGAATTTTGTGGGAAAAGGGAAAAGAAAAATTACCCGAAGGATAGAAGGGGCTTGGAAAAAAGTCAACAGGCAACGGATCGGACTTGGGAAATGACAAATGTTTCAAAACCTATAAATCTTCACATTTGGGCACTGGAATTTTTAAACAAAATACAGAAACAAAATGACTTCAATCTTTGTTGATAAAATCAAACTGCAGAAAACTGTGTATTTAATATTACGTTTTTACTTTGAAAGAAGGTAAAGGCAGTAATCTAAAAGGTAAGTTACTTCAATCATTTTATTTTCATACGTGCCACCGCCAGGAAAGAGCAAGCTCTGTTTTCTGCTTCCTCTGATGAGTTGGTAGAGAAAGTGAGTGCAGGGCGGGTGCTATTAAAACAATCAGCCCTCATGCTCTGGGCTGCAGATCAAGAAACAGTCTTACATTTTTCTCCAGCTCTGAACTGGCTCAATTCCGACTTCCTTCATCCCTCTATCTCCAAATTAGTAATTTACTAGAAGAACATATGAAGTTAGTATTCACCTTTTTTAAATCCTATATACTCTTTGGTTGAGGTTAAAATCTTCTAAGACTTCCGAATAAAATAATGTAACCATATCATAGGTTACAGTATCATAAAACTGTCCCCAAAATGTGTTACTGGCTGCTTTTGCACATTAGGCTCCCCAGATGACTTCGTAACAAAGGACATTTAAATTACGGAGAGTGTGCCTGCAAATAGGGGGTTATGTTTAAGGTATACAGTTAAATTGAAGCCACGTGTTTCTTAAATACTAAATTCTATTCAAACCCTTAAACCTGAATACCGATCCCATTAGGTATTTTCTGGCTTCAAACCCAAGAACTTATGTCATTACAGTCAGCTCTAACAATTCCTATTTTTAATTAAAAACAAAAACAGGATATAAGAAAGAAGCAAGGAGAAGGAAGTAGATTAAAATGACAAAACAGGAAGTCAGTCCAGGGAGGCTGATGGTAAATGATTGCACAAAAGAACTTTAAAGTGAAACCCTCTCTCCCGTAGACGTTACACAAGAGCATCTATGAAGAGGAATTACATGTTAAAGTCACGGAAGCCAACATCAGAGCGTCTATGCCCTCTAAGTGCAAGCCTACCTCCTTATAAAATGAATCTTTATTTTTATTATTATTATTTTTTTACCTGATGCTGTTGGAGCTCCTTTTCCATCAGCTATCGCTCTGGACGAGGGATTCGTAAGCATCTGTGCGTCTTCCTTTTCTGGCCTGGGACATTCATGAGGACAAACGGGCTCTGGGGCGGGCGGTGCCGAAACTTCCGAGGCACGACTTAAGTCAAGAGGGAGACAGGGTCCCAGCTTCTGGAGTGGCAAATGTGCAACATCGGGCACTACACAAGATAAAGGATGTAACAGAATATTAACAGAGGTCGACGGGCTCGGTAAGTATCAATGTGGAGTAAAACGTTATCTGCGTCAAATCGCGCCTGACCTAAGGGCACTCAATAAATATTTGTAAACAAAGTGCTTTTAAGTCTAAAAGATGGAAGAAGGAAAAAGTAGCAACTTCTTAACATTCTAATAATCTTTATCTCTTTTATGTTTGGTTCTATAGGAAATCAATATACATTACCCTCTGGTACTGAAGACTCTTGCTGATTCTGAGAACTGATGGAGAACATGCTCGCATCAGTGGCTGGAGAGGGAGGAGACACCTTTTCTATGGAATCATCAGGCATGGGCAAGGTGGCTAAGCGCTGAGATCTTCTTCTCCGCTCACTATGCTTGAAAGGTCTAGGGGGGTTCACAGGCTGTGGAGAACCTAGAAAAAGATCTTCAATGTTCACGAAGCAGATACATGCCAGGATCATCTTATAATATTTAAGGAGATAAATGGGAAAAATGATTCAAATTCTGCCCTCTGATGGTGTTAGGTATCCACAAGGAACGGCATGTTCCAAAAGTAATCAAAGGCAAAAACTGTGCCCTCATTCACAAAAAGCTAATCAAAACTTCTAAGGTCTAAGGCCTACTAGAACCAAAAGAAAATAACATGGAACATGGATTTCAGGTAGTTTCCCAAGTGACAGTCTACAGTTAATTCTCTAATTGTAGATCATTGTGTTAGTTGCCATTCTTCCTTTGGGAAAATAGTCTGTATAGCTGAGATTTTTTAAAAAATTAAATATATATATAGATAGAAAGATAGATAGATCTCTTTAGCTACATTACAAATCTAGAAACTCTAAGGGACAAAAAGGCAGGGGGCATAGGTGACAAAAATCTGACATGCATTGTAGAGTCAGTGCTTTACTTGCCAAAATAAAACTAACGTACATTAAGTTTATCCCACCCTCGTTCCCACAAATGGATTTTTATAAACATTTTGGGCCTGATTCATTAAAAAAAATTGAACACAAACAACTTTAAGTACTTATTATAGGCAAATAATGAGGACTTTAAAATATAACACTGTTCTTGCCCTCATTTTTTTTTTTTTTTTTTTTAAATAACTAATTTGGTGGGTCAATTAAGCATCTTCTAGCTAGGTAACACAAAAGTTTGGAAATCTGTGGGCTTTTTTTTAACCTTTAGTTTTCTTCTTTCTACGGGGCATGTAAACATGTTGAAGAATTTAGAACAGACAGGATTACACAGGCCAATATACTCATGTTAACTTAGAAGGAGGAAATAAGAGTGGTTGATGCTTTGGGTACTTAAAAATCATATTACAAAAATCAAAAAAAAAAAAAAAAAGACATGGTGATAATTGAAAAAAGAATGAAAGAATAAAATTCAATTGCTGTAACACTGTGGCTATAATACCAAAATATAAAACCATTTCAAAATAAAATACTTATCAATGTCACGTGACATTGTGGTGACTACTAACAACATTATGTTATTTCGTGGTAAATGCCAAAATGAAATGAAGCTTATGAGGAAACAACGGAGTTTTTCTGTTCCCATTCTCCCTACCCATTTATTAAAAAGAACAAAACCAAAACAAAACACAAAAAAAATACCAACGCCTGCTCAAAAATTCAAAAATACAGTTTGGTAGAAAATATGGCAACTGAATTGGGAGAAAGAGACTATATTTGGCTGATGAAAGTCTCCTCGATGCCAACATTTTTAATTGTTGTAGAAAACATGATATGGAAGAGTTCCTAAGAATATGTGTCTTCACTTACGAATCAGGATACTAGTTCGCTTGTGTGAACTGACGAAGGGAAGTATCTTTTATCCAGTGACTTCCCAGGTCACAGCTTTTCAAACCGTCTCTAACTTAGAATACGGAACTAACCGGAGAAGCAGAGGGTCCATACAAATCTCCGTTTATATATCCAGACCCACGTTGGAAGGCTATTTTTAAAAAGACTAAGTTAACTCTTGAAAGATCAGTGGTACTGAAACAGTAAAATCTTTAAAAATAAGATGAAGGAAGCGTTCTTCTCCCTTCCTCGGTAAGAATACACGGAAGTCTGAACTCCAAATCCCAGAACAAGAATGAATAAAACCTATCGCGGGGGGCTACAGACAACTGGGAACAAGAACTAAATCTACCCATGAGAATAGTCTTAGGAGTTGAGGAAAAACATCCAGTGTGAGTCTCTTCCTAGCTCCTTGTTTTGGTTTGGTTTTTTGTAATGAATCAGGCCTCTCATTGTGCTCGGATTACTATTAATCGAGGAGAGTCAGACTACAGAATTGGCGCCATGAAATGTACAGCCTCTGTACAGTCAATCAGTCAGAAATGTATATGGTTTTTGCCCCTGAAAATAGTTTTAAGCCTTCCCTGTCAGATCCACTTAAGTTTGAATTTTTAAAAAGCAACTTCATAAAAATACAATATAACTACAATCAAACTGTTTTTAATGTATCTTATAGGATAAGTAACTATTTTTTAAAAATCTGTGCTCACTAGTTTTATTTATCACTGAAGAAGAAAGCTGAGATACAAGCGTCAAATCCTCGACTTGTATTAATTCTGGGGAAAGTGGTGATTTAGGGGGTTTTATACACCCAGAAGAATCTCCAGATTCATGTTTGCATTTCTTGCTGCGAGCCTTCCCTGAAGACAAAGTTGAGGATAACAGTGCAGGTTTCTGAGTGTTGGCAGAACTGCTAATGTCAGCTTCATTTTTTTTCTGACTTTGAGGTTTAGGTGAAATCGCCTGAATAAATAATAAAAAATTGATATTTTTATTTTGGTTTCTTCATTTTTGTTCTTGTATTCTATTTTGATTGTTAAGCAACTTTAGTATCCAAAAACATTGTTAAGCAACATGTAACATTTCTATTACAAATGAAAAACCAAAAAGAACCCCACAAATTATTAACTAAAAGTTGAATAGGCTATCTTTAAAGGGATGCTGTCGGCTTTTGGTCTACATTTGGTTTTTTTAAAAAACTGTATTATTCATCATATTTTCGGAATATAAAATGATAGCTTGACGGACAAATATTTTCACGGTATTACGCTGAAATAACACCTCTTTTGAAACTTAATTACCAACTACGTCGATAACAGGTAAATAAACAGCATTTCCACTGTTCAGATGCGTTTAATTGAATACATTTAAGCTCCTGACTTTTAGATGTCTTGTTAAAAAACAATTTCCTTTATCAAGTTGACTGCAGAAGTCTAAGTAGACAGCTTCCCTTTAAAGAAAGATCTCAACAGGAAAACAATGACCAAATTAACGAAACATTATCTTTAACTCATTTTAGTGCTGAAAGCTAGAGTTTCATAAGCATAGTGCGTCATGAAATCAAAGCCACCAGCAGTACAGAGTTAAAAGACTAAAAAACAATACAAAACAAGCAACAACAACAACAACAAAAAAAACCAAGGAGTAAAACCAAGTGTAAGTTAAAAACATTGGATTTAAAAACAAAATACGTCGCATTCTTAGATGAGAATTTTTACCTTCCTCCTGCCAACTGATACTTTTAAAAAAAAATTAGAACTTTGTCAGTTCTTTCATAAAGGATATCTTGGTTCATTTGGCAGTATAATTTCCTCCCTATATAGAAATTTATGTGAATGTGTCCAAAGACAACAGAGAATAGCCACATTGGATGGATTTACAATCTATGGTGTTGGAATGCCTGGGCTGTATCTCTTTCTGATACACGGATCTGAGAACAAAACAGGAGATACCCTTTTAAAAAATAATCTATGCTAAGATAGGCCTCTCTACAGAATTAAATTGCTAACGCTATGAACAGCATGCTTGTCCCCAGGAAACCTTTTTGCTTCCTTATCTTTTATGAGGGATGACCATCAGGTCAGCAGTCTGTGGTTCTCTGGAACATGAAAGAGCATCGTCTGGGGACCAAACAGCTTTCTGTTCCCGCTAACGGACAAGGCGCTCCAAGTCTGATGCACAGCTGGTGCCAAGTAGATAGAGCACCTCGCGATGCTCTGCAGGTGGCATGCTGGACGCGCCACAGAAAGGGCTGGTGGCAAGTATCCCCTTCAATCGGTTGTCATCATCTCTAGTCTTGAACTTACTCATCATGCGTGTGTACAAGTGCAGATTAATCGTTTGAAAAAGTACTCCATAAATGGAAAGGAGTCCTAAACTTATCATAAAAGGTGTTGCCAGAAAAGTAATTAGAGCCATTACTTGTAAATAAACAATTTTATTGTTCATCTTCACATACGTGAGAGACATCACTACAGCATCCATTACTCTCAAGTTACAAAGTTATGAAACAAGATTGAAAACTGAAATTAGTATCTTGATAAGGTGCTTAACTTCTAAACAAGGACAAATTAACATTTTTAAAAACTTACTGAATTATGCATCTAATGCAGGTTTTATCCAAAAGTAAATATAACATGACAATTCCCTAATACAATTAAATAATCTATAATTAATATCTGAGAATTGGGGTTCAAGACCACAGTTTGATTTTTTTTTTTTGAGTGTCAATAAAGAAAATCCATTAGCACAGTAAGTTCTGGCTATAGGCCTGTTATAAATCTATGTCATGAGTGACATTCATGATTTTACTCATTAAGACAACAGAGGTTAGTGACAATCGATGCCTCTCCTTTAAATCTGTAGCTCATTCCAGTACTTGGAAGTAAGAGTTTTATAACTCGGCTTTTTAACTTTGAAGCAGGGCGAACAGCATAAAAATTGTTGGGTTACAAAACATTTTCACAATGATATCAATCTGAATGACAAAAAATGAGGGAACAGCATCACGTTCCTTAAAAATCTAAAATAATTTACAAAGTTTTCAGTAATGACTGTTGGTCTCTTTGTTACAAAACTGGCAAGGACTCTCAAAATGCCTTAATGATGCAAACAAACAGCCGAGTTACTCAATTTGTCTTTCTTTTTTTTTATAAACTCAATTTCAGAATGCTGTTTTCTGTACTTCTCTCTGAAATGAGCCCTGCCCTCGCCACTAATTTCCACATAGAAGAAGTAATCTTCACAATCACATTCACCGCAGCAGGATTGTGCATCATGAAAGATTGACATTGTAATGAATTTTCCAGAAACATTTTATTACCAAGTCCCTGATTTATTGCATTCTGAGAATACCATAAACAGTGGTGAAAATACAAAATATTGTTAGATATGGGACGTTGAATATAGTAATACACAGTAAAAAAAAAAAAATCACTTAAAATTTGGTTGATATGCTGACAATAACGGCAAAGACTTAACCGCTTGATGATCACAGAAAATCAGAAGGTATGATTCGCTGACATATTAATCAATTTAAAAGACCATTGATTTCATACAACATTAATGGAGGCACCAAAACAATGCACTGTTATCAAATCAGGCCTAAAATAACCCTGAAAAACTCAATACAATATCAATTAAATTTGGACTATTTTTTAAAACGCGTAGAGAGAAGAGCAGAAGATACTCATTTTAAAGTCTTCTTTATTAGGCTACTAATAAAGAAAATTAAATTAATACAAAAAGGATATATTAAAACTACATTAAGGCTCAGATTTTAAAACAGGAGAACCAAGGAAATCCAGTTATGGCTATTACTGTGTTCTTATAGTCTTACAGTGCCCAAGAAGTTAAGCCCTTAGAGAATGTAAAAGCATGCACAGTTCATTATGTACAGGTACTGTGGGAATCTGAAGGTAGCCAAGGCAAAATCTAGCAACTGCAACCTTCACTTTTAAATTCCTCTATTAGGTGGTTTAAAGACAGACCCTTAATAGTTTTTTAAAATTCTTTTTTTTTGTCGTTATTAAAATATACATCCTAGCAAAAATGTATGGCTCATTGATCAATTCATAAAACACATAGTCAGTCTAACAACACCAATTGTTACAATATAAAAGAAACTTCTTACAAAAGAAGCTTTATTAGATGTCAAAAACCCTGTTTTAACTCACAAATGAAAAGTATTTGTGTAAGGGTCTTTTTGTAAGCTAGTTAAAGGTGATCCAGCTGGAAGCTTATACCCTGGGATGCCTGTCTCCAGGCCTTCAAATGTTGGAGATAAAGGCTTTAATGCCAGTCTACCGAAAACAAACACTAGCAAAGTCTGTAGTTTATCTGCGTACCTTGGAGAAGGCAGAGTTAAAAATATATCATCAATTAATTAGCTTCCTATTCCCATATCCAATCAAAAGGGCAATTTCAATTACGTGGATACTATAGCTCCGTGATCATTCCAGTTGGGAACCTTGAAAAAAATCAAATGCTACCATTTCATACCTGCTCCAGCATTGGAGCCGTTTCATTGAAGTCTTCCTTTTTTTCAGCACCATCCACCCCAACAGCTTTGGATGCCAACAAACCTTGAGAAAAATTGTACAGAAATTGCTTATTAGAAAAAATACTGGCTTCTGATATAATCAACTTCCCCCAAATGTTAGCAGTTGAAATCCCCCATCCTTTTTAATATAGAGGATTTAATATAAAGTTTACTTGTCAAAAACATGAACACCCTTTATAATGACTCAAGGGACTGAATCAGAACTTGAGTTTTTTACACAATCAGTTCTCTGTAAAAAAAAAAAAAAATTACTCCTAAAGATATCCTTAAAAAAAACACATGCATACACATTTTAATTCTACGACTTAATGTCTAGAAACCAAAGATTGGTTAGATTAACTAATACTCATAATATGGGCTTTGTCTACACAACTGAAATACAGAGTTAATATCAAGATCTGAGAAATCCTTCCAAACATCTAGAAGACTTTGTTGTTGTTATATTATTAGCTAAACAACGACTCCCAATTTTTATTTCCACATGGATCCTTTGACCAAAGCTTTATGGGTTCATCCCTATACGCTGCTGTACCTTATCTTCTTGCAAAAGTGCCAAAAACACTGATGGATCTGTTTTATGTTAATGGGGGAAAAAGTGCAGGTCCTTCCTACATTCAACTTAATATTATAGAGCCTCATTCTATAAACTATGAAATAATTTAGGAATTCCAGTTTTCTCCAATGTGTATCACTAATTCTCAATTTTCGAGGACAGAATATTTTATCTAGAGTATATAAATCAACTTTATAGGACAATAAAACTCTGCCTTAATTTCTAAATTAAAGGCAGTTAGGGGCGCCTGGGTGGCTCAGACAGTTAGGCGTCCGACTTTGGCTCAGGTCAGGATCTTGCATTCATGGGTTCGAGCCCCGCGTCGGGCTCTGTGCTGACAGCTCGGAGCCTGGAGCCTGCTTCAAATTCTGTCTCCTTGTCTCTCTGCCCCTCCCCCACTTGTGCTGTCTCTATCAAAAATAAATAAATGTAAAAAAAATTTTTTTAAATAAATAAATAAATAAATAAATAAATAAATAAAGGCATTTACTTGGTCAAGATTCTTTGCTAAGCACCTGACAAGCACTGTCAATATAGCCAAGTTTATAACGCTTGTATAATACAAGTATGTCTTTGCTTATGACCACTGGGCACATAAAAGGGCCCCAAAAATCATTTCTACCATTACAAAGTTGGCTACACAAGGGGCACCTGGCTGGCTCAGTCAGTTCAATGTCCGACTTCAGCTCAGGTCATGATCTCACGGTCTGTGAGTTCGAGCCCCGCGTTGGGCTCTTGTGCTGACAGCTCAGAGCCTGGAGCCTGCTTCAGATTCTGTGTCTCTCTCTCTGCCCTCCCCTGCTCATGCTCTGCCTCTCTCAATCTCAAAAATGAATAAATGTTAAAAAAAAAAAAATTTTAAACAAAGTTGGCTACACAAAACCTCTGCTTCAAAGGAAGCCTGTTTAACAATCAGCAACGTAACAGTTAACTTACTGCAGCAATTATACTCCCTAGACTCCTGAAGCTGTCTATACAGTGTAGTTAACAGGAGGGAAAAAAAAGTGCCCCCAAATGCCACATAACATTGAGCTATCCACGTGGCAACATCTCTTGGCTTTTTCAGGTAACTATCTTGAAGAGGTTAAGTAATCTAAGTAGGAATTCAAATATTAAAGACGTATCCTTAAAGCAGTACTACAGGCAAGTGTTAAATTAGGCCAAAAGCACCTTTCCTTTTCTAGAAAGTTGAATATCCAGCACCCAGAATTGTAATTTAAAATAGAAAAGGGGCTTTCCATTTCTATTGTTTTACACAACAATTTTGACTTTTGACAGATCAGTGACTGATATTAAAAATGTATTTGGTCCAGTCTGAGATAACAATCTATATAGTTTGCTCACACGATATTAAATGTAGATTTAAACGGGGGTGGGGGGAAAGCCAATATAGAAATAATTTTATAAAAATCTTACAAACCATAGATTCAATCCTGATTATATTAATATCACATCTGAACATAGTTTTAGATGACTGAAACAGATGTAGCATGGTGTATTTCCTTAACATTTAAAATCATGTTCATTAGGTTTTTCTTCTCTAGCTAATATTTTTGAGAATCAATACTACTGAAATAAAAAGAAAAATAATTAGGGAACCAAGTTCTTTTGCAGGGAAATGAGTAGAGTTTCCACTTCTAACGTTTACTCAAACAGGACAAATATTTGGCTATTCAATCTATTAAATGTATCTTATATTTTGTTTCCTTTCATAGAGGTGGTAAAAATATTTTTTAAATCTCATCAATACACGGAAGAGATCTCAAATTACAAAAATAAGGTACTACAAGTTTTAAAAGAAACTAATTGACACATATTTGCAAATTTAAATTAGAATATTATAGACCCAATTAATTAAAAGCAATTCCCACCTAATGGTTTGTGATGGAAAAATAAAGCTTTGTAATGTTCTTATAAAAAGTAATGGAGCATTTAATAAAAACTACTCAAAATTAGATTAGAAAATTGCAATACTTGGAATTCAGTGAATTCAAATGCCTCAAATATGATCGAGAAAAAGCTTTTCACGCTTTGTATACATGCTATCTTACAAAAGAGGTACCAGATACAAACAAGAGGACAAAAATAAAAGTCTCTGAAAGGTCTCTGATTACTGCCGCCTTAAGAGGCTGTCCAAAATCTGTTTTCCTGGCCTGTGAATATTCTGGGTAAAAATGCAATATCCTTAGAAAATGAGAAGAATTAAGTGAAAGGAAAGAGATACAAATGAAGTTAGTTTTACTTCTTTGAAAATGCTTATTAATTATATATCACTAAACAGGTCCATCTCCAGAAGAACATATCTGTAACGATCTTAACAGAATGCATTATTCAGTTTCAAGATGTTACGCAAATATCAGATAAAAGTAGAATACCAAATATTCCTAAGTCCCACCCACAAAGTTACAATTTCTCAATACTGTACTTCAGCTGCAATATCACAGTTGTCTGCCTCTGCTAATAGGAATGCACAGAACAGAGGCCAGAGAACCCTGGGATGGCAAATGGCAGGAAGGACAAAGTAAGTAGTTAAATCTGTGCTCTTCTTTTCAACCAGGGATTCCAACACAGGGAATTCAGACAGAGGATTCAAACACAACATTCCTGCTGTGGGAAAAAGAATCGAATATTCTTGACATTATTATCAGTAACATGTACGGGCCCGTTCCAACCTCTGGGTTTTTTCAAATTATTTTTAAAGTTCCTTAAGCTGCACAAACTTTCAGGGGCTGAAATTCTAGGAACTCCTACAAGTTGTAGAATCGGATCATGTGCCAATTGCTGATGTCTCTTCTTTTGCTCCCTTGTCAATCTGTATTTTAAAATCTACTCAAATTTGCTTGCAGTCAGTCTGCTTGCAACTTTGTCCCAAAGCATGGGCTCTTGACTCGCTCCGTAAAATCATCAATTCTAAATCAGTATGCATAAAGTATATTAACTATCAATAAGGTATATCACGTAATGAAAAACAAGTCTCTGGAAGGACATCTATACACTGTGCCACTACCATTTCAGTATGTACTTATTTGGAAACTTCAAAAGAAGCCATCCTGTACCATCCCCTAAATTCACATTTAGAATCTCTATAGCGTGTGACCATCGGGAAGTGCACAGAAAGAGTGAAGACGGGAATTAAATTTATCCAGTGGCTGATCTGCTTATTTCCAGCTAGAAAGATTTCAAAAATAAAAATGTGGAGTGGGGGGAAACACATCAGAGCAGCGAAGATGCTGCCATGATCACAGCCCTATTCCTCTCAGTAGCAAAGGGGCAGACAGACACGTGTTAAGTGAGCTTCATAAATTTAAAACACACCAAAACTCCGTAACAAAATCACTATCTTGTATTGTTCTCATCTCTTTGTATGGTCTGCAAATGAAATTTACTACACAGAGGCAAGCCTGAGTTTCAACCGTTGAAGATCTATTATCTTTTTGCAGGATATAATTGCTACATGAAAAGAGAAACAGATGAACTATTAAAAGGATTACCATACATTCAAATTTTCAAAGTAAGTAAAGGGAAAAAAAACCATAATGGCTTCACATCCGTGAAATCTTACTCTTTTCTACTGCTCCCAAACTATCACTTGTTCTTTCGAGATTCCCAAGGGGAAGTAAGGACAAAGTCCCTCCACCTTGTGTTACTAAGCAACCAATATTAGAACTTCCTTTAGACACAAGGTAAAATGATTTTTTCCCCGCTATTGTCTTTTCAAGGCCACATGTAAATAACACATTGTTGTGGACTGAGCTATTTTCTTCTTTTATTTCTTTAAATGCCGGGCTTGAACTTCTCAGTAAGGCACATGTAAGAATATACTGCCTGAAACTAAAAGCAGGTTATCCAGACTGCAGGAAAACCCTCGAGGCTGGTAAGCTGGCAGGCACACCGAGTGGGTCAGCGTCAGCGTCAGGGTCAGGGTCATGTCCATCTCCCTCAGGCGTGGCCCCTGGTCTTGGCCCCTGCGGGAGCGTGGTTCTAGTCTTGGTGGCACCGGAGCCGGAAGCGCTTTCCTCTTCTTCCCCCTGCGCACGCAGCCCTAGTTTCCATTCTGCTAGGGCCAAACTGAAGTCTCAAGTTGCCATCGTAACAACAATCACCGGATGACATTTTGGCTTTCTCCAAAGCTCATAGTTTCTAAGGAAAGGGTGGAATGGGTGAATCGATTTGAAATATTTCCTGTCCTGGGGCCAAAATATCCTTTATCAGCAAAAGGCACAAAAATAATAACAAATGGAAAGACTAAATATTCTCACCTGTTGAAACCAATCATAATCACTAAGAAGAACACTGCGATAAAACAGTGGTTCTAAAGAACCCTCAGCTGCAGTCACTTTTCAATGGGATTCTATTCTTCAGGAAATGGTCAGAATGTTTAATTGACATGTATCCTTTGATCTGACAGTGAAACCAAGCTTCTTCAAATTATTTAAAAGAATGCCAACAAAGGTTTATACAGCTTTATTAGGCCAAAGACACTAAAAACCATTTTGACCTTAAAATAAGAACATACGACTGAATAATTAAAAGTATCTTAACTCTCCTTTTAACATATACTCAGAAAAATTAAACATGTTCACAATTTCTTTGAAAGACTAGAATCGCTAGGCTGAACAGGCCCTGCAAGTGATGGGGCCCCGGTATGACTGACCCTGCTTCCAATGCTTTTCCCATGACCACTAACCACGCCAAGCCTGCCAGAGTTCTCGGCGTCCTAACACCCTACACTCCCTAGATTAAGGCAGTCATCGAGAACCAAGATGAGATTCTAGGAACCAACCTGAAGAATGAAAAGTGTAAGAAACTTCTAGAAGTACTTTTACTTTGGGCACACAGATTCAGGACCTGAATTCAGTGGAGCATCCATCTTTCCAGCCATACTTGCTGCCATCTTTAAGGAGCCCAGGCAAGAGCAAGAAGGTTTGTGTAGTAACATTTAGAACCTCAGAGACTGTGACCCCACCAGGCTGACAACAGCAGATAATCGGAGTCTTAATAGAAACGACTCCTGCCACCAAGGTGACTTAAAAACTATGGAATTTTATCTCATTTGATCCTATCCACCCTCACAACATCCCTGTGAGGTAGGCAGAAAATAGGTGACGGTTTTCACATTTCACAAGAGAAAAAGCTGACAGCGTTGAAGGATGTTGACTCTGAAGAACCATAAAGTACCTGTCTTCCTTGTTAAGCAGTTTGTTACACTAAAACGAAAGATACATTTTGCTTTATTAAAAACAAACTACCCTAAAATCAACCCCTCCATTCCCCCCCAAACCAAAAGAATCATTGTAGTTTACCAGTAATCTTGTTAAGTCGAGCTCTCTTTGCCTGAAATGAGTTGCCTTGGTTATTTTTCCTCTTGTTTGATAATGTGCTCTCTGGCTGTGGAAAGACCATCTTTGGAACGTTCTCTACATGAAGTCCTACTTTTAATAGAATACATATATGAGAGTTTATCTAGAATCCAAAGTTAAAACACATGATTTTTTTTTAAAATAGCAAAATAGTAAAAATGCTTTGCACTTATGTTTTTTTTTTTAACCTAGCGCTTGACATAGAACTTCAAACAACACAAATTTCTCCAGACTGAAAAACTAGAAATAAAAAACTACCAAGTAGTTATTCTTTAGGAAAGAAAAGCAGGAAGAAAAGGACTTACTGCTTTTCCCATATTACATACCAAAACACATGCAGAAGCATTTAAAAAGTTAAAGAAAAAAAAAAAAAAAACACACACAAAACAAACAAAAACTCCAAAGCCTACTAACAAGAACTTAAAAGTCAAGATCTGAACCCATTTCTATTCAAGAATACTGAGGGCACCTATGATCCGGTACCCATGTTAGACCAGTTATCTCTGGCTCTGTTACACGCTACAAAAGTTAACCATTTATGCTGGGGGGGGGGGGGGAGCCCAATCATTTAACCACACCCCCAAATCACAGGTAGCCAGGGGGTCTGGCTTACTCACTATGAGAGTTCACCCTGCCATAGGAATGAACGTAAGAACATATTTTGTACCAAATGTTTCACTAGATGTGGGCAGATCTTCCTTCTTCTCAACTTCTGATGAAGCTATAGAAGTTGAAGTCTCTTCCTTCTTTGAAGGTACTTTAAACCATTTCCTCTCATCTTTGTCTTTATTGCTGTTAGCGCTGGTGCGAGGTTTGTTCCCTGTTTTATTCTTGGCTGCAGCTGCAGCAGCTGCTTTGACTAAAGCTATCCAATCCTCCAAAGGAAAAACACAAAACATGTAAAGTATTAAAAAATTAATCAAAATTGAATTACACTAATAAAAACACGTATCACATTTTCAAAGCTACTCTCGCACAAATGTAAAAATCGAATTAATTACATTTACAAGACAAATCATCAACATGGTAATTATCAAATTTCATGATCTAATGGCTTAGTGGGATTATATAACCCCTCATGAAACAGGTAAATACTCAATAACAAATATTCCTTCGCTATTATTTTCAGAGGAATAAAATCTAAAATAAAAGGGAAACCCTTTAACAAATATGGAACATTACATGACATTCTCAGTACTTTAGATTTAAATGGTAAACTGTGTTTCTTTTCTGAATACAACAAATCGTAGAAGAAATGAGAGAAAAATGCTTATGTTGCAATTCTGCAAACGTTAAAAGAAATGCACTCCCAGTGAACAAATTACTATTCTTGGAAGAAGAAGTATGGACAATTTCACAGAATTCAAGATATGATTTAATTAATTTTTAAAGCTTTGACAGCCTGGACACCAACGTATCACAACAGCTTAATATTACTAGTTAAAGAAAAAAAGAGCCGCGTGATTTGACCAAGGTGTCTTACATACATACATACGGTCATGCTCCAGACTAATTTCCCTCACTCTATGACTTCCTAGATTTGTGCTGATTACCACTCTTCTGCGATGCAAGTATTTATTCTTCCTGTGTTTATATTTAAAGTTAACTGCCACATAATTTTTCTAAACTAAAAATGCTTATTATAAAAAATCCGGAGGGGCTCCTGGGTGGTTCAGTCTTAAGCGTCCGACTCTTGATTTCAGCTCAGGTCATGATCTCAGGGTCAAGAGATCAAGCCCCACATCAGGCTCTGCACTGGGCATGGAGCCCGCTTGAGATTCTCTCCCCCCAATCCTGCCCCTCCCCCGTGCTCGCTCGCTGTCTCTCTTAAAAAAAAAAAAAAGGAACTATGTAAAAACCGTGGTGCTAACATTTAAATTTTCACAACCGAGAAAATTTTCTTACAAGTATTTGTAGTATTTCTACAGTTAATCTTCCTCTAAGGCCACTAAGCTTCAAAGAGACCAGCTCAAATTCAACCAAAATGGGTAATACACTAAATTTTTAGTCCAAGTAACTAAAAACTACTTCTCAACATCAAATACATTTACTCCACAAGTTATATTAACAAACCTCAATCATTCGTCAATAGAGGTTGATGGTTGCTCAGTCTTGAAAATACATAGTGAAGACAATAAGCCACTAAAAATAAACAACCAACAAAGAGAACCTGTGCTTCTTTCTCTCCCCCATGATTGAAATGAACTAAAAATATCGTATTCATTCACCAAAGTTCTGTTCAACACCTTGCTACATGTGCCAGGAAGCACGCTAAGCAGTCATGAGATATCAATTTATAAAAGATGCTGCCTGAAAGGACTTAAAACGCATGAGCCCCGGAGTCACCACATCTTTGTTCCTGCCTGGAAAATGCCCAGCATCTATCTTCCTCAGTACTTAAACTGTGTCCCCAGTACATGTCTTATTAGAAAGCAAATTAAGACACAGGTGTAAAATACAGATTTATGTCTCTAGTTGGCAAAAAAAAACAAACAAAAAAAAAAAAAAAAAAAAAACACCTCAAAACAAACCAGATAAACCAATATTGTCCAACCCCATGTTTACTTAGAGCCACGTTTTTTTGGTCCTACCTATAAGGAATTGAAAGGCAAATAAAATTAACTATAAGACAGTGTGATAAGAGAGGCAGTGGAGGAATAAACAAAATACCATGGAAGAACAAAACAGAAAAGATTAATTGTGACTTAAGAGAAAGGCTAATGGAAAGCTTCAGGGAACATGACAGAGGAGCTGAACCCTACAGCAGGTATCTTTGAGGCAAAAGGCAGAAGGAAAGGCATCCAAGGGCACCGCAAGCAAGAAGGAAACCATCAGACAAGGTCATGGCAATCAGAATATGTGCGAACAGGCACAAGGGGCGGAAGTGGTCTGGGGAGCCCAAGTGCTACGTCTAGGTTGAACCCTGAGACCGACATTACAGTACTAGAGAAAGAAAGCCCCAATGAAACAGACAGTAAGCAACAACGCAGAAAGAGAAACAAAACTACAACCAGACAAGCAAAGTGTTAAATTCAGCAGAGATCTGTACAGTCTTATTAAGAGCAGAGTGCTTAATTCTGGGTTCCATGTTGTGGGAAAAATTTTAAGTTAATGTTACAGAAATGCTGAAAAATGCCAGAGGTAAATTCTACTCCAGCTCTTTCCTCTTTCCAATGGACAGCAAACTGGGAGAGATTCGTGTTGTATCTCTTAAAAGTGCAATTAGATATTTTTTACAAGTTCCTGATCATGTGACTTGTTAATCATGGAATCAATGCAGTTGTGTCATTAAAGAATCCTCCCATTATTTTGCCCTTCTATTTGTCATTTATTTGGTTTATTTATTTATATTTTTTATTTTAAAGACAGCACGCGCGAGCTGGGGAGAAGGGCAGAGGGAGGAAAGGGAGAATCCTAAGCAGGCTCCATATTCAACACAGAGCCCAACACAGGACTCAATCCCACCACCCTGGGATCATGACCCGAGCCAAAATCAAGAGTCGGACATTCAACCGACTGAGCCAGCCAGGCACTCCCCCCTTCTACTTTTAAATAGGTAAGATTCACTATTAAAAATAACTGGTGTGGGGGCGCCTGGGTGGCTCAGTCGGTTGAGCGTCCGACTTCGGCTCAGGTCATGATCTCGCGGTTCGTGGGTTCAAGCCCCGCGTCGGGCTCTGACAGCTAGGAGCCCGGAGCCTGCTTCGGATTCTGTGTCTCCCTCTCTCTGCGCCTTCCCCGCTCATGCTCTGTCTCTCTCTGTCTCTCAAAGATGATAAACGTTAAAAAAATATTTTTTTTAATAACTGGTGTGATCCTTCCACGAATTAGAACTCATGATATGCTTCAAAGTTCCCTGTAGGTAACAGAGCAGCACACGATATGGAGCATGCTGGAAACCAGATGGGAGTTCAGAGTTACTCTGCACATGATGCCTAAGTGAAATTTTAAGTCAGTCACTCAATTCCCTAAGTTCTGAATTCCTCAGATGTGAAATAGAAGTATCAGTTACAGCTATGTCAAAGGATCTGCTACGGGAACCCAATTAAATAATGTATGCAGAACAAAGTTTCATAAATGGTACAGGACCTTATGTGCAAAGCTTTAATACTAGTGAGTTTTATATCAGCACGCTTGCAAAAAGACAAGATAGGACAGAAAAAGCCACAGGAAGTTTAGAGAAGAGTATTTCCATATTGCATCTACTTATCCTTTGCTAGTTTCATAAATTTACTGTGTATCTTTACAAAGGAATTCTCAAGGTACTGAAAATTTAGAAAATATATGCAAAGTTGGATTCTCTCAGCACTTCCCACACAACACCTGACTTAGTCTATTTCCTACATGAAAACAAGTCAAAACTTTTTGGGAAACAAAGACACTTTGAAAAGAGAGCGTTTTATAAAAAAACAATTCTACAAATATTTTTAGCGTGCTTGTGATTAAAAATTATGAAGAAAAATGTAAATTAAGGATATAGTGCTACCCGTGTTCTTTCAATAGTTTATATTCAGGATTGATTTTAACGTTCACACACATCATAATGTAACTACTTATTAAAAGTAAACACCCAATACATCCAATGAATTTTTATAAGTTGTAATTTTACCACAAACCAAACTGGCTCAGTATCTCATGTTGGAAAAAAAATGAAGTTTTAGAGTTAGTGCCATCTCACAAACTTGTGAATAACCAGAATAATAAAGAATAGCCTTAAAGCGAAAAAAAACAAAACAAAACAAAACAAAAACGAGAGAGAGAGAGAATTCTGTTGAATTAAACAGGCACATATTAAGTTCCCGATGTTTTAATCTTTCTATGCAGTAACCAAGAAATCACACCACTGAATGCTTAAAGGAACGTTTTATTTATACATACAAGTAGGAAGACACAAAGCAATTTCCCGGTCAAAAGCATTTCCATTTTAAACTACATTTCCATATTAACTGGGGAAGAAATGCCAGCTGATCACTGCAAAACTAAATTTTTAAAAAGCAGGTGATTTAAAACGATCACACTTCTCAGAAAATAGGAGGAATTTTTTTTTTTTTTTTTTTTTTTTTTTTTTTTTTTTTTTTATTGCAGTGATCCACATTTCTAGATTACTAAATGTATACACTTGGCTGGAGCTGACCAGATGATTTCAACACGTTTCAGAATGACATTTTTCACTGCACGGTATGGAACAAATACAAGCGCATTTCCATATTAGACACTTTCATAGGTTACTTTCAATTCTAAAAATTAATTGTAGGTCCAGGTGCTGAAAATCCCAAATAACAGCAGAACATAAAAGAAAATATTTTAAATTTCTAGTGGCACCTTTTCTCTCCAGTATTTAAGAAAACATACTCAACCAATGGAATCATGGTTTTCACTTCATCCCAGACTCTCCTTCCAATGCTTACCGTTCATCATTCTTGCTCTGAGCAGTGACAAGGCATTTTAACACACTGCTTACATCCTATGACTCACAGAGCCCTACCTGAAGCAGCCTACAGAGTGTCAGGTAAGCGCCTTTTAAAAGAAGATGAATGACTATGATTTATAAAAGGAAAGAAGATAAGAAACTCAATATAAAATTTTATATTAAAAATTAACTTTCTAAATGATACTATATACCAGGAAAAACAAAACAAAATTAAAAAAAGGCACTTACCTCACTTCCCATAGACTGGTTCCACGATCCAGCTGGGTCGATAGGACAACACCAGCTTAGTGGATGCTGGGATTTCACCTGGAACAGAAACTAGTGACCTATAACTTTAGCAGGTCTAAAGCCAAAGAAGCAAAAATCAAGTGTATAATTTATCTTACATTCTAAGCTTCTTTTTCTTGCTGCTATTTGGGGCTATCAGCACATAATCCTACAATTAGTTCCCTTTAATATATATATATGTGTATATATATATATATGTATCTTTTTTTTTTTTTTTTTTGATTGGTCACCATTCAAGAAGACATCCCTTTGGGTAGCTAGGAATGCTGAACTCTCTTACCTGCCCCTTAGCATCCTCGGGCATGGCTTTAATGTGCATTCTTTTTAAACAACGAATTACTCCATCGTAAAACTGAACTGTGAATGTTCCTAAAACAGGAGCAAGTCAGAATCATTAGAAAATACAACTGAATCTTATAGCAACACTTGAAACCTAACAAGTAACGCCCTAACAGAAAGAAACACACTCTGATCGCAGTAACTGCACACACACACCCGTTCAGAACTGCAGGAAGTTGGAGAAGTTTATTTTCTCTTCCCTTCTAGTAAGATCATTACTTACAAACATATATAATATTTCTATAAGAATTATCATTTGCTCTCTTTGGAAGTTTCTTTCCAAGTAACAGAGAGAAAGAACTGATATGGGGGAAAAATCATTTATTCAGGAAAAGATTATTCCTTTCACCATACTAGTGAACTGGTAAATAAGAATTAGATCCACAGGCTTTTAAGCCAGAAAATACTTTACAGACCATCTACATGAAAGTGTTCCTGTGCAGATCAGAACACTGATTTCCAGGGAGGCTGAACGCTGCACCCACAGCAGTCAGCCGAACAGCAGCACAGCTGTAACTAACCCCCCATCCCGAGGCCTTTCCCACTAACTCAACCTGCCTTCAGGACTCAACACCCTGCCTTAATGACAACCACAAAGTATATTCAGGTTTTGCCACAGAGTCCATGCTTTCAAGTCAATAAAAGTCAGTACTGCCACAAAGCATAAATTACGTAGATTTTATACTTAAGAAATTCCAACGTTTTTCTATCATTTCCTGTACAAATGATGGCTGAGAGCCCCTTTAAGTAAACATGTACTGGACCTTTACAAAACAAGTCAAAACAGTGTCATAATTGGTATCACTGGCTTTGAACTTGGCACCAAACCAGACAGATATCTACAAAACATTTTCCTTAATTTTGTAATGTGAACATCATTTCATTTCATATTTTCTGTGATTAGCATAATTCACAGTGTTGCACGTATAAAGATCTAAACCCAAGTCATTGAAAAAAACTGATGAGCTGAGTAACCAGGACGTAAAGACACTGAGAAAGCGTTGAGACTACCGAACCCCACGAGCACCCGACACCTGACCACCGCCACCCTGCAAAGGCCTGAACTCCTCCTGCAGGAACCGCCTTCCAGATGAGAGCAGGTTCCACGCCACCCCAGCCGGGCATTCATCCCTCCCTGCTGCTGATCACACCGGTGCCGCCCTTGTGATGCCTTCCTCCTTTCCTCCCTCAGCCTCCTCTTCGAGGATCAGCTCTTCAAATCCCACCCGTGACATGAACACTTCCCCGTCCCCTCTGGTTTACACATTCGCCCCTCCTCTTCAACTTCTCTAAGACTTATTACAAACACGTAAACGTTCGTATCTGCAGGTTTTGTTTAGCTTTTACAGTGAACAGAAGGCCTCCTGAAGGCTTCCTTTGCCTTTGCCTTCCCTTGGCGGGGGCGGGGGGGGGGGGGGGGGGGGGGGGGGGGGGGGGTGGAGAATGCACACGGCGGGCAGGCTCATCCGTCACGTGGGACATACGGAAATTGCAAAATAAAGACCTCTAGTGGAGATATTTTAAAAAGAAATCGTGTCTGCTAACATTTCACTAAGGGTGCACTCAAACTGCTCCCAAAACGGCAGAGACTGCAGTGAGCGTCACCGCTCTTCCACGAATACAAGCTTAATTTTCTGTGCTCTATGCCCATGGACAAATGGGATGGGACAAAATAGGAGGGCTCTGCTTCTGAGTGCACTGCATGTGTGTGTACACGTGTACTTGTATATGCTACACTCCCAAGGAGTGCAAGCACGGAGACGAGATCTCAGAGCTCTCCACACTCAAAGAAACGGCTCTTATCAAAATACAGAGTGTTGGGGCGCCTGAGTGGCTCAGTCGGCTCAACGTCCGATTCTTGACTTAGCCTCAGGTCAGGATCTCACAGTTCATGAATTCGAGCCCACATCAGGCTCTGTGCTGACAGCGCAGAGCCTGCTTGGGATTCTGTCTCCTTCTGTCTCTGCCCCTCCCCCACTTCCTCTCTCCCAATCTCTCTCTCTCTCTCTCTCTCTCTCTCTCTCTCAAAATAAATAAACATGAACTTTAAAAATATAAAATGGAGAGTGTTGTTTAATTTTGCACCATCTTCTTTTATTTTGGGTGGATCCTATTAATTATCCCAAAGAATTGATCCGTTACTGCCTCCTTTCTTTCCACAACCTGTTGCTGACTGCCCACATGCTATAAACCTGGAGGGTCCATGTGTATCAGACACAGGAACAGGGGCTCCGTAACAGAGCTCTCAAGAAGCTGAGTGCACAGTGAGGTGAAGCATACCAGGAAAGGAAAAGTAACCTGCAAACCTAACAGAGACGTCCCTCAACTCCTGCAGGAGGAAGGTGACTGGTGGTGGTAAAATCATAGCCATATCTGTTATTTCAATTCCTTAAAACAATAAACTGGAATAGAACTTTATAAAGTTGTATCATAATTTTTTGGTAGACAACACTGATTTGCTTTTTCACACCTAACATTCTTTAATATGTCTCTTTTTAAATGTTTTCCTCTTTTGTCTCCTCTTACTTCCCATGTTTTCTCAAGTTTGTTGTTACTTTAAATCCTCAGCTTAAATCCCTTCCACGTTTCTTTCCCATCACCTCCAAAAAAATTCAAATTCTGTAGCAAGATTGCAAGACATTCCATACGCAGATCCCTGCTTCTCTCTCCCAGCTCTTCTGATACTCTACTCCCTTCAAAGGACTCCTTCACTCCAGTTACAACGAAGTCTTGCAGTTCCTAAAAAGTGGCGGGCCTCTCTTCTATTCTTCTGCAATATGCCATTTTATTTCTTTTGTCAGAAAAGCCTTCCGTTCCCTCTTTAGCTGACCTGTTTGTCTTTCGGGTTTAAAGTGCCCCCTTACTTAAATCCTTCTCTTGCAAAGAAGCTGTCACTCAATGTGTGTTTTCTTTAGTAAACAGAACGGATGAGTGGTCAAGTTTAAGAAACAATTGTTACAGAAAACGGATGTATTCTTGACTTGGAAATATACTTACAAGTATTTCACAACTTATTAAAATGAGATTTTAAGTAAGAAATTTAAAAAAGAAAATAGTTAAGCATAGTTCCAATACTAATTTAAATACTAATTCTCATGCCTTTCCAAATTCCTCAGTCTTCAAGTCCTGTTTTCTTAAATACATTATCCGCCCCACAGATTTATTAGCCTTGGCCACACGAACACACCCGATTCCTGTGTTTTTTCAACATCACTGGTCAGTTCAGTAATTTCTGCTCAATATGAATGTTTAGATGCCACAAAGGCTATCGGGAAATTTCCCTCTCAATTATTCACAGAAACTAAGAAAAAAGGGGCAGTGGAAAAAGGCAATAAAGGAAATCCTCAAACTGATAAATTCCCACACTCTTTCCTCAGAAAAAACACCGTACTGTATTTTACTTCCAAGTTGAACTGATTTGAATTTTCCTGTATCCTTAACCTTCCCTAACACTCTGGATGAGTTGCTCATAAAAATAACTTGGCCGGCAAACTGGAAACAGAGAAGGAGAAATAAAATGCACATAATATAAGCCTGTCAACTAAAAGCCGAACAATTTTAACCAACTTTCACACTTCTAATTTAAACAGTTTATTTAGGTGGTAAGCAGATCATGTATCATGTTATTCTATACGATATGTAACAATGAAATACTCCCAGAAAAGAGTATTAGCAGGCAATTCATTAAGTATAAGACAGACAGAAGTAACAGTGGTAACAATTACAAGAATTAAAATTAGAAACAGTTAAATTTTACTATCAATCCCATTTTAAATCTAAGATCATTTCAAATACATACCTTCTTTGTTAATTGCTTCAATCTTGGCAGGGTAATAGCGACAGTCTGTCCAACGAGCCAAAACTTCTTCTCCAGCTTTAAAATCCTATTTTAAACAACTTTTAAGATCAATACCATGTATAATAAATAAGCATTTCCTTTATAAAAACAAGCTTTTGTAATATTTAACAGAATTCCTTTTAGAATATGTCATTACACAACTAGCAAACGAGAAGAAGATTGCTACTTACAAAGAAATCTTCCTCATCTTTTAGCCCTTCTTTTCTTAATGCGGGTCTCTCCAGGGGTCTCAACCTATTGCTATCCCAGTAAATCCACTCATCATAACGATGACTCCAACGCTCAAAATGGACCAACATCTTGCCCTCCTCATAGTCGATTTTTTCAATCCGTGACGGATACCTCCAAGATAAAAAGGAGCTTCACATCAAGAGAAAATTCTTACATTTGTTTACACGAAGTATTAAAAAGGATAATTTAACTGAAAACACTGCTTACCGTTAAATCCATAAAAAAAATGATATGGGTCCATATTTTTAAACAATTGAACCAACAAAGGTTGCTTTATCATTATTTGCCTTTAATGCCTGGTCTCAATATCCAGTGAAATAAATACTTCAGGGGTGCCTGGATGGCTCAGGTTATGATCTCGCAGTTTGTGAGTTCGAGCCCTGCCTCGGGCTCTGTGCTAACAGCTAAGAGCCTGGAGCCTGTTTCAGATTCTGTGTCTCCTCCTCTTTCTGCCCCTCCCATACTCATGCCATGTCTCCCTCTGTCTCTCAATAATAAGTAAATGTTAAAAAAGTTTTTTAAAAAAATACTTCGATACATTCCCAGTGGAACTATAAATGACCTGCACTGTTTTTAATTGGAAAACATACTTCAAGAGCCTTGACAGATTGCTACTTTTTGACTCAATCATTACAAATCTGGAACTATACATACAAAACATTAATAAAGAAAATACAAGCCACCTAAAAATATGGTTAGAAAAAAATACAAACAATGGCATACCCACTGAATAGAAAATTATAGTCTTTAAATGTGGTATTTGCAAAAAATTTACATAGGGAAATGTAAAGTAGCAGCACTGTGTTCAGCAGAATTATAAGTAAAACAAATTTGTCTGGCAAAATATACCAACATGTTCATTTGTCTCTTTATGACACAAAATCACTTTGTTTTTTCTATTTCTCTGTACTTTCCAATATTTTAAAATGCACATCAGGGTGCCTGGATGGCTCAGTCGGTTAAGCATCCGACTTTAGCTCAGGTCATGACCTCGCAGTTCATGGGTTCAAGACCCACATCAGGCTCTGAGCTGTCAGCACAGAGCCTGCTTCCAATTCTGCGTCTTCCTCTCTCTTTCTCCCCCCTCCCCTACTTGCACTCTGTCTCTCTCTCTCTCTCTCTCTCAAAAACTAAAAATAAATAAATAAATACATAAAATGCACATTAATGATAGGAGGGGAAAAGCTCAGTTAAACTTTAAATTCTAAAATATAAAAACAACAGTACATTGTTCTGTCTCTCTGTGTGACGACTCTCCTACGTTAAAATCTAAAATAGAAATTAGTTAACTTGAAACGTTCAACAAGGAAAATTGCCTCATCCTTCCTAATGTACTGTATTAAATGTTCACAGATGACTCAAAAGTTTTTAAAAACTATCATTAAATAACCTTAAGAATTCAACAGTAGCACATAGATGATTCAGCCCTAAGAGTTTATTTCATATTTTTGCTAGTTTGTGATAAATCTGGAATTTTTCTTCTCCCTACAGAAAACTGGCTTTCAGCATAAGCACGACAGACCTTACAGAGCTTTGAAATTCAGGAACTGATTACTATAAGCTTTGTATCACTCATGCTAGTCAAAGCTTCTTAAGCATCTCAAGGGCCCTGAGTCCTCCTCTGGGGTAGCTTCCTAGCTCCGGTGTAGGTTGGGTTTTCCCACTGGGGTTTCCTCAAAAACACCACGCACGCTAGGTCAAACGTTCGTGCTTTTGTACCTTCCGTCCTTTTGGCCTAGCCCTGGGCGGCCTCCCCTTCCCCTTTCTACTCCTCATTCCAGAGCCGGTTGAATGTGCAACCGCCTCCCCCCGCCCCTGCAGCCCTCCCTGCACCCACCTGGCCAGAACCATCTCAGTGCAGGCTCCCAAACCGTGTGCTGCAGAGCATTTACAGCCCTTGCAACGTTAAGACCCGTGACACACAAAAAGGGTCTGATGGTTAAACAGCCTCGGAAAATACTGGCTAAAAAGTTTAATTCTTTTCTTTATTGAAAGACTTCTCGGTCTTGTCAACAACATAGACATGAAACATTTTCTAGCGCTGAAGTTAAAGAAATATGTAATCCTTTTATCACGGAACATTTATTAACCTCTCTCGTGCTAGCAGACATCTAAGAGACTTGATTTTAGAAGCTACTCTGGCCTGTGAGCTTCAAGGAATAACAGAGTCATGTCCATCGTTGCATCCGCCAGCATCTAGCCGAGTGACAGACACAGCACCAGCCGCCACTCGGGGAAAGTTCAGAATGAGTAAGAAGTGACGTTAAAGACCACCTGCACGTGTCTTCATAACTAAGAAGGCCGTCGACCTTACAGCCCTAAGTTAGAGCTTACTCTTAGTCTTTCGGGGCGGGGGGCGGGGGGGACGGCGTGGATGAAGAAACATTCTGTTAAAGAAAGGCATAAAAACAAGAAAACCCCCAAACCCAGAGAACTAACATACTCCCCAAGGTGAACACACTGACCCGACCCACTCAGAATCAGTGCCGTAATGCCGGTCTCTTGCAACACCGCTCTGATTGTATGTTTCTGTTCCTCTGGTTTTTACAACATAAAAACTGTCAACAGCGCCGAGGGAAGCCTAGAGGGAAGGTTGCCCTTTAGTTTATTTTCCAACGTTCACCAGCCACTTCACCACTATAAAAAAAGATTTTCTTTCAACTATAAAAATGAATAAATTTATACTTCCACGTGTTTATTATCACACCTTTTTATTGTTGAGCAAAACATTAGGGGTTTATTCTCTAGGTTCCTTCAAATTCTAAATGTAAACAACTCCACATATTTAAAACATTTCTCAAAGTGAAAATGGTCCACAGGAAGAGTCCAACACATCTTTATTTTCATAACATGACTGAATTCAGCACAGAGTCAGAATCTAAATAAGTTCATATAACTTAAATCTGAACTGCACTTTTAAGTAACCTACAGTTTTCCTAAAATCTTTCAAATTCTGTTTCACTGACAGGATGCCTGATGCAACAACCAGACTTGTGGGGAAGTGCTTCAGGATAATTTACGGTATATTATACTCTTTCCATAAATATCCAGAGATGGAGAGGTAAACTTCAGATGCAGGCCAACAATTAAATAAGTAACACACATACCCAAGATTCGTATCTCTTTTCATTCTTACAATGTTTACGAATCAAATTCTGAATCTTAAATAAAGGAGCCATAAATATTACCATTATTAACAATGACTGAATTTCTGTTCCTTCAGTCAACACATATTTGGGCATCTAATAAGATTAAGGAACTTGCTAGGCACTGTTGGTAGGTAAAAAGGAAACATAATTAACTGCTGTCTTCAAGGAGCTTAGCTTAGAGTCAGACAAGGAGAGAGATGATTCAGAATATTTACATGTATGTTAGGCTCTCTGTTCTTTCCTTACTGAGTGTCAACTGCTCTTTATATACCTTTTCTCCTTGGATCCTGGTAACCATCCAAGGTATAGATAACACAGTCCCCATTTCACAGATGACTGTCCAAGAATACACATGGCAGAGCATTCGCAGCCAAAAGCAACTGGCACAAAAGCCTACAGGAGAACTGGGATACGGCCCGTATCAAAGTAATTATATCATATATGGTAAACTGCTAAGTATATATAAAAATTTTCCATAAGATGCTATTAACAGTTCAGAGAAAACTGGGGAGTGCACTGAAGGTTCTTGGGAGACCTAATCTATATCGGTCTTGGTAACAGCCTCCAGGACTTAGACCTAATGAGCCTGGTACAAACAAAGGTAAAGCATACACACTTTCAGTTTGTCAATGTTCATTTACTTAAAGCCAAAGTCAGGCAATCAGCCAGATAATGAGGATGCAGAGACCAGCAGAATGACATTTCTGTCCTGAAGAACCTCATGACCAGACACTGGGAGGCAGTTCAAGGAAACCGCTTCTTCTGGGTGGACTACGAAACAAGCAATCGGGCGAATAAAGGAGAATAGCGGGACATCAGATTGGACTTGTTGGCTAGGTTCAAACTGAAGTGCTCTAAAATAGCAAAGTAATGAAATGCTCCATCATTCTAGAAACAACAGGAAATCCCTTACTTTGGTTATCAGTTATACCTTAAGAAAAAAAAACAACAACATCAAGATCTTTGCTATACATGTCAAATGCACAAAATGGCAACTTAATAGACAGTTCTATATAAAGAAGTGATTTCCCTATTCTAGCAAATGGCCCACAGTAATAATGCTTTGATACACACAACGAATGAAAAATAACATTGAAAAAACGTATTTACAAATGCCTCTCTATCTTGACCTACAGCACAATCATTTTGATGTACAATTTAGTTTTCATTATAATTGAGTGTGAATGGAACATAAAATTTTTCTAATGAATTTGGAAGATGTAGTGACAATGTTTTTGTTTTGCCATTTTTTTAAAGGCTACATCATGGAAAAGTGTTAAAGAACAGTGATTAGGCTGAGTCCCAGACATTTATGAACGATTTGGGAAAAGAGCTGAGAAGTGGGAGACTGGAGTTTCAATGAGGGATAAGAAAACACCGTGGTTGGCATTTCTTAAGGGTTCAAAAGAGAGGGGAGTATGATTCCTCAGTGCCAAAATTCTACGTAGAGCTCTCCCACCCCTTATCATGAGTTACTGCACAACCCTATCAAATGTCCACTATCTACCCTCCCGACTCGAATCCCACTCTGCAACGCATGCATTGCTTCAATGATCTTCACTCGTGTGGAAAACAAGGAATTGCCTTCATTGCTCTAGGTCTGCCACACCTTCATATGTCTTTCGCACTTGATGCCTAGCAAGTATAACGACCTTAACAAGAAAAATGACCCACTCTAAAACTGGTTATCAGGCTTAATGGAAACAAATAGCATTCAGAAATTCTGAGAAGATATTACAGCGATCTTTGCTGAACTGAACGGTATTTTCATGCATGCAATTCTACTACCATAATCTGTTGGTTGATTTCTCAGGACCCTCTCTGAATTAGTATAGTCAAAGACTTCAATGGTCAAGTTAAACTGTGGCTGTAACTACAGAGTAGAACAAATCCATCCCCAAGAATAAAAATCATTTTCACCTTTTCTGAATGCTTACAATGCTTTATTGCCTCATCTAAGAATACCAACATTTTAATACTGTTACTGGGATCTCCCACTTATACAAGAGCATTCAGCATAGCAGTATCTATGGATTCTGGACCAAATCCGCAATCCGTTAAGAACCACATGCTGACCAAAGAGGTTGGCTATACACTGAATACACTGCATCAGTTCCCTACAGCACTGACTCCTGAGTGTTGTCAAAACACAAGGAGAATACGAGAAATCTAAGATGGGAATTACCATTACAGATGAATTCCTGTACACTGGTAACTGTT
Source organism: Panthera leo (assembly GCF_018350215.1). Classification (NCBI taxonomy): domain Eukaryota; kingdom Metazoa; phylum Chordata; class Mammalia; order Carnivora; family Felidae; genus Panthera; species Panthera leo. The sequence goes on along the minus strand of NC_056695.1, from coordinate 73,952,665 downwards.
TAACACGGGCAGGTCCTGATTCGCTCACTAAATCAGGAGACCATGATGCCCTGAGACTGTCCGCAAAATGCTGTTTGGTGTAGATATGTACCAATATTCTCTTGAAGTGGGAATTCCCAACTTTAATCCGATTTTCAAAGGGGTCCATGATCAGAAACAAAAAGTCCTTCTGGAAGGCAAGATTATCTATTAACACTCATACCATAGGTGCTCCGCTATCCTTGGAAGAATAAAGAAATAATGGGCATGGAACTATTAAAAATACATATATATATATATATATATATATATATATGTATTTTCAATATATTAACAGTAAAACAATTAAACATTATTTGAACTCATTCTGATTTGTCATCTACTTTGTAATACCGAGATCTTTACCTGTATTGACAAAGAAAGGCAAACCATGAGGACACGACAAGAGAAATTCCTTGATACACTCAGGGCCAAGGATCTCCTGCACTTAAGCCACAGGACAGAGTTGTTAACTACTCATTGATAGGTAACAATCCACCGAACAAGGCCAGCCTACATTGTTAATGTCCTACAGACCATCAGAATTCACTCTGAGATTTAACTAATCATTTGAGTAAGTACCACATTAATCAAAAAGGCAAAGGATTTTATTTATTTTTTAAAATTTTTTTAACATGTATTTACTATTGAGAGATGGAGAGACACAGAGCATGAGCTGGGGACGGGTAGAGAGAGGGGGAGACACAGAATCCGAAGCAGGCTCCAGGCTCTGAGCTGTCAGCACAGAGCCCGACACGGGGCCTGAACCCACGAACCACGAGATCATGAAACTGAGCCGAAGTTGGATGCCGACTGAGCCACCCAGGCACCCCAGGTCTCTGATTTTTAAAAAATGAAACACACCTGAAATATGCCTTACACATAATCTAAATGTTAGCAGAAATTGAGGGAGTTAGATTAACAACTCCAAACAGTTTTGTGGATAAGCACTTTGTAAGCAAGAAACTCTAACACGGTGTCGTAAAAAATGACTAAAACACCTTAGAAGAACTAGAATTACGGAGGTAAGAACTTCCTTACATACAAGTGTTAGGATTATTTGCCAAATAATAAAAATAACCTTTTAAAATTTTAGCTTCTTGGGAGTACTTTAAATTTATCAGTCTGCTTTGTAATTTTCAAAAGGGTTTTCTCACCCATTCCACTCACTGATTAAACTACAAGAACAATGTCATTTAGTGTTCCAGTGTTTTTAGATGAAGTGCTTTCAGATACTGCGTGTTAATTTGTTTCACACTTTAACAACACACTGAAAACAAAACTCTTTTTATCCAAACTTGACATTCCAAAATGAAGTGTAAATACAAAAGCATCTAGGCTTTCCAAAACATTCAGCTAATAGCTTATATGTCAAACTCCCATTTTCTCCAACACAGAATTCTAAGTGTCTCATCACATCACCCGTCAGGTCATTTTTTCAGAGGCATCCACCCCCAGGACACGTGTCCAGTATAAGCTGCCAGACCACCCTGATGCCTACCTGTCCACACCTCTGCAGCAGCACACAGGTAAGATCAGAGTTAGCTACGTGTGTTCCTTTAGAACTGTGACGCCGCCACCTTTCAAATTAAGGTTTCATTTCAGATCCCTCCATATAAAGTCCTACTCCCCTCTTCCTCCTTAGCACCTGAATCTCCTGCCACGCGTACATTCATCCACAGTCAGTTTTAATCAATCCAAATGCCTACACCATGGCCTTTCTACTTATTACCAACTCCCACCACAAGAATCAATCAGACTATCAAAAATTCCTTTCCTACTCCACCCAAAAAATGCCACCAGTATTGTACCCAAAGTTTACGTACTTTATATAGTTTGTTCAGACTAACAGGACCAAACGCCTTTTTTGCTTAATTTTGTCACAAAACCCAAACTCTAGCAAGTTGAGGTCCACTCAGTTTCTATTTCTTAATATTCCAGACTTAAAAATTATTTTACTACTATAGGGAACTATACATGTTTATATACCTACTGGTTGAAGTTTTAAAGATTTACACGGACTCCTCTCCCACTAGATTCATGCTGTCATTATAATTAAAGCTAACATTTACTAAGTGCCTACCATGTGGCACAAACCATGATAAGCTTTTAAGATGCACTCTCTTAATTCCCAAAGAGCCTTTTTGAGTTAGGTACTATTATTGCTCCCAGATTTTACAGAGGGGTCATAGAGGCTCTGAACTGCTAAGTAACTTGCTCAAGTAAAAATAGGCAATTAAGTGGTACATCCCTGAAATGAGGTTCGTCTGACATTAAAGACATTCAATATATATGGTGCATCTTGCCAACTGATGCTTTTCACCTATCACACTTACTGCAGCTTCAAATATAGGGGGCTCTTACTGAGAGGTACTGAAAACAAAAATAATAAGAAAATCAGATATTATGTTTACTTTTTCTTGTAAATTCAGTTTTAATCTTCTGCTTTTGATACAAAATGGCTAAAGTTGATTTTTGTTAGCCCAAAGAGTACAGAAAACAGCTTTTATCACACTGCACAAAAAAAAAAAAACACCCCCCCCCCCCGTCCCATGCACAAAAAGGCTCTTTTGGTTTATTATTAAAATTTCCCAAAAGGTGTATACCTCAATTGTGCCTAAGTACAAAATATCACATTAAAATGAAGGAGTCTGAAAAAAGCAAGTGGCTTAACTTTTAGGATGTTTCAAAATTGTTGTAAATTTAAAAATTAAGATAGGAATCCTGGGGATGATTTGCTATAGAACTAAGAAAAACACCAGGTGACTTGAAAAATAAAATTTACTAGTCTGACAAATATAATCCTACGCGTAGTTTTCAACCCATCAGTCACAACTCATTTGCCAAAAATTTCTGAAACAGTAACCAGATATCATGATATCCCCCAAATTCTTGAGCTCACTCTTTACTAAACCTGTCAAAATTCAATAAACTTTGCTGGGTACCTTTAGGAGTAAAAGGGGCTAGGCCTTGTACATACGTATTATTTCATGCAAGCACCTGATACTTTGGTACCTTCCCTAACCATGATATACCAGGAACACACTTATTTTTAATTAAAGAAGGTTAGCTTTCTTGCGGTGAAAAAACAGACTTTTAAGACACATCGAATATTAAATAAATATCCCCATTCCTTCTTCGATTTCACTGCAACAATTCTCTCAAAGATGAGTTACAGCTACTGAAACAACATGACACTTGCATGTCAATGTCCAATTTAATAAAAAGAAAAGTTCTATGTGATGAGTAATAATGTGTGGGAGGTGACAGCAGGGATGGTCAATGGTTGTTCAAAATGAAAAGTCACATAGAAAAACTAAAAACTGGGACCCTTATGAAAAATAGCAAAACTAAACTGCCTTTTCAGTATCATGTTAATTGCTTTTAAAAAAAATTACACTGATCTTTAAAACTTAGTATTCTCCCCCTCACTTAAAAACTCAAGTAAAAACAAAGTTAAAAACTTATCAGCATCTATAGACAGCAGTTCTGTCTCCTCAGCAAAACTAGACCTGCCAGCCATTCTCTTTAGTGGAGTTGACTATCACCCAGATAAATTATTTCCCAACTAGTGGCTTTGATCACAAAATAAAGTAGCATCTAATTTGATGTGGCAAGTGTAAAATCTCACAACACATAATAATATTCAGCAGGAATGATGTAATGAATAGAGTTGGATGCATGTGATACACAATGGCTGACCTTCAACCAAATGTCAGATGAGCAAATCAAACGGTCTTCTCTTTCAGTCCAACTCTTGCCATTACATGAACACACATGCACACACAGAGAGCACACTACAATAAGCCCAAGGTTCCTGGACTTTACTACACATTTGTGAAGAAAGCTAGGAAATCATTAGCTTGAAGGCTTGACTTGAAGGTAAGCTTGGGAGGGAGAGTTTCTAGGCCAGAGAGGCCTGAAATTAACCTACCTTGTAGAAGATAATTCCATGGAACAAGAGTGACACGGGCATGCTGGACTCTTGGGGCCCTTCTAAACACCAGATACACACACGTCACCAGAGAAAGTCAGGAATGAAGGTAGCCTATCAGCACTGAGCCCATTTACCCCCTGAAGCTGAGGCTCAAACTCCAGGGTGTCCATATATGAGGCAATGGGTTATAGTAACGAGATCATAAGACTGAGAGTCAAAAGAACCTGGGTACAGGAGGATTCTTCTAACTAGATGAGCTGGAAGAAAACAGTTAATATCTCCAAACCTGAGACACATCATTTCTAAACCGACAAAGAGTGTCCCAGACCTGATAGGCTCCTTGTAAAACTCAAGTGACATACTGAATATCTCCCATATATCCTGAATCAGTATAGAAGTTATCATCTCACAACAGCAATCCATAATTAACTATAACCATAGATGGTCTTTTTGCCCCTTGTCAACACGGACCTAAATACCAACTATCCAGCCACGTAGCGGTGGAGATTACATAAAGCAGGAAAAAAGCAAGAAAACTGAAGCACTTTGTCAAAGCACATGTAGGTCAATATACTCTATTGTACTGAAAAACAGCAAAAAATGGTTTTTGAATCATGCATCATTTTGCAATGTACTTGTATGTTACTTCTTCCAACGAACATAATCACAACAGACTAAAAATTCAAAAACAATCCTGACCACTTCCATTGCTATCCACCTCATAAACTGTATCTTTGGGCTAACAATTCTGTATGCCCTAGACCAGTGAATCTCTTATGTGGTCTCCAGACCGGCAGCACCAGCATTACCTAGAAACATTTTAGAAGTGCAAACTGCTGGGCCCCAGTGCAGATCTACTGATTCAGGAGCCGCGGGCGTTGGCCCAGTGATGCGTGTATAACAAACCCTGTAGGTGAATCAGAGGCTGCTAAAGCTCACGCTTCTAGACTTCACCTGAATCACTTTCAAAACTACAACATCCATGAATTTTGTAAGAGAATCAATTAGTGAATTGTTAACACATGGAAAGTCAGGGAGTTAGGGCATCCTATTGGTTAAATACACTTTTCTAAGCCAATAGTTGTGGTTGTAAGTAATTTCAAAATTAAATAATGAAAAGTATTTAAATGAGTGGGAGAGCAGGTTGGAGAAAGGACAACCATGTGCCCAATACCACTCTCCCCCAAACTTCAAAACTATCATTTTTGTTCCAAACTAGATTCAACTTTCTCCACTGTGTCCACTCATTTTTTCTCTTGAGTGACCAGCAGTTTTGAACAAACTACGTAGGACTTCTACTGTCTTACTTTTGCCTCAAGTCTGTATTATTTACCCAATGGAAAGTGAGATTATAAAAATCTATCATCCCTGAATTGATGGAAAGTAAATCAAAGAAATTTCAGTTTCTATGTCAAGGGACCTGAACATCACACCCTCGTTTTAGGGACATTAGAGCAGAGAAGGAACTATCCAAAGTCACACAACACACTTCATGGTAAAAGAGCACCCAGAACTCACATCTTCTGATTTCCAGTGTAATTTACGTTTTCCAATATTCCTTTTCTTTCACCTTCCAAGAAAACTAGGATGAGCAAAAAGTCTGAGCAAATAACAAGAAGTTCTATAGGAAATGAATCAATATAATGAAAAGAACATCAGAGTAAAAACTAGAATAATAAATACATATACTCTGCCCCTACATCTGACCTTGCTTTCACCATATTTTGAGGGAAGAGAAGGGAGACAGAGATCTTTACCCTTAAAAGTTTATAGGGTTTTTTTTGGCAAAAATTGTAAAAATTAAAAAACTACAACGTTTGTGCACTGATGCAGACCTATGTGATGACGAAAATGAGGACTCGCTTAGATCTTAAGATTCAAAATTTGTGACTTTCTGAATAGAAAAATCTAGGAATTAAAAAAAAAAAAATCACATAGATTTCAATCTGAAATTCTCTGCAAGAAGAGTCTTTAATCTGGAGTCCCTGGATACATTTTCTATGACCACCCATATGATATAATTCAATTTTGGGGGTATATAAGTGTGACTGTACATTTTGCTGAGTCTACAGCTAAAATTAGGTTTTCAAAGGTACGTAGTGACTCAAAATAAGAATCAAACCTTTTCAAATATACAGAGTTAGGGAAACCCAATATACAAAAAATTTCTTCATATTAGCAAAAGATTTCCTACTTTAAAACTATTCACCTAAGGTTTCTACAAACTTCGAACTCAACTAATATAATTTAAAAATGACTTGAGTTTTAAAATTTGATCTACATTACTACTTCCCAGGAACATTTTTCTACTGCAAATAGAGATAACGCAACTTACTTCTATTAATATTTGCCTTTGAATAACTAAATTCAATTAGAAAAAAGCAACCCTTTTTATTCAGAAAATATGTACTTTTGTTCAAATCAGAAAGTATTTGTACTTGCTACAATCTAAATTTCCTCAATTTTTCCCACTCTATTAAAATTCTATTTGTGAGCATTTTAAAAACTCACATTTGCAAACGTTCCATACAGTTCAAAAAACTCCCAATGTATGGAAACAGCATTTGCCAATTCAAGTTTACACTGTTCTATCAAACTCTGATACTTGGAGATATCTCCACAGTTTTTTTCATTTTCCTTTCCTTTGTATCTAGAAGAGAATAGAAATATTCCAAAAAAAAAAAAAAAAAAAAAAAAAAAAAGAAATATTCCAAAAAATTTCAGAAGAGCATTAACTCATCTGAATATTTTATTTTTTTATCTGAATATTTTAAATTAACTCTGTATTTCAAATTTTCAGAGCATATTTACTTTGTCTTCATAACTAAATCACTTGCTACAGAGTAACTATTTCAATTTCATTCAAAAGACAGAAGTTAAATCAGTAGTCCAAACCAGTTTGATGTTATCACTTTTCTTCTTGACCAATATTCAGAATAATTAGAAACTATAATATTTGCAAGGATGCTTTATCAACTGTAAAGCTCTGCAGTAACAAAAACATTTCATTATCACCTCAAAAAAGACAGTTTATAGCTGGTTACAATGACATGATTTTCCTCGTACGTTCCAGGCCACTGTCACCTCAACACTAAAGCTACATTTAAAAACTTACACACTTAAGTCTTCAGATCCTCAAAGATTTATTTTTCAACTCTCCCTCTTCCCTTGTATTTACTTCAGTGCTTTATAATTACGCACTACTTTGTAGAATTGGAAGCAAGTTTACACACGTTATTTAATCCTTAAAATGATCCTCTAAGGAAAAGACAGTAACACTGCTTCCATTTTACTGATACACTAACTCAAGTCAAGGACTTATCCATATCACAGGATCAGAAAGTGACAGTCTGACTTTGGACCTACCTCTTTGTCCTTAGAATTCACTTCCAGTATCTCCAACAGAACTTCAACTCTGAACTTTATTTCCCCAAATATACTCCCGTATCAACCACCTGCATTCTTTTTCATTCTTATGATGTTACTGCATTCAAGAGATTATAAATCTGGTATGTCACAGTTTGAATACACCGGGGTTGCGGAGGTAAGACAGAAAATGGTTCATTGTGGGGGCACCTGGCTGGCTCAGTTGGTAGAGCATGTGACTCTTGATCTCAGGGTTGTGAGTTCGAGCCCCACACTGGGTGCAGATGACTTAAAAATAAAATATTTAAAAAAGTAAAAGAAAATGATTGACTGTATTAGCTATAAATATCACAAAAGTCTTTTAAATTAAAAGGCTGTTGAGAAACTAAACTATGTTTTACGTAAAACTATAACAGTTTATAATTAAGCAACCCCCCGAAAAATAACTTAAAAATTAACAATTAAAAATCAAAGAAAATTAATTAAAAATTAAGCAACCTAACTACTCAGCAGGACTTAGGTTTAGTCAGTATAGGAAATCCAAAAATCACACACTGTAACTGAAGACAGCTGGCCTCTCAACGGCTTCCTACGGCCTACATTCATGAGTGTTCGTAGGTAATCCAACTATTCAATGAGTTTCCTAATGTAGCTCTAAAACGACTTTGAAAACAAAAAGTTAACAAATCACTACTTCAAAAAATGTATAGACTGTATTTTCAAGGATGAAATATCTTTCTGAACTTTAAAGAAAACGTAATATGGTTTGCTCAAGCAGTAATCGTGTACTTTCCATATGAAAAGGACTGTACCTTCCTATGAAATCAAATCTACCCCCAAACCTACAACCGGAAGCTTATTTCTCTTGATTTCTGCCCACTTAATTCAGAATTTATCTTCTTACGTCCAGGGCACACAGTAATAACGAGTTTGCTTTTTTGACACAGGACACATCTTCTACATACAGGACATGTTGACATTTTGGGCGCTCCACTCGCACAACTTTCCCTTCGCACTTCTCTATCAACACGTGATGTTATTTCCTTCATAAGAGACACACGGCTTTACTGGAAATGTCTTGTGTGCAGAGACAGCAAGCAGTATCCGCACTCCTACGTGTCCCTCCCTGTCCAATGCCTATTTGACTTACGTCAAATAGGAACCCAATACTTTCCCAGCTGTACGGAGTAAATATGGACGGTGAAGCATTCTATATGGGTGCAACAGAAGAGAACAGGAAAGAAAACAGGGAAGGAGGGGTGAAAGTGGAATCATTTCAGCAAATTTTCAGCGATTAACTATTTTGCTCCTCACAAAAATATTAAGGTTTTGCAACACTCAAATAATCCTTCTACACTTTTACCTGGCATTCAAGCAAAAAACTGTAGCATTTATATGAAATACAGAATGACTCAAATGGAATGATACAAAGAATAAGGTTTATTGCCTCATTTAAAAATAAAGTCTGCAGGGGCACCTGGGTGGCTCAGTCGGTTAAGCGTCCGACTTCGGCTCAGGTCACGATCTCGCGGTCCGTGAGTTCGAGCCCCGCGTCGGGCTCTGGGCTGATGGCTCAGAGCCTGGAGCCTGCTTCTGATTCTGTGTCTCCCTCTCTCTCTGCCCCTCCCCTGTTCATGCTCTGTCTCTCTCTGTCTCAAAAATAAATAAACGTTAAAAAAAAATTTAAAAAAAAAATAAAATAAAATAAAAATAAAAATAAAGTCTGCCAAAGAGTACTGTGTCTCGTAGAACTTCTTTCATGCCCATCTAAAACCCAATAAATCTTAACAATTAGTTGTCTTACAGTAAAGCACTTTAATACTAAATGACAGGGGTCACCCAAAGCTACCTAGTTCTTGAGACTACCAACATTAATAAACAAAGTCACAGTAAGAAAATTATTTAACTACCTAGAATATGTATATACAATACTCTTCATTCCTTTTTTTTTTTTTTTTTTTTAAATAACATTTATTTATTTTTGACACAGAGAGAGAGCATGAATAGGGGAGGGTCAGAGAAAGAGGGAGACACAGAATCCGAAACAGGCTCCAGGCTCTGAGCCATCAGCACAGAGCCCGACGCGGGGCTCGAACCCACAGGTCGCAAGATCGTGACCCGAGCCGAAGTCGGACGCTTAACCGACTGAGCCACCCAGGCGCCCCTCTTCATTCCTTTTTAATTAAGGAGCCAACCATAGCAGAATACTAAAATCTTCATATAAATGAGCTCACAAAAATCAAATCAATGACACGTTTCATTGATTATCATCTAAGATTATTCTGGCTGATGTTTATGTACTTTAAAGACACCATTACTACTGGAGTCATTAAAATGAAAGCTAAACTTCACCAGTGATTACGTATGCATGTTATCACACTACCTAAACACTTAGGAATTTCTTGGTGCGAAGCAAAAGACCATGGAAAAACTTAGCTACAATGATCATTTTTTCTCTCAAATTCCAAGTACTCTAAAAGCACTTTCGGGCTTCACCTTTAAAGTAGTTCTCTTTTATAATCGTTTTAACTACAGGGCCATCAATTTAACAATTGTTGAATTAGAAAACATTTCACCACTGAAAGCAAATTTCTTACTAATGCTGTAATTATGTTAATATCCCTGGAAACCTCTAAGAAAATTAATAAACTGGGTCCCTGTCCAAAAGCGGAAGCTATTTCAACTGCATCTTTGTCAGTTTAGAAGCCTAAGAAAATACGTTAATATGAATTAACTAGTGATTCAAAAGCTAATAACTTAAAAAAAACCCAAAACTTAAGAGACAAGGATGAGCATCAGAGAAGCAGCATCACTTCTCATACCACACAGAGATTTACCAGTGTGCCTTCAGAGTAAAAAGCTCCTTTGGGTCACATGAGAACCAAAGAGGGCCAATTACTGACTAACCAATGCAGCGCTTCTCAATCAGGAGCACATGTGCCCCCCCAGGGAGCACCCCACCACGTCTAGAGATCGTTTTTAGCTTCACGACTACGAGAGATGCTACTGCCAGGCCCAGGCGATTCCCAAACCCCACCTGGGAACTACTATGTTCACTCTCCACCTGATGGGAAATAACAATTAAGTCCCCTAAAAAGAACTATCTTCTGAGATGCACCTTACAGGCATGGGGCCAAATAACTGCCTTCCCACATCAGACTGTAGTTTTAAACTGTCCTAAAGCAGTGCCTACGACAGAGCCCGTCAACCTGGGAATCAGGGACGTGCAGAATTCTAAAGCCAGATACTAAGAGACAAAGATCCCAGACTGGTCTAAAGTCAAATATCATGACTAAACAAGATTTCTCTGCCTGCCATTTGCCAACTCAGGAGGTTGACATAATGCAAGTCTATCAAAAGCGCATTTATAAAATGCCTGCCATGTTTTGAAGGGAGTCGTCGTGAGAGAAAATGTCAGAAAGTCTGGTGGACAGAGTCCTGGAGTTGCTAAGCCACTAGATCCCTCATCCAAGTGACGGGCTTCAAGAGAGCCAAACAACCGCATTGCCTGCAGAGGAGCTCTCCAATGCCCCTCTCAGAGAGCGGGCCGAGGGTGGCAAGAACAGACTCCCACCCAGGGAGAACTAGGGGCAGCTAAGAAGAATGAGGAAAGCATTCCCTAGGAGAACGAGGGAATGAATCCTTGTCACTTCTACTGTGGCCCGGTGCCCCTGTGTGTTGTTTCCCCTTCTCTCCTTTCCGGTGATGGTTTTATCCCTACACCGCTGTTTTAGGGGTGTGTTAGGGGCTTAAATTCACCACTTACCACACGTGGCCAGAACACAAGAAATTTAAAAGGGTCTGAAAGTGCTGCCCATCTAGTACGGGACAGTAACAACCTGCCTTTAGTTCACCACCCTCTGGGGAAAAGAGGATGTAAACTGGTTTTTGATTTTAGATGGGACAGTGAACGAGCAGTGACTGTGCTAACCATCAACATATTCAACATAACCATCAACCACAGTATTTTGAAAGACTACCTCTGACACAGGCCAAGAGAAGAGATTTATATCAAGTTCTATCCAAGTCTTAGGATTAATCTAAATTAATCCCCTCCCTCCCACCCCCAATATAGCTCACGGTAAGCACACAAGGGTACTGATACGCTCTCTCTACTTCATATTCTAGATCATTATTTTCAGTTCAGTTCCCAATACCTAAAACGATTCTGACTACAAATAGCTTTGGAATGCTGAACCTGCAAAGCCTGTTGAAGAGTAGGAAAGCTAAAAAAAAGTGTATGAGTACTTAAAACGTGACCACGTTAATGTTTCTGCCAGGGTCAAAAGAAAAGCAACTGAGAAACAACTCCAAGGCTACCAATACGGTGCTTCAGGTCAAGGGCTCCGGGTTTTCCATACCATTTCTGTAAGTAGTCCAGGGCCTCCAAACGCGCACCAATCTCAAAAGTGATTCCAGGACGATTTGGGGGCTTTTTACTCATCTTGAGATCCTATTTCTTCCGTATTTGCTTTTCACTACCTCGGGAGGAAGGAACAAAAAAAAAAAAAAAAAAAAAAAAGTTAGACTCCAATGCATAAAATGCATAGGGAGTAAGACAGAATTTTTAAAACCCCGCATGAGAAGTTAAAATAAGTGCCAAATTTTAAAGAAATTGTAATGATGAGTACCAACATCTATAGGTAAAGTACGGTGCAACTTGCAGGCAGTCTGGATGATGAATTAAGGGAAAGGACATAAAAAAGAACCACTTCAAAAGAACAAACAGATGAGCATTAAAACTTGCTAATGGCTAACGTGCTTTAAGTTTGAACTTGAAAATACCCAAGAAAATTCTCCACACCAGCTGAAGCTGTGTTTTGTCTTGGACAAATCAAGACACCTGAGGGTTCTGGAATGGGACTACTGAAATTCTGAAGGGCACAAATTAATCAAGTTTTTCAACCAATGTGTGAGTGCCTCATAGCACACGACACTAGATAAGGCACAAAAGAGCATCTAAAGAAGGAAGAAGCAGTAGGCACACTCCTCTGCCAGGGACAATTTCAGTAATAATTCCTGTGATTAGGACTCTTCATTACCTGCGATTTCCCACTTTGGTAGCAAACGAGTCAGTAATTTTAATTGAACATGCAAAGTGGCGTCGGAAATTTCTTCCTTACACTTCACGTTCAATAAGCAACAATGATATGGGGTTTTTTAACTAAAGAATTTCTTTCTGCTCTATTTCAACATAGCGCCCACACTGACGAATAAAAGTGGTCGTAACGCTTAGACAAACAACAAACTACCAAGGACTATCTATTCCTCTCTAGATCATTGCCTTGTAGGCTCTTTACTCCCCTTCTGGCCACACTGGACAGCCAGAACACCTGAAGTAGACTTTGTCACTAACTAGTACTTTAGGAATATGGATGCACTTTGAGATAGGCTAGACCAAAACATAACGGTAATCAGGAACGCAAACCTACAATTTTGGGGGGGAAAGAGAGATCCCTAAAACCTTCGTGATATTTAGAATTACTAATAGGATGCTGCTCTCCTCCAGGTTAAAAAAGAAAACACAACTGTTTTCTGGGTTTTTTTTAATGGTTTGCTCACAATTCAAAAGAGACAAAACATAACAGTAAACATAAAAACCGACTGTCCTTTCCTCTTTGAAAGGACCTCTGTTAATAGGTAAGGGTTAAACATGGCACCAATACTTGCCATAAAAATATGTAAACTCAAACCTAAATACTCCTGGGGAGGGAGGGGACACTATCCTCCGGCCATGGCAAGAAAAAAGATTAATACATTAAAGTTAACAGGAAGCTAGGTCAGAGGGTATTTGGTGCAAAAGGGACAAAAGCATGAATTGTTTTTAAAAGGCTGGTCGTATGTAACATACAAGGCAGTTACTTAAATCATTTGTGTAGAAATCTAACTAACCTTTTCTACTGTTCTTCAGAAGAAGAACTCAGTATGGGGTAGTTTACCAGTTACACTATTTTCTACAACAAAACCTCGAACCCATAAAAGTGATGTTGTTAAGACCTATAAACTCCCAGTGATACTTTGGGATGAGGCACGATTTCCTCTTCCTTGGGTGGAGAGAGGAGGATGGGGAGGTATCGGAAATAAAGAAAAGACAAAGTAAGACAGTCTATGGGGGGAAGGGGTACGTGAAGCAAGAAAAGGGGACAGAGAGAACGGAGAGGAACATAAACAGAAAAGAAAGCGAACAAGAATGGTAAAAAAAAAAAAAAAAAAAAAAAAAAAAAAAAAAAAAATATCTGGATGGTTAAACTTGGAGGAGATGACAACTGGGAGGGAAGAGAAAATTCGCAAGCAGATAAAACACCGAGAAAGTGAAGCAAAGGTCAGAGAATGGCCGCGGGGCCACAGAAGGAGGGGGGTTGACGCGGGGCGGGAGCGGCTGGCAGAGACGGGCTGGAAGGGCTCAGACGGCGCTGGCGAAGAGCGGGAGGTGCCTCCAGGTTTGACAGCCGTCCGGCCCGCGGCAGTGGGGGAAGGAAGGGAGGGGGAGAGGGAGCGGCGGCGCCTAGACAATAGGGGCGGCGAGTTACGGGGAGGGACTCGAGAGGGGAGCGGGCCTGAGACAGACACCAGCGCGGGGGCGTCCCGGGCGGCCAGACGGGATCCAGGCGGCCTCCAGGCCCCCGCCACCGCCGCCGCCTCTTACCGACTCGGCCTCCTCTCCGCACAGCAGCCGGGCCGTCCGGGGCCGAGCCGGGGCGCGAGCAGGGCGGCCAGCCCGGGCCTCCGCCTCCGCCTCCGCCCAGGCAGCGGCCGGGGAGGAAGCAGGAGGGGAGAGAGCAGGGACCGCAGCGCCGGGTCGGGCCCGAGGTCGCGCGGGAGGGAGCAGGTCCGAGCCCTCAAGCCCGCTCAGTGTCCGCTGCCATCGCCGCCTCCGCCGCCGCCGCCGCCACCGCCGGCCAGCCCTGACGCGACGCCGGGCCCAGCGACGTCAGCCGCCCGCGACGCGCCGGAAGCGGGCCTGGGCGCGTCACGTGACTCGCGAGGGTTGGGCCCAGGCCGCGCCTCCGATTGGAGAGTGCCCCTGGGAGGCGGGGCTTGGCGGCAGTTGGCTGATGGCTAGCGGGAGGGGCCGTTATGAGGCAAAGAGGGAAAGCGAGCTCCAGGAGCCAATTAGGAGTTCTGAAGTGTTTGTTGACCTTTGAGAGATGAGGACAGGGCCCATTGAGTATTATCATGGTTGATTTGGTGGGAAACAGATTGCCAAAGCTCAACCCCAGCACTTGGGAAAACTTTTGTAATTGCACTACGCAATTTCTTAGATATCCACCCCATTCCACAATAAGAATAGAGCGAATGTTTACTGTCCCTGTCAACAAACAGCTATTGAGTGGACACTCTGTGGCAGGTGCTGTGTTATTCGTACATTATATGACAACTGCTTTCGCCCAATTGTATTGTTCTCTATTGTATAGGCGATCCTTACAATACAAAAGGTAGCTATTAACACTTGTGTGTGTTGTGCAGGTAAAGAACCTATGGCTAAGTTGATGTGACTTCCCCAAGACTACCCAGGTAATGATGGCAGAACTAGGTTTATTGTATATCTGCCATGTACCAAACTCTGGAGTAGGCACAGGAGAAAGTGTTCCCCACTGTGGAAACCAACTAGTGAACACGTTCAAATAGATGTTGAGCTGAAAATCTTTTTTCTCTCTCTTCCCAACGTACCACTCTGGATCTCAAGCTTTCTAAATGCAACATTGCATACTAGTAACACTTATATTTATCATGCTTTACAGTGTCGAGTTAAAATAGCAAAGTATCTCTTTAAGCTTTAATTATAGTCAGATTCGGTAATTTAAACAACTATATTCATATCCTTTTATTCCAAAGACATTCATTCAGTACTTACTGTGTTACTAATAGCTACTGAGCTAGAGTGAGCAATGGCAATACGTAGAAAAGATATAAATAAGACAGTCTGTAGTGGACATTTGTCTTGTATGGGAGTTGCCCAACATCTGAACTCCCAACCCATGTTGGGGAAATTTACCATCATGGTTGTCATTAATGCATTATGCCATATATTTCCAGAGTCTTCTGGATACATGACAGGCTTATCCTTTGTGCCCTCCTTAGAATTATGTGTGGCCATTTGGTTTGCTTTGGCTAATAAAATGAAACTGGAAGTGAGCTTTGTCATGGCTAGCTGGTAATTTTAAAAGGCGCTTCACCCAGATTTCTGTCTCTGGCACAGTGATAAGCAATATTTGAGATGGTGACTGCTCTAGCCACCCAGATTCTAGACAGATCGTGATGAGCCCATAACTCACTGCTAATCTGCAAATGATATGTAAATGTAAGGAGAAAAATTAAAATCTGCCGTTTTAAGCTTTTGAGAGTTTGGGAGTTGTTTGTTACACAGCATAAGCTAACACAAACTGACCGATACACTCACCTTATGAGTCTTTGCAGGCAGAGTCAACCTCACACTAAGTAAGATGAAAATGTCAGAAACTCATTTCCCTGTTCCCCTTCTAGTTAAAGTGCTATTCTCAGCTACATTTATTTGACTCTCACTGAGTTCTGTGTATGAGAAGCTGCTAGTGATGTTCAAAATAAGGAACATTTTCTCCAGCAGCAGTGGCAGTACCAGGGACCAAATTTCTGACTTTCAGGCTAGAGCTAACTAACTGAAACCTGGCAGAACCCATGCTGATCCCCAAGCCAGGAAGTGAAAAAGAAATATCTGTTGCTGACATCACTGAAAAGTCGAGATTGTTTGTAATATAAATAAAATACATATATAAAGGATAATATAGATTCTATCCACTCTCCATTGTTTGTTGAGAATTTGCCAATCTACCCTGAAAATATGATTATCCCATTTTAATTGAGACTTATTAAGGGACAGCTCCAATAACACAACTTGAAAGAAAAAAAATGGAAACGAGGTCTTAGGTAAATGATTCCTGGCTTGTGAATTGTACAGCTGAGTATCTTCAATGAACTTAATATCATCCTCTAAAGGACACTTTGAAAATGGAGAGGGGACTTTATTTTTAGTTGTCACATGATTGGAGTAGGGCACGACTGCAATTAAATGGGACAGACAAGGGCTGCCTAGACATCCTAAGAGGCACAGTACAGCCCCATACCTGGAAGAGTTGCCCAAGGTCATGCATGACTTTGAATGTCCCTCCGACCATTCAGGTAGGTCCAAACCCTTTTCATAATTGCCTAAGCCTAGAACTCGGTTTTGTACCAAAGCACAAAGTATTTTGCAAGGTATTTTTTTTTAATTTTTTTAATGTTTATTTATTTTTGAGAAAAAGAGCACGAGTGGGGGAGGAGCAGCGAGAGAAGGAGACACAGAATCCGAAGCGGGCTCTGGGCTCCGAGCTGTCAGCACAGAGCCCGACGTGGGGCTCGAACTCACGAACCGTAAGCTCATGACCTAAGCCAAAGTCGGACGCTTAACTGACTGAGCCACCTAGGCACCCCTTGCAAGGTTTTAAAACACACTCAATTTTCCCAGAATGAAGGAACCTTGTAATATGAGGGAAGATTGTTCTTTTCTATGAAAATGTCCAAGAATTTATCCCATTTTTAAAAATCAAGCCACATATGCAAAGCAACTCGTGGTATTTGAGACACTGATAGAATACACACATATCACCCTACATCTTAGTTGTTACATTCAAGGTAAATGTAAATTTTGATGCTAGCCCTTGACTACTTCATTATGTTTGCGAATCATGGCTCAACATTTATGTATATTTCCACCAAGTTTGCTCTTTTATTCTAAGTTATTTCCACAAAGTTTGTTCTTATGTCACTGTTATGTCATCATGTTAAGTTTTTTTTTCAATGTGTCGAGCTTGATTATACCACCTGCGAATTTAATTTCAGAAAAGCTCAGAGGGTGTTACATGATATTAACTCACAGAGGTGGCGTTAGGTCTGATAAAGCTGAAGAAAATTCATATAGGCGATCATTGCCTCTTCTGGCCACGTAGAGTCAAAGTTCAGGATCAGCGCAGGGATCCCAGATGTAGGAAAGTCTAGAGATGACTCCCCAGCCATGCAGTGAAGCCCTGCATGGCTATGTCCCCACCCCCCTCTCCCACCCAGCACACCCCTCATCCAGATGGTTAATGTTAGCCATCAGTCACTTCATCTCCAAATATAGAAAGAAAGAACTTACAGCTGTGTTTGAGTGGAACCAAACAAGCAGCGAGCAAATTATCTTGAAACAACAGTCCTTAGGCAGAAATCACTGAACTAAATTCCCCCAACATGAAAACTATAAATATGAAACCATTATATTTCCTGGAATATTTGACAATTCTATATACTTATTTTAAGGGAGGGAAAAAGTTACTACTGAATAGCACATATTCTTCGATTACATATGAAACACAAGAAGGCCATTTTTGTGTGTGTTTTTCTCTAAAGTTGATTTTTTTTAAATATACTAGTTGAATAGAGATCTGAACTGTTACAATAGATATTCATTTTTAAGAGGCAGAGCCCGCGTGGGGGAGGGCAGAGAGAGAGGGAGACACAGAATCCAAAGCAGGCTCCAGGCTCTGAGCTGTCAGCACAGAGCCTGATGCGGGGCTCGAACCCATGAACGGTGAGATCATGACCTAAGCTGAAGTCGGACGCTTAACCAACTGAGCCACTCAGGCGCCCCTGAAAATCTTTGAAAATGGCACTAACCTCCCTTCCTTCACCTGCCAATGAACCTATCTTTCCTGTCACCCTGTCCCTTTATCAACTGAACAGAAGCGATCATTGTTCCAGGCTTAATCTCTCAATTAATGGACCTCTAGGCCACATGTGAATGGACTGGAAAGATACAATCTCTCCCATATGTCCACACGGCACCATGCTCTCATTTCTTACATAATTCCCATTGTGATGTATGGGTTTATACGCTGCTTTCTTAGAATGAGTCCACCCTAAAGATGATCGGAAATGATAAACAACTTTGTTTTATTTATTTACTTTTACTCGAGGTTCATATGCTCCTCAAAAGCCCTCTGGCTTTCTGAGATTTTTAAGAATTTTTGACTCGGCAGGAATGATTTTGAGCTATCAGCCTCTGCTAGTAAAGGTCATAAAATAGAAAAAAAAAATGTTTCACTCAGCAAAAGCTTAGAAATGCAGCAAAAGATCTGAATGATAAAGAAGTCCTTTCTGTGCAGATTGTCCTGAAACAATGGAGTGACCAGAAATTTGTCATCCAAGCCTGGACACTTAGAAGAGTAATTTAAAAAAAAAGGCACGCTATTATAATTATGTCAGAATAACAAATGTATTCCCGGGCAGTCCCAGACCACGTGAGACATACAATCATTCTACCTAAAGCAGGAAGAATTATGATGCTTCGCATTTCCTCTGATTTGGGTTGCTGTTTACTGTTACGACTTCCATTAACTATATCAGTGTTTTTGAGCATTGCCCCACCAATTATCCGTATTAGACCTTCTTGGGCTCTTCGTTAAAATGCAAGTTTGGGGCCCTAACCTGCATCATAGGTTTGGCGATTAGCAATCTGCGGTGTCAAAGCCATCCTAAATGATTCTTACGTACGCGAAGTTTCAGAACTGTGTCATGCTAGGATTCATCTGGCTGCATGCGACAGAAAGGTTAATGCAAACAAGTATGAGCATAAAGGAAGTTGGGATTTGTGGAATCAAGAAGGGATCAGTAGGCCTTCTGGGGCAGTTTAACTCAGGGATCAAATTACAACATCTTTTCGTTCTGCTTCCTAGGGGTTAGCTTGACTCCCAGGATCCACTTCCAGGCCCCCAGCAGCTTCAGCCTTGTCATTACAACATCCTGATGCAAAAAGGAGTTCTGGCGGTCACTTTGTCATTGGCCTAAATTAAGTCAGGTGCCCACCTGTGAGCCAAGCGTGATGGCCCTGGGAGTCATTCGGACTGCCATCAGGTGGGTCCCATCCCCAACCAGGCAAGTGGGAGTAGAGACCGGCCCAAACCTCATAGACTGAGAGATGGGGGTGAGTAGGTCCTTTAAAGAAAGTTGGAGCTCCACCACTTGAAAGAAAGAGAATGGAAGTTGGACAGCAAAGCAACGAATACTCCTCTCAGCTGGCTTATACTGACCGGAACGCCAAGTCACCACTTACAGCCATGCGACGGAACTGACAATGCTTGTCCTGGTTTGCAAAACCAGGAAAGCAAATCTAGTAAGGGATTGACTCAACATTCACGTCCCCGATTCCTCAGGTGTTTGCTTTTAGAGGCAGTCTCTACACTGTAGAAACACATTGCTGGGGATTGTTGTGGGGTGTTTTTCTTTCTAAGTTTACTTATTTTTTTTTTTGAGGAGTTAGAGGAGCAGAGAGAGAGGGAGAAACAGAATCCCAAGCAGGCTCTGCACTGTCAGTACAGAGCCTGACATGGGGCTCAGTCCCAGGAACCATGAGATCATGACTTGGGCCAAGATCAAGAGTCAGCTGCTTAGCCAACTGAGCCGCCCAGACACCCCACTGCCGGGGATGGTTAAAACTGGGAACGGAGAGGGTGGGCAACAGAAAATAGCAAGTACACAGATAAATAGTAATCAAACAGCAAACACTTTTAACCCCTTGCCGATCGTCATTTTCCTTGAGAATGGAGCTAGCTACAATTCGGTGGCATCCTCAGATAAGGCAGACGGCATGCTTTCATTCTTCCCTTATTCATTTATTTGTGTAATCACCCAACAATCTTTTACTGAAATTCTACCGAGTGCTAGGAACTGGGCAATACACAGTGAGAGAACAGGAAGAAAAATAAAACCAGGTATCCAGTTCTAAGGTAACTTGTCATGATGGGGCGATGGGTATAGAAACAACCAAGCCCGGTATCAATATTAACATTCAATTAAATATTCATTGGTTTGAAATAGACATATCTTGGTGTGCTTCTGCTGACTCTGCAAATCAAGGAAGACTGCAGAGAGGAAGCGGCATTTGGAAAACACTTTGCGGAGGAGTAAGCTTCAAACAAGAGGCCCATGCAGATTCTAAAATTATTATCGCCTTCTAGTTCTTTATAGCTTCGATTCAGTCTCTGGCAAGTAAAAAATATCATTCTGCTTCCATTTCCTTGCCACAGGCATTTATGGAATATGGGCCAAGTCAGTGCTAGGCCCCAGGAGCTGACGATAAATAGGCTTAATTCCCCATCCTGAGGCACTGAACTGGGCAGTGAAACAGACACACAAACAGGTGGGTTGGCTACAACGTTGACCGTCAGCATGCAAGAATGTGCAGGGTCAGAGTATGTGCTCTAGCCGGTCCCTTGGCCATTGGTCTAAGCGTCTGCTCTCTTGGTCGGGACCCGAACACACTGCCACCGTCTCCAAAGTAAATGGCTGACGCGCAGATGAAAAGGTTCCCCTCTGGGGGAGGGGCAGAGAACTTGCCTGTGCAAGCATGGCCACAGTTGACTGGCTTGCCTCGGTAAAAAAATATTGCAGCCACACCGCGTTGTGGTCAGGTATTGGATTACTTCCTCTTTTGTATTTTTGCAAAACATTCAACAGAGTTCGTTTCCCCAGGATCAGAGTAAACACCCTTCGGTTTTCTTTCTTTTCTTTTTTAGAACTACAGGTAGCAGGAAGATCATAGGAGACCATATACGTTTAAAGGAAATCCATGCGTTAACTCATTTCTTGCTATTATTTTTTTTTATAGCAATTTAAGATGATGAAGCATTCTAGAGCCAAGGGGTTTGGAATAAAACCAGGAGTCATTCAGTTAAACCTGACACTTTTACCAGAGTGTTTGGGAACCAGACCCTTCTCTGATGCTCCTTTCCTCACATAGAAATGGGAGTTGGAAATCTACTTCACAGGGTTGTGATGAACATTGAATTCGATAGAACAAATCTTACACGTTTTGCAAATTATAATCGATATACCAATGCCAGGTATTTCTTGATGTTTCTTTGTCACCAGTCACAGGGACACGTATTTCCAGTCACTGGCGTCTCTGAGGGTAGTCGTTTCATGCTCTGTGACTCCATGAACACACGCATCTTCTGACGACCTGCTTTGCATCCGCCTTGTGTTTGCCGCTGGGGATTACAGAGACGAAGAGAACACTGTTCTTGCACCAAGAACGCCAGCTCTTATTTAGGGTTTTTGTGAGCTGATCAGTCTGTCTCCATCCTCCTCCTTTGCCCGACCCCCCCATTTCTCAGCCTCTCTCTCTCTCGTCCTCTCTTAAAAAAAAATAATAAATTTCCACCGTAATGCAAATATGAACGCTGAGCAAACAGTAAGGACGTATCTAGAGCATTTTTGAGACAGGAATTCTGGCTGCAAGAAATCTTGTATAAATGCTAAAAAAAAAAAAAAAAGGAAAAAAACCACATTACTGAATTCATTTATGAGTTCTAACAGTTTCTTTTTAAGTCTTTAGGGTTTTCTATATATAAGATCACGTCATCTACAAATGGATAATTTTACTTCTTCCTTTCTGATTTGAATACCTTTTATTTATTTTTCTTGCCTCATTGCTCTGGGTAGGACTTCTAGTGGTGAGAGCAGGCTTACACTTTTCCCCTTCCACACACATACCCTCCACTGATAATGGAGGATTGAGCATTCTGGGGAACATACTTTTTTTTTTACGTTTATTTTATTTTGAGAGAGGGAGAGTGAGGGAGTAGCAGAAAGAGAGGGGAGAGAGAATCCCAAGTAGGCTCTGCACCTGTCGGGATGGAGAGGTGAGATCCTGAGATCCTGACCTGAACAGAAATCAGGAGTCAGACGCTTAACCGACAGAGACACCCGGGCGCCCCATAACATACTTTTGAAAACACCGGGGTGGCTCCACTGGTTAAGCGTCTGACTCTTGACATCGGCTCAGGCCAGAATCCCGTGGTTCACGGGTTCGATCCCCGCATCCAGCTCCACACTAACAGTGCAGAGCCTGCTTGGGATTCTCGGTCTCCTCTCTCTGCCTCTCTCTCTCCCTCAAAATAAACAAAAAACTAAAAATAGATTAAAAAAATAATAAAAGTGCTGCTTTCTAGCATGCAGGATAGAGGGCTCAATTCAGTTCTACCTAGCTTTTACTTCAGTTATTTACTGATTCCCCAAATGTTTCTGGATAACCTGTTTCTTGGCAGGCGGGATCCTTGATGTTGGGTCTCCAGGAATGAAGAGAAATGACAAAACTCTCTGCCTTCATAAAGCTTACAGTCTGGCTGAGGAATGAATTTATCACTGCAAAAAATAAAAGTTGTGGTATGTGACAGAGTGAAAGGTACTAAGGAGAAGAATAAAGCAGGGAACGAGTGAGGAGAGTGTGCGGAGGGCAGTTTAGCTAGTGACGGAAAGCACTTGAGCTGAGAGCCAAGGGAGGTGAGAGAACACCCTGTGACTATCAGGGGGACATTCTGGGCAGAGAGAAGAATGAGCACAAGATCCTGGAGCAGGCACGAGTCTGGCATTTAAGGAACGGCAAGGAGACAAGTGGACCTGGGGAGAGAGGAGCGAAGGAGTGGGCTCCAGGGCTAGAATTCCATCCCTGACACTTGATGGTGTAGGTAAACCCTCCAAACTTCCATCCTGCCTGCGTGTAATAATCGTACTTATTTCCTAGGGCTGGGTGAGGTTTAATCACACACACGGAGTGTTTCATACGGTGCCTGCCTCATAGGAAATGCTCAAACGTGTTTGATGTGACCGTTATTGCTTACAGGTTGAGAAGGCAGGCTCGTAGTCTCAGTTCTACCAGCTCACCGTTTACCGGCCATGTGACTTTGAGCGAAGTATCGAACTCTCTGTGCCTCGGTTTTCTCATCTGTAAAATGAGGTTAATAACAGAGCCTCCCTCGTGGAGTTGGTATGAGGATTAAATGTGCTAATAATATCTGTGAAGGAAGAAAACAGTGCCTGGGAACTAGTAAGGGCTCCATAAAGTTAGCAATGATTGTGATCATTAATGGTGTCCTGATACGTTCCAGATCAGTAAAGGAATAGACTAAAGTCTTTTTGACGTCAGTCTTTTGGGAAAGGGGACTTGTGGACTTGGGCAGAGCCCAGGGTCTTGAGGAGTCAGAAGGATTTTTTTTTTTCCCCTTCCTCCTCTAGAAAACATTAGCCAGGGCTGGAAGGAGGAGGATGAAAAGAGAAAGAATAGGAGACACAGAGAGAGAGAACAAGAAGGAGGAGAGCTATGGGTTTCAAGAAAGAGGGTACCAGACTCCCAGAACTGCCATTGGGCAAAATGGCTATCTGGTAAATGTAGGCAGATGTGACCAGCCCCAGCCTCGAATGAACGTGCCTGTATTCTAAGGCTGGCACCCTGACCAAATAGACTGGAACAGCGCATGGCCCAGGAAGTCACATTTGTTGGGACTATGTATTAGTTATCTATTGCTGTGTGACAAGTTACCCCAAACTTTGTGCTTTCAAATACGATTTTTTATCACATAGTTTCTACAGGTCAGAAATATGGACAAGGCTGAGCTGGTTTCCCTGCTTGTGGGTGTTCAAAGGCTGGGATCAAAGGGCTGACTGGGGCTGTAGTCATGTCAAGGCTCAGCTAGAGAAAGATCTACTTCTGAGGCACTCACGTGGCGGTTGAGTGGATTCCCAGCCATCGGACTGAGGGCTTCAGTCCTTCACTGGCATTTCAGATAACCCCTCAGATTCTGGTCTTGTGTGCTTTTCCAACATGGCAGCTTGCTTCTTCAAAGCGTGTGAGCCTAGAAGGTAATGGAGAGGCCAACAAGACAGAAGCCGCAGTCTTTCGTAACCTAATCGTGGGAGTGCCAACCCATCACTTGTGTCTCATCTATGCAGGAGAAGCAAGTTATTCGCTTCAGCCCACACTGAAGGGAAAGAGATCACACAGCCATCTTGGAGGGTCATCTTTGCAAACTTTCTACCAAGACTCGACGTGACTGCTCCGCTAACAGCTTCTGTTGCTAGGAGCATGTTCTATAGAAGATCCTGCCTTTGGCATCACCTCAGGGAGAAGGGTGAACCCCTTTCTTGGGAGAACCCCAAGAAAGAATGAGATTAAGTCTTCTGCCGGGCTGACCCCCTGGGGCTTTGCACCCATACTCTTTCCACTACCCAATGCAACTCAGTATTGTCGGAACGTATTTTTTTTTTTTATCATTTACAATGGCAGAGATTTGTAGGGACCCACCAACAGCATGAAATTCTTTGAGCTCAACTAAAATGTAAATATAAAATGTAAAATGCCACCCAGGGAGTTTCCTGGAAAGCTCAACCTTTGGTGAATCAACATATTGCCACGATGGACATTTTCATAAAATCCAGCTCTTGGTATGGAATAAAATTCTGAATCTAATAGCATCCGTGCATTATCGCCAATAAACTGAGTCGATTTGGACAGAGCACAGCTATGCAGTACTCATGTTGGAAAGGACCAGAAGATGACAAGCAAGAAGTGTTTGAGAAGTGTTCTCCAGAAGTTTCTCTTATGTTCCTACAGCTCGGTGTGACGAGGTAGCTCAGAAAAGCATCCTTCGAGCGACCATGATGTATCCAGCTGGCCTGATCTGTGGGCCGCACCTCACCTGTCGCTGGTCCAGAAGACTGGAGGTTTCACCATCCTCCTGGGCGTGAATGCCACTGCTGTGAGCCCAACAGGAAGTGTGACCTCATTCTGCTTCTCAGTCTCTGGTGACACAGGCTGTTTTTGAAAGAAAACAAGAGCGGTTATAAGGCTGACTTTCTCAAGAACGACATGCCCTTTTATTCTAGGAAACAACCAAAACAGCAAGAGGCCGCTGAAGACAAAACCTCTCTGCACACTCCTGCACACGGTAATGCTTGCAAGCATCTGTTAGGAGGGGCGAAGGGGATTTCTCTTTATTATGAGACTTCCCTGCACCTGTTGGCATTCTGTCTTTATTTTCAGCCGACAGCCTGCTGAATCCTGGGTTTCTCCACCGTCAGCCACAGGAAGCTTCATACTTCAGTAATTCTCCTCTTCATCAGTGGGAAGAGGAAACTGGGAACTCCCTTTGGAAGGAACATGTATGGACAGATTATTTTTCAGAACGGATGTGTGACTTTGATGGGACTGGTAGACAGAAGCTGTTTCTTGAAAAGATTTAGAGCTGTTACTGAAGGCTTTTCCAGTGTGACTAATACTTAATCAACTGTACTGTCTGTGGCCTGATGCAAATATTTGTAAGACATAGCAGGAAAACCTTGCCTTCGGCCACCGGTCTTGTTGGTTGAAAGTTAAACTCAATGCTTGGGGAAAGCTAACACGGTGTAATTTGGGCTGCACGCTTCAGATGATATTGATCAAAAGTCAAAGGGACAGTGACGAAACTATTGTATTATGATGCAAACAATATTGGTTTATATTCTAAATGAGCGACATCTCCGAATGTGTGCTTTGATTTAGAGATCTTCCAAGAAATGCCAGAAAGTTCTCTTGACTCCTCTAAAGGTCTCTAGAAGCTAGGATCTATGTTTTCTAAAAGCTGTGGCATATGATTTATTGAAAGAATCCATTTGGAGCTCTAGGATTATCCTGGTTTGACTTGACGTGTGACAGCTACAAAAACAATCCATTACTAGATATCGCATTTTCAAAATGTGGATAGAGGTGGTGAATCAGAACAAGAATTCAGTCCTACCTTGCAAGGCTATGAGAACAGCGCTGTGTACAAAGTATCAAGGTCTACAGCAGGTGGATCTATGTGGTGAATGGCATATGATCAAAGTTGACGTAATTTACACACTTGGATATATGCCTAATTTGTAATTGAGAGAGTAAATTACATGCTCATGCGAACTGAGTTTTGAAATCTGCCTGGTGGCAGACAATTTTTAGGGCAATGCTGCCGGCACTGGTTGCGAATGTCCAGGCTGACAGCACCTCTTAAAGACCGCCAGCCCTCCCTATGACCACCTGTCAAGGGTTCCAGGTGTTGTGCAAAAGACGGACACCGATCCCCAAGCGTCGCTTGAAACTTGATAATGAGGGTGATGTGTGTCGCATGACGAAAATACAAACACGTTTAGTTAGAGGGCTCTAACACCAATCTTTTTTTTTCCCGATTTCTTAATCAAATAATTCATTTTCATTAGTTATTTTGACTACAAATCAACCACATAAATCTAGGTTTCCCAAATAAGATGTTGTTCTTATTTACAGAAAAAGGTTATTTGGATGCACCAAGCCAGACGATGGAAAATGTAATATAACATTGTAGCAGGTGCAACCTTTTGGTCATTCATCCCAGTCTCCTCCTTCAGCCCTAAATCTCTGTACCATTCAGTAAACAAGCCTGACTAGTGCAATTAGTAGATGCCATCTGTTTTGGCATCATTTTTCTATTTTTAATCTATAATCCACCTCCTTTTTAATGTCTCTTTCAGAAAATCTGTGAAGTTTGAACAAGCAGCCTTCCCAAGATGTACCGAATATCTCAACTGATGTCAACACCAGTGGCAAGTAAATGTAGGAGAACTGCTACGCGCAATTATCTTTCGAACGATTAGACTTCTTTTAGCAATTTCCTTGCTTTGATTTTGCTGATACTCATACCATTAACCATCTGTCAGTAGCTTGTGCTTCTTAAATGCCAGTGTTCACTTTGGCAATGATTTTGACTTCATTTCTTTCCTGGAGAGAAATGTGGTATTTGTCATTTTAGTGGGGGGGAAAAATCACTGGTTTTCTAGATGCTTGTGCATAAATGTGAAAGGAGATTGTTTATCAGCTACTATTAAGATGCAAAACTGTCTATAAAAAATACTGAATGATTTTGATAGCTACTTGCAGAAAATAAGGGCGTTGTTCAAACGGCAGTGGTTTCAAGCTTCTTCCTTCCTCTTGTCATTTTCTCCCCAAACCCTGCTTCTAACCCCCCCTCACACACCTACAATTTACTCCTTACAAACCAACCAGCCCAATCTGAAAGTCTAAGCTCCTTGCTTTGTCTTAGATACTAACCGTCCACAACGGAATCAAGTTTCACCGAGCCTCTCTATTAGAAGCGTTCACACATGACTATATGAAATCGTGCTTTAGAGTGTAGAATATTAATTAGCTGCACTTTCCCCAGCTGAAATTAGGTGCTATCCCTTTGGTTAAAGTGGAGTGAATGGCTAAATGAAAGGATGATTTATTTTTAGTGAAGAATATTCACAGGCCTCATATGTTGGAAAATTATTAATATAAAACAAAACTTTATTTTTTTCCTTCCCTAACGTCTTCTCCTCATTATTTTACAATGGGAGTGCCTTAAAATGCGCTAATGAGAGACAGTCTAAGCAAATGACTGAATTCCTCAAATTACTGTGTAAGGTAAACAGAGCTAGCACACCGAGTAATTGATTTTGGTTTTCTACAGTTTCACACAAGATACTTTCTTCCTCCCTTTCGTGATGAGTCAGTTTGATGTTAATGGTTTATTATTGCCCTCATCCTCCGGTAAGAAACCTCTAGAGGAATACGGAGTGAGAGGAGAAACAGATGACAGAAGCCCCTGGGTTATTTCTGGCTCGGCCCCGGTGACAAGTTGGGTTAGTCCTGATTTCACTGCATGGCCGCACCAGTTGGATTCCCTGCCGAGGCAGGAACTACTCACACCTTCTTGAAAGCCTCCATTATTTGCAGTCATGCATGGTGGGGAGGTGTGATAAATTTGCACTTGTCTCCCGTTTGCTTCTGCAGGTTCTTCCGGCTCTGAGAGAAGATATACCGGAGAGCCGTCTCCCAGATGCCTTTTCCCAAGGTATTCCACGGGACTTTTCGCAAGCCACATCAATCACGGTTCTCTCCCTGTGTGTCTCATTTTCTTGTATTCCTGGTTTAAAAATGTTAGTTTTAGCTCCCATCCAGCTTTGGTGTGGGTATAAATCTTCAGTCCCATGCACACACAAAATGAAAACTTGCATAACCTAATAATGGAATGGTGGGGGGTGGGGCATGGCTGTGAGTGTGTAAGCCAATGTGAATTGTTTGGGGAGTGAAGAAACTACCGAATACTGATTACTTTTTCTCGAACTAAGGTTCTCCTAAATATGCTTTGCTATCTCAGTTTATAAGAGCAACAAAATCCCACACCAATGCACCAGCTGGCCGAATGCCATGTTCTACAAAAACGTGTCGAGTCGACCGTTTTGTCCAAGTTCTTCGAAGAAGTCTCCTTTTCCTTCCTTCCTTTTTTCCTCCCCTGTCTCTTCTCTCTGTCTTTTATTCCTTACGCAGGCCTCAGTTGATGTTTTCTCTAGCATTTTGTAAAATGTGCCAATGGTATAAAGGAATCATGCATTGGTGTTAGAGCCTGCCCTACCATCAAATGAATCAGCCAAGCACGAACTAACAAGCCATGTGGAATGAGCACTCCAGATAGGGGTTCGAATCCTAGTTTTATCACTTACTGGCTATTAAAAAATATCCAAGTTATTTGTCCTTCTGCATCATATATATATATGTATATATATATATGTGTGTGTATATATATATGTGTATATATATGTGTGTGTGTGTGTGTATATATATATATATATACACACATATATATTTTTTTTCCTACAGTGCAATGATGATTACATACAATACTTAGCTTTTGGGGAGGTTAGTGAAAAGTAGATAAAGCATTAACTATGAGCCAGGTCCACAGTACATTTTCAATAAGTAATATCCATTTAAAATAGTATTTTACTAACTTTAGTGCATGTATTAATTGCGGACAGGCTTCTACATTTAACGCTTTACCAGAAATTCAGTAGAGCATGCGGCATGATGTTGCCTTTCAATCACGCAGGCATGTGATTGTTTTTCAAACCTAAGACACATGGATATTTACCCAGCTGAATATTAAGAGCTTTCCCCGGATACCAAATCACAGACCGTATGGTCGTTTGGGTAGCTGACCAGGTGGGAAATTGGCCAAAGTCAAAAAGATCTCTCTGACTGCGTGTTCACCTTGTAACTCGTATATATCTTATGGCTGCACAGTTGTAATTTATCTATTGCAGGGAAAGAGTAAGGATATGGCAATTGGAGGACTATTCAAAGGAAGGGGGTGGAGACTATAAGCTTCCAAATAGCTTGTCATAATAAACTTATGTAATAAGCACCCCAAATAAATAAGCTCATATAATAAGCACCCCAAATAGGCCCGTCTGCAATTTCTCCATCCAAGAAAATGGATTACTGTCAAGGGTATAGTTGCATCCTACGGCGAGGAGACTGATTAGCCTATAATATGTTTTCATCAAAATGTTTCAAACAGAACGAAGCACTAAGTGCCCTGTTGTCCAATGCTGTCACTAGTGAGGAGATGAAGCCCAGATTAAGAGTGACATTCTCAGGGTGGCTGAATGCATGCATGCACAGAGGTAGCTGTGAATGCAAAGAGCTGTTTGCCTTCATGGTGGCTAGAAATGTGGCTCCTATGGGCCTGGACGTGGTGGGTGGAGGTGTAAACCACTTCCTTTCTTCCCTCTTTAGTTTTGCCTGTGATTTCCTGGATGGTGACAGTTCCTTTGAAGGCTGCTCTGCAGCTCTCTTGACGGGCTCCCACGTTCCTGGCTCCTGTCGCCGAAGTCCCAGACTCCTCTCCAATGGCTACTATGTTTGGACAGAGGACCCCTTCCTCTGTGACAAAGATGGCAACATAACTCTGAGCCCACCCCAGACCAGTGTTCTTTACAAGGAGAATTTAGTTAGGTAAGTAGTGGATAATACGTCAAAGAATCCAAAATCCAATCCATCCATTAATTACGCATTCATTCATTTGTTCATTCAGCAATGATTTACGAGAGCTCATTCCTGCTCCAGACCATGGAAGCGTAAAGACCGATAAGGGGCAGGGATAGCTGACATGAAAATAAACCAAGGTGATCAAGTGATACGGGTGCCGGGGCGGAGGTCTGAATAGACTGCAGTGCAGGAGAAAAGGAAGGGAAGGCTCTTTCACTCGGGGAAACCGGTTAAAACAAGATTCCTAGAGATAATGAAGATCGATTTGAGTCTGGAGAGACGTAGGATCTTAGTTAAAATGAAAGTAGCAAAGGAGACTTCCAGGAGACCCTGTACAATTTGGGAAATGGCGGGTGGTTTGGCAGAGATATACCTCAGGGTGGAAGGAACATGAGAGAACACCGAGCAGACACGGGGGCTGAGCGGAGAACTTTCAAGTCCAGCTAAGGGGGTTGGGCTTTGTTCTGTAGGGAAAGAGGAGCCATTGACAAATGACCGGATTATCCTTAGCACGGTGACATTGGTTACAATGTAGAGGACACGTTGCTGGCAGTGTGGATGTGTGAGTAGTCAAAATCCTTCAGAAACGTGAAACAAATTACGTCACCATCAAGCCCATACGGAGTGGTTTCCCTTCACTCCGATGTCAAAACCCAACTCCTTCACACGACATTCAAGTTTCTCCACCATTGTCACTTTCAAGCTTCTTCATTCCCTCCTTATTTTTACCTCCCCAGCCTTATTTCCTAACATGACTTAATATAAAACCTACCTGTTCCTCAATGAATAGATCAGATAGTCCTATGCAGTTCAGTGGTCTCCTCCCCCGGGAAGCCTCCCTTGACTCCCGATCAGCAATGCCTCCCCTGGTGCTCTCAGTGCAGCTTCTAGTTAATTCCATCAGAGCACAAGCCCCCTACATAGCACTGGTAATGCAGAGAAGAGACCATAGAGCCAGCCTGCCTCAGTTTGCAGCCCAGTTGTGACACTTCCTGGATGATCTCAGCCAAGTTGCTTAGCCTTTTGTGCCTCAGTTTCCTGATCTGAAAAAATGGGGTCACGGCAGTACCTACCTCCCAAAGCTGTTCCAAGGATAATGTGAGTTATCATATGTAAACCACTGAGAAAGACCCCTGGTGCAGAAAAAGCTCTATGAAGGCATTAGCTTCGTCTGCATTATCCTTGTCTTTCTCCTATAATGGGTTGTGAACTTTCTGTGCCCAAGGTTGGATCTTGTATCTCAGTATCTTAGATATTGATCCAGGCACCTGGAGCACACAGAAGTTCAGAAGTTTAAGAAACTTCTGTGGGGTTAACAGAGGGAGCAAATGAAATGAGCTTTGCAGATGTGTTCTATGGATCAAATCATTCTCACTAAATTCTCGGTGTTGAACCAGAGGGGGCTGCTTTTCATTATATATCATGCTACATTCGTTTCTTTCCAGGATATTTAGAAAGAAAAAGAGAATCCGCCCTTCCTTTTCTGATCTGTTCAGCCTTGGTGCCTCTAAATCCTGGCAGCATGGAAATATCTTTGGTGATGTTGACTCTTCCCTAAACGAGGACACCTGGTTGGAGGGGGTCGGGAGGCTGGACACGCACCATTGCGACGATATCGGTGAGTTTGAATCGCCTTTTCCACGGTGAAGTATCATTTGCAAATGGGCCGAAGCAACCATGTGGTCCTGAGCCAAAAGTAAACTCCAGAGATGACCATCACTTCATAGAAAGAATGGGCCAGGGGCGCCTGGGTGGCTCAGTGGTTGAGTGTCTGACTCTTGATTCCCGCTCAAGTCACGGTCTCACGATTCATGGGATCAAGCCCCATGTTGGTCTCTGTGCTTTCACCTTGGGATTCTCTCTCTCTGCCCTTCCCTCACTTGTGCATGCTCTCTCTCTCTCTTTCTCTCTCTCTCAAAATAATTAAGAAACTATAAAAAAATTAAAAGCCCCACCCTTTGTATTAAACCATGATCTCACGGTTTGTGAGTTTGAGCCCCACGCTGGGCTCTGTGCTGACAGCTCAGATCCTGGAGCCTGCTTCCGATTCTGTGTCTCCCTCTCTCTCTCTGCCCCTCCCCTGCTCACGCTCTGTCTTTCTCTCTATCAACAATAAATAAACATTAAAAAAAAAACTTGAAAAAAAAAAAAAAGAGCCAACAGGATTTGCTGATGTGGCAAGAGAGAAGTCAAACATGTTCATTCATAAGCTAAGTACTTTACATTTTGTCCTGTTTAAGTTTATGACCTTGTTTATATACATTTACCTTGTTTAAGTATCCCCAAACCCTCACTTTTTATAATTATGGTGAAAGTAAGGTTTGGAGTTCAGTGACTTGCCCAAGTTAATTTTAAGTTTATAAAACAGCAGAACTGGAATCCAACGTGGGTCTGTCTGGTTCAAAAGCCTGGTCTTAGCTCTAGTTCTAGTAAGGGTTTTGCTTTTCTTTCCAACATAGACCTCTTAGCCCAGGCTCCGAGAGCAAGCAAGACGAGTCCTGTAATACAACAATGTAATAATAAAGGTAGAGTACTTACATGTCTTGCATTTTTCTTAACCTGCTTCCTGGGCAGAAAACACAATGCTACATTAATTTTTAAAAAACTTTAAAGTTGCAGTAATTATAGCTTCATGAGAAGTTGCAAAAAATAGTACAGAGAAGGTCTGCCTATACTTTATCCAGCTTCCCTCACTGGGTACGACTTACTCAACTATATACAGTCATTATCAAAACCAGGAAATGTATATTGCCACAATATGATTAAGGCTTTAAATGCGCTTGTGTGTGTGTGTGTGTGTGTGTGTGTGTGTGTGTGTGTGTATGAGTGTAATCCTGGGTTAGTTTCAAAACAGGGTGCTTGCGAAGTGAAGACACAATTCTTACACGAACACAAGATTAATTAAATTGAGGGTATCCCAGTTCTCACGATAACAAGGATGTATAAACAGCACAAAGAGAAGAGAAAGAGGCAGGGAGGTGGGGAATGAGCCTGGAAAGATAGACCAAAGATATATTTGGAGAACCTTCTGTGCCGTGTTGAGGAGTTTGGATTTTATCCTATTCAGTCAGGGGTATCTTAGAAGGCTCTTAAGCGGGGCAATGACATGATCAGATGTGAATTTTCAAAGATTACCTTTACAATAACATGAAGTAACGATTCAATGAAGAAAACCAAGTGAGCACTCAGAGGCAATTAAGACCAATGGGCACCCTAAGGAACGTGGCTCTGGAAATAGAGAGGGAGGAGGAGATTTAAGGAATGTTCTTCAAGGCCGAATGGACAGGCTGGTGAATGAATGTAATGACGAGACATGGGAGGGAATCAAAGAAAGCCGGGGTGGGGGAGGGGAGGGCGGCATGAAGAGTTCTGCCATCACAAAGGCCTGGAAGACAGTACTGTTGGAATGATGAGGAGGTTAATAAGGCTTTTTGAGCTGGGTGGGCCGGGATTCAAGTCCTGACGCCATCTTTTCCCACCTCGGTGTTCTTGGGCAAGTTAATAATCCCCATGACCTCCATTTCTTCATATACAAAAGAGAAAAAATAGTAGCACATGGAATTTTTGTGAGGATGAAATGCACGAGTTCATGAAAGGTACATATTAGCACGGGGGCTGGCGTTCTGCACAGGACATATTAGTCGTAAAGGGGAAAGAAAGAAAGAAAGAAAGAAAGAAAGAAAGAAAGAAAGAGAAAGAAGCAAGGCAATGAATTCTATTTCATATGAGCTGAATTTGAGGCACCAATGGGAAGTGGAAAGATGGGCCAGGGGAGCTTTGGAAATGTAACAAAGGAGTTCCGGAGCAAGGAAGGGCCTAGAGATATTGCTTTGGAAGCCAATATGAAAAGTAGTAGAGGTCTCTGGAATAAAGGGATCTACCTACGGAAAACATGAATGAGCAGAAAGGGGAGTTAGAAAGGAACTGAGGAGGTTGAACAGAAACTCCAGTCATAATTTTCCCTACCGTAATCAGTGCCATGGGCCAGCCAGCCATCCCAACCAATCTGTGTTATGTAGATCCCGTCTCCAATGTCGGTGAGGGTATATTACAATGTGTGGTGTGTGTTAGATCCATCCATGTTGACAAGGATAGGGAGAAAAGGAAACCCTTGTGCACTGTTGGTGGGAATGCAAATGAGTCCAGCCACTACGGAAAACAATGAGGAGGTTTCACAAAAAAATTAAAAATAGAACTACCATACGATCCAGCAATCCCACGTCTAGGCATGGACTCAAGAGAATTGAAATTGGAATCTCAAAGAGATATTCTCACTCCCTTCTTCCCTGCAGCATTATTTACAGGAGTCAAGATATAGAAACAACCCAGTGTCCATCCATGGTGAATGGGTAAGGAAAATATGGTATATACGTACAAGGGACTATTACTCAGCATCATGAGAAAAGGAAATCCTACATTTACAGCAACTTGGAGAGAATATTATTCTCCTCCCTATTTTGTGGAGAGGGAAACTAAGGCAGACTGGATCCTTTCCCTAGGGGCACACAACCAGGAAATTGTCTCACCTGGATTCCAACCCAAGAGTCTTGAGCATAGGTCACTATGCTATATGGGGAAAATTTCTCAGGCAGGGAACCCGAAGAGCACGACGTCATCAAAGAGGAGAACGTGGCTAATGGTGTTCAGCTTAATAAAGGAGTCAACTCAAGAGTCCTGTAGCTTTAAGGTCTCCGATAAACAAGAGACGTATGGAATCTTTAATCAGAAGGCAACCTAGAGGTTATCTTGCCTACTCCTGGCATCCCTGGCAGATGCCTATACACATCCCTGGCACAAATGCCTACAGTAATAAAGAGCACGAATTGCCTTTTAATTGAGACATAATTCACATGTCATAAAATCTTCCATTTTAATGTGTACAATTCAGTGTTTCTTCAAATGATATTCACAAGGCAGTTTGTCCAACCATGACCACTTTTTAGAATTTTGATTAAAAAAAAAAAAGAATTTTGATTTTAATTCCAGTATAGTCAGCATGCAGTGCTAAGTCAGTTTCAGGTGCAGAATAGAGTGATTCACAATTATATACATTAGTCAGTGCTCATCATAAACGACTTAATCCCCTTCACCTGTTCCACCCATCCCCCACCCACCCCCCACCTCCCCTCTGGGGACTATCTGTTCTCTATAGTTATGAGTCTGTTTCTTGGCTTTTCTCTTTTGTTGTTGCTGTTGTTCACTTATTTTGTTTCTTAAATTCCACATGGGAGTGAAATCATATGGTATTTATCTGTCTTTCTCTTACTGACTTATTTTGCCTGGCATTATACTCTCTGGATCCATCCATGTTGTCGCAAATGGCAAGGTTTCATTCTGTGTTACGGCTGAGCAACATCCCATTGTATAATATGTACCACATCTTCCGTATCCATCATGTATCGATGGACACTTGGGCTGCTTCCCTGTCTTGGCTACTGTAAATAACGCTGCAATAAACATAGAGGCACATGAATCCTTTCGAAGTAATGTTTTCATATTCTTTGGGTAAAGACAGAGGGCAGTTCTATTTTTACTTTTTTGAGGAACCTCCCTATTATTTTCCACCGTGACTGAACCGGGCAACCAGGATCAGTTTCTAATTCGGGAACATTTTCATCAACCCAAAGAGAAACCCCACACTCCTTACCAGCCACTCCCTATTCCTGTGCCCCCTCCCCAACCGCAGCCCCCGACAACCTTAAGTCTACTTTCTGTCTCCTTGAATTTCCCCATTGGGGACTGCTGTGACTTTTTAAGCCTGCCTCTTCCTCCCACTGGTAGTACCGTTGTGGCAGTGGGTTGCCTACGTTGACCTATCATGTGCTTTTTGAAGGTTTCCATCCCTCGGTTCGAGGCTGGCTTTCTGGAGTACACAGGGCAAGTCTCTTCTTGGTTCTAAAGCAACATTTCCCGAAGTGTGTGGCCGGGGGGGACAGACACCTCTGGGACGCAGAGGTCACGAACCCTGAATCCCACAGTGACGGAGCATCTCCGACACCTTTTCCGATTCCCTCAGTCCTTCTAACACAACCCAGGAGAAAGGCTCAGTTTAAAATCTTGGCGGCTTTAAGGTTCCAAACTCTGGCTACTCTTGTTTTCACAAAGTTCTTTTAACAAAGAACAGGCTCAGAGCTTTGTGGTACAACAATATTTAGGGCAAATTAAAGAAGCTCTCATTTTCATTGTAGTCCATTTTAAGTTGCTTTCTCTGTGTGGCCTGTGATTGATGTCAAGTTTCCCTTAAAGTAAGGGGTTTAACAAAACAATTTAGAGAAAAATATAAAAAACGGCTCAGAGTAAGCAGCCTCCAGGATACGACAAAAATCGGGACAATGATGCTTGGATGCTGGAAGTTTGGGAATCGCTGTTCCGAAGGCAGTGTTCCGCATATTTGGAAATTAACATCTAGCTTTCCTGTAGTTGCCTCCTGGAAATATGTCCAAACAATTGGAAAGCAATTGGACCACAGCAGCACTGCATGAGGATGAGATATCTTGCTAAAACCCTCACGGTTTCCAAATATCTTCTAAATATAACAAATCAAGCCACCCCCCTCCAACATCAGTAATTAGGCAACGGAGGGCTCACAGGACTTTGAAATCCCTCATCTTGGCTGTCAACTGTAATCAAATCTTCCCCAGACTTCTGGTTTTCCGGATTTACCCAAGGCCCCGTGACTTTTATCAGCAATTTATTTTTCTCTGCCAACGTCGCCTCATTAGAAGACTCAAGAAAAATTCAAAATTAAATTGTTCTGCCGTCTTCTCTCCGGGCCACGGATGCAATCAAAACTTACTTCCCCTAACTTGCTCGTCCCTCGTGTTTCAGACTAACAAGGGTTTTCATTGGTTGCCTATTTTATCCTTAGCTCACCCCTTCTGCAGCTGTGTCTAGACCACCTTCCTCATCAGTTGCAATTCATTTTTTTAGCCGTGGCATTTAGCAGCTTCCCAGACCCCGAGGCTGCAGTTTGGGAGACATTCCCAGAGGCTGTGAGTCACACGGAAAGAAGATAAAGCTTTCGCGCAGGGAGGACTGATCAGGACTGCCCGCTCCGCTTCTGCCAGTCCCAGGAAAGAAAGGCAAGACAACCACGGGCAGGGCTTCCCAGCTCGAGGTCTGTGATTTTTTTCCAGAGCGCATGCCTCTCCTATGAATATCTTTGATGACAACATCTGTACGTGGCTTTGTGTTTCCCTCCACGGCAAACAATAATGCCCATTTTACATGCAAACATAGGGAAATATGCTTGGGAGAAACAGACCCTTTGAAAACAGAAGGAAGCCGGGGGCGCCTGGGTGGCTCTTTCAGTTCAGCATTTGGCTTCGGCTCAGGTCACCATGTCCCCGTTTGGGAGTTCGAGCCCCGCGTCGGGCTCTGTGCTGACAGCTCAGAGCCTGGAGCCTGCTTCGGATTCTGTGTCTCCCTCTCTCTCTCTCTCTCTCGGCCCCTCCCCTTCTCATGCTCTGTCTCTCTCTTTCTTTCTCAAAAATAAACATTAAAAAAATTAAAAAAAAAACAGAAGAAAGCTACGTTGAATTTAAATAAATCAGGAGAAACCAAATGAGTATCTTCAAATGTAATATAAAAACTATTTGCTGAAGCTGTATCTGCATTAGGAGCCTCTCATTTATTGTTAAGGGTGGAGACAAAAATTAAATGTCAGTTAGGGAAAGTGTACATGGGGGGCAAACCCTGTCTTTCCACAGCTGAAAATGCCTTGATCATTCTTTCATGCTAAGGTTTTATCTTTTGTAGCTTCCTCTCTTTAATGCCATCTCTTCTTCCAGAAAATTCCGTGCCATATTCTAGTATTCCTCATGGGCACATCTTTAGTTCATCCGGCTCCCGGTGCAAAGCTGTACGTTCAACAAGGCAGGCTTGGGCAACAAACAGCACAGGAACATTTTTCCTTTTCTCACATCTCTCCCATCTATATCTCTGCGGATTTGTGTTAAGCGTCACTCTTGAAGGAATAATCAGCCATGAAAGTTCTCAGCTCTTTGTCACGCCCGCGTGAATTTGACCGGATAGGCTACTCTCTCTCTCTCTCTCTCTCTCCTTTAACGGCCTTATTGAGATATGACTGATACACAAAGAATTGTACGTATCTAATGTGTAAATTGGATGAGTTCGAACGGACGCAAATACCCCAATCAAGGTGATAGGAATATCCAACAACTCCAGTTTCCCTGCGTCCGGGTGTGTGTTTGCTTGTGTGTAGGAAGAACAATCAGCCTGAGATCTACCCTCCCGGCGAATTTTGCAGGGCACACCACAGTTGTGAAGGATTTAGCGGATCTCTAGAACCTGTTCATCTAGCGTAATTGAGACTCTACACTCCCTGCAGGGCAATCCCCTTACCACCCCTGCCCCCGCCCCCCAGCCCCAGGCCCCGGAAACCAGCATTCTATCAGCCTCTGTGGCTGACAATCTTAGGTGCCTTTATGTCCGTGGACTTATGCACGTTTGTCCTGCTGTGACTTATTTCACTTGGCACAATGTCCCCCAGGTTTATCCATGGCGTCGCAAATGGCAGGGCCTTCTTGATTCGCTCATCGGTTGATGGTTGGGTCGTTCGGGTAGGCTGTTGAGAACGGTGCCGCGGTGCACATGACCCACGGCCTCCTCTGCGCACGGTCATTACCCGATGATCCACACGTGTCTCACTCGGCCGTTTCCTTTCTCTATGGCAACCGGCAAGGATGCTTCCGCAGACTGCCTCGTCAAGCGGCCACAGGTCGTGGGTGGGATCGTGGGAGGGAGACTGCAAGGCTGGCAGAAACTCCCCGGTCCCAAAGCACCCGCTCATTGGCTCCGTATCCAGGCCGCGTGGGAGGGCAGCGCCACTCACGGAGGGAGTCAGCCCATCAGCCCGGGGTCGGAGGCCGCTGTCCTACCGCCTCAAATCGGCCGTAGCCTCCGCGAAGATGAGCCGTGACCCCCTGTCTCTATGGTTACCATGGCCCTGTTACAGTGGCCCCAGTTCTTACAGCGCCTTCACGACCGACTTCACGTGTCTCCACCTCCCTGCCTCCCACCGGAACTCTCTGTTTATTAACACATCTTAGCGAGTGCTAACGAACACGCTAAGTGTCATTGCTGGTGACGGGGGCTGGGACAGGTGAAGCGACCTTTTTTCTCCTGGGGCTTTCGGTCTAGTAAGGGAGGCAGATATTAAACAAAAACCGCACAAATTACGTATCATATAGTATGTGTTTACATAAGAATTACAAAACCATCAGTTATGATTTGCCCTAAGAAGGCGGAGCGCGGGGCGTCTTGACAAGAGTAAGGGCAATCAGGAAGATACAGAAAATGCAGGAAAATGCAGATGTTCTCCGCTCCTAAGTGCTTACCAGAGTTGCTGAGAGAGCACTAATGATCAAGACTCCTTCCACACTTGGGTCTGCTCCCCCTGTGACGGGGTTTCACAGCCTCGGCATTACTGACACGCGGGACTGGACAATCCTTCATCGCAAGGCCCGTCCTGTGCATTACAGGAAGCATCCTGGGCTCTATTCACTAGCTGCCAATAGCAATCCTCCCCACCCCCACGAGTGCCAGCCAAAAACATCTCGAGACATCGCCAATTGTCCCCGGGGATAAACCTCCTCCGGTTAAGGAGGACCTGTTATA
Organism: Panthera leo; assembly: GCF_018350215.1. NCBI lineage: Eukaryota > Metazoa > Chordata > Mammalia > Carnivora > Felidae > Panthera > Panthera leo. The sequence continues at coordinate 73,913,021 of NC_056695.1, read as the reverse complement.
GGAGGACCCCACGTGTCGCTTGGGCTCCTGGAATGGGGCTGGGAGTCTCTCACCGCTGAGCGAGCACTTGAACCCCCAACAGTCCTCACGTTAGACTCCTGCTCCAGATCGCCCACAGCATAAACCTTAGCCCCTGAGTGGGACCCACGAGGCCCTTCGTGACCTGGCAGTCTAGCCAGAATCACCTGCCGGAAGTGCCCACACCCACGTGCTCCCCCTGTCCAGCCTCGTAAGAGAACTTGCTCCTTTGGGAACCACGCTGCTGTGTTCTCTCACGAGTTCTTTCTTCTCCTCCTCTTCCCTTCCTCATCCTCATCCTCTTCCTCTCTCCCCTCCTCCCTCCCTCCTTATCCTGTCTCCGACCTTCCGTCTTCTTGCTGTCTCTCTGGAAGAACTCCTCATCAACTTTCCGCTTTCATTCCGTCTCATGTGTGAAGCCTGCCTGAATCGCCCCTGACGGATTCAGACACTCCTTCCTAGACTCTCCCCGGATGCCTTCTGCTGCCCTTCGTTGTAGCAATGACCCCGCTGCCTCCGAATTGTTGGCATATATGTCTGTCCCTCTCCAGACCACAGCCTCTTTGAACGCAAAAAAGAAATTTAAGATGTTCATTACATTTTAACCAACATTTCCAGATATTTTACAGGGGGAGAGTTTCCCTCCCGACACTCACCATAGCTATTTTCTCTCTCCCCCACCAGAACAGAAGGCACATGAGGGCAAAGGCATCATCTCCACCATTGGAAGCTAGCAGCTGGGACAGTTCTTGGTACATAACCACATCCAGTAAATGCTGAATGAATGAATGAACGAACGAATGAATGAATGAATGAATGAAAAACAGGAGTTGGCGTGATACAGATGAGAGGCTCATAGACCCACCACACACTCTCCAATCCCACCTCTACATCCCCCAACTCCCTTGGGGACTGTGGGTGAGATGGTCTATCTTCTATACATGAGTCTGAGGCTACTCTCTCATGATTTCTCGCGAGGCCACCTGGATTTTTTAAAAAAATGTTTATTTATTTTGAGAGAGAGCAAGCAGGGGAAGGGCAGAGAGAGAGAGAGAAGGAGAGAGAGAGAGAATCCCAAGCAGGGAACTCTTGAGCTGAAATCGGAGTCACACGCTTAACCCACTGAGCCACCCAGGTGGCCCGAGGCCGCCTGGATTTTACCAGACACCAAAAACACATATTACTTTATCTAAATGAATGGGCCACATAAGTGTGCGTACAGCGCCACCGTCACCCAGAGCCGCCCCGTCACTGCACTGCCCGCCACATAAACTCCAAATGCCTCCGGGGGGAAGTCAGGGCCTCCAGTGACCTGTGCTCAGTCTAGCTTCCCAGCTTCACGTTCCACCGGGTCCCTTCGTTCTAACCACACTGGAATGGGCCACCTTCCCAACCCTCTATGCCTCTGGCCTTTGCTCATCTCTGCCCTGAAGAGCCTTTTCCTCTGCAGCCTTCAAAGACGAGGGCAAGTTGAAACGCCACCTGACCTGGAGACTCATCCCACCCTAACCGCAAAGCGTCGCTAGGGGGATGGCCTTCGGCTACCACGCACCCAGCGGCACCGACCCCACACACGCATGCGCACACCGAGCCCTTCTCCTTTTCCAGGCGACGATCACGACGGTTCTGCGACTGATGCACGCGAGGCAGAGCAGCGGAAGGCAGCCTCCTCCTCCAGCCACGCTGCGTCTCGGACTCCGCCAGAGAACTCCCACGACCTGGCCCTTCAGTCTCCAGGGACAACTTCTGAACATTTCCCGGGGAACCTTCTGGATCACGCAAGTGAGTTCGGTTGTTGTTGTTGTTTAAAAATCTTTTCCACACCCAAAGAATTCTTCCTTACAGGGCCAAAGAATGACTTAGAGATGACTAAGGTACACTTGGGAAGGATCAGCCCCTGCAAGGCCTGGAGGACGGGGCGCTGCAGCTCTGGGTGACGCATGCGCAGAGGCGGCGGCTCCTTCTAGGGTGTCGTCTTAGAGACACCGGAAGGACTGGATGTGCAGCGTTTCATTTATTGTTTAAACACCCTGAAGACATTTGGCAAAATGTTGAGCTTTGCCAAAGCTGGGTAGTACGTACAAAGGTGTCTGTTATTTTCTTCTTCGTGCTTAGCTGTGTATTTGCCATGTAAGGGGAAAAAGGAAGAAAAGAAGGAAACACACAGTCCTTTAATGCAATGCCTCTGGCAAGGAAAACTCAAAAGATAGCAAGGCATTGGTATTTCCTATCCGGAGCAAATCCGAAATAAATTCAGCAAGCAACGTCTTCAGCCTCCAGGTCGCCAACGTCGGATTAGTCACGTTTGCCCACAGGGTTGCATCAAGGCGGTGTCCTCGGCTTGTCAAGGTTCAAAGCCCAGCCCCCCCCCCCCCCCCCCCACCCCGCGTGGTAGCTGCAACTCAGGAGCGGTTAACTGAACTCTCTAAAACGGGGTTTTCATCTGTAAGCGGAGAGAGCTAGATCCTACCTTGTAATGACTAAAATAAGCACTTCGCATCACGTGTCGTGTAGAGAAGTACTCAAAATATATGTGAGATTATGTTGCGTAAGACGGAGGTTACACGGAAAAAGTGGCTCCTCTTTGTGTCCACCAAACCATGAACCTTACTGACCATCCCAGATCAGCTACTAGGTGAGTGTTGAAAGGCTTTTGTAGGTCCCTTCCAGGTGTTGGGATGACAGAGAACGCGGCTTTTACCGCTTAGACGGTTTCTGGATCATCCACAGCCACCTGCTCCGGGGACCCCACCCCGTTTTCCGGGGAGGAGCTCGTTAAAGCGACCCTTTTTTGTGTGTTCATCTGGCTTTCACGGCTCCCCTCTTTCGCGCCCGTTCCCTCCGCTGTGGTGGCATGTTAATTTCTGCGTCTTGTCCAGCAGGCAGTGAGCTCCTTGAGGATGGGCACTGTGTCTCAGTCATCTGTGGATGCCAACCTGCCCACGGAGCGCCTGGCACAGAGCAGGTGCTCCGAAACTGGCGGGCCGATCAGGGGCGCTGTCTCCATTCTGGAGATAAGAATACTCAAGTTTACACAGGTCACGTAAACCTTTGTACGTGTTCTTTGTTGTGTCTGGAATGTGTGTCCCACCTGCTGTTCCGGGAAGGCTCCTACTCCTTCAAGGCCCCAAGCAAAGAACACCTCTGTGGGGCCTCGTCTGCCCCCTTCTGGCTGGAATCCCTCCGATTCCCTAGCGCTCTGAATTCTATCTCCACGGAGACTGTTTTCCTCTCCACCTGGCTATGAAGCCCTGGGTGGACAAGGTCTCCCTCCGATTCAATTCTATCTCCTTCGCACGTAGACTGTGAATGTGCAGCCCAGGCTATGTTCTACCAGCTTAGGATGTAGGCCTGCCCCACACCATCTTTGTCGGTCAGCCTATTCCAGTGGATGGAAACCCATCTCAAGATGGATTAATCAGTACCACGGTTTATTGGTTCATTAATGAAAATTCCGGGCATAGATTGCAGATTCCTGTCGGTCTCTCCTTGTGTTGTCTCTTGTCTTCTGGGTGTACTTTACTCTTTCAAAAAGCTATTACTCCGTGGTGGTTCTCGGTGGCTTTGTGCCTGCAACTTCCCAGATTCCAGTCCAGCGGAGAGAGATGAGAACCTTCTCAAGTTCTGATAAGGTGCCCAGTTTCTTTGGTTCTGGAAGGGTCACTTTTCCAGGACAAAGCCAATCACTTTGTCCCTAAGTCTGCGAAGCTCCAAATGGCTGGGAGCGGATCCAATGCTGGGGGGGAACTCAGTCTCCACGTGAACCACACGCTGAGGAGGGAGAGGTAGGTCCCCAGAAAAATATGGGCACTGCCACCAAGAACGGCAGATAGATGCTGACTGTTCTCAGTGAGCTTGCGATCTAGTGGGGAAATCTAGAGAAAGAAAACAGCAACTTTTTAAAGAGGTTTTATTTCTTTCGAGAGAGAGAGACAGAGAGAGAGAGAGACAGAGAATCCCAAGCAGGCTTCCCACTGTCAGCACAGAACCTGATGCGGGGCTCGAACTCCCAATCCATGAGATCATGACCTGAGCTGAAATCAAGAGTCAGACGCTCCACTAACTGAGCCACCCAGGTGCCCCGGAAAACAGCAATTTTAATTCAGCATGAAAACACTGTTGACGGAAATGCACGAGGGATAAGGGGGGTACGGAGAGGGGGCAGCTGAGGGCCACAGGGGAGTGGAAGGAATCAAGGAGGGCTTCTTGAAGGAAGTGACAGTGGCGCTAAGCCAATCTAGATACTACGTGAGTGGCTACTGATGGGATGAACTAGTGCATACCTGGTACCAAATGACACAACTGGATCTTTGTAGAACTGGAATTTAAACCAGGCTCTGTTCACGATTCGAAGTCTAACGATTTTAGCAGTTTGTCAAGCTGGACTTGTTTCTGTGAGGCAATGTTTTCCAAGTTCCACGTCAAATCAGAGTCGGCTAAGAATACAAACACACTTCAGAAGGATGGCTGAGCGTTCGGCTGAGCCCACAATAACTTATTTAATTCACAGTATACATGAAATACTGTACGTTGGCAGTGACATCATTCACAACTGCTATATTTCACATTGCCAATCCTCAGTATTCCGCCCACATTGCGGACTAAGTAGGCTTTGTTAGCTGACTCAATCTTCATTCATAGCATAAATAGCAAAAATAAACACATTCGCCGCACAAAGTCACTCCCAAGTTTTAAACAACTGTGGCAAACTTGAGCTTTTGAAGCATTGGGCGGAAAATTAAGTTAAGGTCCGTTTATCCTTTTCCTTGGATCTTTATGTGATCATCCCTAAACCAGCCCTGATTTCTTTCAGGTGATTGGAATAATAGCCGGGTTCGTGATTGGTTTAACGCCTACGATTGTAACGGCTGAAGGATTTGCGGTCATCTCCACCGTGGCTCTAGAACACCGAAATCCTTCACTGATAGCGGACTTTTGCGGGGACAGATAGTTCATAATATATGTTCTCTTTTCTGTCCTTTGGAGACTCCCAGCATGCAAAGTGGCCATTCTCTTTCCCTGCCCCATTTCAGGCAAAACATTATGTTCTGGCTAGACGTGGTTTATAAATCTTGCCTCTGGCGCCTCAGAGCTGTGTGACCTTGAACGAACTTCATCACCCCTCAGTCTTGGTCTTCTCACGTGCAGAGTGAGGACAATGGTTCCTTCCTTACAGGTCGGTTGTGTTGATTCGATGAACTGAGGTACGAAAGCTCTTTGTGAATGAAAAGGCGCTGTCCAAGTTTTAGGCGTCATCCTCAGAATTAGATTTCTGACACTGGCCTCCATTCTACCAAGTGGTTCCCCAACATTACCGTAAAAGGCAAGCCCCAAACTGTTTATGTCGTAGAATCTTTTTTTTAAAATTTTTTAAAACATGTATTCATTTCTTGAGACACAGAGAGAGACAGTGGGAGCTGGGGAAGGACAGAGAGAGAGGGAGACACCGAATCCGAAGCAGGCTCCAGGCTCTGAGCTGTCAGCACAGAGCCCGATGCGGGGCTCGAACTCACGGACCGTGAGATCATGACCTGAAACGAAGTTGGACGCTGAACCGACCGAGCCACCCAGGAGCCCCGTAGTAGAATCATTTTGTAATGACAGAAACAATGTATTATTTGCTGAAATTATCTAATGAGTAGACCTGTACGGCATTTGATAATTTTATCTTGTTACTTAGGGCAAATTGCTTGAGATGACATACGTTTGAAAACGCGTCATTGTTTCGGTGTCTGTGGGGTCTTTTTGTCTGTTTTTTCTTATATAAAAAAGAAACTTCAGTACAATTTTGTTGTACCAAGATTATCAGCGATGGTTTCTAATTCATTTATTTTTACTTTTCCTCTTAGAAACCAGTTTGTGGAGAGACATCTTCTTTCAAGCATTTCTCCTGGCCGCGTGCTTAATCATTTGTGCATGTGCAAGGTAATTCAGATTTTATTTGCACGCAGCAGTGTTTTATAATTAAGGAAGCTGTAACTGATTGATAATTTCCTTGCCTTATTCCACAATGCATTTTCGGTAGCTCTGTGGTTAAGATCTGTTCATTTGCCTGTGCCCCTTCAGTGCCCCTTTTGCAATCACTTCCCTCCTCTCATTATCTCACAAAGCATATTAAAGCCAGTGGATCTTGCTAGAAATTGGAATTTATTATGTATCATCCTTCGTTTAAATCCTCAGTGACTCCCTATTACGGATATAAACTAAGTAATCCCGCGTGGAGTTCAAGGGCACTTGGAGTCCCCACTGGGACTCCATCTTTCTCATTATGTTTTTGTACCTTAACATAAAGTGTCTGTTCCTGGGAAGTCCACTCAGCACCTCAGATCACATGATGCTCTTGCCTCATTATAGGCATGTTTCTGTCCTACCCTCAGCCCACCATGCCCCTCCTATTCTTTTCTTGCCCAAGTCTACAGGGCAATGGTCACATCCCTTCTTTGCTAAGTGCACTTGTGCCTCAGGGCCTTTGCACTTGCTGTTTATTCCGCCAAGTGCGGTCTTCTCTAGAAAGCTTCTTAACACGTGTCCCTTACTTCTTTCTGGAATCTGTTCAACTGTCACATCATCAGCGAGATCTTCCATGACAACACCGTATAAATAGCTTACCACTCTCCCTACACACACACACCTCACTTTACTTGTCTTTACTTATCACTTACCACCTGACCTGTTATATGTTCATCTGTTTAAATGTCAATGATCAATCTCTTGCCACAAGAATGTGAACTACCTGAGAGCATCTCCTTCACTTCTGTATCCCCAGTGCCAGGGGCTCATCGATATTGTTCAATCAGTGTAACAGGGATAAGTGGTCCAGACCTGGGGTCTTTGTGGTGCCTGTGCTCCGGTCAGCAAATGCTGCTTGCTGTCACACCCCGCCTCTTGAGGGTCAGATACCTCACATCACTTGGGAGAGTTGTGTTTTTAAATACCAGGTCCTGAATCCCAACCCTTGTGATACGAATTTAGATCTAGTGAGAATCTGTATTTTAAAATAAGCGTCCCAAATAATGATGAGGTTTAAGAAGTATTAAGGCTTTTTAGATCACAATGGGACCAAAAGAACAAAACGTGGGGGAGGTCGTGTGCTAAAATAAATTTGCAAAAGTCTGCATTGTATATCCCAGGTCAGAGGACCATTTGTGCACCAGCATCATAAAGGCCCGGTAAAATAACATCATGAAGAAACATGATTGGCTTTATTGAACTTAGCGTTTCCCAACCATCGTGGATCATGGGACCTTTTATGTGATTTCACAGAACTGTCAGTGAAATGTTCCTCTTCGGTTAATTCCTGTAGATACTCCCCATCCCCCCGCCTGCCCCCACCTCTTAAGAAGGAAACTGGACAACCTGTCCCTTGAGCCTGCGCTGCATTTAGAAACTTGCTTCCAAGAAACAGAACCTGGAAAGAGGGGGAAAGGAAACTTCAGAAGCCGGGCAAATGTGACCTCAGGTGGTCAAGGTTGACATCAACAGGGCTAAGTTACATGGATAGCATGTACCCTTGATGCGAGGTGATGAGAGCGGCAGTTCACCCCTGTGGCCTTCTGGACCCCAGTCTAACCAGAGGAAAACTCAGATCGAGGGACTTTCTACACATTATCTGGACAGGACTCCTCAAACCTGTCAAGGTCATCAAAACCAAGGAGAGTCTGAGAAATTGTCATAGCCCAGAGGAACCCAAGGAGCCATGACTAAATGTCTGAGGCATCCCGGATGCCGTCATGGAACATGGGTAAATTAGGGAAAACCGTAAGGTACAAATGGCACGTGGTGTTAATAGCGAGGCAGCAATGTTGGCTCTTTACTTCCAACAATGTGCCATAGAAGCGTAAGATGCTGATAATCGGGAAAGTTGCTGAAAGGTGTATGAGAACCCTCTGTACTATTTCTGTAACTTCCCTGTGCATCTAAAGTTGTTTGAAAAATAAAAAGATTATTTAAGTGAGAGATTGGTTACGAGAAAAATTATCGACATGGGTAATAGCATGAATGGGTCTCAGACATGAGTCTGTATCATTTCAGATACCTACAAAATTCAAGGAAAGGCGAAATGAATCCATTATTATAGATAAAAGAAGAGTGGTTAATTCTGGGGGAAAGAATAGGAAGGATGGCAAAGGGAGCGTTAGAGACTGCTGGAAATAATTCTATACCTTGACTCGGGTAGTGAATGCAGGAGTTCAGGTTAAAGAAAACAACCACCGAGATGTGCACTTTAAAGGCTTTACTGTACATTTTTCAAATCTCAATTTAAACACATTTTTTAAATGCATATAAAGGGATGTCAAAAAGGGTATTCATCAAAATGTAACAATGGCTGCTTTAGGCCAATGGAGTTTTTTGATGATATTTTCCTTTCCCTTTGTATGTATTTATGATTTTTTCCAGTGATCCATGTTTTGAAAATAAAAACAACAAAGAAATCATTGGTTTTTTTTAAAATCCTCTCTCTGAAACAATACCCATCAGATTGGTAAAAACCTGACACTTTAACACACTTTGGGGTAAGGTGGTAAGCAGTTGGCATATGGATTTTCTCCTTTGTTTTATCTAGACGTTTTGTACTTTTGCGGTCACATTTCAGACTATGACTCGTTTTGAGTTAAATCGTTAAATTTTGTGTTCGGCTGTGATGTATATACGGAGGCTCCTTCTTTTGCATGTGGATGTACAATTGTTTCAACACTATTGTTGGACAGACTATCCTTTATCCATGAAATTCCCTCTGCTCCTCTGTTAAGACTCACTTAACTGTGTCTGTATGGGTTCATTTCTGGTCTCTCCATTCTTTTATTGACCTAGATGTCTATTGTCTGGCCAATACCACACTATGCTTATTACTGTAGTGTTATAGCAGATCTTGAAATCAAGAGACGTTAGTCCAAAAGAACAGCTCACGCGTTGGAAATGCGTAACTAGTTTACGAAACCTGAGAAATTCTGTTGTTGCAGGTGCTTTCTGGGAGGGATATTTGCCAGGGTCCTCACGTGCCCATTGATGATAACTACTGCCTGTAAGTCACAATCTCTCAACTTATTCCTCTGATCCCTGCCCTGTATTTCAGTCCAATTTTGGTCATTTTGAAGCGATTCTTAGATACTTTCTCTTTCTTATCCAAGATACCGTCACGTCGTTGTTTCTCAGCCTTGCCGACTATTTCGAAGCCACCACCTGTGCGCAGTAAGTGTTGACTGTGTTACCATCATCCTGACGAAGATGACTGGAGCCGGCTACCTGAGAGTGCTTTTGGCTGACTAATGGATGGCAATGACCACGCACAGGAAGCGTCCCCGTCATCTGTCTCGAAGAATACTTTCTGTTAATGCTAAAATCTAATAGCGTTCTCATCCAGTCTCTTACATTTTTACCGGTTCTTCAAAATTGAGAAAATTAAGCTTCGAGGCAGTAGGGCTTAATAAATAACGTGAACCTAAAATGCGTAGGTCCCCTGTTAAAGTGTTTTTATAGGTTCATAGCACTGCACTTTATAAATGCCTCCTATTAAGAGGCCTTTATCTTACAGTTCCCCAAATAGCTGGCAAACTGCCCATGAAATGGTCTCGCTTGCAAAGTGTGATGTCTCTGCCACCTCTCACTCACTTCACGATCCCCCTGCGTGCTGACTGCCCTGGCTCATCATATTTCAAAGTGTTGTTGGGGTCTGGGGATGCTCACAGAATTTCAAACGGTCTGCAAAACCCCATCCCGTTGCAAGATGGATCGTGTTAATGACCCCCTCTTCTATATGGCTGCCAGAGGCCAGCTCCCATGGCTTAGAGACGGAGCTCTATAATTCAGATTAGCTCACCGGCCTTTGCTCTCGACGCTGTGCCGCCCTATTTACGAAATCACTGTGTTAATGCTGAAATCACAATGGGACGTGGTGAAGATTTATTTTGTTTAGGACTCCAGCCAGTATTGATTTCCTGACAGTCTGAGCGATGTTTCCCTTCCTTTCCTGGCATTCCAGGCTTCTGGGGACAGGCTTTGATAGAGCTAAGATGTGGTCCACCTCGTGGTTAGAAAATTGGGTCCCGAGGTCACCCAAGAACTTCTGATTCTTTAGCCCTTGTCTATTAATAACATTTATTTAAAACTCCTCTAAGACCCTCACTTCCTACCGTCTGGATGCGGGTTATTCTCTGTGTCTGCAGAACTTAGAAGTGTACCTCAGCCAGCACGGAGGACAGATTGGCACTCATGTTCAGCTTTCTGGGCTGTGATGTCGCGCTGTTCAGGACTGGACCAACCAACGAGGTCTACACAAAAGACTTCCAGCCACAGAGCCACTTCGTAACTCCACGCCCAACTATCACTGCTTGGCAGATGGTGTGCATTGTTTAAATCCCTTCCTTCTGGGTTTTAAGATGGATTTGTGCAATTAATTGAAAAGACCAGCCTCACCTTGTTAAGGACTGTAATGAGAGCAGAGTTTCTCAAAGCATGGCATGGGGACATCTGTTCTAGAACCAACTGGGGAGCGTCTATCCTGATTCCAGCTCTTCTGAATCCCAATTCCCGAGGGATCTTCAGTTTTAACAACCTGTCTGGGTAATTCCTTGCACATCAACAGTGAGAACCCTGGAAAGATGGTTTGGAACTTCTTTACCCCTTGATTTCTAAAGTGGCATCACTTAACCTTCCTAAATCTCGGCTGAGAACTTATGATACATTCTGTGCTGCGCTGAATGTCCAGTTCTGCTCAGCAGACATCGATGGAGTCTCTCCCAAGGGTCACACACTTCCCCGAGGTGCCAAGGTTGTTGTGCCGAGGCCTCGGGATTTCTGAGTCTAAAGAGACATGTGAAGGGCAAGGTAAAGTCGCATTTAATAGGGTTAAGTGCAAGTACAGAGTTAGCACAGAGGCTAGGGGAACACCGGGACAGAAGTTCTGCCAGACTAGGAGGATGGGGGAAGCAGGCAGGGAAGGCCTCCTGGAATGCCAATCTCTGACCTGCAGGGGATAGCGTCACCTGTCGCTTTCAGGGCACCTCCCACTATCCTGAGCTCCTCATTTTGTTATCTCCTAAAAGAAATTAGACCAGGATCAGGATGATATTTCTCTCCTACACACTCTCATCCACAGCTTCGATAAGATCCCTCCTCCTTTGATTATTTGTGTACATTAACTTGTTCTTCTCTTGTTCCCTCTCCATTTCTTTTTTCTTATTTGCTGCCCCCTCCGCAGCCTCATGGACACACACTGTTGCATTTAAGACCTGTGAAAACAAGGACTGTTGACTTCATTTTTGTATCCATCTGAATGTCTTGAGAATAGCAGATACACCAGGGGCGCCTGGGTGGCTCAGTCGGTTAAGCGTCCGACTTTGGGCTCAGGTCACGATCTCGCGGTTCGTGAGTTCGAGCCCCGCGTCGGGCTCTGTGCTGACAGCTCAGAGCCTGGAGCCTGCTTCGGATTCTGTGTCTCCCTCTGTCTCTTCCCCTCCCCCATGCACGCTGTCTCTCAAAAATAAATAAACGTAAAAAAAGAGAAGAATAGATACACCATAAGTATTCACTCTATTGGATGGATTTGCTATACCATTTCTTAAAGTACTTCCTTTATAGCCAAAAGCTCCGTGTCTGTATATTAAAGACTTTGCAACCCTTTCCCTCGCACATAAACATATCCAGAAGCTAATAAGCCAAAGACATGGTTATTAATATCGAGAGTCGAGGATGACTCATGAGGCTCCTCCAACAATCAAGGATGAAAATCTAAGGGGTTGGAGGACAAGCACTTAATTCAGCTCAACACTCATGAGCGGAACAGCTGTCCCCTGCCTGTCTTGCAGTGGGCATGGTAGATTAGATTAGGGTCCTATCCTTTCACACTTCAAAGTTCTCAAACAAACCTTTTCCATCCCGTGATGCGATTTTCATTCAGCCACCTTCTTTGTTGAATTTAAAGCCTGTGAGTTTGGGGACTGTCTGTATCGTTCACCGGTGGCCCAAGCGTCCCTTCCAAATGAAGGCCGTCACAGTTGTCCCGTGTTGCCGGTCGTGCGTTAGCATCAGCAGGGCGCATTCTGCACATTTATGACCTCAGAGGAACAAGACGGGTAACCTCTGTTCTCCCTGCTCTTACCTGTTGGAATGCGTGCTTACGTAACTGGCGAATGAATGAATAGACTATGGGGAAAACCCACTTGTTACCCTGTAAGGATTTCTGTTCTAGAGGAAGTGGTGCAGGTGGGGAAAGAAAACAATATAAAACGGTGGTTAAGGAAGCACCGAGCTGGGATAAGAATGAAAGCTCCTCCAAGTTGAGGCTCTACGCTTCCTAATTAGGGTTACTCAAGCTAGTGTGTGTGTGTGTGTGTGTGTGTGTGTGCACAGTGATTTCAGCAGTTACCGCATTTCCTGTCTATCTGGATGAATCATGTATTTCTTTTCTCTTTTCTCTGCTCCAGGTTTGCCAAAATTTGCCAACCATGTAGGACGGTCTCTGACGGATGACTTCAATCTGAATATCCAGAAATTGTCTGATTTGCAGTCTGCTTGGAATCAACTGCTTTATTGGAAGGGAGTGAGCAACTACATTATTGAGAAAAAACCATTTTAATTTGGTTATGTGTCTTTTTTTTTTTTTAATCTCATTTTCGCTTTCCTAAATTGTAATCTGCTCAGGAAAAGAATATCAATTCGTCTTTACTCTGCCAACGCTAGCAGTTGAAAGGGAACTGGCTGGGAAATGTGATAGAGAACCAACCACGTGGGTAGATGGTCCCCTCTTATTCCCTGAGGCATTGTTTCATACATGAATTTTCATCTAGAGAATTCCATGAGGCGCTTTTAACAATGCAAATTCCTGGGCCTGCCTACAAACACCTATCCCTTGCTGAACTGTTTAATTAATACCAACTTGAAAGTAAATATGGGGCGCCTGGGTGGCTCAGTCATTTAGCATCCGACTTCAGCTCAGGTCATGATCTCACAGTTCATGAGTTCGAGCCCCGTGTCAGGCTCTGTGCTCACATCTCAGAGCCTGAAACCTGCTTTGGATTCTGTGTCTCCCTGCCTCTCTCCCTCTGCCCCTCCCCTGCTTACTCTCTCTCTTTTTTTCTCTTTCTCTCGAATAAATAAATAACAAAGTAAATAAATTGCAGTTTGCACATAAAATACAGTGAAGAAAAAGTTCATTCTCCCCAGGGAGTAGCTTCATGGGAGTTGGTGACAGTAGATGAGGGTTCGTGGAAAATGGGCAGGAGAGAGCCTCTCTCTGGGAAAGCACCTTCTTCTTTTGAACCATTTCCTTGCCAAGGTTGCAACCTTCTTGGGGTTCATGATCGCCTTTCACTCATGTGCTATTAAAAATAGAAGAGAAGAAGATCTTTAAGGGTCAAAAAAAAAAAAAAAAGGCAAAACACCTGAGTGCCTTGACACGCATAAACACGGTGCAATTGTACAGCCAGCAAAAGTTGTACAAGACGCTCCCTGCCATTGCTCTCACTTGGTGTCTGTTCTTGAAGTAAATGTGGCCTGCGATTCAGATTTGTTCTGCATGCTGTTCTCCAGCTAGGCAGTTCTTTTTTTCAAAAATGTTTTAATGTTTTATTATTTATTTTTGAGAGTGAGAGAGTCAGGACACCAGTGGGGAAGGGACAGAGAGAGACAGAGGGAGACACAGAATCCGAAGCAGGCTCCGGGCCCTGAGCTGTCAGCACAGAGCCCGATGCGGGGCTCGAACTCACCAACCGTGAGCTCATGACCTGAGCCAAAGTCGGACTCTTAAGTGACTGAGCCACCCAGGTGCCCCGAGAGCCTGCTGTTTTGATGCTCTGTCAGGAAAGCACACCTTGAGAATTGCTTATGTTGCCTGTCTTCTGTGTTGTGCAGGGTTTTATAGAGGGTCACTACGTTTACATGATAATACCTTTCAAAGTTAGATGCAGCGATACAAATCATTGTTTACGAGTATGTCAGACTTTATTGTGTCGGGGACGTTTCCTCCCCAATTATTTAAGCTTCCTATCACTGCAGTGACACGTTGCCGCAGAGTTGATGACCTAAGACAAAATAAGTGTATTATCTCACAGTTCTGAAGGTCCGATGGCCCCAAAATGAGTCTTAGGAGTGTCCCATCAAGACGTCAGCGGGCTGCGTTCCTTCCGGACTCTCCAGAGAAGACCCCATTTCCTCGCTCTTCCAGATTCTGGAAGCTGCCTCCATTCCTTGACCCTCGGGCCCTACCTTCTTCTTCAAAACACATCCCTCTGCTTCTGCTGTCACGCCCCGTTTTCCGACTCTTGACCCCTTGCCTCTTTCTGATGAGGATTTTTGTGATTATGTTGGGCCCGTTCAGACAATCCAGGATAGTCTCTCCATTTTAAGACCTGTAACTTAATCCCGTCTGCAAAGCCCCTTTGCACAGATTCTGAGTGTGGTTTCTACTGAATGCCTATCGCTTGGGCAATGCAAAGTTGAAAAATCGTAAGAACCATTGTCGGTCAGCGACCATCTGTATATATATCCATAGATATCTAGATGCAGATCTGTGTAGATCTCCATCCATCCATCCATCCATCCATCCATCCATCATCGTACATCCTGTTCTGTTTCTCTGGATAACCCCAACAAATTCAGCAGGAATAATATCCACCAATTTTACAGTAAGCTTAGAGAGCTTTGATAACCTTCCCAAGCACAAGGAGGGCACGTAGGGGGTCTAGGAGTCACGCCCAGGTCTGTGTGACCCCTCGGCCCTTGCCCTGCCCGTTACTGACGGCTGCTGGAAGCATTACAGGTGAACGGCCTGGCACCCCGAAGGTTAAATATTGCCCTGGTCACTCTCTCCAGAAATGCTAACTCGGGAAAAAGTGTCCCGGGAGGCAAGAGGTTAAGTGACCAGAGCCAACCTGTGACCTTTGCCCTCTTTCTCGTACCTCAAGATTCTCAAATCTCAGAGGGATGACGCGACCCAGACGCCACAGGAGAGAGAGGTCACGTGGCGCCGTCGCGTCTGCTGGAGGGCCTCTGCTTGTGTAAGCTTCCATAGCTGTCGGCTCATGGGAAGACCTGCCATTTTGACGGAACCCGTACGACGTGCGAGACGTTGTACCCGCCTTCTCTATAATCCCTACCGCGGTCCTGCCAAGGTTGACTTCATGTTGTAGCTGCCGTGACCAGACAACGTTTAACGACTAATGTGGGCCGGGCGGCTCTGCGTTATCTTTTAACCAAGCCATTGGCCTCCAAGCTTGCCCACTTCATTGCCTTAGACTGGGGAGGGACATATCCCTTCCCTTCCGCACCACGAGTGAAGGTGAGAGGTACACAACCATGGGTGGTGGGGAGAGCTGGGACGTGTAGGGGAGCATGTGGATGCCCCGCGGGCTCTCGCAGACTCCAGCACAGCCACGTTTTAAAGGCGAGGAAGGCAGACCTCAGAATGCGAGCCTCGTGCCGTCCCACAACTCACGATCGCTGAAGCCCGGGTTCCGCTCAGGTCTTGGAGACTCCGGTGTCATTTCCCCTCAGTGCTTCTCCGGGCAGGGTCGGTGGTTACTTCAAAGCAACTCAGATGCAAAACGATCTGCCTGTGCCGCGGGGGATGCCAACCACCCCCCTCCTCCCCGAAAGGAATCCCACTACTGCTCATGCAACACGGCGGAGCAGACACCTGCTACCTTGGCATACTTTGCCTCGATGCCACACTTCCCTACCAGGCCCCGATGAAGGTCTGATCGTGTATTTAAAAAAAAAAAAAAACCCTGTCCCACTGTGATGGCTGTACCCCTCCATCTGTCCCATGCTGGGTGAAATGGGCTACAGCTGCAAGCAGCACCTGCCAGGGAGCCAGACCCGGTGGGTACCTAGGGGGTGGGGAGCGATTTAGCAGGTGGATACTACAAGCTGGCAAAGATTTTCTTACCCTTTGGGAGCCTTAAGAGAAATGAAAACAAAGGAAATGAAATGCAGGAGTGGGAGGTGGGCGGGGGGTGGGGGGTGGGGGAGGAGACCAAGGCTGGTGCCTCTGGACTTTTATTTTCAATGCACGAGGTCATCTTGCATTTGCATTGTGGAGAGGGAAGGTGACCCGTCCTCCACCCCAAAGCAGATTGAAATGGCACACTTCCCTGTGGGTGACACTCGGGTTGAGTCTACAAGGGCTCTGCTGTGGGCAAGGGGAGAGAGCTGAATCTCCGTGCCAGCGGCCTCACCGGCTTCTTCTTCTCTTTCTCCCCCTTTTTGGTGAAAGGAAAAATCAAGAACCACATCTTAGAGCGGCCCACCTTCCCCGATGCGAGGATATAGTAACAGCTTCTCCGAAAACAGGCCTAAGGCCATGCCTTGTGGTTCTCTCTCAAGGGGAGGGGACTATCACTGAACTGTCATGGAGAACACCAAGCAAGAGAAAGTGAGCTTAAACAGCGGCATGAGGAAGGATTCACTTTCATGAAATGAATAATTTGATTTTATTTGTTTTGGAAGTGATTCACCATCATTTTTTTTTAAACAAAAAATGAGAACATTCAAATAAACGAGAGAAGAAGTTACCCATAATCCCTCTACTCAGAGACGGCCACTGGCCAACATCTTGGTGTTTATCCAAGAAACCCGTTTTGGTTGCAAGGTTGATGAGATACGAAAACAAGCCACCCGGTGAGAAGGACTTTGGGCACGGAAACAGCCGCCATCTGGGGTCAAACGTGCTGCCATTGTCCTGTTGGAAGCAGAGGGCTCCGGCAGATGTCAGGCCCAGCCCCCTGCTATGATTTAGTGAGAGGGCAGCCATCAGCTGTCACCCTGTAGGAAAGTCATCTCATAGCCACCCCCAGTGTGGAGTTCAAGATGGCCACACAACAAAAGTTAGTTTTAAAGGCCCTTTATCAAAAAGGAAGCGGGACACAAACTAAAATGTAGTGTATCCAGTTTATCCATGTGTTCTCCTTTCCTCCCTCCCTCCCCCTCCCCCTTCCTCCCTCCCCCTTCCTCCCTTCCCCTTCCTCTCTCCCTCTTCCCCCACTCCCTTTTTTCCTTCTTTCGCTTCCTCTTCCTTCCCTCCTCTCCTTCCTCCTTTCCTTCTTTCCTTCCTCCCTCTGTTCCTTTCCTTCTTTCCTCCCTCCCTCCTTCCTTCCCTTCCTCCCTCCCTTCCTTCCTCCCTCCCTTCCTTCCTTCCTTCCTTCCTCCCTTCCTCCCTCCTTCCCTTCCTTCCTTCTTCCCTTCCTTCCTTCCTTCCTTCCTTCCTCCTTCCCTTCCTTCCTTCTTCCCTCCCTCCCTCTCCTTCCTTCCTTCCTTCCTTCCTCCTTCCTTCCCTCCCTCCCTTCCTTCCTTCTTCCCTCCCTCCCTCCCTCTCCTTCCTTCCTCCCTTCCTCCCTCCCTCCCTTCCTTCCTTCTTCCCTCCCTCCCTCTCCTTCCTTCCTTCCTTCCTTCCTTCCTTCCTTCCTTCCCTTCCTTCCTTCTTCCCTCCCTCCCTCCCTCTCCTTCCTTCCTTCCTTCCTTCCTCCCTCCTTCCCTCCCTCCCTTCCTTCCTTCTTCCCTCCCTCCCTCCCTCTCCATCCTTCCTTCCTTCCTTCTTTCCTTCCTTCCTTCTTCCCTCCCTCCCTCTCCTTCCTTCCTTCCTTCTTTCCTTCCTTCCTTCCTCCCTCCCTCTCCTCCCTCCCTCCCTCCCTCTCCTTCCTTCCTTCCTTCTTTCCTTCCTTCCTTCCTCCCTCCCTCTCCTCCCTCCCTCCCTCCCTCCCTCTCCTTCCTTCTTTCCTTGTTTCCTTCCTTCCTTCTTCCCTCCCTCCATCTCCTTCCTCCCTCCCTTCCCTTCCTTCCTTCCTTCCTTCCCTCCTCCCTCCCTCCTTCCCTCCCTCCCTCCCTCCCTCCATCCCTCCCTCCCTTCCTTCCTTCTTCCCTCCCTCCCTCTCCTTCCTTCCTTCCTTCCTTCCTCCCTCCCTCCCTCCCTCTCCTTCCTTCCTTCCTTCCTCCCTCCCTCCCTCCCTCCCTTTCCTTCCTTCTCCCTCCCTCCCTTCCCTTCCTTCCTTCCTTCCTTCCTTCTTTCCTTCTTTTTTTTTTTTTTTTCCAACTCTTAGCCCCTGTGTTAGTTCTGAGCTCCATGCAGCTCAGGGCTCACTGTCCAATGAGTGACGTAGACAGACACGTGGTGGCACCAGTATGAGGAGCAATAAGACAGAAGTGACTTGAGGTGGCCCCAGAAGCCTAAAGAAGGTATGGAGTTCCTACCTCTGCCTGGATTACAGAGAGACAGACAGAAAAGCTTCCCTGGTGTCCTCTGTACTCCATTGCACAGCGTCCTGCCCACTGGCGGAGGGCTGGTGACCATCTTTCCTCACGACTACAAGCTCCGGGAGGGCAGAGACCACTTTTATCCCCAGAGCCCGGGCAGTGCCAGCTGCAAACATTGTCCAGACAGATGCAGTGAGAGAATGTACGCGCCGCGCTGAAGGGTGTTTGTGGTGACATCTGTTGTTCTGCCTCTTATCCCTTCTTCCCCTCTTTCAGTGACGCCGCCCTCAGTCTGTGGGTTTGGGGAAGGCTGTGATCTCATACCCACATCGCAGACCGTGGGGCGCACAGAGGCACGGGGCACAGCTTGGCCGATCAGATTCTCTTGTCTCCCGGGGACAGGGACGAGCTGGCCTCAGCCACGGTTGTACTCAACCTGCTGCCAGCCCCCCCCACTGCCTGGTTGTCCAGCTCTTTCTGGAAGTCTCTGACGAATCGGTGTCTTTCCAAAAGATCCTTCCTCCTAACTGCTGTCAGTCGGAATACATTTACCCCGCCTGCCAGAAAAACACATCTAATGCCCGCTTTCTCTCCTTTAAAGTTTTTAATTGAGGTGAAAGTCACGCGACATAAAATGAGCCGTTTGAAAGTTCAGAATTCAGCGGCATTTAGCGCAGTCACAGTGTTGTGCGGCCCCCACCTCGATCAAGCTCCAAAATAGTTTCAACGTCCCTTAAGTAGTCAGTCTCCATGACCCGTCCCCCAGGCCCTGGCAACAGCTAGTCTGCTTTCTGTCCATGGATTTACTCCTTCTGGATATTTCATATAAATCGAATCGTACAATACACGGCGTTTTGTGTCTGGTTTCTTTCACGTCGCGTGATGTTTTTAAGGTTTGTCTACATCATAGCAGGTATCGGTACTCCTGATTATTCAGTACAGCTGAATAATATTCCCTTGTAAGCATGCATCACTTTTGTTCCTCCATTCATTCACCGATGGGCATTTGACCCGATTCCGCCTTCTGGCTATTGTGCAGCCTTCTGACATACTCGTGAAGAAGGGGCATGAGTTTGGAAGGGGAGGAAAATGGGAAGGGACATTTGAAGACCAGGGAGGCACTTGAAGGGAGAAATTTTCCTAGCTGGCTTGTGCCCATTCTAATCATCCAGGCGAGAGTCTGGTCCTCCACACAACGGCTACATACGGTGATCTTTGTAAAAGGTACATCAGATCACTTCACTTTTCTGCTGAAGACACTCTATCCCGCAGTACATTCCCCTCTGCTCACTATGCCATGGCCACGGCACTGCTCTCCTTTCTGTTCCTATAATACACCAAGCCCACCTCCACCTCAGGGCCTTTGCACCTGCCAGACTCTGGCAGAAACGCTCTTCTCCCTGAACTTCTCAAGGCCAGCTCCCTCTCATCAGGCAAATACCACCTTTGCAGGGAAGCCTGCTCAACCACTGTAGGAATGTTCTCCCCATCCACTCCCACCGCCCCCGGAAACTGAACTGTCTCATTTCCTGCCTGTTCATTTGTATATGGAGTTTATTATTTGCTTGCTTTGGTTTTGGTCTTTGATTTCCTCCTGCTCTGGCCTCTTGAATTCGCCAGAATAAAAGCTCCAAGCGGGTCAGGAATGCTTTGAATCCTCAGTGCACAGAAGACTGCTTGGAAAATAGAAAGGAATCAGTAAGTCACCGTTCAAAGGGCCGATGGCTGGACATGATCCAGCACAGAAATGGCGAGGCTTACGGTGTGGCTGGTGCAGAGAAAGAGAGCAGGAGGTCCATGGCTTGTGGTGGAAACAATGGCTGTGTCCAGATTTTCCGAGAGGCTTCCGTATACCAGGCTTAGTCCACTTTAGTTTTAGGACTTCTTGAGACTTGATTATGTTGTGGCACTGCTGAAATGGGATATTTACTTATTATTCCTCTCTCGGAGTCGGCGTAGGAACCCTAGAGGGGTGCTGCTCCTGGGAGGAGGCTTTGCCAAGGGGAGGCAGCGTGGAGGATGGGAGGAGATAAAACTCGTCTTCTCTTTAAGTGCTGTGTGGCTTTGGACAAATCACCTAACCACTCTGAAGTTCAGGTTTCTCCATTTCAGCAAAAAATGGAGAGTATTTGCGAAGAACAGCTCTGTGGCCTCCTATTATGAAACGTAGGGGTGGATTTGTAAATACTCTTGGGTCTCCCTCAGAACAACGCTGCGCCGTTGAGCGTGATTAGTGTTCTCATTTTATGGTTGAAGGTCCGAGAGGGTAAGTTGAGGTCAATCGGTAACCACTGGAGGAGCTGAGACTGGGGTCCCGTGTCCGGTTCCCAGTCCGGGATCTTCCCCTGCATACCTCACCAGGCTGTTGTGATGATTCATGATAAATGATAAGCACGTGCACTGAGATTTCTCTCCCAGAGTTGTCGTATCCCTGAACCTGGCAGCAGGCTGGGTGTCCTTGCTTCTCATGGCCATTTCTGGATCTTTGTCCCGGTTGCCGTGAAACCTCTGATTTTAGAGTTCAGGCCATCAGACCGCATCATTTGCTGCCATTTCTTGGTGCATCGACTACTGACCCCTCTTTTCTTGAAGACGTTAGCACCTCCCCGGTCGTTACTCCTTCTAGAATGACTCCTGCCAATCTTCCTGGAGATGTCAATACACACACAGATATCCCCTTGAATACTCGGGCCACTCGATTTCCTTCATCCTTTTTAGTTTCCTTTTTTGATGAAAAAACACACACACACAGCTTTATTGAGCTATAATTTACATCCTATAAAATTCCTTTATTTCCAGCGTGCAACGCAATGATTTTTTTTAAATGTTTATTATTTTTGAGAGAGTGAGAGAGAGAGAGAGAGTGGGGGGGGGGAAGGGCAGAGAGAGAGGGAGACAGAGGATCCAAAGCGGGCTCTGCACGGACAGCAGCGAGCCCGATGCGCGGCTGGAACTCACGAGCTGTGAGATCGCGACCTGAGCTGAAGTCAGATGCTCAACCAACTGAGCCACCCAGGCTCCCCCAACTCAATGATTTTTAATGAATTTATCGAGTTGGGCGACCAGCACTAGAGCCCGATTTTAAGACATTTTTGACTGCCTATTTGCTGTCACTTTTCACTCCCACCCCTCGGCTCCAGCCAAGCCCTAATTTGCTTCCCATATCCACAGATTTGCCTTTGCTAGACATTTCATATAAATGGAATCACACAACATGTGACCTTCTGGGTCTGGATTCTTCCACCTAGCATAATGTTTTCAAGGTTTCTCCATGTTGTAGCATGAATTACTGCTTCGTTTCTTTTCACGGTAGAATAATACCCCGTTATATGGGTAAAGTACATGTCGTTTATTGATTCATTACAGGCATTTGTGTTGTTTCTGCTTCTTGGCCACCGTGGATAAGGCTGCTAGGAAATTCACACGCAAGTCTTTGTGGGGATAGACGTCTTCATGTCTCCTTGGTGGATACCTAGGAATGGAATTGCTAGGTCCCATGGTAAATTTATGTTTAACGTTTTTTTGTTTGTTTGTTTGTTTGTTTTTAATACTTATTTATTTTTGAGACAGAGAGAGACAGAGCATGAACAGGGGAGGGCCAGAGAGAGAGGGAGACACAGAATCCGAAACAGGCTCCAGGCTCTGAGCTGTCAGCAGAGAGCCCGACGCGGGGCTCGAACTCACGGACCGTGACATCATGACCTGAGCCGAAGTCGGACGTTTAACCGACTGAGCCACCCAGGCGCCCCAATTTATGTTTAACGTTTTAAGAAACTGCCAACTTATTTCCCAAAGGAATTTCATCATTTTATATCCCCACCAGCAGCGTGCGAAGAAGGTTCCGGTTTCTCCCAGTCCTCATCAACACTTGGTGACGTCTATCTTTCTGATCTCAGCCATGCCCTAAAGGAGTATAGTGGTACTTACCGTCGGATGGATTTGCAGTCCCTGGTGGCTAATGTCGAGCATCCTTCATGTGTTTCTTGCCTGACCTCTCACTTCCTTTACCGCTTCTGTGCTTGTAATCTGGTCTTCCACCTTAAAACGGTCACACACTATCACCGTCAGACCTTGGACCCTGCCGTTACTTCCTCCGTCTCAATTTTGAACGTTCCACTTTTTTTTTTTTTTTTTTGGACAGAGAGAGAGGGAAAGAGAGAGAGACAGAACATATACAGGCACGTGAGCAAGAGAGGGGCAGAGAGAGGGGGAAGGAGAGAATCTTAAGTGGGCTCTACGCCCAGCGTAGAGCCAGATGCGGGACCGGATCCCCCGACCATGAGATCGTGACCAGAGCTGAAATCGAGAGTCGGGTGCTCAACCGGCTGAGCCACCCAGCCACCTCTTAAACATTCCACTTTTGACCACCACTGCTCTTCCAGCTCACCACCTCTTCCCCTACAACAATTTTTGAATGCTACCACGTCAAATTCCGTTGGTCCTGATACCATTCCATGGTGTCTTCATTTCCGCACCTCTTCACTTTAGGCCCCATGAGCTGTCGTCACTGTCGCTCCCCCGCATGTCCCTCCACTCATGGTGCTTTCTCGGTAAACCCACAGCTCTGGTTGCCTCTGAAGCTATGCCTGTTACGCAGTTTTCCACACACTGAAGATGGCTCGCGAGGAAACACGAGGGAGGCTGTCTTTAAATGCATGGCCACAACCCTCGAGGTGTGTGTGGCGATGCCTGGCAATCATCTTAGCCCGTTCTATGTATTCACCCTCCCCCTCCCCAGCCTGGCCATTTGCTACCTTATCCTTCCGCCTCGAACCCTCAAGACATCCTTTCCAAGCCATTCTTGGCTGATGTCCTTGCTTCCTATTTCGCTGAGAAAATAGAAACAGCTAAGAAGACTCAACCAGCCATTGGCACTGTGTTCATCCACCCACGGGCATCTGCTCCTACTCTCCTCCCTCCCTGTGCTGTGGCTGGAAGGTCCTTGCTGCTAATCTAAGGCCGACTCACCACTCACGATTGCAACCCGCCCCCTCCTCTCTATTTATGGAGATTCCTCCAAGAATTGCCTTCTCTTCTAGGCGGTGGCATGCCAATGTGCTACCATAACACCTGTCTTAATCAAGCCCTCTTCGGACTCCACATCCCTTATAACTGCTCTCTTTCTCCATTGCTCTGTTCCCAGGAGCAGCAAACTTCCTCAGTAGGTTTTTCTTCCACACTTTTTTGTCCCCAAGTCTTCTCTTCCAAGTCTTCCTTGAACCCACGCAAGTCAGGATTATAAGCCCACCGTCCACCGTAGCAGCCCCTGGCAAAGCCGAGACACCCTTCAACGATGCTTGATCCCATGATCAAGTCTTAGGTCTCACTCGACTTGACCCATGGCAGCATTTTAAAGATTTCGTCAGTCCTTCTTTCTTGGAAGCAATTCTCTTACTTGGCTTCTCCTCCCACCCCAGTGGTTTTATGTCTTCCTTGCTAATTTTTCCACATTGTGCCAACTTCAAAATTCAGAGAATGCTCATGCTTAGCTCTTGGCCCTCTCCTCTAGCTACACTCACTTCTAGAGTGTTCTCATCCACGGGCATGGGTGTCAACACCTCTGTAAACTAGAACCGGGCCAACTAAATCTCCAGTTCGGATCTCCGCTCCACATTCAGAGACCCGCATCGCCTACTCAAAATTTCCACCGAGCAGAAATTTGTTTTCTCGTGGTTCCGGAGGTGAGAAGTCTGAGATCAAGGTGTTGGCAGATCTGGTTCCTTCCGAGGGCTGTGAGGCAAGGGTGTGTTCTAGGCTCTTCTCCCTGGGTCCTCTCGTGGTCTTCTCTCTGTACGCACCTGTGTCCATCATGTTTGGAATAACATCCTGTCTCCTTACAAGGTCCTACCCGATTATTTGCCTCCTACCTACCCCTTAACATTTCTCTGCACATCTTCCCCATCATACGAGCTGCCTTATTCTGTCTGTTAGCAGGCCAGCCTCTCCCCAGTCGTTCTTTTCTCTCTCCCTGGGAACAGTCTTCTCTTAGCTTTTCATGTAACTGGCTCCTTCTCATGCTCAGGACTCACCCGATATGTGACCTACTTGGATCACCCAAAGTAGCCATCCTCCAAGCTCAATCTACCACCCCATTTTTCTTTCCTAACACATACCACGTGCAATCATCTTACGGAGCATTTGTTCATCTACTTGTTTACTGTACATCTCCTTCTATGAGTATATGGTTGTGGCACAGTCAAGACCTGGTCAGTCTTGGTTACCACGCCACCCCAGCCCTAAGGGCTCGACACATGTTTGTTGAAAGAGGGGAAAAAATGAGAAAATAGGTCAATGGGATCCTGTCATGCACCACCCCCTCCCCCAGATTAGGAATCTTTACACGGACTACACGATGGTCCTGGAACAATGATTTGGACACACACACGCACGCATTCAGATAGATACAGGAGACAGAACAGGCAGGAGATCAGATTAAAAAGAGAGTTTGGAATGGATAGTGTCAGTCCTTTTTGCTTATGTAACCGGTCTTAAAAATACGATCCTTCTCCAGCTGAAACAGGAAGCTATGAATTCTAGAAGATTTGGTGGGGAAGGCCTCTCTCTGCCTTTGGACGGATGGTACCCAGCTGAGCTGTGTGACAAGGAAGGTGAGATCATCTTCAGCAGCTGCCCCCGAACTTGAAACGGGTTGATTGATATGACAAACTCTTTCCACGGAGAACATAAATCAAAGATGACTGGCAGCCAAGTAAACATTTTAGAACTAGAGTAATTAGGGATATATTAGCAATTAAAATAAACTTATTATCATTAACAAAATTAGCAGTTGCTTGCAAATTTCCCCGGGGTCCTCATTTCAAGTGTATCCTCGTAGATTATATTAAGGCAGGATTAATGTTTTTGGAGATAGAGTTTTAATTTTTGTGGATTTCACTTTCTCCCACCCTTGCCCATTGTTGGTAGAACTCAGTGGTTCCCAGACAAGATCTTGGGTTTTCTGTGAGCTGGCCGCAGGTGTTCTAACACTCAAACGGAACAAAGCTGTTGTTCGCCCAGTTCTCAGAGAAAATTAAATTAGTGCATACAATTTTTTAGCTTTTGCTCCTCCAATTTGTTTTTGGGCGGGGGGGGGCCTCAGTACCTGCTACTACCTGTCCTCCAGGAAGGGCTAAAAAAATGACAAAACCCCCGAACTTGAAACAAACTAATCAACGAATCAGGGAAAAACTTGGTCGGCAGCCTTCCGAGATCAAGAGCCTCTTCCTCCAGGGGAAACGTGTGCTAATGGGTCCAACTCTCGGGACGGTGACGGAGGCACGACTGACCCCTGTTGGTCTAACCACTGGCTGTACCCGGGGGTCTTCCCTGGGACAAGCCATCGCCCTCCACCTTTCCTCGCACGTGACAACAAAAACGGAGACGGGCCGAGCACTTAGTGGAGGCAAACTCTTGACACGTCCTCTCTTGTAAACCTCTCTGAAACGCAAGCAGGCAGGCCCTTTACTTTTCCCATTTCACAGACGAAGGAACAAGAAAGTCAAGTGAATTGTTGAATGCTCAGTGGGGGAGGAGCAGACCCCGATGACTCTGCTCTGAGTAGGTGCAGATTAGTAAAAGGCCTTCCGGAAGGGTCAACTCTTACTTGTATTAAGCTAACGGAGACGGGCAGCATTTTGGATCAAGCTAGCAAAGACAGGCAAGAAGTTTGGAGGTGTTCAGGTGCTTACGCGAGGGGCCAAGTACACGGAGGTGGCTCTGTCACCTGGGCAGCCTGTGTAAGTAAGCCAAAACTGAAGCCAGACTCAATTCCTACAAATGCCTCAAGGTGACCGAGGCGGAACCTACAGACAACCAATCACAGCCAACGGGGCTTTCCCAAATAAGGCAACTGTTTAAGCTATAAGCCGATCCAATGATTTCCTTGCTTTGCTTCCCGTCTTCTCTATAAAAACTTGTCCACCAGCTCCTGGGAGGGAGGCACACCTGACCACTCAGTTTGGCACAGCCCGATTCAAACCCATGTTTGCTCAAACAAACTCTTGACGGTTTTAGTGTACCTCGCTTTATCTTTTAACAGATGGAAAACTTGCAGAGAATAATAATCATTTTACACTTGCTTTTGAGATGTGTTCTTGTACTTGCATGGAATCATCGGAGAGTCTGAGGTTTGAGGAACTCACATCTGATAATGCATATTTATTTTTATGTCAAAAAAAATTTTTCATGTTTATTTGAGAGAGAGAGAGAGAGAGAGAGAAAAGAGTGAGCGGGAGAGGGGCAGAGAGAGAGGGAGTCACAGAATCCGAAGCAGGTTCCAGGCTCTGAGCTGTCAACATAGAGCCCAAAGCGGGGCTCAAACCAGGGAACTGTGAGATCATGACCTGAGCTAGAGTTGGCTGCTTAACCCACTGAGGCACCCAGGTGCCCCTATTTTAATTTTTTTAGATACTTATGCATATTTTTTTCTTTTCTTTTCTTCTTTTCTTTGCTTTTCTTTTCTTTTCCTTTCTTTTTTCTTTTCTTCTGTTTTCTTTTCCTTTCCCTTTCCTTTCCTTTCCTTTCCTTTTATTAATTTTATATATTGTCACTTTCGCTAACATGCAGTGTAGTCTTGGCTTCAGGAGTAGATTCCCATGATTCATCACTTACAGACAACACCCAGTGCTCATCCCAGCAAGTGCCCTCCTCAATGCCCATCACCCATTCTCCCCACCAACCCACAGGAATAGTTAATCCTTACTGAGCGCTTCCTAAATGGCAAGTGCTCTTCTAAGAGCTTTACATACATTGTCTCAATTACCCCTAACTGTGCCTGGAAGGCACTTGATAAATATTTGCTGATGGATGGAAGAAAGGAAGCAAGCAAGCAAGCAAGCAAGTAATTGATATTATAGAGGTGCTGGTAAACTTGGGGGTTTACCTGTCACGAAGACGCAATGAGGAAACTCTTCTGGCGGAATATTAATACCATTGAAATGTAACCACAGTTACATTTCATAAAAATACTAAATTATATATAATAATGAAAATAATAAGAACCAAATAGCTTTCTAGGTCGTCTCTTGAATTTATCCAGCGCAAAAGAAGAAGGAGGATCATTTTGCTGTTATTGGAAATTAAAAAAGAAAAAAACCCTTTCTGAGATTTACTTCTCCTACTTATGTACACAAAAATGTCGTAGTCATTTCCCCAGGAGGCCGCACTCATCTAGTTACATTTCCAGGGGCCAAAGAAACAAGTCTGTTTTGAATAATTATTTGCATAAATAGACACACACCGTGACTCTAAACAATCTCATTCAGTTTGAGTAAAATAAACTCCAATTTGCCTGGAGCTGTCACATTGTGATTTATTCCCCCATTTCCCTTCTGTCAGTGGACTGTAACAATCACAGCACATCGTACACCTGTCCTATGTGCCCCATGGGTCCTTTGTTCCTAAGAGACAGAGGGACTGTGACGTTGGGCTGAGGGAGGACACATCAAAACCACCCCGGCCTGGCCCATGACAAATCATGAAGTAGATATTCCTGTTTCTCTGCTTTATCATCCGAGGCTCTTCTCCTTTCCACCAGAGTGGAGAACAATCGGTCAAGACCTTGCTCCCCAAAGGAGCTCCTATCCTACATTTTGGGGAAAAGGTATTAAGCCAAGGAAGTGTCCAATGGCCCGAAGAATGGGACACCCTTCCTGGATAACCTGATAGATCCCCTTAAAACACGGACATTTCCGTGGTGATCCTATTTAAGTCATGAGATGTGTGCATCCAGGATGCCACGCTCTTAAAGAGACTGGCTCACTGACTTGCTCATTCAATCGTTCAACAAAGATTTATTGAGCACCTAGTGAGTATCAGGAGTTGTGCTGAGAGGTAGGATTCGGAGATGAAAAATAAACTCCCTCCTGCCCTCAAAAGCGATGCAGGAGAGAATTCAGTTTGGGGCATAAAATTCTGGTAATATAGTCTCCTTGGGCCTCAGTTTCCTTATTGACAATATGTAAATGGTAACATTTTCTACCTCGAAGGGTTAATGTAAGAATTAGCTAACACTTTCAAAACACTGGACCACGTTGAGCACAGCTCCGTTGTTCGTTTACGTGCGTCTAAATGGATAGGAGACCCCTGCTCCATAGATACTAAGTTTCATAGGTAACAGACTTTAAGTTTCATAGGAAAATTTCCAGGCCCTTCTGACCCCCACAGGATTTAAGAGTGAGGGCGTCTGAGCGTGAGGATGAAAGTTCAGAGCCAACATATCAGATATCGGGGTTGCAACTGGTCTTGAGAACTTTCTAGAGTCCTAGAATCTCTCCCTCTTGTCTCTTGTGACCCAGAGGCCAAGGTCCTTTCTACTGGTCCTGACTTCATGCCTCTGTCATCTCAGAAACCACCCTTCTACCTGGCTTATCCCCCGGGACCAGCTCCCTGCCAGAAATAGACCTTTGTTAGCCTTGATGAACCTCTTGCTGTCACTTGGGGCATAGGCCCGTTTGCTAACCTCGCCTGCGGCTGATGGCATGTCACGTCCTCCGTGAGCAACCAGACGCCAGCTCACAGACCCCTCTCTCGGTGGCACAGCCATACGTTGCCTGTATGGTCAGCTCCACACACAAATGGGGGAAGCGTTAGCTCAAGAACGTGGAGTCATCTGCCTAATGCCACGCGGTAGCAGATCTGTGGATTTGAACCGGGTCTCCGAGGCCAGAGCTCATGCTCCTCGCCCGGCAACGTGTTGCTTCCAAAACATAGTGAAACGACCAGAACCAGGCTTTTGGGCAGGATGGGTGGATGTCACCTAAATTGATAGCTGGAGTGTTTTGGGAGTCTCCTTGGAGCTCCAAATGGTTCTCCCACTGTGGGGACATAGTGCCTGAGATCCCACCATTCTGTTCTAGTTGAGCTGGCATTCGTGGCCTCCATGACCCCTCATCTGATCACCCCATGCAATTGTGTCCATAGCCAAACTGACTGGCTTTCCAGCCCCTCCTGCACTCCACCCTCCTGGCTCCTGTCTCTCTGCCCCACTTCACGTTCTGGTCGCCACTTGGCAAACCCTAATACTCGGCAACAGTGAATGCTTAACAGGTTCCTGCTGAAAGAACACATTTCTTTACGCTCCACGTTACTCTATGAATCTTCTTTCATAACGTAAACATCACACACATTTCAAGATGAGACCACGGACTCTGTACTATTTACTAAGATTGGGATGGAAGAAGTTTTTAAACAATATTTTACACATACTTTCTCTCTCTCTCTCTTTGCAAAGGGACAGAGGGTAATAATTACTTTGTAATAATAATATAGGCAAAACAAAACCATAAAACTCCTCGAAGAAAATGTCCGGAGTAAGTTCCTTGACGTCAGTCATGGTGATGATTTTTCAGGCAGGGGGGAGAATCTGACAACAAAAGCAAAAGAAACCAAAACAGAAAGAAACATGTGGGACTACATCAAGCAAAATGAAAAGGCAACCTATGGAATGGGAGAAAATATTTGCAAATTATGTATCTGACAAACGGTTAATAGACAAAAATGTAAAGAACTCAGGCAACTCAATAGCCAATTTTTTACTTAAAAATGGACAGAACATCTGCATCGATATTTTTTCGAAGAAGGCGTACACATGGCCACCAGGCACATGACAAGGTGCTCATTGGGAAGATGCAAATCAAAACCACAATGAGGTATTACTTCACACCTGTTATAACGGCCATTCTCGAAAAGACAAGCATGAACGTGGGTTGGTGAGGATGTGGAGAAAAAAACTCTCTTGCACTATTGGTGGTAAAGTGAATTGGTGGGCGGCCACTGTGGAAAACATTATGGAGGTTCCTTAAAAAATTAAAAATAGAACTTACCGTACGATCCAGAATTCCATTCCTGGGTATTTATCTGACGAAAATGAGAACACTAATTCAAAAAGATACCTGCACTCCCGTGTTCTTGCAGGATGATTTATAATACACAAGACGTGAAAGCAACCTAAGCGTCCATCAGAAAATGAATGGATAGGGGCGCCTGGGTGGTTCAGTCGGTTAAGTGTCTGACTTTGGCTCAGGTCACGATCTCTCAATCTCTCAGTCTGTGAGTTTGAGCCCCGCGTCGGGCTCTGTGCTGACAGCAACTCGCCTGGAGCCTGCTTCAGATTCTGTGTCTCCCTCGCTCTCTGCCCCTCCCCTGCTCGTGCTCTCTCTTAGATATGAATAAATGTTAAAAAAAATTTTTAAAAATGAATGGATAAATAAAATGTGGTTATACATATATATGAAATACTTCTCAGTCATAAAAAGATTATATGTGTGTGTATATATATAGTGTATATATATGTAGTGTATATATATAGTGTATATATATATAGTGTATATATATAGTGTATATATATAGTGTGTATATATATATATATATATATATATATATATATATATATTTCAGTCGTTAAAAGAAGGAAATCTTGTCATTTGTTACAACATGGATGACCCTTGAGGGTATTACATCAAGTGAAATAAGTCAGGCAGAGAAAGACAAATACTCTAGGATCTCACTTATATGCAGAATCTAAAAACAAACAAATGAACTCAGAGATACAAAGAATAAATCAGTTCTGGTTGCCAGAGGCTGGGGGGGGGGGACAAAATGAGTGAAGGTGGTAATAAACAAACAAACAAACAAACAAACAACTTTGTCATCCCTTAAAGCGCTGACATATGAACATATGAAGCTAACCGAGGATGAATTACTGATGTCCTTCCCAGTCCAGAGTTGGGTAAAGCGAATTGGGCACTTTGGGGAGGGGTCTGGGGAAATGCGAGAGGAGTAACGGGAATTCCAGGAGATGCACTTTCTATTTTTGGCAGCCACAAAGTGGTGGGTGGGTAGGGAAAGTTGCTGAGGGTGGTGTTTTAAGAAAACCTGTTAGCAGGAGATCGGTGCTGGGCTGTGACTAAGGAGATGAAATCCAACGAGGACAACTACCCTTTACAGGGAGGCTGTTTTTAAAACGTGTCTTTCTTTTACTCAAATCATCTCTTTAAAAACCTCCACCAGAATCCCTTGAAGTTATTTGTTATCCCGCATCTTACAGATGAGAAGTTTAAGCCCGCCCCGCCGGCACGGGCAGTGAGGGCGCCATCCTGACCCCCCCTTGGCTCCGGAGCGCGTTAACTCCCCAGAGAGGAGAAAGTGGAGGGCGGGCTGGGAGGCACGCCTGGGAGGCGGATCCACCTGGAAGCGAGCGTCCGTGGTTCTCTTTAGACCGTCCAGACGATCTGGGGAAAGGGGACCCGTCCGGGGAAGGCGGGGTGGGGACGGGGAAGAGGACGGGGTGCGGGGAGGGGCGAGCGCTCGTCGCGGAGTCTCTGCTCCCTGCTTCTCGCGAGCTCGGGAAACGCGGCGGCGCCTGGCCCCGTGCGGCCGCCGTAGAGTCCTCGTTGCCATGGCTCCCGAGGTCCGCTGTGGACGCGCGGAGGCGTGACTGAGAAGCGTGTACGGAGTCCTAAGAGTCCCAGCTTCTTCCCGGGCCCGCGAACCCGAGAGGCGCCATGGGCCGGAGTAAGCGTCCCCTCCTCCCTGCCGCCCTCGACCGTCCCCCTTCCGGGCATCGTCCCACGTCCCAGGGGACCCGGGCCGCCGCCGCCCCTTCCCGCCCGCGCGCCCCGGCCCAACCCTGCGCTCCTCAGGTCCGGCTGGGCCAGCCCCTCCGCCGACCCGGCGGGCAGCCTTGCCTCCGCGGGGCTCCGGTTCCTCGTCCATAAAATGCGGTGGGCGAGAAAGGCGGGGGCTTCGTGAGAGGGGGTGGTGGAAGGTCCAGGGCTTGGTGGTGGAAGGTCCGGGGCCCAAGCGCCTCCTTGCTCGCCGGGTGGTCCCGGGCTAGTCACTGTCTCAGGGCTGCAGCGTCCACACTGTTCGATTAGGCATCGTACCCGGGGGTGGAGGGAACCGAAGCCGGCGCCCCCCTCCTCCACCTGGCAGCCTTGAGACCTAGAGCGAGTGACTTCACCCATGTGGGCCTAAGCCCCAGCTCCAAAACGAAGGCAGTAATAGAAGCGTTTTACCGACTTGGCTAAGTGTTGCTAAGGGTTTAAAAATACACCCGCAGAATGTGCAAAGTGAGGGGATTAACATCTTTATTTGCCCGCGAACGCCATCTTCGACTCTCCTCTCATTTATGACAATTTTGTACAGTTCAGCCTAATTGCTCACTTCTGGTGGAAGTGTCATAGTGAATATTTTTGAATCAAGAGACTGCTTGATGATGAGGTTTCTTCCGCGCAAGAGCTGACAGCCTGGTGATGGAGGGGGTGGGTGGTTTGTGAATAGGAAAAGCCCCAATCCTAAACCAGTTGTTGTTATTTGTTCTCACACTCCTTTCTAAAGCAGTAGACAAAAAAATTAGACCAACGTTGGTAAAAATTAAACGAAAACTTTGTCTCCCACCCGTGGAATCCTTAGCTATTACAAAAGGAAAACAAAAACCTTTGTACACACACAGATTGTGTATGACTGTTTATGGCAACTGCTTTCATAGTAGCTAAAAAATGGAAACAACCCAAATATTCTTCAACATGTGTTAATGAATTGGTCGCGGGCATGATTCCATTTATTACCTGGCCCCCACAGGTCCCCACTGTGGTAAGGCAATGCTTTGTTGTTTCCAGATGTTAATGGCAGCTCAGACCTGGAGCCCCCAAGCGTCCCAGTGATTTGGTATTACCCCTTCCCCAGGGTATTGTCACTCAAGTAAATGGCCAGCAGGCCTTTTGGAAAGGATTTGGATGAATCCTTGCCAACTATTCTTGGGGACTCAGCCTCTCTTTTAGACAACATGTTGTCAAATAAAACACAGGACACCCAATATTTTTATTCGCTAAATCTGGCAACCCTCGTTTCGGGTCCCCAAACTCACTAAGGTCTGGAGACTGGCAAGAAATTGTGAATTTTTATCGAGGCAACTGTCCTTCGTTTTCTGGTCATCAATCGTTGCTGTCTTTTGATTGCACAGATTGAGGAGTACCTTTGTTGGCTGAGCATCTATTTTGTCCTTAGGAATGTCATATTCTATTCACCATCTCCATTGCCCTTGGTGGATGTAGACCACTGGCCCCACTCCAACCTTGTCCCTCATTAGAACATCTATCCACCTAGCTTCTAAAGTTAAGTGTTGCTACTGACCTTCATTGTTTTAGGAGTCTGTCATCCCAGTTTCTATCAGTTAACCCAGGTCTTTAAAAGCATCTCTTGTGGTCAGCCTTGGCCTTGTACTTGTCTAGTTTTGGGCTCAGGGTATGCTGGCTTTGTAGAATTATCTTAGCAAGCATTCTTAAATTTTCTTAAGTTCTTAAATTTTTGTAAATTTTATAGAAGTGTTTTTGTACACTGGGTATTATTTTTTCTTAAATGTTTGGTAGAATTCATCAGTGAGATGCCTGTGCTATGGTTTTCTTTGTGGAAAGGTTTGAACTACATATTCAACTACTGTGGTAGATGCAGGGCTGTTTGATTTATCTGTGTCTTGCTGCGTGAGGTTTGGTAGTTTGTGTCTTTTAAGAAATTTTCCCTTTTAATCTAAGTTCTCGAATTTATTAGCATAGTTTTTTAGATTACTCTCTTATTAGCCTTTTAATTCTGTATAATCTAATGCCATGCTTTCCTTGCTAATAATGGAAATTTATGTCTTCTCTCTCTTTACTGATCAGTCTGGCTAGATGTTTACCAATTTTATTTTTTTATGTATTTTTATTGACTTTTTCCATTGTTTTTGTTTCTATTTCACTGATTTTTTGGTCTAATCTTTTTTCTTTTTTGTTTCCTTTCTTCTGCTTAGTTTGGGTTCAATTTATTCTTTTTCTAGCTTCTTAAGGAGGAAGCTAATGTTTGAGACCTTTTTCCTTTCTTACTATAGGCATTAGTGCTGTTAATTTTCCCCAACTTATGTTTTAGCCATATCACACACATTTTGATATGCCTTTTAAAAAATATATTTATTTATTGTTGAGAGAGACAGAGAGCAAGTGGGAGAGGAACAGAGGGAGAGGGAGACATAGAATCTAAAGCAGGTTCCAGGCTGTGAGCTGTTAGCACAGAGTCCGACGTAGGGCTTGAACTCACGAACTCT
The DNA here is from genome assembly GCF_018350215.1 of Panthera leo. NCBI lineage: Eukaryota > Metazoa > Chordata > Mammalia > Carnivora > Felidae > Panthera > Panthera leo. Next base: position 73,878,745 of record NC_056695.1, on the reverse strand, counting down.
GAGTTCATGACCTGAGCCGAAGTCTGACCCTGAACCGACCGAGACACCCAGGCGTCCCACCTTTTCTTTTTTTTGTTCTGTTCAAGACACTTTCTGACTTCCCTTTGGATTTCCTGATGTTCAGTGTTTGGTCTGTGTGTGTGTGTGTGTGTGTGTGTGTGTGTGTGTGTGTGTTTTCATATATTTCTTTCCTGGATTTCCTGTCCCTATGACTCCATCATGTCTGGAACATGAAGTTCCTGCTCCTCTTATGATTTAGTCCTGGTCCTTGTTCTCTGGCCTCTCTACCCTCTGGTTTTAGGAAGCAAACCTCTTTATACGCTGCCAGTGTGCCACTCTGGCTTTTTTTTAACTGTCCGATGAATCACGTCCAGCCTTTCCTTTCCAACAGTGTCCACAACAGCAGCCACCCAATGCAGCTGTCCTTTGAGTTATAGTGTCCCCTGTATTTCTCTATTGCCCAATGTGTCACGTCACACTTACTGGTGCGATCTCTTTGCTATAGGTTGAATGTTTGTGTCCCCCCCCCCCAAATTCATATCCTCAATGTGATGGTATTAGAAGGTGGGTCGTGAGCAGGGAGCCCTCATAGTTGGGATTACTGCCCTTATGAAAGAGGCCCCAGAGACCTGGCTTGCTCCTTCCACTGTGTGAGATTACCATCAGTGGGGAAGCCGGCTGTCCCCAGACACTAGATCTGCCGGTGCTGTGACCTTGGACTTCCAGCCTCCAGAACTGTGAGAAATAAATGTTTCTAGTTTATAATCCACCTGCTTTATGGCACTTGTGTTATAGTATTCCAAATGGGTTGACACTGTAGTGCAAGTGTTGAACGTCCCCCAGCTGCCTTGTGCCCGACACCATCTGTGCCCCACCTGCCACCAGTAATGGTGTCCTCATTGCCACTCGGGCAGCCGACTCTGACTCCGGAGGCCCGTCGTGGCTAGCGTCTGCCTTCACGTACCACTTCTGATATCAACCCTTCCAGGTTGGGTTGGCTGGAAGGCAGACTCTTCGATGCAGATTAGCGTGTAGGAGGTTCACTCGGGAACGTTACTGGAGTGGGTAGGGAAGGAGGCAAGACTGGGCAGGGAAGGACGTTGGGCTATGATGCATTTTAACAAAGGCCTTACCCACAAACCCACCCGGATGCTTGGAGGTCTAAACTGGAAATGGACATTCTAATTTTCCCAAGCTCGGGTGAGAGGGCTGGGCCCTTATGGCCCCTCATCAGCCAGTCGTTGGATATGGGCTTTCCTGGGAAGGGGAGTGGCGTTGGTCGGGGTGTCATTTCAGCGGAGTGACTTATGAAGAAAGTGGGCAGCCTGAGGGCAGTCCGCTGGCACCACTGCCAGCAGCTGGAGGAACTGAGCCTTCAGTTTGGAAGGAGGGATCTGGGAAGTGCAACATAGTGTCCATTGTAGCCCTAGCGCCCTTCCTCATCTGTGTATCCTGCAAATACCTACTCACATTTCAACGCTCAGCTCAGGCTTCTCCATGATGCCTCTTTTGACGTCCCTCCTGTCACTCAGTAGCCTGTTCTCTCTGTACACTTCTGTCACTGCCCCATGGCACTTCACCATGGTCTTTACTAGCACTCTCCGTGTGAATAGAAGCTAGAGGGTATCGTTGCGTTAGGTCTTGTGTGGCTAGCGTTGCATGTTATCATGACCTCGAGTCGGTAAAAAAAGGCAGAGCAAATGAGCAACCCTGTTTTGAAAAGTGTCCATTGGAAACCATACAAGAAAGAACAGTTTAGATGCTACAAGAGGTGACCTTCTCCTGTTTGTGACCCCTTCGTCTCTTGTTAAGTCATAAATGTATCTGCTGCGTCTTCCGAGATGTTTAAACATTCTGTGAAACCTGCTAGGAACACAGATTATTGACTTTATTCTAATCTAGTGAGGAATCGAGGGCTGTTCACAAAACACGATATAAAGCCTGAAGGAATGAACACTAAGTTGGCGGCTTTGGAAGCTTCTAGAACTTTGCTCAAGCCACTGAAAAATCTTGGTAGAAACGGCAGGCTGACAACTTCCGGGACTCCAGAAACCTTCTCCTTCTGCCCTCTGCCCCGCCCCCACCCCACAAAGTCATTTTATTGCACTCCCTGGAGTTGTTGAGAACTCGGTCATTGTAAGGAATCAAAAAGAAGACTGGGCTGGCCGGTGAGTTTCGGTTAAACCCTCGGAATCCTTAGCAGCATTCTGCTAGTGAGAGAAGTACGAATCCGTGGTTACGCTGTCAGTGGTTTTACCCGCCACGACGGCTCCAGCCATATCTTGGTTAGCACCCCCCATGGGCGAGACACTTCCCAGAATCCATTCAAGTCCTGCGTTTCGCTCTGCGAATTTTTCCAAAATCAGGACGTGAAAGCACACTGTTTCTCATCCGCTACCCGGGAATGTTCTCCCTCCACTGTGTGGTGGGCATCGCCCACGCCATCTCTCTCGAAATAGCGTTATGACGACCCACTGAGACTTCCAAAACAGTTTTAAATGCCTGGAATGACTTCGTGTAAATGCAGTGCTGTCGTATTCGGAGTAGGGCTTCCCAAAGGTGAACCGTGCTCCCGGGAGCTCGAGCACGTTTGGTCTGAATTACACAGTGCGTAGAACGGCAGAATGCTTTCCTGTCGCGAGGCGCGGAACACTGTTGCCTCCATCCACCGCGTGGACGCTCTTGCACGTGTCTTCCTGGGGACGCTGGTTGCCTCACTGACGTCTGCCGTTGCAGGCGGGCAGTGCCGCGTAACAGCAGTTTCCTGAGCGCCATAAAACGGTGTGCCACGCGTCAGCTTGCTTCATATGGAAGAGCCCAGAAGTAGGCCGCTAGGAGATCTTGCCTTCCTCTGTGATTCTCCATTTTCTTTTCATCTGTCCTAATTGTCTGTAATTGTTGCTGTCGGGCAGGCGTCCCTGGGGCGCCAGATCAACTGTCGGTCCCTCCTGTGTGTGCATGCACACACCAATTAGTGATTATGCTAAGGGCGGGGGCTCCTCTCCCCCCATTCCTTTTGACTAATAGTGACTTTTATCATTTTAATTGTTGCGGCTAGGAGATACAGATCAACATAATTCCTTCCTAATATCTACATGCCTCTGAAAGGGAGGGTTTGGCAATCGCATGGAAGTGATCAAATTCACACATGCAATAGCATAATGAAAAGGGTTTCTGAATTTTAGGAAAGGTGTAGCCAGGGAACGTAGGAAGGATATTTGGTGTCCGTAGAGGAAGCTGCTGGCCTTTAGGGTCGGACAAATCGGAAAAGCCTTTAAGACTGTAGAGCTGGAGAGGCCTGAGATACCTTTAGTGTTTCTGAGACCCAGGAAGCCCCCGGGGGGTTGCGCAGATGCTCATGTTAGCTTTTGCAGGCCAGAGACGGTGATGCTTAACAAGGTGTTTTCAGAATTCCCCTGAACACGTTCGACTTAACCGTACTTACCGATGACGGCTTCTGTGGGATTCAAGTTGGGTTTATATCTTCAATATGAATAACCCACTAAGCCTTCAGGGGCAACTGGGGACCCAGGGAAAGACTATAACAAGGCCCGTGTATCAAGTTATAATCAAATTGCCGCATAAAATGCATTTTCCACCCTTGACAAGGAGACCTTTATAACGACCCAGAAGGCTACATTTAATACGTTTCTCAAACCCCTTGGGATCTGTGCCAGAGCTGGGGGGGTGGGGCTGGGGAGAGCTGGCTCCCCGGCCATCCCTCCCTTCTTTCCCCATCCCTGGCCCTATCCTGGCCCCTCAAGCCCACGTATGAAGGTGGATACTCAGCCTGCATATCTGTCCACATCTCAGCAAACAGCTGCTCCTTGGACACTTTGGGATGCATACCTGATGGTGTGGTCTGGGATGGACCTGGAGAAGTGGCCAGTGTCGAGCTTGGAGGCAGGCCTGGGGCCCCTTGGGCAGAGAATTCTGTCGTTCCTCCACCTGGGACATGTTCTAGACGGAAGGGCATGGGCTTCGGATGGGCACATCCTCCTGGCCCCGTTGACTCCAGGTCTGATGGCAGCAAGGCCTCCAAAAACCCGGCCCCCTGCTCCATGGATTGGTGTAGTTAAGGTTACACATACCCTCCTGGTCATTGAGGGTCTTATCCATAGTAGCGAATAATTCCCACATTTCACTGAATTCGCTGAAATAACATTGGTTGTGCCGTCCCAACCCCTTCATCCCTGTTGCATCGTTGCTAAGACAGTTCTTACAGATAATTACAGAGGCAGGTAATACATTTGACTTCACACAACAGCTTTGCTGTGTCCTCAACTTGCTGTACCCGTGCATCCACTATCAGTTGACTGAAGCTATTAGAGCCAACTTTGGGAGTGGGATGTGTGGGGACTAGTTTTCATGCCCTTCTGTTAGAGGTTTGGTTTCCAGAAAGCTGTTTTCTGTTTCCACTGGCTTACGTACTAGCCGTGACATCCGGAGACAGCAGAGTGCAGCAGGCAGTGGGGACCCCGGGGGGCCAGGACTGGCCAGAACGCCCTGTTAGCCCCTTTGCCAGCCATTTGGGCCTGCTTCTCCCCGGGACCCGGCTGGGGGTCTGTTAGCCACCTCTGCCTGCTAGTTGAGCCAAAACGTAGAACAGCAGGACGTGCCCCGTGCGTGGTGTTTTAATCTCCAGACCTTCACGTTTCCCCTGACTTCCAAAGAGCTGTCTTTGCAAGCAACCCCATCTCCTACCACCAGAAATAGCAGGGGTTCAGCCTCCTGCACACAGATGATCGAGTTCGTAGCTGTTTTCACTGTTTTTTGTTTTTTGTTTTTTTTGACGTTTATCTATTATTGAGAGACAGAGAGAGACAGAGCACGAGCATGGGAGGGGAAGAGAGAGAGGGAGACACAGAATCGGAAGCAGGCTCCAGGCTCTGAGCTGTCAGCACAGAGCCCGATGCGGGGCTCGAACTCACAAACCGCTAGATCATGACCCGAGGTGAAGTCGGACGCTGAACCGACTGAGCCACCCAGGCACCCCCTCCCCCCCTCCTTTTTTTTTTTTTTTTTTTTTTTTTAACAAAAGGGCAAGTCCACCTTTAAGAGTGTGGCGTGGACGTTGGCAGCCGAGGGTGCTGTGAAGAACTCTGTCTCGACTAGAGGAGCCTGAAGAGGTCCAAGACCCTGGGCAAGTTATTGAACCTCTCTGTGCCTCAATTCCTCATCTGCCCCCTATACGTACTCGTATGTTAATACATGCAAAGCACTTAGGACAGTGCCTGGCACTTGTACATGGCAACAAATGAATCTTTGTTGTCTCTTGGGCTGGACATGTACCATTCCACTGTCCACCTAAAAGGCGGGACATTAAAAGGGATTAATGATCTTTTTCGTAGCGCTGGAAAACATAGGGTTTCTCCGTTGTCATCACGTCTTTAACTTGGGTGTGTCTTAGGAAGGGGATTCCCGTCTTGCCCTTGGCTCCAACCATGGACCAGAGAATTGTCCCCATTCCCTCAGTGCCCCCGTGGCAGGCCAGCGCCCCCCCCCCCCCCCCCGGTTGCTGCATAGCACTCTGGTCAGAGGGGCAGGGACTCTTACTACCCCCCCTCCCGTGAGCGGCTCCTTTCATTCCTCCTGGAAACAGAGCTCAGGGTAGCTGTTCTGCAAGATCGAAGTGCAAAATCTAGCGTGCTCCTCCTCCCTCTCCAGCTCGAGTTCAATTAATCAATGTCACTTGAATGGACAGACCTTTCCTTACTGAACGCTGGGAGCCGCTCACACGTTTTTGGCCCCCTGGTGGCCAGACTGTGCCACTTCGTCTCAAGTTGCCCTGTCGTGGTCTCCTTAGCGGGTCTCGTCCAGTTTGGCGTGATAGCACCACAGGATGTCATGTCAACATACGCCATAGCAACACTCTCATGGTCATCACCCACCAACTCTGTCTCCATCCCTACAGCAAAATGTAGGTAGACCTTGTGCAAAAAAGGCAAAATCTCTCTGACTCACCATGGTGTCGCCAGACAAGGCAACACTTGTCTGTTCTCTTCCCCTTTGAAAATCACTCGGGCCTGGGGGATTGACATTTAACGGGGAAGAAAACCCAACGCATTCGTCATGTCATAACCTGATGATGAACGTAGGGACGGAGACGTAACACATAACGAATTTTCTTTCAGTCACAGAAGATCTTATTAGACGGAACTCTGAGCACAATGACTGTGTCATTTTTTCCCTGGAGGAGCTCTCCTTGCATCAGCAAGAAATAGAAAGACTAGAGCATATTGACAAATGGTGCCGGGACTTAAAAATCCTCTATCTTCAAAATAATCTCATTGGAAAAATTGGTAAGTGTTCAGGATTTTGTTCTCATGGTTTCTTTGACGTTTTGAGTGGGGAAACCTGGGGAAGTTGCAGGGTGATTCTTAGAAGAAGACGACACGGGTGACAAAGAACCCCCCGGGGAAACAGACACGGCCGGCTCTCGGGAGGCTGCCTGGACCTTTCTCTGAGCTCCCACGCTGCTCAGTCCCCTTGCCTGAGGCTCTCCAGGGACGCCATCGAGGAGTTGCGATGTTCAGGCATGTTTGTCGACCTGCCCGTTTGCAGCCAGGGTTTGGTAAAAGTTTGAAAGAAGGAAAATAGAATCCAGGCATTTGTCCTGGTTTCACACCGCTCCGTGGAACAGAAAGGGTTGCGTGGGAGTTGAGTAAACCCTCGTCAGATTCCCTGTGGTGGCTGGTTCTGCCGTGGTTACAGAGCTCGTGTCTGGGCGAGGCTGTGTGCTCCGTATTGGGTCTCGAGAGGGTTCCACACCCACACCCCTGTTTACTGTCTCCAGGGAGACGGATCAGAATGTCAGCATCGTAACTGACAAAACCTTTTGGAGAAGGTGGCCTAGACTTGCCGCCACGTGGGCTTCCTGAAACCGCCCTCAGGTTAAATGTGTCCACCCGGTCACATGCAGGCTGGGCAACCAGAGGCTGGCAGTCCCCCTGCGTATGGCAGTAGGGGGACAGGAGCGCGTCCTCTCTGCTGGTGGGGGGAGCCCAGAAGCCAGGACAGAGGGGGACCGGGCATTGCCCGGCTCCTTCTCCCAGTTCGTCCATCGGATGGGTGGGCACTCCTCACGGTCCCCGGGAGAAGAATGAGTTAAGGGGCAGGGAGAAGGGGGACCTGCCAGGTGGAAACAGGAATGTTCCCACACTCAGGAGAGCACGGGCCCTGATGGGCTTGATCCCTGCCTTGGCCACCTAGAAACTGTGTGAAGGGGACACCCGGGTGGCTCAGTCGGTCGAGCGCCCGACTTCAGCTCAGGTCATGATCTCAGGGTTCGTGAGTTCGAGCCCCGCGTCGGGCTCACTGCTGTCAGCACAGACAGCACAGACTGTCCCTCCCCTGCTCATGCTCTCTCTCTCAAAAAGGAAAAGGGGAAAAAAAAAAAACCTGTGTGAAATCAGGTGAGTCTGTTAACTTAGTCTTGCCGTGTCTACACCAGGGACTGCGTGAAACAACACACTTACTTCTTGAGTTCCGCGCTCGCCCAGATGCTGTCTGCTGCCACTGCTGTTAATGTCATCCACCCAGGCTGGCCACGTGGGGGCGGGGGCAGAGGCCGGGGGAAAAGGGACGGACATAAGGGTCACCTAAGGGTCGTGGCTCTGGCACCAGAGGTCAGCCTGCAAGGTCATTCGAACTTGCCCCGGTGTGGTTCTCGACAGGGGTGTTTGACAACGCCCGGGGACGGTTTTGGTTGCCACAGGCGTGGGGGGGAGGGGGTACCGCCGCATGTCCTGTCCTGGGACCCCGGGACACCGCTAACTGTCCTGTGGTGCCCGGGCTGGCCCCACAGTGTTAGTGCTGCTGAGGCTGAGAAACCCTGGTGGGTTGCAAAAAAAAAAAAAAAAAAAAAAAGCCTGGAATCTGCATTATTTTTTGAAGATTTGTTAACATTCTTTATCTTTCTTCAGATCATTATTTTCGGCATCTTTCACTTCACCAGAGATTAGAAACTCTGGCACACTGTTCAATTAAAAAGGCTGTTAGAGAAAACCACCAGCTTTTCTGTGGGGCGGGGGGGGGGGGGGGGGGGGGGGGGGCGGGGCATTAAGGAGCTGTCCTAATTGTACAGATCTAAAAGAGTTCCCGAAATTTCAATCTCCACAGCTGGGTCCATCACAATTACTAATTAGCGGCATAGTATTTCAGGCCTTTTCAGAGCTGTGAGAAAGCTTACATTTCTGCTTCCAAAGTATTCTTGAATTAAACACTCTTTTAAATCCTAATAATGGGATTTTTCAGTGCTACTCCACCCATAGGCACTTAGGCACTTTATTAGCAAGCAAAAGTGTTTCTCCGGGACTCAGACTGGCTCTTGTGCCCTCGAGGTAGGAGTTTGCAAAAAAAAAAACGGTTGCCTCTCCTGAAGCTCCATTCCTCATTGCGGGGTGCACATGGGCTCGCTTGGGGGGCTGTGCTTAGTGCTGGTCCCAGGGTGAGCCCAGGACCCCCCTGGTCTTGTTAACCTGGGGCTCCAGCCCCCTCCCAGACCTCCTGACTTAACCTGCTGGGGGGCCCCCCAAATCTGCATTTGCAACGGCTCCCCGGTGAGCCTGAGGCCTACCTGAGAGCAGAGCTGATTGCACTGGGGGGTGGCTTTGGTCCAGGGCAAGTCTGTGGGTGTGGTTATGGCCATGGGTGAGAACTGTTTCCAGGATGGTTTGGGCTAGAACCACGGTTTGGCTGCCTCCGTTCCCGCTTGCCAGGAGTGCTGTGTGTTATTATCTGCAGAGCCTTTTCTCCCCCTGACCAATTTAACCTATTCTTTTTTTTTTTAATTTTTTTTTAATTTTTGAAGTTTATTTATTTATTTCGACAGGGAGGGAGGGGCAGAGAGAGAGGGAGAGAGAGAGACTCCCAAGCAGGATTCTGCGCTGAGAGTGCGGAGCCCGATTTGGGGCTCAACCTCACGAACTCTGAGATCACGACCTGAGCCAAAATCAAGAGTTGGGGCACCTAACCGACAGAGCCACCCAGGCTCCCCTCCTTAGCCCGTTTTCCTTTTTTTTTTCCAGCCCGTTATTCTTGAGAGATAGTTTAAGAAATCCTCCTAAAACAAATCTTCCTTTTTTTTTCCTTATCAGAAGACCCTTGTCACATTTAGAAGGTTATACATGTAACAAATGTGGGGAAGGAACAAGTATTTTGTTGTCGGCTGGTAGTTTTAACAGTAATAACTTCAGGTATTTTTGTTTAGGGTGCAGACTAGACACTCTGCACACAGAGCTTCACAAATCTGTTGACTGTTGAATGCTCCAGTGTTGCCTAGAGAACCTCCTGGAAACATTAGTACTACTTACAATCATCTAACTGCTAAGAGAAACTCTAGTAATTTATTCCCAGATACCGGTTTTAAAAAAAAATGAGTAAGCTGAGGCTTAGAGAGATAAAGTGTTACTCTTAGGTCTATGGGAACACGTAGGTGGTGTTCTCTAAATTTTAAACGAAATGTAACAATGATAAAGGTGATGATAACTATAAATTTATCATATTTGATCTTCCTAATCTCCATGGAAAATGGGCAGAAGGAGCCTTATTGAAGTGAGGAATTCCCAAATCCACATTCCTTAGCAGGGTTTCCTACATTCGTGTCCTCTTAGAAAGGACTGTGCTTTTAGGGTGTGGTGTCATGATTTAGTGCTATACTCAGGAGTCAAGATTTCCTGGCTTTGCCACTGAACCTTGCACAAGTGATTAATTCTCTGCACCTTCGTATTCCTATTTGGAAAAGGGGACAACAGTAATTTTTACCTCACAGGGTTGTTAAGAGAATTAAATGATATCATATATGCAAAATGCTTAGAAATATACATGGCATATAATAAGCTCTCAATGATGTTAGCTATGGTATTATTAGCAGTTTTTTAAAAAAAATGTTTATTTAACTTTGAGAGAGAGAGCACAAGCGAGGGAGGGGCAGAGACAGAGGGAGACACAGGATCCGAAGCTCTCAGTGCAGAGCCTGATGCACGGATCGACGTGGGACTCGAACTCTTGAACCGCGAGATCATGATTTGAGCCGAGGTTGGAAGCTTATGAGCCAAATGAGCCACCCAGGTGCCCCAGTATTATTAGCATTTTTAAGTGTCCCCGTCCTACAGAAATTCTCTGACTTATTTATGCTTATCATTTTGCCTCTAAGAGCTTTTGTGTTTGTTAAAAACAATAATCCTGTATGTATCAGGGTGAGTTTGATTTCAAGTGAAGGAAACCCCAGCTTCATTGTGGCTTACCAGTAAGGAAATCACATATCTTGCCCACTTGTAAGCCCAGAGATAGGACAGTCTCCAGGGTTCGGTGATGCCTTCTTTCTGCTCCCCAACCACAGTACGGGCTCCATCCTGCTGCTGGTTTCCTCGTGGCTGTAAGAGGACTGTGAGTATCTGTAAGGGTATCACTTTCTTCCCTAATAACATCCAGCAGGAAAAAGGAAAAGACCATCCCCAAGCATGGAACACAGACCTTTCCCTCTTATCTGACCGGGAGACCTTGATTTGCATGTCTTCTCCTGCATCACATGTGGCCAGGAGACTGCCGGGGGCTGGTTGGCTTAAGCCTAGTTCCTGAATTGTCATTAACGAGGGACATGCTGTTGCTACGCACTGGCCTAGCTTGGTGAAGCCAGACTCTGGAGTTAGAGCTGGCTGGGGACAAGAGCAGAAGTGGGTTCTATTAGGAGCTATGGAGAAAGACATGGGTGTTGCTTTGGGCAACCAATGGTCTCTCATGTCCAAGTACAGACACGAAAAAGCAACACGGTTTTCATAACCATAATAATGCTTAGATTCCCTTTATCATTTTCACAGTAGATTGTGTAACAATAGCGTTTATCTTGAAGGTTAATTGATTACATTATTTGTATCTTTCAGAAAATGTTAGCAAACTCAAGAAACTTGAATATTTGAACTTAGCTTTGAACAACATTGAAAAAATTGAAAATTTGGAAGGTAAGAATTTTCTTCTTACATTTTATTATGAATTAAACTTGAGATTTGCATCTAGATTTAAACCGTACTGCTTAAACAATAGGTGTACTTTTCAAATTAACATTTTACCAAAGTCTTACGTTTATTAATTATTGGTGAAAATTCAAATAATAATAGATCTCTGAATTCGAAAATGGAAGTCCACTTCATGCCTTCCTAACCCAGCTTCCCTCACAGAGATAGTGGTGTTAAAATTGACCCTTGGTTGATCATGATTTCAAGGTCATGAGATCAAGCCCCGCATCGGGCTCCACACTAAGGGTGGAGTCTACTTCGGATTCTCTCTCTCTCTCTGATTCTCTCTCTCTCTCTCTCTCTCTCTCAATAAATAAGTAAACATTTATAAAAAAAAATAAACCTTGGTTGAATACAAGCTAGTTTTGTTTCATTTGCTTTTTATCAATGGGACCATACTCTGAGTATTGTTTTGAGAATTGATTTCTTCCGTGAAATTACCTTGTTCTTTCACATCCAGGAACCACGGGGGCTTTCTACCAGAATGACGGTAGACTGATTTATCTAACAATTTTTCTGCAGATGGGCATTTGGGTGGTTTCCAGCATTTTGTATGATAGGCATGGCTGCAATGAGGATTCTTCACAGTTCGCTCTGTGTGCATGTGTTTATAGGATAAACACACAGAAATGGAATTCCTAGGTTTAAATACGCACATTTTGATAAGAATTGCCAAATTATTCCCCAAAAAGGTTGTATCAATTTACTTTTGTACTGATGTGAGTACCCATTTTTACACAACCTCACTAATAATTTTAATAAACAATTTTTTAATATTTATTTTTTTTTTAAGAGAGAGAGAGAGAGAGAGAGCAAGCCAGGGTTGGGTAGAGAGAGAGGGAGAGAGAAATCCCAAGCAGGCTCTAGGTTTTCAGCACAGAGCCCGATGTGGGGCTCAAACTCACCAACTGTGAGATCGTGACCTGAGCTGAAACCAAGAGTTGGACACTTAACTGAGCCACCCAGGCGCCCCAATAAGCAATCTTTTAAAAACAAACAAAGGCATTGTTATCAAATATTTATTTAAATTATTTACATCTCCCTTATTATTATTGAGTGTCCATATAATCCTTCAGATTTTTATAGAGTATTTGTATTTCTTATCTCTACTTTACATTTATTGGTTATTTTTATTCTGGTTTATCTTTTTTAGTCGCTCTTATACGTTCCAGATACTAATGTTTTGTTATGTATGCTATAAATATTTTCTCTTGAGTCTGCTACTTTTCCTTGGTTCCATTTATGATGCTAGCATCATTCAGAAGTATTACATTTTAATAGACTCAACTTTTCACTTTTTCCTTATAGTTTCTGAATATAAATACATTCTACATTAAGTTCTAGTTTTAATGATTGTATTTGTACATTTAATATCTCTAGTCCATCTCAAATTTATCATATAAAAGGATATTTTTTTGGATAAAGAAAATGACGTACACGTGTACACAATGGAATATTTTTTAGGCATAAAAAAGAATGGAATCTTGCCATTTATGACAACGTGGACGGACATCGAAGCCATTATGCTAAGTGAACTAAGTCAGCCAAAGACAAATACCGTATGATCTTCCTTATATGTGAAATCTGAATAATAAAACAAAACAAACAAGACACCAAGCTCAGAGATACCCAGAACAGAAGATTCAATGGTTGTCAGGGGTGGGGGTGGGCAGAGCAGGCAAAAGAGAGGAAGGGAACCAAGAGGTACAAACCTTAAAACTATAAAATAATTCTCCTTTTTAGTGGGGTCTGCCTGGTTTGGGAATCGAGGTCATGCCGGCTTCATAGAATGAGTCCAGAAGCTTTCCTTCCGTGTCTATTTGTGGAACAGCTTGAGAAGGATAGGTATTATCTCTGCTTTAAATGTCTGGTAGAATTCCCCGGGGAAGCCATCTGGTCCTGGACTCTTATTTGTTGGGAGATTTTTGATAACGGATTCCATTTTTTCCCTGGTCATGGGTCTGTTCAGATTTTCTATTTCTTCCCATTTGAGTTTTGGTAGTGTGTGGGTGTCCAGGAATTTGTCCATTTCGTGCAAGTTGTGCAGTATTTTGGCATATAATTTTTCATAGTATTCTCTAATAATTGTACTTCTGTGGTGTTGGTTGTGATCTCTCCTCTTCCGTTTGTGATCTTATCTATTTGAGTCCTCCCTCCTTTCTTTTTGAGAAGTCTGGCTTGGCGTTCATCAGTTTTGTTTATTCTTTCAAAGAACCAGCTCTTAGATTCATTGATCTGTTCTACTGTTTTTTTTAATTTGGATTCTGCATTGTTTAATTCTTCTCTAATCTTTATTATTTCTCTTCTGCTGGCTTTGGGCTTTCATTGCTGCTCTGCTTCTGGTTCCTTGAGGTGTGAGGTTAGGTTCTGTGTTTGGGATTTTTCTTGTTTCTTGAGGTAGGCCTGGACTGCAATGTATTTTCCTCTTAGGACTGCCTTTGCTGTATCCCAAAGGGTTTGGACTGTCGTGTTTTCATTGTCATTTGCTTCCATGTATTTTTAAATTTCTCCTTCAATTGCCTCGTGGACTCATACATTCTTTATAGGATGTTCTTTAACCTCCATGCATTGGGAGGCTTTACAAATTTTTTCTTATGGTTGATTTCAAGTTTCATAGCATTGTGATCTAAAAATATGCATGGTATGATCTCGTTCCTTTTATATTTATTGAGGGCTGTTTTGTGACCCAGTATGTGATCTGTCTTGGAGAATGTTCCATGTGTACTTGAGAAGAAAGTCAGTCAGAAAAAGACAGATATCATATGTTTTCACTCATATGTGGAATTTGAGAAACTTAACAGAAGACCAAGGGGGAAGGGAAGGGAAAAAAATAGTTTCAAACAGGGAGGCAAACCATAAGAGACCCTTAAATACAGAGAACAAACTAAGGGTTGCTGGGGGGGGGGGTGGTCAGGGAAGAGGGGAAAATGGGTGATGGGCATTGAGGAGGGCACTTGTTGGGATGAGCCCTGGGTATTGTATGTAAGTGATGAATCATGGGAATCTACCCCTGAAGCCAAGAGCACACTGGGTACACTGTGTGTTAACTAACTTGACAATAAATTATATTTAAAAAACTATAAAATAAATCATGAGCATGTAATGCACCGTATGGCGACTGTAATTAATAATGCTGTACTGCATATTTGAAAATTTCTAAGAAAGTAGATCTTAAAAGTTCTCATCACAAAGAAAAAACTTCTGTAATTGTGTAAGGTGATGGATGCTAAGTAGACTGATCGTTTCACAATATATACAAGTATTGAATCCCTGTGTTGCACACCTGAAACGAGTATAATGCTGTGTGTTAATTATACCTCAGTGAAAAATAAAGTAAAATAAGATGAATTTGGAAAATCGTATTTTTTTCTCAGGATGTCTCTTAGTTGAAATATTTGAAGCATTTATTTTTAATTGCTGTATAATTCACATGCCATAAAACTCACTTTTTTTCTATTATACAATTCAAGGGTTTTTAGTATAGTTACAAGGTTGTACACCCATTATCACTATCCAATTTCAGAACATTCCATCACCCCATATGAAAACCTGTATCCACTGGCATTCATTCCTCATTTCCTCCATGCCCTACCTAGCCCCTGATCTGTTTGTCCCCATAAATTTCCCCTCTCTGAACACTTAGTGTAAATGGTATTGCACAATATGTGGTCCTTTGTGTCTGTAGCATGTTTTCAGGGTTTATCCACATGTGGCAGGTATCAGTACCTCATTCATTTTTGTGGCCGAGTGACATTCCATTGTATGGATACACAACACTTTGCCCATTTATTAGTTGATGGATGTTTGAGTTTTTCCACTTTTTGGTTATAAATAAAGTTGCTATGAACATTAACGTATAAGCTTTTGCATGAACGTGTTTTTTTTTTTTTTTAATGCTTATTTACTTTTGAGAGAGAGACAGAGACAGAGAGAGAGACAGAGAGAGGGGAAGCGGGAGAGGGGCAGAGAGAGAAGGAGACAGAGAATCCCAAGCAGGCTCCAGGCTCTGAGCTGTCAGCACAGAGCCCGACGCGGGGCTCGAACTCACGGACCGCGAGATCGTGACCTGGCTGAAGTCGGACGCTTAACCGACTGCGCCACCCAGGCGCCCCCAAACTATTTTTTAAAGTAGTTGCACCATTTTATATTCCCACCAACAATTTCCGAGTGCTCCAACTTCTCAACATCCTCTCTAGCACTTGTTATTTCCTGTTTTTATTTCTTCCTTTATTTTCTAGGGGCCATCCTGATGGATGTGAAGGGTGTCTTATCATGGTTCTGATCTGCGTTTACCTGATGACGGATGAGCTTGGACATTTGTGTGTCTTATTTGGAGAAATGTTTATTCAGAACCTTTGCCCACTTTCTAATTAGGTGATTTGTCATTTTCTTGTTGATTCGTAAGGCCTATCTATAGGTTTTGGATACTAATATCTGGTCAGATACATGATTTATAGATACGTCTTTTCATCTTGAGGTCTTCTTGTCAACTTTCTTGATGTTCTTTGGAGCACAACCTTTTTTTTTTTAATAGCTTTATTGAGGTATAATTGATGTACAAACACCTGCACATAGGTAGTGAACAGTTTGTTGAGTTTGGATACACGCACACACCCGTGAAACCCTCACCACGATCAAGGGAATAGACATATCCAGCCCCTTTTTTCTCTCACCTCCCCTTAAAATGGATTTGGTCGTCCTAGATCGATTCTCCATGCCTCTTACGCTGTATTCCTTATTTAAACCTCTTTGTCTTGTCACTCCACATTCTGGAAGGTTTCTTGTTTCAGTTTGCAGGCTTCTGTCTCGTGCTTTTATCTATTTTGCGACGTCTGGTAACACTTGGTGTCCGCTCACAATCACAAAGGATTTGGCTGATCCGGTGGCCAGTGCCGGCTTCTTCTGCAGTTGTGAGGTTCTCTTTCCACATCCGGCCTCCCGCTTGGCTGGCAGGGCGGCTGTGGGCTGGGCACGCCGCCTGGCAGGCCTTACTCTGGAGTACAGGGGCTCGGAGCAGAGGCAGGCAGGCTGCTCTCCCCACCCCACTCCCATCTGCCAAGAGCTAAAATTAGGAGGGCTTTACTTAGGGTGGTAGATTTTAGCCTGTTTGCCGCCCAGCGTAGAAATGGGTGTTTCAGTGGCTGTCAAGGTTACGTGCCAACAACGACCTGAGTGTTCATCATACGTTCTTAATTTTCATCCTCAAAGCCTAAGCTGTCGTCACTGTCAAAGGCCCCAAAGCCATCATCAGTGCTGGAACCGGGGAGACTCTTTCCATCATGGGCATTTTTCTGCATGAGAACCGGAGCCGTCCTTCTCCCCCAGCTGCCACTCTACAGCCCCATTCCACGTTCTCATGGGAACAAATGGAATGAACAAATGGACTCTGTATGTGTGTTTTGTGGTAGTAAAATGTCAGTCTGTGATGGCAGAGAAGTAATTCAAACTGTCACTCTCAGTCGGCCTGTCCAAGGCTTGTTTTTGTTCAAATATCTTAAAGGAAGCCGAGAGTTGTTTTCCGGTATGTTTTGCACATCCGCCACTAGAGGGCAGCATTGTCACTGTTGAATGTCTGAGTTTGGGGAACCGTAGTCCACAGCCCACCGCAGGCCTCTTCCTGGACGCTTCTCCCACGGGGGCGCCACCTTCCAGCTCTAAGAGGGAGGCAGTGGGCGCAGGGTAGTTTGAGGATATGTTTGGGGGGATGGGCAGTAGGAAGGGAGGATGCATCATATTGGCTGGCAAATGTACACTTTTTGTTTAATTTTAAAGGTTTGAGGTAAGAGGGGGGAAAGATGGATATACAGACTCAGCCCACCTACTTGAGTAAATTGCAGTATAATTTTAAGCATAAGATGGATCGGGGCGCCTGGGTGGCTCAGCCGGTTAAACATCCGACTTCGGCCCAGGTCATGATCTCACGGTCCGTGAGTTCGAGTCCCGCATCAGGCTCTGTGCTGATGGCTCGGAGCCTGGAGCCCGCTTCAGATTCTGTGTCTCCCTCTCTCTCTGCCCCTCCCCCACTCACGCTCTGTCTCTCTCTCTCTCCTTCAAAAATAAATATTAAAAAAATTTTTTAAAAAGATGGATATCCACTTGTTTATTTTTATGTTTTGCTGGATGGCAAGAATTAGCTAGCATACCTCCCACACCCCCCTCCATCGTGGAGTCACCGGGATATAATAAATTGTCTTCTTTTTCCATCCCTCTTCCTTACCTTAACTTGGAAGGAGAGGTGGGGTTTCTAATAGTGTGAGCTTTCCCCCTTGGGAGATCAGTGTTGTCTCAATGACCTTCTCAGCCCCACGGGCCACTGACATGGATCTTCCAAGAACAGGAGAGATGGCGGGGAGGAATCAGTTAAAGGAAGGAGTACCTAACTTCAAAGAAGAGCCTTTCCCACGCCTGGCTAGTTCAGCAAGAATTGTTCATTAGAATGGCGGATGGGGTTTCATTTCTTATGGGTAGGCCAAGTAGAAAAACAATTAAGATTTATCACTTTGAAAACCATAATGAACATTTGGAGGGTCCTTCATGGAAACAATGACAATAAAATCAAATACATATACATTTTTGAACTTGTTGGGAGTCTTTGAAATGTCACCCTTTGTCTTCTTTTGGTCCATCCTTCCTGATTTCAAAATAGAAAGATGATTTAGGAAATATGCCATGTTGCATGCACAGGAGGATAAGAACCTGAACTGTACTGTTGGTCACAGGATTACAGTGGACAAGAAGTAGGTGGGACAATGTGGCCATTGAGATCTGTACGGCTTGGTGACTGATGTAATGGAGGGGTTAAGGGAACAACTTAGGTTAGCACTCAAGTTAACTCTGGCTTGACTCTTGGCCGCAAACACATCTGATACCAAAATGGCAATGACGTTGACAGGATTAGACATCAAGGAGGCAGGAAAGCTGTCTTGAGGAGGGGAGAGGGAGAGGAAAAATGGAGAATTCATTTTCAGACATATCGAATGGGATTTGTCTTACAGGCATTTGGAAATAAGAGTATGACTTTCGGTTGGATGGTCAGATATAAAGTTATTGTTTGGGACTCGTCAGAATTTGGGGTTGGTTAAACCAAGGAACGCAACTGTTGTCGTCAAGAGAGCCATGAGGAGAGAAAATACTGGGTCGAGGATGGAAGTCTGGGCTCTATTACCATTGATGGAGTGGAAAAGTCTATAATGGGGGTCAAGAGGAAGAAACTGCATTGTGAAAGAGGACAAGGAGAGAGCAGTATCACTTTTTCCAAGACAGATGAAACATTTCCAAGAGAAGTCATGGTTGATCAAGAGATGCACTTGACGTGATGAGCAACAGGTGATGACGGAATTGTTGAATCACTGTATTGACTTAACTGCAATGGAAAACTTAGACGTAAACAAATAAATAAAGCTAAAAAGACAAAGAAACTCAATCTGTAAAAAACGTTTAAAGGAGAGAATTTGTGGTTAATCGGGCCATATCAGCAGACTTTTCTAGTGACATAATGAATTGAGGGGTCCGTTAATCTTGTCGGTACGAAGGTCCTTGGTCCCCTGTAGAGGAACAAACCCACTAGAATGTTGGGGACGGCAGCCGGGAACGGTGGGCTGAACAATGAATGGGAATTGAAAAAGAAGACCCAGTACATATTGATTTAGGCTGGTTTATAATGTAACAATGGGCACTGCCTACTTCTGGTTCTGTCTCCTCTAGATTCACTTCTCGGTGCCTTTGCACCAAGTACCTTCTTTTCCTGGAATACCCATCTTTTTCTCCTTTCCCTATATTAAACATACACGAGGTGAAATGCCATGGATTTTTTTTAACCACTTTATCCTGAAGACCTGGCTCATTAACTTGGTCACAGTGGGTACCCAGTAACTCCTGGATGAATGGACGGATGAATGAATGAATGGAGGGTGAGGTCCTACATCCATCTGGAAGCCCTGAGCTAGCACACTGTCTCATTTGGAAGATTCTGGTTTGGGATATGACTAGATAGGAGGAAAACATGGAATTCTGGACGAGGCTGGGCTGGGACTTGAACCCCCATCTGCCTAATTCTCCAGGCTGCATTCCTAACCACCAAGCTCTCACGGAACCTGGGTGAAGGCTGTTGCTTCAGATCTCCGTAGCATCCGGCTGTCCCTCTGATGAAGGTAGATGGGGCCGATTTACGACAAGCTCCGCTTCAGCGACTACCCCTTTTTCTGTTACTCCCCTGAGGACCAAACTCTTCTTTACCTTTGTTGATACTTTCAATGCCGTTCCGGTGGCCTGGGAGCCATTCTGTGTCTTCGCTGTGACTTCGTGAACATTAATTCTGATGCCTGGGGTTTGTGAACCGCCTTTTCCTTTTGGGGAACCCTCCCGCCACCATCACCCCTCAGGGCGAGATGCGTCCCGCCTACCTGGAAGAATTCTCAGACAGGTTGATGGTGTCCTCTCTAGAGGGATCTTCGTCCTGATGTCGGGTGCTCCCTGGCAGCAGCTGGTACTTGGCTTTCTTCACACCACATGGTGACCAAATGCACATGTTTACCAGCCCGGGACTCGCAGATATGGGCAGGGAAAGTGATTTCCCCCCTGGCCTCACAGATATGAGCAGGGAAAGTGATTTCCCCTGGCCGCAGGGACAAAAGGGAAATGCAGATTGAGACAGGAGTTAGAGCTAACCCTTTGAGGTGCTGTTTCTGAACACCCACTTGTTGGGTGATGCACTTAATCCGCGGACTTAAACTATTCCAACCGTTGTCTCTGCTATGAACTGTTACACACATTTTATTACCAGTGTGATTTTTTTTTTTTTTTTTTGCTTTGTGTTCTTTCCACTCCTTTCAACAGGATGTGAAGGGCTGACAAAACTCGACCTGACCGTAAACTTCATTGGAGAGCTGAGCAGCGTTAAAACGCTTGGGCACAATATCCACCTGAAGGAGCTCTTTCTCATGGGTAACCCGTGTGCTGACTTTGACGGCTACAGGCAGTTCGTGGTGGCCACACTACAGCAGTTAAAGGTACGCTTATTTTAATGATGCAGAAACCTCGGAAAAAGGAAAACAAGCAGCCGCAGTGATGCCTGATCGTTCGCGGCATCATCGGGGAACGGGTAGTTTTAGAGGAGGGAAGATTCCAGAAAATCGAAACTAACCCTTCGACTTACCGACACTTTAAAGTTGTTTTGATAGCTTGAATAAACTCCTGAAGAATAGATTAAATACGTTTCTCCTTTCAGAACACAACAGAGCTTAACTGAACTGTTTCTTTCTTTCTTTTTTAAGTGTATATATTTATTTTGAGAGAGACGGAGAGTGCACACGATTGGGGGGGAGGGGCATGGCTGAGAGAGAGAGGGAGAAAGAGAGAGAATCCCGACCAGGCTCCACACGGTCAGTGTGCAGTCTGATGCAGGGCTCAAACTCACGAACCGTGAGATCATGACCTGAGCTGAAACCGAGAGCCAGCTGCTTAGCTGACTGAGCCCCCCGGGCGCCCCTAAACTGTTTGTTGAGGAATGCAAATTAGAGTCATGGAGGGCATTCATCATTACTAACAGCAGACTGAAAACTTAAGAGTTTTACATACTCTTACTACAGCTACATACCTCTGTATTACACTGTCTTAAGCTACTGTGCTTTTATAATTATTTTCTTTTTATCATTGCTTTCTCTTAACACGTTCTCTGTGTTAGCGGTTCTCAAACTTCGCTATGCTTTGGAATACTTGGGTGGTGTTTGCTGGGCCCCACCCCAGAGTTTCTGATTTTTAGGTCTGATGTGGCACACAGGATTCTTTCATTTCTTTTTTCTTTTCTTTTTTTTTTTTTACATTTATTTATTTTTGAGAGAGAGAGAGGGAGAGAGAGCACAAGCGGGGGAAGGGCAGAAAGAGAAGACACAGAATTCGAAGCAGGCTCCAGGCTCCGAGCTGTCAGCACAGAGCCGGACGCGGGGCTCGAACCCAAAAACCGCGAGATCATGACCTGAGCCGAAGTCGGACGCCCAACCGACTGAGCCACCCAGGCGCCCCGAGGATTCTTCACTTCTGATAAGCCCCCAGCACTGATGCTTGCTGGTCCAGGGAACTCATCTGACAACCTCCACCCAATGTGGCTAATCTCTTATCTTGTATCTCCCCTAAGCTAACATTTTTGGAACCTGGGGAAAAAACAGGTGGTTTCTAGAGAAATCCTATACCTGCTTACGTTAAACTAGTAATGTTAACTTTCATGTAATTCCAAGAATCTCTGACCTGCGTGTGGCCCCACGCTTCTGCAAGAAAACGCACGGACGCACTGGCTTCACCATAGGCATTTTCTTCTATTCTCAGAGGACGTTTGTTTTTAGACTGCCGTGTCCTGCATAGTCGAGATTGCTGGAGTAACGGAGCACATTTCTTCTAATGTGAAATGTTTTTGATTAAGAGAATGAGTCACTCAGGTAATTGAATCCAGAACATATATTTAGAATAAAATGATAAATGAGCTCAAACATAACCCAAGCTGATCTTCATTATCCAGTGACGTACTAACAAAATGAACCGATGAGAACCAGAATATCACAGAAACAGGCCCTGCACAGAAACAGGCTCATAGCACTATGAGCCACATCCCTGGAAGGGTGCAGGGGCCAGCCCAGCCGAGCCCCGGGTTGCTGCTGTGGCGGTCAGGCTAGAAGCTTGTGACAGCTGTCGGGCACGTGCCTGACACCGGCAGCCCATCCACAACAGCCACATGGGTCCTTGTGTCCAAAGCGTATTTTAAATTCTTTTTCCAAATGTCAGCATTGTGATCTTGGTTTATGATTTTACCGATCCCGGTAATTTGTTAGATTTCTGTTTTACCCAAGCTTCGTGTGTTTTTCCTTGTGCATTAGTTTCCTGTTGCTGTGGTCGTGAATTACCACAAACGTGGTGGCTTAAGACAACACAGATGTTTGCCGCTACAGTCCCGGAGTCAGGAGTCTGATGTTCAGGTGTTGGCAAGGCTGCGTGCCTTGGGCCGCCCTCCCTCCGGGAGAACTCCTTTCCCTGCACGTTGAGCTTCCGCAGGCTGCCTGCATGTGTGAGCTTGTGGCCCTTGCCTCCAGCCTCAAAGCCGGCAGTGGTGGCTTCCTCTGATCTCTCCCCGATTCTGACCCTGCCACGTCTGCCTTCTTCTTTCCCTTATGAGGACCGTTGTGGTTCCACCGGGCCCATCCCGATAATCCAGGATGATCTCTCCATCTTAACTCCCTTAACTTAACCACATCTACCAAGACCCTTTTGCCATGGGAGGTAACATTCACAGGGATGAGAAAGTGAACATTCTTGAGGGGCCATTATACAGCCTACCTTGCATTTCTAATGCCTTACCTCTTTTTATACAGTGGGGCTGGGCAAAATACATAGGTGTCTTCAAACTAGTAGCTTTGACACTTCACATTTTAATTGGTGTTTTTATTTTAGTATTTCAGCTTGGAAAATCACCTTGAAAATACCAGGTATAAACAGTGACCATAACAATTGACAACCTACTGGGTGCATCTTGTTGTAGAGGGTAGAAAATGGGCCCATTCGTATTGGATCCCAACTCTGTCTAATATACAAGACCCCTTTTTGTAGAGAGCATTTCGAGGTGGCACCGTTACGCTTTGGAGCTGTGGTCTGACCTGAAGCTTTGATGTTCTTTATATAGTGAGCAGGTATAAAATCAATAGATTTTGAGAGCTTGTCACTAATAATTGGTTTCAACAGACAACATACTTATTACTTTACCCATAAAGATACTCTGTAACTCTGTTAATTATATGAAATAGACATTGATTTAGATCAAAGTTTCTGATGTTTCCCATTCATTCCTTTGCTTTTAATTCCATATCACCAAGGTGCATTATTTGTTATTTCTAAATTTACAGTATTCCAGTCAAAGTCAACGTGATTCAAATTGTGACTTTTGAATACACCATGTTGGTTGTTTTTTATTCAAGTGGTTGGACGGTAAAGAAATCGAGCGTTCAGAAAGGATTCAGGCCTTGCAGAACTTTCCAGTAATTGAACAACAAATCAGAGAGCAAGAGGAAGCTTACTGCCTCAAACGGGCCAAAGACAAGGAAGAGGCTCAGAGGAAACTTCGAGAAGAGGATGAAAATGAGGCCAAGGAGAGAAGTCACTCAGTCTTCGAGGGACAGAGGTACGCAGACATCAGTGCCACTCTGTGCGCAAATTACGAGGGTTTACTTTCTACTTAACTTCAGTTAAAAGCAGCTTTTCTCTTCTTAAAGTGTTCACAGTATCATATTTCAGGTGATAGATTTGGAGAATCAATTGTGATGTGACTTTGGGGGGAAGAGTATGAACACCTCATTGTTTGTGACAATTCTCTGAGGCTTTCCTTCCTTCCCAAATTTCCTTTGCATCTAAAATTATCCTCAGACAAATCTCTATAAGATGCACAGGAAAGATGAGTTAACGGGTATTTCAGAAAAGTTAAATGTAAATCACATTATTATAAATCAAATAATTTTGATTGCATCATAAAATATTCTGTTTTGTGAATTATATAATGAATACATTTTAATGTGATTAATAAGCCTCTAAATTGGTCTTTATTTTTACAAGCCAGAATTTTTCACACTTGTTTATTTTAAGTGAATTACAGCCACAGTCAGTTGATTTGATTCCATATGGTGAAAGCTTTAAATAGTTTGAAAACAGAATCTCTTAATCTTGAGAAAATAATAATTATATTTCAGACATGCATAAATATTTAAAAAAATCAATAGACACAGTAGTTCCACCCAGATTTAATAAATATCAGTAGTTTGCATTTATGCTCTGTATCTTTTTAAAAACGATAAAAAGATACAACATCACTGAGAGTCTATCCCCTTCTTTCCTCTTCAGTGGGTCCGCCATCCTGAAAGTTAAGTGTGTATTTGGTATATGTGCTCCCATCCATATTTTAGATATATTTGTGATATAATTATGCCTCCTTGAACAAGAGTGGCTGTGTGTGTGTGCGTGTGTGTGCGTTTAGCACAAACAATATCTTTCTACAACTTTGCTTTATATTCAATGTTATGTTGTTGAGATTTTTGCGTATAAAGACAGGTGGAACTAGTTCATTCATTCTGACTCTGTAATAACGTTCCATTAGATGAACAAATCACAGATTATCCCAGAGGTGATGTTCAAAATATTTAACAGCTAGTGACTCATTGGCCCTGACCAATCAGATGTGCACCAGCTCTAACAACCTGCATGGCCCTCGGAGCTGGGGTCAGCTGCAGACCAGCCCAGGTGCGGACTCCCCTCATTGGGTGGCCATCTGGGGTGTTTCCCTTCTTCTATTTCTTTCAGACAACATTGCTCATGTCTCCTTATGGAGGTATGAAAGTTTCTCTAGAGCGTTCAGCAGTGACATTGCCACATCATTAATTAAGAACATTTTTCAACCTAATAGTCGTTGCCCAATTGTTTTCTAAAGTGCATTAATTTATACTCCTATGTCAACAGTATAGGAGAGTTCCTAATCTTTGCCAACATTAGACAATATGATATTTAAAAACACTTTTTTTTCATGTTTATTTATTATTGAGAGACAGAGACAGAGCATGAGCAGGGGAGGGGCAGAGAGAGGAGACACAGAATCCGAAGCAGGCTCCAGGCTCTGAGCTGTTAGCACAGAGCCCGACGTAGGGCTCCAACTCACAAACTGTGAGATCATGACCTGAGCCGAAGTCGGACGCTTACCGACTGAGCCACCCAAGCACCCCAGGATAATATGATATTTTAAAACATGGACCAATCAAGTTGTTTGTTAAGTAACACCTAATATTTAATTTGTATTCCTAGAATTACCGGTGAGTTTCACTATCTTAAGTGTCTTCTTATATTTGTATTGGCTATTCATATACTCTTCAGGCCCTCTGCCTACCTTAAATAAGTTTTTTTTTCTTATTGACTTACAGTTATTTCATATTCTGGATGCAGATTCTTTAGTGTTATGTGCTTTGCAAATATCTTTTTCCAGCCTTTGACTTATCTTTAATTTTAATAAGTGCTTCTGCTTTATAGAATTAAAAAATAGTAGTATAGTCAAGTTTGTTTTTGTATTTTTTGGTCTCACTTATGAAATTTTTCATTTAGGAAACGTTTCATTACTCCAGTGTCCTATCTGTGTGTGTGGAATTAAGCTGTGACTACGGTGGGTAGTAGGGTACCTGTCATTTCCCATACGGGTAGCTGATTGTCTGCTCCATTATTAAGGTGCTCTTCTCCTGATCTGTAACACTACCCTTACCATATACCCTTTACACGCGTACTCGTGTGTCCATTTCTGGGCTCCCTGGACTGCTCCGTGGATGTACCTTCATGTGGTTTTAATCTGTCGATTTATGGTAAATCTTGATATTTGGTAGGAGGTATTCCCATGTTTCAGATTTATCTCGGCTGTTCTTAGCTCTTTACTTTTCTGTTAGGAGTTTACAATCTGCTATTCAAATTCCCTAAAAAATCCCTAGTGTAATTTTGATTGAAATTGCGTTCAATTTATATGTTAATTAGGAGAAAGTTGACATCTTCATGACTTTGATTCTTTCCTTGCTGAACTGTGGAATAGCTTTCTCTATTTATTTAGACCTTCTTCTGAGTCCTTCAATAAGGTTCTATAATTTTTCTCTATAAAGGTTTTCTTTTATTAGATTTATCTCTAAGTATCTTGTATAATGGCATTTTTAAAATACTCTTGTAATTTGTTCTTGCTGTTGGATAAAGAGGCGAATATACTGATACTGTATTAAGCAATGTTGCTGACCTTTTTAAAAAGGTGCCGTAGTGTGTAGATGATCCTGTGTTTTTTCTTTCTTTTTTTTTTAATGTTTATTTATTTTTGAGAGAGACAGAGACCGAATGCGAGTGGGTTAGGGGCAGAGAGAGAGGGAGACACAGAATCGGAAGCAGGCTCCAGGCTCCGAGCTGTCAGCACAGAGCCTGATGCGGGGCTCGAACTCACGAGCTGTGAGTTCATGACCTGAACTGAAGTCAGTCGCTCAACCCACTGAGCCACCCAGGCGCCCCTGATCCCGTGTTTTCTATGTGGAAAAACACTTTTTTTTTTTTTAAATAAATGGCAACTTTTAAAGAATTTCCAATCCTTAGGCCTCTGCTTTGTAATTTTTATGGTGCCTGCTAAGGCCCCAGTAGAGGGCGAAATGTCAGCAGTAAGAGTGAGAATCTGTATCTGGTTCTGACTTTAAAAGGAAGGTTTCCAATTTCTCATCAGTAAGTAACGCATTTGCTGTGGGGTCTTGGTAGAGTTAAGTGAATTTCCTTTGATTCCAAGTTGATGAGAGCTCTTATCATCACAGATGCTGGATCTTATGAAATGCTTTTTTTTTTTTTTTTTTTTTTTTGCATCTATTGAGATAATCATGTTTGTCTATTAATGTGTTGAGTCACATTAATATATTTCCCAATATTAAGCCATCCTTGAATTTCCAGAAGAAACTCACTTTGTCTGTGATATATTTGTAATAGATTTCTGCATTCATTTTTCTACTATTTTATTTATATTTAAACCTACATTCGTGAGTTTATGCTGTAATATTCTTTTTCACTGCATTTTTCCCAGTGTTTTGCGTCAGTTATAATAGGCACATAAAATGTGTTGGGGATCATCTACTATTCTTGCTTCATACAAGTTGACAAATGTTGACGGCGGGCTGTTGCTTGCATTGAGTAGAAGCACACGGCTGGGTTGGTTTCTTGCCCTATTACTTCTCCACAGGACTGACTGGTCCTTCCGTTCCTCCCATGACTGCATTCAGCCTGTTTGCATAGACACCCAGACATTCTGGCGGACGGTCATCAAAATAGTGAATCATCCGCTTAGTCAGAAAGGAGTAGGGAGCCACTCCCCTTTTAACGCTGCAAGAAGAAATTCCATAAAGATGTAGGGGGCGACTGCAAGAAGGGGAGACAGTCATCCCACCCCTTGACTAGAGGCAACCTGCTTCCAGCCTGGAGACTTGAAACGATGTGATGTGTCCTGGAATAGCCTAGAGCAGGAGTGTCAGGAGAGTGGGCGTCAACGGAATCAACTCACGCCTCACGCATCTGTCATGTCGAGGATTTGGGAATACCCCGTGGGCCAAGTACACATGGCAGAAGGAACTGCACTTGGCTCTCTTTGAAAGGATACTGTCCAAGTGAGTAGCGGCAGTGAGGGACCGTGGGGTGGACTGTCAGTGGCCCAAGCTGAGTTGTCATAAATGACCAGCCGGGTAGTATATTGGTCGCTCTGATAGGGAACAGTGTACTTGGAAGGCCATTGTAATGTCTCTGAGAACCAATAAATGTGCTCAGAAGACAAAACCGGTAACTGGGCATCGGCCCTAGAAAGGGAGCCAGGTGCCAAGGTGTAAGAGCATCAGTGTCAGATGAGATGTTTGCCTCCTTCTCCCCATCCATTGTCCCAGGCCCAAATTTCTGAAGTCGGGGGGACCTGAAGAAGCCAGCGAGGTGAGATACAGAGGGAAGGAGTAGATGAGCGAAGGGGGGTTGGCGTAGCCCGTGCCCCTCTCCCCGTGCACAGCCCAGTCATGAGCTAGGTGAGGGGTGAGGGGTTTGGAGAGGGAGGGCAAGGGCTTCGATTTGGATGTAAGTGAAGTTTTGTTTAAACTGTAGGCCTTTGGGTGGCTCAGTCGGTTGAGCATCAGACTCTTGATTTCAGCTCAGGTCACGATCCCGGGGTGTGGGATGGAACTCAGAGTCGGGCTCTGCGTTGAGTGTGGAGCCTGCTTGGGATTCTCCCTCTCCCTCCCTCTCTCCCTCTCCTCTCTACCCCGCTCACTCCCTCTCTGTCTAAAATAAAATAAATTAAATTGTAGGCCTCTAATACCCGAAAATGAGTGTTAGCGGAGATGGGTCTCTTCTAAAAGGGACCATAGGGCTGTGGGATGTGCTCACGAGTGGGAAGAGAGTTCTGAGAGCACAGATGTGAAGGAAGTGGCTGAAGAGCCCATTGTTTGTTTGTATCCTGATGAGATCAGTCTGTTTTGTCACCTGGCTGCTCACATTTCCATACATTTTGCCTTCGGAGACTTAAGTTATTTAGCTGATGTTTCTATAGTTTTTATTAAGTGCAATGATGTTTATGTGTATTATTATCTATTTACATTTTACAGAATAGAAAAGTGAACCCTTTAGTCACTTTCCAGCAAAAAACAATCCTTTTAATTTTTTTTTTAATGTTTATTTTTGAGAGAGACAGAGTGTGAGTGGAGGAGGGGCAGAGGGGCAGAACGAGAGGGAGACACAGAATCCGAAGCAGGCTCCAGGCTCTGAGCTGTCAGCACAGAGCCCGGCGTGGGGCTCAAACCCACAAATCGCGAGATCATGACCTGAACCGAAGTCAGACGCTTAACAGACTGAGCCACCCGAGGCGCCCCCAAAAACAAATTCTTCTTTTTTTTTAACTGGAAATGGAACCAATTATTTCAGTGATGATTACCTAGGATGTGATAGGATATTATAAATCCCCTTAATAGATTGCCTTTTCAACACCATAGAGAACTGTAGCTATATGGCAAAGTATTCATTTTCAGAAGTTTGCATTATTTTGCTTATTAAACTAGTTACATTTTGTAATATGCAAAAAAGTGTTAGCAGATATTATTCTCTGTTCTATTTATATTGTTTAAACCTCATGCTCTAGTACTTTTGGTCTATCCCTTCAAAAAGCATCTTATCTGAAGGTCAACTAAATGAGCCTTTTGTGTTATCTCGTTTCAGTAACAATAACAAAACGTAACATTCAGTGAGCGCTTCCTGCTTGCCATGCTTGGTACTCAAGGCTTCATGTGGATTTTTTCATGCAATGTTATTTCGAAATAGAGTGTATGTTGCAGGGAGAGGTGAGGAACACTGTTCCCCAGTGCTTACTATGTGAACGGTGTCATTTTTGCTCTGCTAGAATAGGATCTCCTGAAAGGACTGTCAAGAAATTGTCTGTCTTGCCTAGGCTTGGATCTCTGGGGCACAGAGGAGATGCTCAAGAAATATTTCTCGAATCCACGTTGAATGACTGTTGAATATCTCATATATCTGTTTGATGTCAGAGACACCATAGAACTCTTTGACAACCCACAAAACATGAATAAAAAAAGAGCACACAGCACTGTTCCTATACAAAGCTATGAAATCAGAAGTTGTCCATAAAAGACCATACCTCGAATCTCATATATCCCACTGGAGAATTTTGGAGAGAGAGCATCATTAAAGAACCTGGAACTAATATGATCTAATTTGCCTGTTGGAAAGACTCCTCTGGGAGCAGTGTGGAGGCAGGAATTGAGGAGGCCCAGACTGGAAGTGGGGTGCCTGGGAAGGCCCAGTGGTCTCTGAGTTTGATCATCAGAACCTCTTGCAAGCTGTCATAAAACACAGATTCCTGGGCCCAACCCCACATCTATTGAGTAGACTTTCTGGTGGCAGGTCGAGGCATCTGTGCCCTTCACACGGCTCCGCAGGTGACTCACATCCCCCCAGCCTGGGAGCTTCTCATCCGATCACTGCACTATGCCCCGTGTTAGCTGATGAGGGCCTGTCCCATTTGGGACAGTACGTTCATCCAGCATGGCTTACGTTGGCTCTCTTTCAGACGTGTTTTGTCACTCAAAGGTACGAAGACAACACAAGAAAAATGTGTAAGAGATTGAAGGGGCGGCATTTGGGATGAAACTCAGACATCCAGTACTGGTTTCACATGCTCTGTATGTCTTTTGTTCTTTCCTAGCCCGTTTTCAGTAGAGCACAAAGACCATGTCCAGGAAGGACAAGAAGGGGAATACAACCAAAAGAGATTCAAGGACAATGAGGATGACCTGGAATTCTGGAACAAGCCCTCTTTGTTTACTCCTGAATCTAGATTGGAAACACTTAGGCATATGGAAAAACAACGGAAAGACCAAGAAAAATTAAGGTATTCCACAGTGAGGCAATGCCCTGCTATGGACTGTATTTTCTTGATTGCACAGGGTTTACTCCTTCTCTGTGTTCAATCTCTGTTAGCCATCACTTAATTGACTCGGCTTCTAAGTTCAGCTTCCTGTTGAATTGTGTCTACTGACATTTGTTAATATCAAACTGCCTTCTTTAGGATGTCATGAATTATGGCATTTTACGTAGGGTCTTGTTTGGATGTCTTTAATTTTTTTTCTGTTTTTTTTCTCCTTGTTGATACCTTTATTTTATTTTTATTATTTTTTTTTTTAAGTTTTTTTTTTTTTAATTTTTCTAATGTTTATTTATTCTTGAGACAGAGACAGAACGCGAACAGGGGAGGGGCAGAGAGAGAGGGAGACACAGAATCTGAAACAGGCTCCAGGCTCTGAGCTGTCAGCACAGAGCCCGATGTGGGGCTCGAACCCACGAGCTGTGAGATCATGACCTGAGCTGAAGTCGGATGCTCAACTGACTGAGCCACCCAGGCGCCCCTATTATTATTATTTTTTAAATTTACATCCAAATTAGTTGCATCTAGTGCAACAGTGATTTCAGGAGTAGATTCCTCAGTGCCCCCTACCCATTTAGCCCATCCCCCCTCCCACAACCCCTCCAGCAACCCTCAGTTTGTTCTCCATATTTATGAGTCTCTTCTGTTTTGTCCCCCTCCCTGTTTTCATATTATTTTCGTTTCCCTTCCCTTATGTTCATCTGTTTTGTCTCGTAAAGTCCTCATAGGAGTGAAGTCATATGACTTTTGTCTTTCTCTGACTAATTTCACTTAGCATAATACCCTCCAGTTCCATCCACGTAGTTGCAAATGGCAAGATTTCATTCTTTTTGATTGCCGAGTAATACTCCATTGTATATATACACCACATCTTCTTTATCCATTCATCCATCGATGGACATTTGGGCTCTTTCCATCCTTTGGCTATTGTTGATAGTGCTTCTGGATGTCTTTAATTTTTTTTTTTAACAACTTTCAACGAATCAAGCAGTAGGGATGTCCCAGGTTGGAGATACTGATTATCATGGCACCGAGGGAAAGGCCACTTTGCGGGACGAATAAGTTCCGTTGTGTCTCATAATTTGCAAAATTAGAAAGCAGTCTTATGAGGCATTGTTTTCCCAGTACAACCGTCTTGGACATTCAACAGCACGCTTTCACTTCTGAAACTGTTTAGATCGAACTTGACGATTTGTTAGAAGCTCGAACGCTTATGCTCTGATTGTCAGGGAAGCTTTTTAAAAGCTCGACTCGGTGTCATTCCATTTCATGTAATCGCTCAAATCTAGTACGTAAAATGTATCACTTACGGAAATGCTTACAATTCATGTGCTTGGGGATGGGATCACTTAGCTCTGAAATACCGTCGTCTGCACGGCAGTTACAGGCGCGAAGCCCAGTGTCTTTCCCTGTGATTGTCACCTGCGAGCAAGAAACTGAAAGAGTGAACACAACCATTAGCAATCTCTGCTGCTTTCATACAATTTTATTCAGTAGCTAGATAGGGAGGTACAAAAACGAGAATTGAATTTTATCCAAAATGCTTGTTTGTAAAATTTGGCGGTCTGTATACGGTGAGGCCACCCAGTGCTTTGGGAAGAGCATCAGAAAACATCAGAAAATGTGGGTCCATGTGGCGACTCTGCTGCTTACTCTCTGTGCGATGTTGGCAAATACCCAACTTCTCCTCAGCTCCTTCCTCGTCTGTTAAACAGGGATTCTCTTCCTGCCTTCCCTACTCCACTGTGTGGTTGAGAGAATCATAGGAGCCAATAAATGTAAAGTACTCTGCAGACTTAAGAACCTTCTGCAATGGAAATTCTACGTTTGTATATAATATGTATTGTATTTCCAACATATATACACATATACAGCCATGTATATGCAATATATGTCTATATGTATGCATGCATGAAATGTATAGATAGTACAGTATATCGTATAATACATTGTATTGAGCCTGAAACCAGGAAAAAAAAATTCCTCTCCCTGATAGCCTAAAAAAAAATACAGCTGGGTTGGATAGAAGACCAAGCCACTCTGTGCAAGTGCACAGTGGTGTTCCCAGTCCCATGGGTCCCTGCGATGTTTGCCCCTTCTGGAGGATGCCCCTGGATTGTCCTCGTCATGGAGACTAATGTGGTACGTGGACACATTAACTTACCTGGACCAGCAGAACCAGCTTCAAATGCAGCAAAATGTGAATAAATTTACATTTTCATATACAGTTCACTATCCAAAATCGGGATTAGAAGAATGGAAATCCAAGGCAAAGACTTGCCTACAGTTCTGTCATCTACACACATTCCTCTATGTGGTTTTGTAGAGCTTGTCCATACAGGCCTTTTTAGGTTTTTATAGATCTTCACTGATGTTTAAATAGCTAGGACTACGCTCTACATTTTTCATGTTATCTCATGAGTCTTTCCTATCTGCACTGTTTCTTTTCCTCCATCAACATTTTCTACCACTTTTTAGACCAGTGAGGTAAAGAGCAGACACGTGTTTTTAACAACCGCAAAATATTTCATAGCATGAATATAGTTAGGCCACTGACTCCTCCGTTGATGGGTTTTCCTCATAGCTCCAGAGTTTTGCCACTATGAGTAATTCTGTGATAGACATTTGTTTATGTAGAATCTCATGTACTGGTATTTTTATTTCTATAGAGTCGAATCTACTTGGCATTTTAAAAATGATAATTTTTTTAAAAGTTCATTTATTTGTTTTGGGAGAGAGGGGGGGCAGGGAGAGAGAGAGAGAGAGAGAGAGAGAGAGAGAGAGAGAGAAAATCCCAAGCAGGCTCTGTGCTGACAGCCACGAAGGGTTCAATCTCATGAACCATGAGACCATGACATGAGCCAAAGTCAACAGTCAGATGCTCAACTGACTGAGCCACCCAGGCACCCCTAAAAATTAAAACTTTAACTAAAGCAGAGGCTGTATCCGCCAATGGAGAATCGACAGTTATCTGGGTAAATCATGCATGAAATAGATGAATTTAAATATTCATGGATATTTCATGAAAAAGAGTGTTTTTTTTCCCCCTTTTGAATTAACTGCCAAATTGTCTAGGTCACATTTTTGCCTTAAAGATATAGATAACGATCATAAAGAAATCTGCCCTGTCAATTCCCAGCATAGGAGTAACAGAATGGACTTCATAACGGTGAATTATTCATGTATTCACAAATGCCTGATCGATTTTTCTTAAACTGTGTCACAAAAATACTCCTTTTACGTTGTTTTTCTCTCTCCCCACTGCCCTTTGCTCCCATCTCAAGTGGAAAGAAGAAGAAAGTGAAACCACCCAGGATTTTGATCACTGAAGACGGAAAAGCGTTGAATGTGAATGACCCCAAGTACGTGAGGCCAAAGAGAGGCTTGAAGAAGTCAAGCGCATGGGGGTGGTCCTGATGATGGTTTCCGTTGCGGGTTTGCTTCGCGGAGAATATATCGCATTCTTCACAAGCTCGAGGAGCCCGATAAGAATGTCATTTTGCGCATAGTTGAGAGTAGAACATCTCTGATGTTTTCGAGTGCATAACGTTATATTTCATTTTCTTGGCGTTCAGAAAATGATCTTGACATATGGGAATCTTAGTTATGTATCCGCGGAAACTTTGGGCCCTATATGCTTTTCTGCCTGAAAATTCCACGTGCATTATTGTTATGTCTATTAACTTGTAAAGTGCCACACGAACAAGCTGGCTGAGAGTATTGGTACCTTTCCTATGTGTCCCTCAACTGGACACTCTGGGACGCATCTACAAAGCACGTGAGAGCTGAGGAAAGAAACTGATGGCGATCCTTCAGGGACGTTAATGAGAGAGGGAAAATATTCGACCTGGAAATGCTCAAGTGTAATGATGGCCGCCCTATCTGGCTGTCTTAAAATCTAAAACTAGAAAGCAGGCAAAATTTAAAAAACAAAAAAAGGCCATTTATAGCCAAAATACCGACCAAAAGCCTTTGGACTAAATCTCGTTGGCTTCATTTCATTGCTCAAAGCCTGTTTCTTTTCAGTACTTCGTTTTCGACACCAGGACCAGGATAAAGAGACCGTCCTGATCATTTCCAGGCGTTGTGTTTTCCATCTGCGTGGCAATCTTACATGCCAGGCGGTATTTCCTTCTCAGAGGTTCAAAGCCTGAGCCTGGGAGACGTAGAGTGGCTTGTCCAAGGCCACGTAGCTCATAGATGGTGTGACTGACCTGCTCGTGCTAACCCAGCTCTAGTGACTTCCGTGATCAAGTTCATATCTACCAGCCCCTCACACACACAGCCCTTCTCTCTCCTGCAGAAATTAACGTAGCCTGAGACACGATACTAAGCATGAGGATATGGCAGTGAAGATGACCGGTGTCTGCATTCACTGAGCTCAGAAATCTAATGGGAAGATTGTCTCTCAGCCTATAGCAGGGGCTTAAGGGAGACCCTCAGAGCCCTCTGGGCCCCTGGTGAGACCACCTCTCCCCCCACCACACTGCCCACGTTACCTGCCCCTCCTGCTAACCGTATTGAGGGGGGTTCTGTGAAGAACTGAACACCCATCACCTCCTCCTACCACCTTCCATCCTGCCGTCATCGCCCTTCCTTGCCCTCCTGGGTCACCCGTCACCACCAGAAACTTTGTCCCCTGTGGCTCTGTACACCTCATTCTCTTCCCCGCTGCCGACCCCTCCTTCCCTGCCTCTGTGCCCTCTGGAGTATGTGTTGGTCAGCAAAGCCTCGATCCTCAACCTTCTCTCTCAACGTCCCTTTTATCTTCTTTCACTAAGGGAAACTCAGGGTTCTGCTTCCACGGCTGCCCTCCGTATTCTCCCTCGCCACGTACATACACCACGAGGAAAGTTGAACCCGGTAGCCACTCTCAGACCATTTTTCTTCCCTTTCCCTAAAAGCTCCCTGCCCCCTTGGAGCCGGGGCCATCTAGATAATACCACCTCTGTCCTTATTGCGGTTGTGCGCTTAGCCCTGCCCAGCCCTCACGCTCGCCCTCTGCCCCACTCACTGCAGAAGACCATGTTCACCCCCCCCCCCACCTCACCCCCCGCCCGGACAAGTGTCTCTCTCTCTCTCTCTCTCTGCCTCCTCTGCCTCTCCTCCCATCACTGGTCATGTGACTTTGTCCTACTTGTAGACAATCCACGAAAGCCTTGCTTTTTCCCCTGCCCCACTGTCTCACTCCCTGCCATGGTTCCCTCCCTCAGCCAGCCACATAATCCACTCTTATTCTCATATCTGCCATCTTCTATATCTCTTCCGCCTCCAGAATCTTCCCTCGAGTGTCCCACCGGGCACCGCCTCCCATGCTCCCGGGGAGCGCCCTGCACTCCCAACAATCAGAAGCCCCATTAAGAACAGGAATCTGTTCAGTCTGCTGGTTTTCTGCCTGCCTCCCCCCTCCCCTCGTGTTCTTATCTTCTGTCACTCCGCTGTGCTTTTATGGTTCGTCTCAGAGATTCATCCTTGACGTGGACCTTCAAGTCCCTTGTCCCTCTTTCCTTCCCGCGTCCTCTCTCGTAACCTCAACCGTATGTAAATCTATGCCATCTGTTGCTGGACTTGCCCTCGTGAGGCTGGAAGAAAACATTCAACTCTACCTGCCGGTCTTACCGTAAATTTACCACCATCGATCTCTAGCGGACTTCCGGCAATCGTATTGTACTTTCTTGGGTAATTCACTCCTCTGATTTCCCGTAGCCTGCTTTCACACTGCTTGCTCCCTTCTTACTTCCATTCTGTGGCCCTGACTGGGACCTTGTTTCTTACTCCATAAACAGAACAATCAGAAGTTTTCCCATCCAATTTACCAGCGTCCCTGGACCTGTCCACATACTCTCTTGCCTCCTGCTGCAATGGGTGGACTTCCCCTATAGAGTGACTCTCTCTGCTGGTCGGCTGATCCCAAGCCTCTTCCTGTAGAGGACTTGCTTCTGCAATGATTCCTTCTCTTCCGGATCACTTCTCTCCCTCCTACCAAATTGCTCTCATCAGTATACGAATGTCGTGACATCGTGTATCTTTTTTTTAAGTTTTATTTATTTATTTTGAGAGAGAGAGAGAGAGAGAGAGACCATGAGCAGGGGAGCGGGAGGAGAGAGAGAATCCCAAGCAGGCTCCACACCAGCAGCGTCCAGCACGACTTGGGGCTCAAACTCACGAACCATGAGATCACGACCTGAGCCGACACCAAGTCAGATGCTTAACCGACTGAGCCACCCAGGTGCCCTGATATTGTCCATCTTAAAAAAAAATAAGAAAGCTCCCTTTCTGTAGTTTCCCTTGCAGCGTCAGCCCTATTTCTCTGCCCCTCTTTATAGCTGCTGTTCCTCATGGAGATGCCTGGACTCAGTCACCAGTTCCCTACTTCGCTTTCCTTCTTAAAACCATGTCTGCATATCCTGTCACATAAAACTTTTGTAGTTACATCATTTCTATATGTTCACATCAGCTCTCTGTTCTCTGTTCACCTCACATCTATGTTTTCTGTTTACATCATCTCTGTGTTCTGTGTTCACATCATCCCCATGTTCCATGGTCATATCATCTCCGTGTTCCATGGTCACATCATGTCCATGTTCCATGGCACATCATCTCCATGTTCTGTGTTCTCATCATCTCTGTGTTCCACGGTCACATCATTTTTGTGTTCCGTGGTCACATTATCCCTATGTTCAGTCACATCATTTAAAATCTCAGGCCCTATGTACTTGACCCAGCAAATTTGACCAAACTGATCATCATCTTCCTTCTTAAAGCAATTTCTTCCCTTTGCTTCAGATTCTTTGACCTTATTACCTGCTCGTCTTCATAGGCTTTGCCAGATTCTCTTTGTGATGTGCCTAAGTGGTGGCCAACTCCTCAGCTGCCTTCTTGTTTCACGTTGACTCTGTGAAGCTCTCACCAAATTCCATGGCTTTAAACACCATCTGTACATTACAACCAGATCCAACCTCTTCCCTGAACTCAAGGCTTGGATGTTTAATGAGCTATTTGTCCTCGCCATGGGATTATAAGATAGGTATTATAAACTTACCATGACAGAAACAGAAGTCCTAATTTCTATCCCCACGATCACTTTCCGTCTCGTTCCCCAGCGTTCTCCAACTCAGTAGCAAGCATCCACCTTGGATTCATCCTTGACTCTTCTCTCGGTCATGTTATCAGTGACCTTATAATTTCTTCCTTCAATATCACCTGAATCCACAGCTTCTCACTAACGCCATCCCCCACTTGCCCGGAGAGTTGCAGCAGCTTGCTAAGTAGTCTTTGTAGTTCATGACTGGGTCTCCCATAGTCTCTTCCATCCAACTGGAGGAAGAAGAAGAGAGGGAGAAAAGGACACATGCGCCCTCTCTTTAAGGAAATTCCTGGAGAGTGCCATATAATGCTCTCCTTCAGGGAACTAAATCATGACTATATCCAGCTGCGGGGGGTGCGGGAAAGTGTCACCTTTATTCTGCACGGCCATGTTCCTAGTTAAAATCAGGGGTCCTATTACTGTGGAGAAAGGGGAAGCGGACCGTGAGGGAATGAATAGCAATCTCTACCGTAGAAAACCTCTCTGAAATTACCTTTCAAATGATCTGCGAAGAGAGAGTTCAAGTTGGCTGGCTGGACAATTGGGGCATAAGCAATCAAGGCAGAGGGACCGGCACATAAGAAAGCTCCTGAGAGGAGATCACAAAGGGATGGGTCATTTGAGCAACTGAAGGAGTCCCGCATGGCCGGGTCATTGAAAGCACCAAAAGGGACGGGCCCACACAGACATCTTGCTGATGGCCAAATTGTTCCAAACGATTTAGCATACATCCTTTAATATTGTTTTACTATATACTTTACAGAATGATATGACAAGTGAAATGCTCAAAATAAATCAGCCAAATAATTCTGAATGGTATGTTGACACTATGGAAGTTATACCTCAGACCGAGCCGTACGATATAGTTGAAAGATGTAGGGCTTTGAAATCCTGCCTCTCCAGGCTCACATGGCCGCCTTCCCAGCTGTGTCAACCTCTCTGAACCTCTGTTTCTTCGTCTATATGGAGGTGATAGATCATGGGCAGGGTCTCAGCATTTTCCAAGGTGGTGCAAAGGTCAACAATGAAAGGAGAAAAAAAAAAGATGGCAAGGAGAAAGAAGGAAGACAGGACGATTTAAAACTGAAGGGATAGAACGCTGGGTGAGGGAGGCAGATATGACATTTTCTTCCCCATAAGCAATCCCAGCGTTTTAGTTTTGCTTCTAACAAACTTGAATGAAATCGAAAAGAAAGCTTTAACCACCAGATGTCTCTATCTCTGCACCAATGCTACTTTTTTTGTATGTAGTTTGCCTTAGGATTCTCACATTTCAACAAGGTAAATAAATAATGTATGCGTGTGTTGTAGGTTTCCGTTGAGAGTTTTAAATAACACCTCCCAGAATAAGTTTGTCGTCGGGGATTAGTATATACTTATTATCAAGTTTACTTTTGATAAGGGGTGGGATACCTGGACAGTATTGCTAAAGACGTCATCTTTTTTTTTTTCTTCCCCCCAACGGATTGATTGTTCCTTAGACTTGACTTCTCCTTGAAAGATGATGAAAAACGTAACCAGATCATCCTGGACCTTGCTGTCTATAGGTAAAGTCATTTTATTATGGGTTTACTTAATGGCTTCTCTGGTGTCATTCTCAGTGCCATGTCTTGAGTCCTGAAGTATTTTGTAATGGAATTTGGTTTGCCAAACGAAGAAGTTTTGTTTTGTTTTTTAAGCCCGAGCTTACCGTAATTTTAAAAAGCATGAAAATGAAAACAAAGGCAGAGGTAAATAAACCCCTAATCCCAGGGCTACGAACTTTGGACTTTCTGTTTGGAAGGCAGAGTTTAGTTATTTACTTTTAATCTTTTTTGTAATTTTTAAAAATGTTTATTTATTTTTGAGAGAGAGAGAGACAGAGCATGAGCAGGGGAGGGGCAGAGGTAGAAAGAGACACAGAATCAGAAGCAGATGACAGGCTCTGAGCTGTCAGCACAGAGCCCGACATGGGGCTCGAACTCTCGAGCTGTGAGATCTTGCCCTGAGCCAAAGTCAGAGGCTTAACCAACTGAGCCACTTTTAATTTTTTAAATCCTGTTTGTGAGGGAGGGCGCATGAACTGGGGGAAGGGGCAGAGAGACAGAGAGAGAATCTCAGACAGGCTCTTCGCCCACCCCATAACTTTGAGATCACCACCTGAGCTGAAACCAAGACTCTAAAGCTCAGCCGACTGAGCCACCCTGGCCCTGCCGCTCAGGCCTAGTTTACATAATTGTCAGAACTTTGCTGTTTCCTAACGCTGATACCATGGGCCCCTCGGCTTTCCCTACTGCCGCTGTCCTTTTATATTCCTCCTTGTTTTTTCCAAATCACTCTGATGTGACAGTAAGCGGCGGGTGGTGGCCCCCGCCTTCCAGTCCCCTCTTAGAGACCCAGGGGTACACCCCGCAGCTTTTTTTTTTTTTTTTTTTTTTTTTTACCTCCAGCAGATACTTTTTCCCCTGGCTGCGTCCCTGCCTCATTTCTTTAGGATTGTAGGTTTTGGCTCACTGTCCTTCATGCGTCTGACTTCAGGGTCCACGTATAGGGTCTTTCCACTTCTCCAGCCTTTTCAAGACACACTGGTGCCTCGGGACTTTGCACCCACGCCTCCCTCTGCCTGCACCGCCATCACCCTGGGTGCCCACGTGGCTGGCTGCCTCACTTCCTAAGGGCCTCTGGTCACATGTCACTTCATTACGGAGGCCCCTGTGCCCCGCTATCCGATGTAAAACAGTGCCTACCCCTACCCCAGCACTTCCTCCCACCTCTTCGCGCTTTCTGATTTCTACCTGACAAACTGTTAATTTACTTGCATTTTTTTAAATGTGCGGTCAAGGCAGGAACTTTGTTTGTTCGGCCCTCCTTATGTCTCCAGCACCCACAAGGTGTGAGTGCAGGAACGAATGAACGCCTGAGTGAGTGAATGAATGAATACTGGTAATGGGAGCCAGTGAATATTCACATACATGCATTTTAATACAGTCCTCTCTCTTTCTAAGGCCCGTTTTGTGGGCTCTATCTCATCTGATCTTCCAGTAACCCAGTGAAGGAAGAGGGATTGTTATCCTGAAATTTATCCAAAAGGGAGTAAATTTCCAGAGACCGAGTCTTGTCAAAGTAACTACAGTAATCAGAGGGGCCAGGACATGTACTCACAGCCCGACGTCCCACTTTGTTTACTTGTGGTAAAATACACACAACTTAAAATTCGCCATTTCAGCCATTTCAAGTGTCCGATTCGGAGGCACTCGGTAACTTCACGATGCCGTGCGGCCTTACCACCGCTGAGCCCCAGGACAACCTCATCACCGCAGAACGGAAGCGCATGGCCACTAAGTATTCATTTCACAGGGAAGTGAGAAACGTACCCTGTGCCCTGGCCCCCGCGAACCTGCGCTCTGTCTCTATAGATTTGCCAATTCTCGATACTTCGTATAAACGGAATCACTTGTGGTCTTGTGTCCTTTCACGTAGCGTAACGTCTTCGGGGCTCATCTGTGTTGTAGCGGGTATTAGAATTCCCTTCCTCTTTGCGGCCGAGTAATACTCCATTGTCCGCATGGACCACATTTCTGTTCACCCACTCACCGGTTGATGCCATTTGGGTTGTTTCCACCTTCGGCTCTGGTGAGGAAGGGCTAGTCCTTCGTGTGTTCCTTCCTTCTCATGACAAGGTGCCCCGTCTCACCTCCTGTTAATTCTCCTGCCCACGCACCGCCAGTCCATCTGCCTTTAAAGAGCGCCCAGCTCTTCTCCTGATTTCGTGTCCTCTGACCCTGCAGCAACCCGAGCTCCCTTTCTGTTGTGTTTCATTAAACACTCTCATTCATCCTTTTAGTTCTTTCCATTTTTTGGTCATATTCCTGGAGTTTAATGAATGTGTACCCCTTTCTCTTTGTAGCTCTCTTGGCCTCTTCATGTTCAATCCCCGAACGAAGACTTTCCTTATGCCCCTGTCGTGCACTTTTTCAAGGAGTGGTGCGACTTCTGTCTAGGTAGTAAAATCCCTCCCTTCCCTTCCCACGATTCTGTCTGAACTGATGACACTAACACTCCTTGTGATCTTCGTTGGCGCATGGACGTATCTCTGAAAGTTAAATTCATTCATTCGTTCGTTCGTTCATGTGCTCGTTCATTCGTTCGTTCGTATATTCTTTCTGTCTCTATCCAGAAATATCAGTAGAACACCTCCTATGTACCGGGCACGGGAGGCTGTCACTGGCACATTCCAAAGACAGTCTCTGCTGTCCTAGAGCTTACGGCCCCGTGGGGGAGCCAGAAGTAAACAGGCAGGCATCTAATAAGTCAGGGTGCTGCACAGGAAGGGCCAGAGTCCGGGGGTGGCGCCCGGGGGTCCTGCAGTCCGGTGGTCCGTGTATAGGGGATGCTCAGGGAAGCTGCTGGACTGAGCGCTGACGATTGCGGGATGAGAAGTGGTGGGCTTTGCAGAGGACCAGCAGAAGGCGGTCTTGGGCAGAGGCGAACAGCACGCGAGGACCTCGTAGGGAGGGGCAGATGAACGCTTGAGGAGGCCCCACGCGTGAACGAGAAGATGTGATCCTTTAGCGTGGTAGATATTCAACGAGGTTCGGGGAGACCTTGCCCAGCCTTGGTATTGTTGCGAGAATTTTTATTTTTACTATTACAAGCATGATGCTTTGTCAACGCCAGCTCCGGGCTAGGCGCCATGCCTGGGTCTTGACTGCGATCTTAGGGGGCGGGGCACTTCCCATCCTTATTTTCCAGGTGAGGAAACAGGCGGGGAGGGGTTAAGGAATGTCGTCCAAGGTAACAGAGGAAGAGGGGGTGGGGTCAATTCCTCACCGTCAGTGTGACCCAGGCCTGTGCCTGCGGCCCTGGTGTTCTCCTTAATGTTTGTGATTTCTGAATCCTCGCTGCATTCGCTAAAGTTCACAATCAGAATTTTTCTAATGATTACTTATCTTTGAGAGACAGAGCGTGAGCAGGGGAGGGGCAGGGAGAGAGAGAGAGAGGGAGACAGAAGATCCACGCTTACAGCAACAAGCTCGACGTGGGGCTTGAACTCACAAACCATGAGCTCTTGACCTGAGCCCGAGTCAGACATCGACCGACTGAGCCACCGAGGCGCCCAACACAATATTTTTAAATGTCCAATTATACGTATAATCGTTTGTCTACACAAGCGAGATGAAGCCTGAATCTTTGATTTGTTCATAAAGCCAAGGAGAACAATTACCAGCCGATCCTGGGGTCCCTGCCATAGATGGAAGGCTTTGCTTAATCAGCAGGAGGTAGCTTGGCAGGGAGAAGCAAAGCCAGTCTTGCGGGGGTCGGGGGGTGGCATTGTGGCAGCTGCAGAACAGCTGTGGGGACAGAGAGCAGCTAAGGAAGAGGGAGTGGGGGTCTGCAGGCCCCACGCTTAGTAGGCTCAACATCCCTGGCTATTCATGTCAGTCTTAAGGGCTTAAAATAAAATATTCATGAAAGAACCTGGCAAGCTGTTTTTGTTTTTTGTTTTTTGGTTGTTTTTTTTCTTTGCAAACCTCTGGTGTTTTCAGGCCGCAGATATTTTTAGGTGAGGGGCAATCAATGCCAAGTGTACTTGTGGCTCTAAAAATGAAATTGCTGATATATTGAATTTCCTTTGGTTTAGGGATTAATGTAAGACAAACTTCTTAAGACCTGTTCAGCATGGAAATTGTAAACCTCTCTTTCATTTAACACAGTTCTTTAAAAAATTTTTTTTTACATTTATTTATTTTTGAGAGACAGGGAGAGACAGAGCACAAGTGGGGGGCGGGGGGCAGAGAGAGAAGGAGACACAGAATCAGAAGCAGGCTCCAGGCTCTGAGCTGTCAGCACAGAGCCCGATGCGGGGCTCGAACCCACAAACCGTGAGATCATGACCTGAACTGAAGTCGGACGCCCAACCGACTGAGCCACCCAGGCACCCCTAACACGGTTCTTTAAATGTTAGTTTTTATTTGCACTTCTTTAAGCTTAATGTTTGTGAAAATTCTAAGATTTGACATGTTTGATTTTGAAGGTATATGGACACCTCTTTAATCGATGTAGATGTGCAACCAACTTACGTACGGGTCATGGTCAAAGGGAAGGTAAGTATAATGCAGTCGACTGTTAACAATTTCAAAAGCTAAGTCTGCAACTCAGCTAGGTTGCCTCAAAAATTGTGAGAGTAATATGAAAATAGGAAAAAAGAAGCCCAATCAGAGAGCTACTGTTTAGACACATGATTTTTAAACGTTTTTAACAATTTTTCTTGATATTTATTTAGTTTAGAGAGAGAGACTGAGCACGAGCAGGGGACGGGCATAGAGAGAGGGAGACACAGAATCCGAAGCAGGCTCTGGTCTCCGAGCTGTCCGCACAGAGCCTGATATGGGGCTCGAACCCACAAACCATGAAATTATGACCTGAGCCGAAGTCGGATGCTTAACCAACTGAGCCACCCGGCGCCCCTGGACACATGATTTCATACAATGGGAGTGGTATACAATGGGAATGGTTGTTGACCAGCCACGGTGCAGCTCCATAAAATTAATATTTTTAACTTATTTCTGTTGTGTTAGTACTGTTCCAAAGCTGAGTAGATGGTTATATATGTGGTAGCCTATGCTTGAGATTATATTTAAATTATGTACCCGCTTTATTTTTTTTTTTTTTTTTTTTTTTTTTTTTTTTTTTTTTATTTATTTTTGGGACAGAGAGAGACAGAGCATGAACGGGGGAGGGGCAGAGAGAGAGGGAGACACAGAATCGGAAACAGGCTCCAGGCTCGGAGCCATCAGCCCAGAGCCTGACGCGGGGCTCGAACTCACGGACCGCGAGATCGTGACCTGGCTGAAGTCGGACGCTTAACCGACTGCGCCACCCAGGCGCCCCTAT
This sequence comes from Panthera leo, assembly GCF_018350215.1. Taxonomy (NCBI): domain Eukaryota; kingdom Metazoa; phylum Chordata; class Mammalia; order Carnivora; family Felidae; genus Panthera; species Panthera leo. Next base: position 73,834,785 of record NC_056695.1, on the reverse strand, counting down.
GTACCCGCTTTAAATTGTCGATGATTTCATTCACAGCAATTGTAATTTTATAATTTTTGAAATAGTATTTTTGGCTGATTATGAGCATTCACAGGAATGCTATAAAGACTTTAAAATGGAAATACGTTGATAGTTCATGACAAGGAGTTTTATCCTTTATTATTAGTCATGTTAACATAAACGGACCAATGACTATTTTGCTGTTTGTCATCGATGACTGTTCTTTAGACCATCCATTAAAACAGGTCAAACAGTTCCTGCACATCAAGCGTAGCTCGGACATGGGTTCTTTTTTTCCTAAGTCTAAGCACGTTGTTTTTAAAATGGCACGGTGGATCTTGAATTTGTCATGAAAATGCCTCTTGAAGTAACCCTCTCCCGTAATATGCAAACTTCCTGTTTGTCGTCAGCCATTTCAGCTTGTTCTTCCTGCCGAAGTGAAGCCGGACAGCAGCTCTGCTAAGCGATCTCAGACGACAGGGCATCTGGTGATCTGCATGCCCAAGGTAAGCCATGTCACTTGTCACTTGGATCGATTTCCAGCCTGGGCGCGTCGGCTCCTGAAGGAACTTGACCTATCAAAGCTAATGATGGCTGCTTTTGGTTGAGGGAACCAGAAGATCCACTCACCCCAGCTAAGGCAGGAGAACCAGGACGTGTGAGAACAGAGCTGAGACTGGGGCACAGTTGGGACCCGGGGGCGGGGGGCGGGGGGGCCTCACCCCGTCACCACTCGGCCAGTTGTTCTCGCCTCTGCAGCCCCCTCCCACCTCTGCAGCCAGAGCGGCGGTGGGGGTCGTTGTGTGTGAGTCCCCTCGTCCTTCCAAGTGGGACAGGTAACACGAGCACATCTATTACATGGCGATCAGTACTTTTAACCATAAAGAAGTGTTTCATCTCCAGAAGGTAGGGAGGGCTCGGGCAGGGGAGGGTCAGGGTCTCTCCAATATGTTAGCTTTGTCCTCAGACCCGCTTCCTTCCTGAGAGGAGCACTCGCAGCCACGGGGACAGCACGCTGTCTTGTCCTTCCCTTGCATGAAGATAGACAAACGGAGAATCAGGGACAGACACAGAGAGATGAGCCCCCCAGTCACCTTGGAACAAAAGTTCCTCTGGACTAATCAGGCCGATTTAGCTGAAGAGCCCAGCAAGTCTTGATTAACTTAACCTTGGGCAATGAAACCCATCTCTGGCCAAAGGGATAGAAGTACTTTGTTTGGTTTCTATTATTTTATATTGGTTACTATTATCTCCTCCCATGACCTGGGGTGGGGTCAGCTTTGCCCTAGCCACTCAGGTTTCAAAGGGGCAGAGTAGATGAGCCAGTCAAATGGGGTTCTGGTCTTGAGGAAAAACAGGACAATGGGGATGGGGTGTCTGCCCCAGAGAATAAACTTGATTAACCAGTAAGGTTTCGATAATAATTTATTAATCCTTCATTTTCCCATAGCCAGATTTGTAACAGATCGATTATGGGTGATCAAGTATGTATTTTTGCTCTGAGTCAGTAAAAAAAGCAAATACAATGTGCTGTCGGGCAATAAGATGGCAAACACAGCCGTAAGAATCACATTGTCCTTGGTAACTACCACCGGTTGGGGAAGTGCTTGTATGCTAATTAGGATAGCCCATAGGGAACTCTGAGAGATAACCTAATTACCTCAGTCCTCTGATCTACACAAGAGTGTGATGCTGTGATCAGCAACCTCTTTTTTTTTTTTTTTTTGCAACTTCCATTCGAACTGAAACATGACATTTTTCATGTTAAAGACACATGAAAAGTATAGAAAGCGGCTTATTAAATAAAAAGCATCCTAGAAGAGCGCCATTGAAGATGAGATAATTTACATAGAGGGACTCAGAATGGTTCAATTTTGTTCTCACTCATAAACTACGAATAACATTTTTCCTTTGAGGTATCTATTTTTAAGGTTTTAGACTACTATGTTCAACAAACATCGATACGCGTTATCTCTGTTCTTCTTTCTTTTAAATTATTATTCAGTTAATCCCTCTTAGCATTCCTTTATATGTCTCTTACTTTTAAAAGGTAGATAATCAGTTTGCATTCCCACCAACGGTGCAAGAGGGCTCCCCTTTCTCCGCATCCTCACCAACACGTGTTATTTCCAGTGTTGTTGATTTTAGCCATTCTGACAAGGTGTGAAGTGATGTCTCATTGTAGTTTTGATTTGTATTTCCCTGACGACCAGTGATGTTGAGCATCTTTTCGTGTGTCTGTTGGCCATCTGGATGTTTTCTTTGGAAAAAATGTCTGTTCAGGTCTTCGGCCCATTTTTTAATTGGGTTATTTGTTTGGGGGGTATTGAGTTTTGGAAGTTTTTTAAAGTTTACTTATTTTGAGAGGGAGCAAGTGAGGGGGGTGGCAGAGAGAGAGAGAGAGAGAGAGAGAGAGAGTGAGAGAATCCCAAGCAAGCTCTGCACTACCAGCACAGAGCCCGATGCAGGGCTTGAACCCACAAACCGCGAGATCGTGACTTGAGCTGAAATCAAGAGCCCGACACTCGACTGACTGAGCCACGTAGGCACCCCAGTTTTATAAGATTTTTGTATTTTGGGGATACTAACCCTTTATCAGACATGTCATATACAAATATATTCTTGCCATTCAGGAGGTTGAATTTTAGTTTTGTTGATTATTTCTTTCACTGTGCAAAAAGCTTTTTATTTCGACGAGGTCCCCATAGTTTATTTTTGCCTTTGTCTCCCTTGCCTCAGGAGACATACCTAGTAAGAGATTGCTACGGCTGATGTCGAAGGGGTTGCTGCCTGTGTTCTCCTCTAAGACTTTAATTGTCAAATCACTAAACTGCACACCTCAAACTGAAAGATAGTCAGTGAAAACAACCTGTGGAGAATAATTTCTTGCCCCAAAATAGTTGGTTTTCATTCATGAGTGAGATATTTGCAAGGACTATAAAGTTCAAAGAACAAAACCCTTCTCTTAAACATCATCACAAGTGAAAAATCCAGAACCCTGACTTTACTTATGCGTACTATTAAAAGTATGCATTACTGAAAATTGACATCTTCATAGAAACTCTTGAAGTACCAAACTACTGAGCTATTTATATGTCCAGGCCTCTAACTTACTGTGGAATTGACTGCATCTGGCTGCATTATAATTACTGAGGCAGCGACTTGGAATTGTAAAGCATCTCGTAAAAGTCGGGTAGACCCTTAGGTACAATTTTGATTCCTTCACAAAATAGTGTTGTCATTACTTAACATATTGATAACCTAGTTCCAGAAATACCCAACGTGCCCTTTAGTAGTTTTTAATATTGGGATACTCTAAATTAACGAAAAGAAGATCAGATGTGATATTTGGTTCCCTTTTATGATAATATTTGTAAAGAATACTGCAAAGAGCTGACCTGTTTGATTGTGTCTGTGCTGTGATGATTATATTGTGTTTATTGGTGGAAATTCAAGGGTGTGTACGATTTCCAAGGACGTAAAATTTGTAATCGAATCCACAAAATGCTATAATATTTCTCATCAGACCCTTCCTCCGGCATTTGGTCTTAGACATCAAATTAATAATTTTCCCTTTTCTTACTCCTAAATGGGGCTGGATCTTTGCGGACTGCGTGCTTGTAGGCAAGTTTTATCGAGTCTGCTCCCTGTCACGGGGTCGTGGCTAAATTTTCTGTCGCCGACATGCCAGTGGGTCCTCCCAGCTCAGGTCCACATTCCAAGAGGCTCTCCCCTCCTGCCCTCCACAGCACCAGATGCTTCCCAACATCCGCCACTGAGTCTGTGTCCTGTGGATAGATGTAATTGATATACAAATGTCACTATCCCTAGAGTGCTGCTGGAATTCCTCTGTCTTCACGTACCATCTTATAACTTCACTTGTGGGCGCCGTGTCTCCCAGGATGCCGTCCCCTACCGTACCTTCTCCACCATGACTTCAAGGGCCAATGTCTTGGCTACCGTTGATGAGTGCGGTAGTGGATGAAGACGCACTCCAGCTCTCCCGGCAGGGTAGCATCGGGCAATCCACTGCTCAGATGGCAGGCAGAGGAGTAGGAAACTTTCTGTTTCGTGAGTTTTTTCGCAGTCCTGTTCACGGGTTAGTGGCATCTTTTCCCTTAGGTTCTAGCACTGTTTTATTCACTAGCCTTAGTTTTGGGGGCGTGGTAGAGGGAATCTCAGTTCCAGTGTGTGCAGCCTTTTATTACATTAGACGTATCCAGTCAAGGGACGTGGCCCCTGGGTGTCCTCTATCAAACTCAGTCTTTTTTTTTTGGAGAAGTGTTGGTAATTCCTTTGTCAGCACAGCCACCAGAATGATGGTTTTATAATATATGTAAGTCAGATCAAGTCCCATTTCCCGTATCATTCAGAGTTAAAGGTGAAACGTCCTGACCACCTCCCCCTGCCATTATCCCTCTGACATCATCTTGTACCATTTTACCTTCCGATCATTCCAGCCATGTTGGCCTCCCTGTTATTTTACAAACAGGACAAACAGCCTTCTACCACAGGACCCTTGCACCTAGCGTCCGGTCTGTTGGGATGCTCTTCCCCCAGATGCCCTCATGGTTTGCTCTCTCAACTTTTCCATGTTTCTATTCAAGTGTCCTCCTATCCGTGGGTCTTTTCTGATCCCTGTATCTAGAAAGCATCCCCTCCTTACCCTAGCATTCACTATCCCTCTTGCTGCTATATATTCTTCGTAGACTGTATCACGACCTAACAGCCTATATATTTGTTTATTTCTTTGTCTATCCCCCTCAACAAGAATTTAAGATTTATGAGAACAGGGATTTTTGTCTGTTCTTATCAGTACTCTGTCACTGGCACCAAGAACAGAGCCTGACAAAGAGAAGGTGTTAAGTTTTGTTCAATGAGTGAATACCTTAAGTGCATCTTTGAAATACATTTAATGGGGCACCTGGGTGGCCCAATCGGTTGAGTGCCCAACTTCGGCTCAGGTCATGATCTCACAGTTTGTGAGTTCGAGCCCCGCGTCGGGCTCTGTGCTGACAGCTCAGAGCCTGGAGCCTGCTTCAGATTCTGTGTCTCCCTCTCTCTCTGCCCCTCCCCCGCTCATGTTTTCTCTCTCTCTCTCTCTCTCTCTCAAAAATAAATAAACCTTAACATTTTTTAAGAATTTAAAAAATAGATGAAATACATTTAGTATTGGAACGTGAATCTCCTGCTTAATTATTTTCTCCCCCAACCGTTTCCCTATTATTTTTCCATGCAGGTTAACTTTAAAATAGTTTTATCTAATTCTGCCTCCAAAAGTGCTGTTGGGATTTTTGTTGTCATTGCAGTTTGGAAGCAGGGGAAATGATTAAGGAAGGGGCTCTGGAGCCAGAGAACCCAGGTTAAACCCTGGTAATTGTACTCAGCATTTGTATGGCCGTGGGCAAATTATTAATCCTTCTGTGCCTCAGATGCCCTGTCCATTAAATGATATTAATAATCACTCATGTTACAAAAGGTTATTGTGAGGATTATATAAATTAATATATGTAGCTTTGTGTATGTTAGAAGAACTTGGGACATAACACACACTGCATTTCTGTTTACTGTTAATTCATGTTATTCGTTGTTACTAGTGACTAATATTGTCCCATTAATTGGTAACGTCCCTTCCTCTATTAATCAACATTTTTTATGATTGATATTTTATTGAATCTATAGATTGTTACGGGAATGAATTAATATATTTACGTAACCAAAACCGTATGTTTAATAATGTATGTTTTTCCATTTATTATTCTTATTTTACATCCCTCAGAACTTTTTTTTTTTTTTTTGGTATGTGTGTGGTTTTCTCTCCAGAGCTACTACAGATTTACTGAGGTTTATTTTTAGGTCCCATACAGAGGATTGTAATCCCAGTTTATGTGGAATTATTTCCCATCACACTGCCTGAGTTTATGCTTGGCCTTCGGCATGTTTTCTTCAATGGGTGGTCAGACTAAGTTACATGTACATAAACAATCTCACCATCATCAGCCTGGGAATGTTTGGCATATGATCTCATTACAGTCCAGCTTAACAAGATTTAACGGAAATTTTGTATTCACTGAGAAGCTTGTTCCAAGTCATTAAATTAGGCTCCCATCTAGATTCTCAACTGACAAGTTACAGGAACACCCCAAGCGTACGCTTCGTGATTTCCTTTGGGTGTTCTTTCCGAATAATTAACCGAGATTAAGGAAGTTGCTATCTCAACTGAACAGCAAATTATATTTACGGCTTCGGTTGGTGAACATCTTGCTGGAGTCTGCTGTATTGAGCGCTGGAGGTGAAGGTCACACGTTAAGGTGAACATCACAGACCACGATCCTAAAACACAGTCTCAGACTCCCTTGTCTTCATTAGTTGGACACGGATTTCTCCGCACTTGCCCTCGACTCGGATATACGTATGATACACCCGACCTAAGCTCACTTTTACTCTCTGCTTATTAATTTCAAGTGGATCTGTAGTGACGGCTGCCTGCTCATCTTGCTAGCTTTTCCTGTTCCATTCATACTTCTCCTTTTTCTGAACATATTTCTTAGCCTCAGCTCATTTCTCAAACTTCCAACATTGAAACAAAACAGAAGCAAAACAAGGTCCTTTCCACATACCCCAACGGTTGCGTCTTCCCTCGCTTGGCCTCCTCGCCCAACCACCTGGCTGTGATCTATCCAAACTCTCCGTGTGTGTGTTGGGTCCCATTGCCACTGGCTCTTGAGAGACCTTTTTTTCTCTCTGACAATTTTCTCTTCTCTCTAGAGAGAAGAATCGAATTTCCCCTTTCTGCATCTTGCATTAGAAAACGTGCTAAATACATCTTCCTTCTTTCAAACGAACCGGTACAAAATAAAACCATCCGCTTCTAGGTAGTGGCATCATCTGCTTTACAGCCGAACTCATGGAACGGACATCTGTATTTTGCTGCTTCAATTCTTTCCTCAGAAAGAACCAGCCCCAACTAGGCATTCACACCCCCCACCTCCCCTCCGTGGAAACATCTCTTTGAGGTCTCCAGTCTCGTCCACGTTACTAAGCCCTCATCTTCTGATTTGCCCTTTCAGAAGCTTTTTACACCACGATCGGTCCCTCCATTTGTAAACGTTTGTTTACTTGGCGTTAGATATACACCACTTTTACTCGCTTCTCTTCCTATGCCACTGGATCCTCCTGCTCACTGGATGTCCTCTGCCGCTACCTGCTGCTTTGCTGGTTCTTTCTCGTACCCTGGCCTCCGAGAGTGGGCGTGGCGGTCATTCAATTCTGGGGCCTCTTCTCTTCCCTATGTATACTCATTCCCTACGGGAATCTCCCCTCATCTCATGACTCTGAATGACATCGAGAGCTACATCATCTGCTGATTGCCAGCAAGGTCATCGGGAGCAATAATGACGCTGAACAAAATTGAGGAAGGTGGGCTGCATATTTGAAACACCTGAATAATATCAGTACCGAATGTGGCAGTGAACAGTTACTGTCCACTGATGCAGAAGGAATGGCTTTCAGTGGCCACACAGGGATGAGAAGAAAAAAGCATAAGTCTATGGGTGGAGACTCTGGTAAACCATACCCGCTTTGAGAGGGCACTCTGATGGACTGTAACCTAAGAGTAAGGTGAATAAGCAGCCAGCCAGCCCTTCAGAAGGTCTAGCAGCCTGTCTCAATGGCTATCAAAATGGCCCTAACTTGAGCCTTGAACTTGAGTGAAGGTAGTCTCAGGTGAGACTGGCCATATATATGTATGTGAATATCTATCTATCCATTCAACCATTTTATTTTAGACTATATACACACATACACACACATATACACACACACACACATCTATAGGTAGTTTTTAAGTAACTATCGAGTGCACACTCAAAGATAAATTAGGCACACAGAGACATGAATGGGATCCAGTTGAAACACTACCAGTGTTTTGGAATCTGGTTCTGCCAGGTTGCCGCTCTTCCTTCTTGCCGGGAACCTTCAGACAGCCACAGTTATTGTAGATATTAAATTGTGAGACACAGATTGTAAAATACTGTTTTAATTTCAGGTCTCCCCGAAGAGGAACCTAGTGTAGGGATGTGAGTACGGCAATTTACTTGAGTGGGAAGGGACTGCTGGTCAGGAAGTAGGGAAGGAAAGGAAGGTAGCCAGCAGAGAGCGCTCTATGAAGCTAGCTACCCCAGGGGGAAAGCTCTAGGAGATATTGCAGAACACCTCAGGATAGCTCCGCCTAAGCGGAGAAGAAACTGGAATAGTAATAAACCGACCCTGAGAACCTATGGTGGGGGCGGGGGGAAGGGGATGATATAAACACCACAGCAATTCCAAACTACTGCTGGCAAGAAAAACCATGAACTTTTCCAGGTCCATGGAGGATATCTCCCACTGAGACTATCTCTTGCAAGACTGTAAAAGGATGTTGTCTTTGCTTTGGAAGCATCATGATCATCCTTGATGTTTGTCCTAACTTAATAAAATACCGTCTTCAATTTTAGGCTGTTGTGTGGAGATGATCATCCAGGGGGAACTGTCAGATAAGATTGCATTAACAAGTATAAAAGAATTTTGGAGGAACTGTTTGATAGTTAGATTTCTTCTACTTTTATTTCAAAGCCATGTAGCTGTCTTCTGCAACTGTCATATTGATTTTACATATAAATGTCAGTAATTGCACCTTCTAAAATTTTCCTCAGACTACTTGGGTGTCTTTGGGATCATAGCCAATATTTCTATCTTTCTTATTTTTCTGATCATTTTTTCTAAAATTTAAATTTTTTTTGCTGCCAGGTATGTACTTGTTTGAGATGGAATATACTTCAAAAATGTTTAATTTATATAGGTATTTTTATCTGTTCAAAGATTTTTAAATAACATTCCTATGGTAATTTATATATTTTCTAAAATTGTGGGTTAATGACCTGTCTTTAAATAGAAAAAACATTTTGTTTTCTTTAAAGAAATCTTTTTTTCATTAGACTCAGTGAATTACATGCTTCTCTTAGCAAAGTCAATCAGGGCACAGTTAAGAAAGAATGAAATTATTAAAATATCAACAATGAATTTGGATTAATGTAAACTTCCTCTAATGCCAGAGGCAAATTAAAAATTATATAGATTCTGAAGTTTTATATTAATAATTTTCTCTTCCGGGACTCTGAACCTCACATTTTTAAATGTTCAACACTGGAATTATGGATAACTAATAAATATAAACACCAGAAACATGTAACAAAGGTGGAGAACTTACAACTGACCCAATTCCTCTGTAGTTGATGTAGGATTGGTGGAAAATAAGTCCATTTCAGGTGTAGGGCTGGGCCTTATTGCTGAGTCCTGTTTACCCAGTAACTGATTCAACTACTCTACCGTCCAGATCAGGTAAGTGGCTTACATCAGTGCAGGTTGGTATTTAATGGACTTAGGCAGTTTGGAAGCTTTATGAGACATTTTTAGAAATCACTTATGAGGCATGGGGGAAGACACTGCCATGTGTATACTTAAGTAGAACGGTGGTAGAGAAAAGACATGCTACACCCATTAATAAGTTATATGAAAGTTTTTTGTATCAGATGAGGGAATTATTTAGCATGTGTGGAAGTAAGGCACTAGAACTCAAAAACTTCCTGCCAAATTATAAAAAACTTTAGAAAATCAATGAATTATTAATTAATCAATTAAAATAGTCAATCCATTAAAGATTTACTAAGCATTTAGTGTGAATAAAGCACTGTGTGAATTACTGTGGAAGAGACCAAAAAAAAAAGATGTGGGTTTCTTAGGGCGTTCTTCCTGTCTTCTCCCTGTTGAATCCACTCACTGACCATGACCACCTGCGGGCCCAGATCTGCCCTCACCCCTCACTTCCTAAGTCTCAGTTTCAAAAAGGCTCAGATTCTTCTTAAGTAGCTTCTCTTCCCTTCTGCTTAAACTTGGAATTATGTTACTGGCTCAGAGATGAGTGTCATAGTTGTACCTCTGGGATCTCCCAAGGCTCCCGACATGCCTCTTCCTCCAGGTAGACCCAGCGCCAGCAGAGCCCAGCATGCATGAAGCCGCAGCTCTCATAGAACTCCTGCCTCTTCCCCATTTGTAGACAAAGAGACAAGAACAGGCATCTTTAGGGGTCTTTTCTATAAGTCCTATTAGTTGCCATCCGTCTATTCACCCATCCATCTACCCACCCACCCATCTGTCCACCCATCCACCCATCCGTCCATCCATCCACCCATCTCTCCATCCATTCACCCATCCATCCATCCGTCCATCCGTCCGTCCATCCGTCCACCCACCCATCCATCCATCTATCCATCCATCCACCCACCCACCCCCCCACCCATCCATCCATCTATCCATCCATTTATCCATCCATCCATCCACCCACCCCCCCACCCATCCATCCATCTATCCATCCATTCATCCATCCATCCACCCACCCATCCATCCACCCACCCATCCATCCACCCGCCCATCCATCTATCCGTCCATCCATCCACCCATCTGTCCACCCACCCACCCATCTGTCCACTCCCCCACCCATCCATCCACCCCCCCATCCATCCATCCATCCATCCATCCATCTACCCACCCACCCATCCGTCCATCCACCCACCCATCCGTGCATCTACCCACCCATCCATCCATCCACCCATCCATCCATCCACCCACCCATCCATCCACCCACCCACCCATCCATCCACCCACCCATCCATCTATCCATCCATCCATCCACCCATCTGTCCACCCACCCACCCATCCGTCCACCCCCCCACCCATCTATCTATCCATCCATCCATCCATCCGCCCATCTATCCATCCACCCATCCACCCACCCACCCACCCATCTATCCATCCATCCATCCATCATCCATCCATCCACCCACCCACCCACCCACTCATCCATCCACCTATCCTACCATCCACCTAGCCATTCCATATATTTTAATGATCACCTACTGGGTGCTCTGGTAGGTTCTTGGAAATGCAAAGAAAAAGTAAGACTTGTGCTGCATTAGGTTCCCCTAATAGGGGATACCTTCGTGTAGGGATATCTTCGTGTAGAATTAGGATCGAATCTGTAATACCTCCTGCTATTTTGCTTGCATTGAAAACCTAAGGAGGGCTTCTCATTCCCAGTCCCCAGGTCCCCCCCACCATTAATGCTCTGCTACTGAGCCACCATCCCCCTCCTCAACTACTTCAATAGTCTTATAGGAATAGTTGTCCTTGTTTTGAGTAAAGTTTCAAAATGAGTCAGAAAGTTATTTTTCTTGGAAGAAGTAGTGAAGAAGATATAAGAAAGAGAGTTGTATGATTTTTAAAACTTAGATTAAAACATGAAAACAGGGAAACTGGGAGTGGGGAGAACAAACATACGAACACTTTCGCAACCACCAAATACATACCGTTAACTTTTTAAATTTTATTTGAGTATAGTTAGTTTCAGGGCTAACTATACTCAAGCTGGACAAGTTTGTACATTGTGCTGTGTTCACCACAGCTGTGGCTACCGTCTGTCATGTTACATCGCTATGATAGTATCATTGACTGTATTTCCTGTGCTGTGCCTTTTCCCAAAGTTGGAAGCTTGTACCTCCTTCTCCCCTTCACCAATTTTTCCAATCCCCCACCCTGCTTCCCTCTGACAACCATAAGTTTGTTCTCGGGATTCATAGGTCTATTTCAGCTTTTTGTCTGTTTATTCATTTGCTTTTTTTTTTTTTTTTTTTTTTTTTTTAGATTCTACTTACGAGTGGAGTCATATGGTATTTGTCTTTCTTGGTCTGACTTATTTCCCTTAGAATTATACCCTCCAGGTTTATCCATGTTGTCTCAATGGCCTGATCTCATCTTTTTTATGGCTGTATAATATTCCATTGTGTATATACACCATATTTCCTTAACCATTCCTCTATTGATGGACACTTACGTTGCTTCCATATCTTGGCTATTGTAAATAATGCTGCAGTGAACATAGGGGTGCATGTATCTCTGCGAGTTAGTGTTTTCATTTTCCCTGGGTAAATACCCAATAGTGAAATTATTGGATCATATGGCATTTCCATTTTTAGTTTTTTGAGGAATCTCCATACTGTTTTCCAAAGTGACAATGTCAGTTTGCATTCCTGCCACCAGTGCACGAGGGCTCTTTTTTCTCCTCGCCAACAATTGTTTCTTCTCTTCTTGATTTTAGCCATTCTGACAGGTGTGAGGTGTTATCTCATTGTGGTTTTGATTTGTATTTCCCTGAGGATCAGTGATGTTGAGCATCTTTTCATGTCTATATGGAAATGTCTATTCAGGTTCTGTGCCCATATATTTTTTTTCAGAGAGAGAGAGAGAGAGAGAGAGAGAGAGAGAATCTTATGCAAGCCCCACACCCAGTGCGGAACCTGACATGGGGCTCTATCTCATGACTGTGAGATCATGACCTGAGCAGAAATCAAGAATAGGATGCTTAACCGACTGAGCACCCATGCACCCCTTGTTATGCCCAGAATTCGTGATCCCCAAATACCGCCAGGGAGCCGAGTCCGATGCAAAAGCAAAAGAGCCTTTATTCGAGTAGCTCGAGCTCAATCCCCTACCTGCACTGACTTAGCAGTGAGATGCCGGGGAGAGAGAGCGAGTTTCAAAAGCACAAAGGTTTTATTGGGGTCTAGGGGCAGTTGGTGAGGTAATGGCTGTGGCCTCAGCCGATTGGCTGGGGAAGGGCCCGAGTCCTGTTAGGCAGGTGAGGGGGGTATTACTCAAGGGGAGGAGGTGTGGTCAAGGTGAAGGACACAGAACAAGATGGAGTCAGCCGGCGTAGGCCCGCCCTTTCACCCCTCTCTGCCCATTTTTTAATCACACTGTTGGTTTTTTTGGTGTTGAGCTGTATGAGCTTCTTGTTTTGGGGGCGTATTAACCCCTTACTGGGTATATCATTTGTAAATGTCGTCTCCCGTCCCATAGGTTGTATTTGAGTTTTGTTGATGGCTTCCCTCACTGTGCAAAAGCTTTTTATTTTGATGTAGTCCCGAGATTATTTTTGTTTTCTGGATAAGAGACCTATCTAGAAAAGTGTTGCTACGACCAATGCAGAGAAGTTACTGCCTGCGTTTTGTTCTAGGATGTTTATGTTTTCAGGTCTCACATTTAGGTCTTCTCAGTGCACTGTGTTCATGTTGAAATTTAATATAAATATTCTCAGGGAAAATGAGTGGAATTAAATTAAAATGTGTGAATTACAAAGCATTACAGAAAATAAATGTAAACAAAAGTCAATACAGTCAGGAGTGGAAAAACACCAGGAGGGAGACACAAAATCAGAATATTTGTAAGAAAGTAACAGATGTAAAATCCATTATGCTATCCAGCTCAAAAGAACACTCCTGAAACTCAAAGACCTGGGAGATACGTAAACAAAAGAATGGACAAAACTATATGAAGTGAATGCAAGCAAAATTTAGAGTACTTATGGCAAAATGAGTATCAGACATGACAATTTAAAGCAAAGAAGCATAAAATGGAATAAAAGTTATTCTATAGTAATAAAAGTATTATATAAAATAAAAATCCAACTCACGGCCTTATATTCATTGATTGTACATTATTTAAGTGTAGAAAGCCCAGGGTCTTATAAACATAAGGACAGATAAGCAGTCATCTCTACTAGAAGATTTATGACCCATTTCTGTCTTTGATAAATATGATCAATGAAGAGTAAGACCATTTATTATTTGAGCAATATAATTAAGGTAATTTGAAAAGTTCATAATAGACAAAACCCTCCAAAAAGCTTATTCTCATTTCCAAAAGAAAAAATTACAGAAATTATATTTAATTACTAGTCCCTAGAAATAATATTAAGCATAAAATACAGAGTAAACCACTAACTACAATTGGGAAATTCAAAATGCTGTCCCCCAGTGCTGTTCAACCTCACAGGAAATACAAACTAGAGTTATTAATTGGAAAATAAAAGCTTTAAATATTAGCAAACTGTCTAGGCTTTAGAATCAAAGACATTTTATATGCACCTGCCAGCTCATAAGCCGCCTACAAGCGTAAATCCGCCGGACTGATTTCAAATGGCCAAATGAACCCATAATTGCTTTCTGCAGACCTGCTCCTCCCACGGTCTTCCCTGTCCTAGAAAATGGCATCATCGTAGGCTCAGTTGTCCAAGTCGAAGGTTAGAAGGCATCCTTGACCTACCTCTTACCCTTACACGTCGTCAGCACTACCGCCCAAACATACCCTGAATTTAGTTACTTACCTCTGCCTCCCCACCTCAGCCGTGTTCAGGCTATAGTACCATCTCCCAGCTGGACCATCTCATACAGGCCCCTCCCTGTTTCCCTGCTTCTGTCCTTTCCACCTTTTGATTCCTTCCCCATACAAAAGCCACAGTGACCTTTTTAAAACGTAAGTCGGATCATTTTATTCTCACGCTTAAAACCCACCAATGGCTTTCCATCGCACATCCCGTAAATGTGCTTGTGTAACTGAATGGCATCCGGAAAAGCCTCGAAGCTGTGGGATCAGCAAGACTGTTTTCAAGACTCCCCCGATCCATAGAATCACCTGGAGAGAGCTTGTTAAAAAACTAGATTCCCAGGCCACTATCCTGAGGATTCCAGTTAGATGTTGTGGAAGTGTGTGTCTTAACAAGTACCCTGAGGTGTGAGACACACGGAGGAAGTCAGTTAAGGGTCTGATGGAAACTCAGGAAAACACTGAGGCACTGAAAATGCATACAGGAAATGTATACAGGAAGGTACCTTGCGGGAGTAATTCAGGAAATGTATTACACAGGTAAACGCAGATCTGAGATGCCAGAGGAGGGAGAGTAAGACCAGCCAGAAAGCCGTAACATCAGGTGGGTCCCCCCTCTCCCAGGACAGAGGGAGGAGGTGGTGGTGGTGGAAAACACGCGCCAGGTCACCCGGAAGGAACCAGAGCCGCAGAGGCCTCTTGGGCAGCCACGCAGGAGATCCTCCCTCCGTGGAGTGGAGTCGCTCACGCACACAGGGATTGTGGGAGGGACACCTGGAGCCTCCTTCGAGGTTCTCCAGCCTCCCTCCAGTGCTTCCTGTTGGCCAGGCCCAGCTGGGAGCCACGTGACCCGGAACTCTCCAGAGCAGAGCAGAGACAGGAGAACAAACGGACACAACCGCACGCAGGCTCAGTACGTGTATTGTGAGTTTGGATACCACATCACACCCTCGTTAAAATCCCGCAGAGGCCTGGCCCGAAGGGTACGAAAGCCAGTTATCACTGGTAAATTCTTTTAAGGGAAAAATCTCCATTTAACTCTCCTATTCTCCCCTTCTGGGGCAAATTGTGAATAACGGATTGCCCTTCGTGTAAATGATGCCTTCTAAGAGGGTGTGTGGGTGCCAGGGGGCCCCGAATGCAGAGTCTAAAACCTACGTTACATGGGACAGCGGGAAGCCAGAGAAATGCGTACACATCCGTAGTGGACAGGCCGACAGAAGCCCGGAAGAACCGATTAGCCAATAATTCGCATGTTATGTATTCGTACAATAAATTTGATGACCAGTCCCCAGATTTAGACAGTTTCCTAATAAGACTCCGTGTCAGTAGTATTTTCAGAGTGAAGTTTGGGGTGAGGAGAAAGCAATTTAGCTGTAATGGCAAAAACAAAAACAAAACAGTGTATTTTTACCTAGCGACGAAAGAAACACTTTCTTTCAAAAGCCATCATGCCACTGCACTTAATATTTTTGTTAACATCACACACTCGGGCTGGTGAAAGTAAGAGTGTATTGAGAATATTGCTCCTTCAGCTGAGTTGAAGGAAAAAAAAAACACACACACAACAACCCAGCAAAGTCTCTGTCACCTCCTGTGCCAAGTCCAAGCACCTTAAAATCAAGTCTCTCAAGACCTGACCTCTGTCTGGTGCTTCAGCCTTTTTTCCATCTATTATCTACCCAATATTCTGTGCTAGTTTATGTGGTCATTTACCTTCTTGTCTTTGTTCAGGCTTGCTTTCTCTCTCTGGAATGTTCTGATGTAGGGAATGTACCACATAATCTCCAGCTTCTGGCAAATTCCTCCTTCTTTAAAATTCATATCAAACCTCACATCCTCCAGTAAGCCTTCCCCATGTCACCGGTGCACATCCCTCCTTCCCTTGGGCTTCCATATTTAATGTACACACATACCTGTCAATTATACTTCCTTCAATGCATTTTCACTGCTAATGTGTCTTTATCTCTCATGAGATGATCAAGGATAATTTTTTAACCTATCCTTCCATATCTACCACTTGCTCCTATGTTTGGCACATAATAGATGCTCAGTAAATATTTCTTGAGAAGATTTAATAGAGGCAATAGCTGAAACCGTGGTACCAAGTAAAAATCCAAGAGAAAGAGAAATTTGCTTCTGATTTTCCTAAATACTGTGATTTGAGAAACCAGGGTAAATTCACAAGAAAAAAATTAAATGATGGATTGTTTTATATTTTGTTCTTCAATGAACATCTCTGGTTAGATTCCATTTTCTTTGTCCATTTGCTCCCTTAATTTACCACGATAGCAAGCCTTCATCTAAGGTGGAGCGATTGTTTTCTCATTCTTATTCAGCTTCATATAAATAACAGTTAAGTGGAACCATGTAAAAATCACTGTTTTGTAGGTCAGAAATGGTCAGATATTGGTAATTCCTGTGGTTCAACCTAAAGGATCGAGAGCTGGGTCTCTCTCGCTTGCGTCTGGTTCCTATATTTTACACAGCACATGTAGTCTTGGTTCATCGTCTTAGTAATTTCTGTAGTTGGTAAAGCAACCACATACATTTTGTTAAAGTAGAGGTACATGGAAGGAACCCAAGTGTCCATCGACAATAAATTCGTGCAATAAATTTGATGACCAGTCCCCAGATTTAGACAGTTTCCGAATAAGAACCAGTCCCCAGATTTAGACAGTTTCCTAATAAGAAAGAAGATGTGGTTTATATATAATGGAATATTGCTTGGCCGTGAGAAAGAATAAAATCCTGCCATTTGTAACACCATGGATGGAACTGGAGAGTATTATGCTAAGTGAAATAAGTCAGGCAGAGAAAGACAGATACCCTATGTTTTCACTCAGCCCAAGTTTTCATCAGCCCAAGTGTGTGATGTGGGACTTGAGAAACTTAACAGAACACCATGGGGGAAGGGAAGGGGAAAAATAGTTTCAAACAAAGAGGGAGGCAAATCGTAAGAGATTCTTAAATACAGAGAACAAACTGAGGGTTGATGGAGGGGTGGGGGAGAGGGGAAAATGGGTGATGGGCATTGAGGAGGGCACTTGTTGAGATGAACACTGGGTGTTGTATGTAAGTGATGAATCATGGGAATCTACTCCCAAAACCAAGAGCATACTGTATACGCTGGTATGCTAGCTAACTTGACAATAAGTTATATTTTTTAATGTGGTATATACATAAAATGGAATGCTACTAAGCGATCAAAAAGAATGAAATTTTGCTATTTGGAATGATGTGGATTGAACTAGAGTGTATTATGCTAAGCAAAATAAATCAGAGAAAGACAAATACCATATGGTTTCACTTATATGTGGAATTTAGGAAATAGAACAGATGAACTCGGGGGAAAAAGAGAGACAAACCGTGAAACGGACTCTTAACAACAGAGAACAAACTGAGGGCTGTGGGAGGGGGATGGGCCAGATGTGTGATGGGCATAAAGGACGGCACTGGTTGAGATGAGCACTGGGTATTGTACAGAAGTGATGAACCACTGAATTCTACTGAAACTGATATTACACTGTATGTTAACTAACTGGCATTTAAATAAAAACTTGAAACAAAAAAATAAATAATCTATGGTAAAAAAAAAAAAAATGGATGCGAGGGTGATCTGGCTACGACATCTGTCACCCCATTGATCACCAGGGTTGGTTTGGCTGATCTAGCCGGCTAGGCGGGTGTCCCCTTCCTCCCTCGCTGCCCCAGGTGTGTCCCTCCCAAAGCTTCGCTCAGTCCAAGAAAATGACCTTCCCTGACAGAGGAGGATCATTCTTTAGTCAAGGGTATACGAGTGGCTGCAATTCCCTGCTAGAAACTCCAAACAAGTTCTCAAGGCACATAAAATAAATAAAATAAAAATGGAATAAAATAAATAAAATAAAATGGAATAAAATAAATAAAATAAGATGGAATAAAATAAAATAGAATAAAATAAATAAAATAAAATGGAATAAAATAAATAAAATAGAATAAAATAAGTAAAATAAAATGGAATAAATAAAACAAAATAAATAAAATAGAATAAAATAAAATGGAATAAAATAAAATAAAATAAATAAAACAGAATAAAGTAAAATGGAATAAAATAAAATAAATAAAATAGAATAAAATAAAATAAAATGGAATAAAATAAATAAAATAAAATGAATAAAATAGAATAAAATAAAATGAAATAAAATAAAATGGAATAAAATAAAATAAATAGAATAAAGTAAAATGGAATAAAATAAATGGAATAAAATAAATAAAATGAATAAAATAGAATAAAATAAAATGGAATAAAATATACAGAATAAAATAAATAAAATAAGATGGAATAAAATAAAATAGAATAAAATAAATAAAATAAAATGGAATAAATTAAATAAAATAAAATGGAATAAAATAAAATAAAAATAGAATAAATAAAATAAAATGGAATAAATAAAATAAAACAAAATAAAACAAAATAATAAAATAAGTAGAGGTAGATTGTCTCCGCGCTGAGTGCTGCCTCAGGAAGTCATGAGACGCCATCCCAGGGTACTGTGTCAGCAAAGACTGGAAAGCCGTCTGGCGGAAGAGCCTTAGGAGCGACTTCTGCCTTCTGTAGAGGAGACTTGGTTCCTACCTCCATGTGCGCTCCCAACTTTCAGCTGCACGAAATCACATGACTCTGTGAGAATTAAAGTAATATCACATCAGTAAAAAGTTAATTTGTACCTTTGTGCCTGTCCCACAATTGAATTTTCAGGAAGCTGATTACATTTCTTTCTATGGATTCAGGAAACCATTAGTCCCCCTGATCTAATTTATTGAACATATTTTGGCCCTTACAGCTGTCCATCAGTCATCCCTAAACACACTTAGTGCAAAGGAATAAGATGGTTAATGTTAATGACCATCACTTCCTAGAGGAAAAACGATGCTGGTGCTGTGGGTGTGGTAGGAAGACAGTGGTCACTCCTGCAGGACCTCGTGGTCCTCTGCTGGGGAAAGTCAGAGCTCATTGGAAGTGTTTCACCTGCTGTGAATATAAATACTGGCGTTAAGATGAATTTTGGCGTTGATACGAATGTTGGTGTTAATATTTTTCTTCGTGCTGCTTCCTTAGTTCCTTCTAACTTTTAAACTTCAAAGAATCTTTGGAACTAAATAAGCTGAAAATATCTCTTAAAAATAAGAAACACATTTAGATTCTGGTGCACAGCAAATTCCCTGTGAAGAGAAGTTCCAAATTTGTGATGCTATTTGCATTTCCATAAACACAGAGTATCTTTGTCTGAGCTTATTATGTGACAAATAACAGTGTTAGAAACGGGGTGTTTTAAGACTCTAATTATGCACATGCTCCCATTCTCTTTAGTGCGTTTACAACGTGAAGCAATACAAAATTTGTACTTTTGGCTCAAGAGCTTTGTTCTTAAAACTGACATTTTAATGATTTTTCACTAGCATTGGCCTCGTTTAATGTAACTAAAATATTCAAAAAAAGTTTTAAAAATGCAAAGGTGCCACGGCTCCCCAGGAACAGGTCTGAGATGGAGGGGAGCATGCAGGGTGCCTGTGAGGGAGCGCCCCCCAGGCAGCTGCCTGTGAGCGGGAGGGAAGGGGCCAGGAGCAGGAAAGGGGAAAACCGAGCTGCCGTGGAGGCCTGACAAAGACCTCAGCCGATGCCTAGCGAGCTCTGCAGCTGACAAGGTCCTTTAGAGTTGTCCTGAGTCAGGCTTGGGGAGCAACCTTAGACCCCACAGTGATCAGAGAGAGTGGAACACAGGCTCCGGGTTCTCATACTTCCATAAGAGTACCAGGTCCCGGGCACGTCAAGGGAGCAGCAGAGAGTTCCAGAACCGAAAAGGCCACAGAGTCAAGGACTACAGGTGAATTAGGGGTAACTGGTGTGGATGGACGTCCTTCACCCTGAAGAAGAATCGGAAGCCCACCTATGCATTTGGGGCTCACTGTAATCATGTTCCCTTCAATTTAAATTACTTCAATTTAAATAAAATCAAACCTTCAGTAGCTCAGGTGCACTAACCACGTCTCAAATGTTCAGGAGCCCCATGTCGGACAGCACAGAACACTTCCATCGTTGCAGAAGATTCTAGTGGACAGTATGCTCTCTCTGCACAACCGCGTCTCCCAGAGATGCTTCGGTCTCCCTCAGACACTGCAGGAGGAAGGTGCCAGTTCCCAACACCCTAACATCTATGGCCTCTCTCTGCTCCCCTTGACTGGAGATGTCTGTTTAGCCCCCTCGTATCTATCTTTTCCTTCGTCTTTGATATTAATATGGTTTAACAAGCCAGAACTGGACTCAACAGCACCTAAAAAGTGTTTCCGTCTCATTAAGGATAGGCCAGGAAGGAGGGGGAAATATTTGAGTCCATCACACTAATTCTGTTAAAAGGACAAAAACCAGTCAAGTTTTCATATTCAAAGAGTGTTAACATTCATACCTTACTGTCGTTAACATCCGAAAATACAGCATCAGTCATTAGCCGGCAAGAAATGCCCGGAAAACAAAATTATGACATTAATATATTTTAACATAGCAAATAAAACATTTTAGGATTAACCTCCTCCCCCAAAAACCTGTGTTTGACGATGATAGAATCTGCTTCCTTGGGCAGACCTTTCCATGAGTTACCTCCTTTAAGTATTCAGTAAATATCGCACTGGTGGCTTGAGTTGCTGATTCCCCCACAGTATTCTACAAGTTTGTGTTCTGCCGACTACCCCTCATTCGTCTGTGGTCCTTGACTGTGTGGCCTCTTCGGTTCTGGAACTCTCTCTTTTAAAATGTCTCCGAACAAACTCTTCTGGACCTGAAATTTAGCGTCTTTAGTACGCGCAGTGTCCATTGTTCCTTCCTCCCAGAGTCTCAGCAAAAGTCTGGCCATTGCACACGCCATTTGTGGTACTTAAAGGTATTTTTCCTGGTCGGGTGTCCAGTACATAGGTTGAAATGTGTCACTTCGGCAGATCTTTCCCTTCTGCATTGCACACGGGCCCTCCCGTGAGGTCTACGGGAAGGGAAAGGCAAGCCTGTGTGCGTGATCCTCTGTGTAAGGGAGCGGAACAAAATCACACATACAAACACGGATTGAATTGTTGTCAAATGTGATAGATAAATATACTCTGCACTATCTAAAACACTGGTTCTTAGGGGCACCTGGGTGGCTCAGTCAGTTGAGCATCCGACTTGGGCTCAGGTCATGATCTTGTGGCTCGTGAGTTCGAGCCCCACATTGGGCTTGCTGCTGTCCCCTCAAGAGCCCGCTTCAGATCTTCTGTCCTCCTCTCTCTCTCTCTCTGCCCCTAATGGGAAACCGACGACCCGGTCTATTAATTTGGTTAATTGGCCAGCACCCTGATGCAGAAGTTGGGTAAAGATTGGATTGGAGAATCTGGTTTAGAATTGAGGCTACCTCGGGGCTTCCGATTCGCTTCCCAAACGGAGATGGTGAGTGCAGCCTGCCCGAGCCAGCAGGTGGGGGTAGGAGTGGTGACCAGACCCTCACAGCCCAAGCCTAGTCTGTGTCCTCATGGATCCTCTCGCTGCTGGGCAGCAAGTGAAGTCTCCGGCCCAACAGAGGAAGGGCAGCAGGTGTCCCTCACCTGCAGGGGAACGACCCTGCCCACCGGTGAGATGGGCCAGTCAACGAAGCACTTCCTCCCCAAAGAAAGGGAAATGATTAGGATGGAGAGAGGAATGTACACGCTCTAGATCTTTCTCCTCCCTGGTAATAAAAGGCCGGAGCGCTTGGGTGACTCAGTCAGTGAAACGTTGGACTTGAGCTCAGGTCATGATCTCTCACCATTCATGAGTTTGAGCCCCGCATCGGGCTCTGTGCTGACAGCTCAGAGCCTGCAGCCTGCTTCTGATTCTGTGTCTCCCTCTCTCTCTGCACCCCCCCGCTCCCGCCCCAACTCATGCTCCATCTCTTGTAAAAAAAAAAAAAAAAAAGAAGAAGAAAGAAAGGAAAGAAAAGGCAGAAGCCCCCATCCTGATCAGCGGACCAAAACAACATGAGGAGAGTTCCTTCTCTCTGCCTATAAATAATCCTTGTCTTATAGTTATACTGGGAGGTGGGGGTGAAATAAAACACATGAACTGCCTAGGATAGGCAGGCATGTGTCCAGCATGGTGTCGGGATCTAGTAAGTGGCCACCTGTTCTCTTCTGCCCCCATAGTCTTAGATCTTTGAGCTTTCTAGTAGGAGGTGCTGGGTGCGAATAATCTTCACTATATGTTCATCGAATCAAATCAGTCAGTTTTATTTATTGAGACCTCAACATGGTTAGCACTGAGCCTATTTGGCTTAAAAGAAGTGGAAGAAGGAGCGCCTGGGTGACTCAGTCGATCGAGCGTCTGACTCTTGATTCCAGCTCAGGTCACGATCTCACAGGTTCACGAGTTCGAGCCCCGCCTCGGGCTCTGCACTGACAGCGTGAGGTCTGCTTGGGATTCTCTCTCTCCCTCTCTCTGCCCCTCCCCCCCAATAAATAAATAAACTTGAAAAAAAGAAGTGGAAGAATCACAGAACTTTTCATACCCAAAGGGGCCTTTGAGCTCATATCTCATCCCTTCATTTTATGAAGGATGACCTGGGGGTCCAGTGTGCTGGGCAGGGAGGGATTCGAACCTCCAGCTCAGCCTGCTTTCCACTGCAACACATGCCAGGTGGAGGTGGAGGAGGGGAGCTGCTCAGAGGCAGTGTCTCAACCACGCCTAAATCCCCACCACCCCAAGCAGTGTTTGGCAGGTTTCTGGCTCTCAGAAAATATCTGTTATGTGAATTAATTCACCGTATCCCCCCTGCTTGGTCTTTGGCAAATGAAGGATAGCTTGTGGCTTTGCAAGACAGATCCAGTCTGTGATATAACTTTCTCATACCGCATGCAGGGGCTTACAGTTAGACTCTTTCATGGCATACGTAGCAAAACTTAAAATGTTGTATATTTTTGAGGATATGTCCAAGACTAATGCACCACTCAGTGCGTGTTATATTTTTATTTTAGGTAGACGAAGTCATCACAGGTTGGCGACAAACGTCAGAGTCGGGGACGAGTCCCTCGGACAGCAGCAGAGAGCACACAAACCAAAGGTACCACCTCCCCAGCCATCGGAAGCTTCCTTATAGTTCTCTTCATTGTCATTTGGTGGCTAGAATGCACCTTCCTCAAAGATACAATTATTTAGCATTTACAGATGGTTCACGCTGTGAATGTTCATGTCTATTCCCGAAACTTAGACTCTGGATTTATAGGGCTCTTGATCCCTAAAAATCAAATCTCTGGACATACAGGCCCCAATTTCTTGTGTCAATAATGGTGAGAGTGGTGAGGTCAACACCAACGACTGCTAACATCTACTGAGCACTTACTACGTATCAGACAGTATCGTGTGTACTTCACCCATAGTAACACACTTAATCCTCACCATTTTTATCCTCGGTTTACAGATGGGCAAAATGAGGGAGAGAAGTTTAGAATGTCTGAAGGTCTGGGGGCGCCTGACTGGCTCAGTCGGTTAAACGTCCAACTTCGGCTCAGGTCATGATCTCGCGGTTCGTGGGTTCGAGCCCCGCGTTGGGCTCTGTGCTGGCAGCTTAGAGCCTGGAGCCTGCTTGGGATTCTGTGCCTCCCTATCTCTCTCTGCCCCTCCCCTGCTCGTGCTCTGTCTCTCCCTCTGAAAAATAAGTAAACATTAAAAAAAATTCGAATGCCTGAAGATCAGGTAGTCTTGACACGTTGGGACAGCCCTGCTGAGCCCTCGTCGAATGCTGCTCACCTACCCTTTCATGGCTCGGATGCCACTTCATAGCTTCTAAAGCTCTCAGGGTTGCCAGGACCAAGAGTCCCCACCATGTGCCCTCCCGCCCACCTCCTACCCCCAGATGATCTGCGAGACTCTGGCTCAGCTTCTTCCACACCAGGACCCCTCCCGCTCTCCGTACTCCCCCAGTGACAGGAAGCCTCTCCTCATTCCTAACTGAAGATCCTGGCGGTGCCTCCTGAATGCCCTCAGAACGAAGCTCAGCACCCGTGACCAGTGGCATCCCTTAAAGCATTTGGGACAAAGCTCTCGTTATTTCAGTGCTTCCTTCGAATGCACAATCCCGGGCCTTTCGACTTTCCTTCCACTTGTCGTGATTTCCAGACTGTTACCGTCCAGATGGCAAAATCTATTTTGAACCGAGGCAAACTATCTTTGTGATACAAATGTATATGCTGAAATTATCATTACAAAAATACCTGAACGAGAGCTATATTTATGTCTTGCATAATAGAAGCCGTCAGGCATTCATAACATCCCGAGTCAACTGTGGAAGTTTTGTGGACTTTCGAACGTGGGCTTTGTTGGAACGACGGGTACGGAGTTGAATTCCTTCTGAAAGCTGGGTTGCTGGTTTTAACCTTGGAGACCAGTTGGTCTCCTATTTCCCAGATTAGTGTAATTTACAGAGGTTCAAGGGTACTCTGCTAGCATGAATATTCATGGTCATAATTACCCCCCAGCAGCATCCACACATGAAAGGAGTGTGACTCCCGTTTGTGAAGGATCAGGGAGGGGCAGCCAGTGTGGAAGCTGGTCTTCAGACCCCGGGAAAATCCCCATTACGGTGATGACATTTGAGGACTAGAGATGTCTTAGCACAATTCTTTATGGTAGTGCTTCCTACGGTCTGTTTGCAAAGCCGTTTTCATTTTTGAATTTTTTTTTAATGTTTATTTATTCCTGAGACAGAGAGAGACAGAGCATGAGTGGGGGAGGGGCAGAGAGAGAGGGAGACACGGAATCTGAAACAGGCTCCAGGCTCCGAGCTGTCGGCACAGAGCCCGACGCGGGGCTCGAACTCACAGACCGTGAGATCATGACCTGAGCCGAAGTCGGACGCTTAACCGACTGAGCCACCCAGGCGCCCCATAAAGCTGTTTCATTTTTGTTACTGAGAAGTAATCACCTTGCAGCCACACTTAACATGTCTGTGTGAAGGTTGTTTGCGTGCTCCTTAGTCATTGACGGACTTGACCATCCACACCACCTCAGCCTCTGGCTGGGCGATCCTGTGAACTAAGAAGGCCGCACGTGGGAATGAGGTCAGGCAGGTTGTCAGTTTGAGGGACGGGAAGACGTTAGACACAGTGATACGCCGGGAGGGCCAGAAGAGGCCCATCGATCCTTTCGTAGCCAGAGCGGCCCTTTCCTCATGCTGTGGAGACAGAGTGACCGGAGGGGAAGATCAGGGGAGTAAGGTTCCGTTCCTTGGGACCGGAGGAGATCACGTTTTGTGGGGCAGGTCACCGATGCCGTGAACTCTTGTGGTCCTGTGACACTGTATGATCAAGGAGGGACACATACCTCACTCGGGATGGGTTTGTTGAGTGCCGAGTGCCTTCTCTGTGTTACATGATACTATCCATCACCTATCTTTCATCTTCAAAACAACCACAAGAGAAATCCTGTTATTCCTACTGGACTGAGTCTCAAAGAAATTAATTTGCCCAAGATCATAAAGTAGAGCCAGAATGATAAATTTGGGCCCATTCTTTGGCTCGCCTTCCTACTCTCTTCACGAGGTCTTTTTTTTTTTTTTTTTTTTAGTAGACTTTCTTCTTTAAAGCAATTTTAGGGTCACAGAAAACTTGAGCGAAAAGCACAGGAATTTTCCATATATCCACTGCCCCCACTCATACACAGTCTCCCCCATTATCCACATCCCCCCATGAAGGTGGCACATTTATTACAACTGCTAAATCTACATTGACACACGTCGTTATCACCCAAAGTTCATAGTGGGCATTAGCGTTCAAAGTTGGTGTTATTCATTCCATGGACTTGGACAAATGCGTTTCCCTGACAAACGGTCTGGAGCCTCTTTCCATTCGTGTATTTGCCATCTGCACATCTTCCCTGGTGACGTGTCTGTGAAGATCCTTGGCCCTTCTTTCAATCACACGGCTTTCTTATCGTTGCATTCGAAGAGGGTTTTTTGGTATGTTTTGGATAACAGCTGTTCATCGGATGTTTTCTCCCAGTTTGTGGCTTGTCTTGTCATTCTCCCAAAATTGTCTTTCATGGAGCAGAAGTTTGTAAATTTAACGAAATCCAGCTTGCCGATGACTTCTTTCAGGGCTCGTGCCTTTGCTGCTGTATCTAAAACGGCATCGCCCGCCCCCAGGGTCAGTCAGCTCTTTTCCTGTGCTCCCTTCTGTGAGTTTTGCAGTTTTGCCTTTTGTGTTTAGGTCACTGATCCGTTTTGAGTTACTTCTTGTGAAGGCCGCAAGGTTTATGTCTAAATTCATTTAAAATATACACATACTGGGGACACCCGGGTGGTTCAGTCAGTTAAGCGTCCGACTTCAGCTCAGGTCATGATCTTGCGGTTCATGAGTTCGAGCCCCATATCAAGATCTGTGCTGACAGCTCAGAGCCTGGAGCCTGCTTCGGATTCTGTGTCTTCCCTCTCTCTCTCTCTGCCCCTCCCCCACTCATGCTCTCTCTCTCTCTCTCTCTCTCTCTCTCTCTCTCTCTTTTTTTCTCTCTCACAAATAAACACTAAAAAAATTTTTTTTAATATACACATACTGTATTAATTTTCTTAGGTGTGTGATATTTTGATGCTATCATAACTATGCTTTTGTTGCTAGGATATAGATTTGCAATTAATTTTTTGCCGTGGTAAAATACATATCGCATCAAATTCGTCGTCTCGAGTATTAAAAAGTGTACAACTTTTTAATGGGATTCAGTATATTCACAGTGTTTGTATCACCCCCACTGCGTAACTCACTTTTGTGTTTGATTTTGTACCCAGCAGCCTTGCTGATCTCTCTTACTGTTTTATTCATTTGTTAGTTGTTTTGGATTTTCTGTCTACCTACAGAGAATGTGGAGTTTCTTTCTTCCTAATCCTGTTCCTTTTGTTTTCCTGCCTTAGTGCATAGGGAAAGGCACCAGGACGGAGTGGGAGGGAGGTGACAGCAACCGTCTCTGTCTTCTTGCCGATCCCAGAGGAAAAGGTCAACATTATAGTATTAAGTCTGAAGCATTTCCTTGGTTTCATAATCCGTGCTGTCGTATTCAAAATCTGAAGTTTCTCGTCTCTATTCACATTCTTGTTGCTTCTGCCAGTTCTCACGCTAAGTGCCCTTTTTCCTTGAGTGCTTGTTCGTTTTTACTACAAGCTGCCCGAAATTTCTTAGAAGATAGTTTAGGGGCTTCTCAGAGGCCCGAAAAGTGCTCACCCGGGGAGCGTTGGCCTGCGCTCTGGGGCAGACGCTACCTGAGGACCCTGCCCGTTCGGAACCAATTTACGCTAAATTCAAGGTGGCTGGGTTTTAACTGCGGCCGCTGTAAACCCATGGAAACCCTAGCTGTGGTGACAGCCCAGCCCTTCTCTGTCCTACTTCCCTCACAGTGCCCGTGGGGGCAGGCACAGCGGGTTTACTGTTCAGTCACTCTTACGCCAGAGCAAAGCCTTCTAGGGGATCGGGCGTCCCCTCACTGTGCACCTGGCATGCTCAGGACCTTGACCTCTGTTCCCAGACTCCGCAAGGCCAGCAAGACCAAAGCATGACTTTAGGGGCTCAGCAAATGCCCTCAGGCCAAAGGTGGCTTCAGGGACCCACTCCCTCTCTGGTCCCTCCTTTTACTGAATCCTGCCCTCATGGTTCCTTATCATCTTATCACATCTTTCCTGATCTCCCGAGGGTTTTCAGTGGGAGGTGGGAATCTTTGGTCCATGTATGCTAGCCCACCATATTACCAGAAGAAAGTTCTTTCCTTGTGTTCTTTGGTAGAAGGACTCAATCTCTGATGTGTTATGCCTGGTGATTTTAGTCTTTTTTTTTTTTTTTTTTTCTTCCACCATTGATGAAAATACTCATTTTGCCCAACCGGTCATTCTGACTAGACTCCAGAGGTTCTGGCCCTGACAGACAGGTGGTGGGTAAAACAGTCACGTCGGGTGCCTGACATTAAGGGAGGAAACAGTAGGGGAGAAAAGGCCCTCTCCTCTTTATTTTGGGATTAGTGTGATCCTTTGGGGCTCCCGGCCTTATGGGCTCACTGTTTATCACCCGGAGACTCATGACCGATTCGAGTCCTGCGTGCAAATTACTCCTCACAACATCTGAAGTGGGTGAGCCGCGGAGAACTGCATCTGGGCTGAGTTCACTCTTTATTACGAAGATCCAGACGTTATGGCCCGAGAGATACATGCCTGGAAGTGAGAGACGCGGCTTGTCCTCAAAGCCAACATAATTATAACAGTTGAGTTTCGCTATTTACTTGATTAAGCCATAGATATGGCAGCCTTTTAAACAAGAGCACAGTAATTAAAAAGCAGAGCCACATTTAATAATGACTGTAACGTAGGTCTTCAAAAACTAGAATTTCCTACAGAGTTTACAGTGTACTATCTGGGTCTTCGGAAAATTTACACTTTATACTCTTCGTATACATGATACTTGCCTTCAGCAGGTCCGTGTGCGTTCGTCAAAATTCTGGAAAGAATTGAAACCTCAACTGCCTTCAAGGGCTAAGTGGCTGACAGAAAGGAGGGGGGATGGGCCGTAAGAACAACAGAGGGTTCACACTTTCCAGAGAAAGTCGGACCCCCACCCCTCCTCCCAATACCTTGTGTCTGTTGCCTAAATTCGGTCTGAGGACATCAGTGTGGGGCTCCCGGATGAGACCGACCGTGATTCTCTTTGGGTCAGAGACAGTTTCTGATTTAATTTCATGATTGCACCGTAGTAGAGTATTTTTTTTCGTTATTTAACAAGTATTCACAAATGCTATATGCCAAAGATGAAAAAGACAATCTAATTGCTTCAAGAATGCTGGTTCTAATAGGGAGAACAGATCAGTAATGAGACGATTACATGATAATGTGATAAATGTTCTATTCGAGCTCTCTGCTGCACTGTTAGATGTCACCAGGAAACGTCCTATTTGCACAGACCATGGGATTTCTGGTGTCTAGAATCTGGGAGGCACTTAATGTATTCCGTTGAATGCCTGGCTGGGTGACCAGGGCAGTGATTCCAAAATAATTTGACTGATTATCAGTATCCCTGGGGGATAGGTTGGGGGGGGGGAGGGCTTTATATAAATGCAAAGTACTGGGCCCCATCCCCAGGCCTACAGATCAAAATTGACAGGGCGGCAGCCCAATGACCTGTATTATCTAGAATTTTCTAATGACGGCAATACGGGAATCTTTCTTGTTCTGTTTCCACATAGCCGTTGCCGAAAGAACTGGGTGCCGACAGCAGGGGTGGGGTCTTGTGGGGGAGACTGGTGGGCTGAGATTTCTAGGCACCTGAACTTATACAAACGCCCCTGCAAAAGCACACAGGCTGGATTGTCTGCATCACCAGGAGGCTGATTAGCTACATTCAGCCTACATAAGACCTGCCTACAGGGATTCTACCGTTGGCCCTGGCTGCGGGGTTTGCCTGCTACAGCATCATTTAAGGATTCTCAGGTGCAGGGCACCTGGCTGGCTCAGTCAGTAGAGCACGCATTGCTTGATCATAGGGTTGTAAGTTCGAGCCCCACGTTGGGTGTAGGGATTACTTAAAAACCTTGAAAAAAAATAAAGCCTCTCAGGCGAACAGAGCCTCTCAGCCGACCTCCCCTCCAGCTGCCCACGCATCAGCACTTTACTTCTCCACAGGTCAGACTCTTGCTTCCACAAGGTTCCGAGCTACTTGAAAGTAGGGGACAGTAAGGGACAGTCTCTTACTATTGTCTCCATGCTCTAAGGAGAGCACTTGGCCCATGTTTGCTGAATGAATGAGTGAATGAATGAACGAGTTGAGTCTACTTGAAATTTAATTTAAAATGACATCTCTCAATTTCCTCTTGCCTTTTTTTTTTTCTGTTGTAGAAGCAAGCGAATTGAGAAATTAGACGTAGATCCTAGCAAGCGTTCCTTCCCCGATGTGGCTAACATAGTTCAAGAGAAAAAACCCACGCCCCGAAGAGTTCGATCTGAAGCCAAAATTATACCAAGTGAGGAAGATCCAGACTTTGAAGATAACCCTGAAGTGCCCCCGTTGATCTGAAACATCAGGCCAGGTGGACGGACCCACCCGATCCCGTTTTCCTCAGTGCAGAGCGCGTAGTATGCCACGTTTGGGGTAAACACAGAGTTATTTGTCACCATCGCTGCTCTAGTGTCTCACTTCTACTTTATGCAGTGATATTCTTCCACCAGTTTGACGTTCAAGTGTGTACCTTAAAATGCTACAGCTCATTTGCCTATAATAAAATGTTGGCTAGGGCAAACGTTCAGTAAATCATAGAACTCTTACATTAAGACACTGATTTTTAATCACAGAACTGCTTGCTAATGCAGAGAGACGAAGTCGGAGATAAAAGGACTGATTATTAAGTCGGTGCTTCAGCAAATTGGTCAAGCTCAGAAGTTAAAACTGTAATTTCAGATCAAACTGGAACGCTCTAATATGATTTTAGCGGTGTTTCGATTTTCTTCTCGTGATTACTGGTGGTAATGCCTGGGGTGAGGAGGAGGAGAGCTGGCAGGAGTAGGAAGCGAAAGCCGTTAAGGCTGTAGGTACGGGCCTGACATCTGCAAAACGAGAGGGAAGCAGGTGGAAGTCTAGTGGGCTAAATGGAGCCTGGGAAGGCAGCACACAGCTCGGAGAAGACAGGCGCTCTAGTGCAGGATTGTCCACAGAGGACGAGCCCGTTGGGTCAAGACGGTCGAGCCCAGCTACCCCCCGGCCACACTCAGTCCTTGGCTGGGAGCCACCTGCCCAGAGAGTGGTGGCCGCAGTGGGAGACTTGGGGTGCTCTGCGCACGTCGTGCGGGTTCTCTCTTGGGGACAGCCGAGCAGGGTGCCTCTATCGGCCACAAGAAGGTCACAGCAGCTCTACCAGCCTTGAGGAGGTTGCCATGAGGGCTCATGAGAAAGAGGAAGGTGCTCTTCGGTGCTGGAGGAAAGGAGACCCACCTTACCTAGGGGAAGAGAGTTTAGCAAAGCTGTTGCCGGGGGTAACATGGAAACATTGTAAGTGTACCCACTGCCCTAATAGGTTTAGGGAAGGAGATTTCCATGTAGAATGCCAAAGTCTCCACTAGTGCCTTTAGCTGCAAGGCAAAAGACACAAATAATTCGTCCATTTTCAAGCAGCGTTTAGAGAAAATATAAAGGGACTAAATTGGCTAGGTTCAAAATCAAACTTTCCCCTCCCAGTCTCTCCCCAGCCGAAATACAAACAGCCTCACCCTGACCGTGGACCACATTGCTGTTCTGGGTCTCCAAGGAATTACCATCCGTTCAGAGTTAGTGTCCCATAATGCCTGAAAACTCTGTTTGTCAATGCACAGTCATCTGGGGTAAGCACAAGGCCCCTTTGCAGCAGGCCAGGTGGGAGATGCACAGTATAAAATCTGGGCAGTGTGGCAGGGATCGCCAGTGAGATCCAAGCATGAGACAGTGAGCCTTGTGGAATCCTGGGGGAGGAGTGTCCTAAAAACCTAGAACAGCGAGTGCAAGGGCCTGGGATGGCACGAGGTTTCAGGAATAGCCAGCAAGCCAGTGGGACTGGAGCAGCCTGAACAAGGCAGAGTATCAGAGAAGGGAGAGCCAATGGAGAGCCGGGCCCGACGATGCTTGACCTAAAAAGACACGCCTACCGCTGGGAAATTCGCACCGCTCCCGAGAGAGCGTCTTCGGATTTCATAGTGTTGCGTTTTTGGTCTTTTGCCCAATGTTTCCCTAGACTCATTTCATTTCCGATCTTCAGAGAAATCCTCTCAACTAAGCATTTGCTCATTCTTCGTTCAGTAGGCACGTGCCTCCCGTGGACCAAGTGTGGGGAGAATAATGGTGAACCAAAGGAAACAGGCCTTGGGTTTCACTGAGCGTATTTTTCTGTGATGCAGACAAATGTGAATCAATTGCACGAGCAAACTAAGCTAACTCTTCTGAACTCACTCTCGCATTTTAGGACCGAGGCCCCTAAACACCGGGTGGCTTGCCCTAAGATGGCTTAACGGTATGTTAGAATGGGATCGTCTGTAGGTCACTCTGGACTCAGTTTCCCCCTTGAAAGGTTTTTCCCTCCCCAAGCGAATGGGACTATTCACATGCCGATGTTTTCAAAGAAGATAGACGCAAACCAACTTCGTGAATCTTAAAGCTACTCACTCCCTTGGGAGATATGCAAAGAGGTGTGAGGGTAGAAGGGCTTTGTGGCGGATGATGTCTTTGGGGGTCATGAGCTCTAAGACCCTCGGGCAGGGCCCGTGCCGTGTCCTCACTTGGATCCTGCTGAGCGTGGCTTCCGGGGGACTTTGGGGCGAAGAAGGACGAACACGTGTCTTTGGAGAGAGCTGTTACCTTTCTGTGAGCTCTGCCTCCGGCTCGGCGTTCCTCCTTTGTAGCCCAAACTTTGTGAGATGACCTTCACAGGATTGCACCGGGGAGCTTTGAAGAGTGTTTCCTGAAGCTGGGGACATGCAGGCTGGTGCCCGACTCATACCTGAGAAACCTGAAGCCCACGATGGGCCGGAGTCCCATCCTGCCGGGAGAATCACCCCTGGGCGCAGGGAAAAGCTGTGCCACAGGAGCGGGGAACGTGGCCCTCTCCCAAGGCTGGCTGGGGGCAGGACGCCCGAGCCTTTGCTAAGGACCAAATGTGGGGTGTCGTGGGTGCTGTCCATGTGGGCTGCCCCGAGGGGTGAGGAGCCCAGGCAGGAGGCTGGAGGCCTGCTGCTGTGTGCGGGGCTGAGGAAAGAAGCTGGGAGGACTGACCAGAATCCGTGTCGTAGGAGAAGGGCAACCGGGAGCCTCCGCTTCACCTATCCCCTCGGCTGGCAGGACAGGAAGCCTGACCGAGCCGTGTGACGACCATCTTACCTGCACCTGGCAGCTCCTGGCCTTGGACTTGAATGGGTAAAGAGAGGGAGTGGCCACCTGGCCACAGAGAGACAGCCAAGGACAGGGACGAGCTGGGGGAATAATGCCTTGACCTTACTTTCCTCCTTCCCTCCAATCTCTTGCTAGGGTCTCCCACCGGCCAAACACAACCAGAGGCCAGGAGCAAGGGGGCCTGTCAGTGTGGCCCTTAGAGGTTCCGTTCCCAGGGTCCACCCTGTGGTAGAGGGCGGCAGTGAACTGAGCTGACACGCTCCCTCTCACCTCTCTGCCCTCACCCGCCCCTGCCCTCCGGGACTCGGGGACGGAGCAGGAGAGCCAGGAGTCTGGCTGAGAAGCAGGGGAGCAGGGTGAGAAGACGGCCACACGTCCCCTCTTCCTCAGCTGCGGTTTCCAACCTAAGCAGCCGGGGACCCTGGCAGGAGAGGGAGAGGAGTGGAGAACGTTCATGCCAGGTAGGGGACTGTCGCGGGGGACAGTCTCATTACCGAGTAGGGACTGAGCGCCGAAGGGTCATCTATTCCCCCTGAGCAGGAGGAAGCACCCTAGGACCTGCCTGCATGTTCCTCCAGGGCAGGTGAGGGCCGCGGAGGAAGGAAGGAAGGAGAAGGGCAGAGCGGGAGGCGTGAATGCGTTGTTTCGATCACTGCTGCGAGGTGAGGTGAGCATTCAGCGATAGGTTCATGCGAGTGATGGTCCGCGGTTCCAGGGTCTGGTACTCTGGTTCCCTGCAGATTCTCCCTGTGCCCATTTCTTTTTTTATAATTTTTTAAAATGTTTATTTTTGAGAGAGAGAGAGAGACACAGAGCATGAGTGAGGGAGGGGCAGCGAGAGAGGGAGACACAGAATCAGAAGCAGGCTTCAGGCTCTGAGCTGTCGGCACAGAGCCCGACGCGGGGCTCGAACCCGTGAACGGTGAGATCATGACCTGAGCCGAAGTCGGACGCCCAACCGACTGAGCCACCCAGGCGCCCTCGGGAAGGCTCATGGCTATGCACCCACATCAGTTTCTGCAGGGCCAGGACGGGCCCCAGGAGAGAGAAAACCTCGCCCCCCCCCCCCACCTGGTGGGGTGCCAGCTTCGGGTCCCGATGCCCAGATGCTCTCCAGTCCACGAACTCTTCCTCCTGCTTCTCTTTTTAGGTGTCACTGAGCAGCAAGAACTGTCCCTTCTCCACCATCATGTCCCACCGTCCCCTGCACGGCTGTCCCCGTCTCTGCCTCCTGCTCCCCTCAGCACGCGAGTGGCCCGTGAATGGCCCGAGGCCGCTGACCGTGGCCGTCACGGGGGGCGGGGTGGTGAGCGCTGCTCCAGCCGCAGGGTCTGGGCGACAGCGCCCTCCTTCCCCTCGCACGGGCGGCTGCCCTCCGCGTGACAGCTGGGGCTGCACCGCGGCGTGTGTCTGTCACCATTTCGCAGTCTGTCACAGCTTGCCTGACACATTTGGATGGAAAGTGCTAGCCCGTCTCCAGTTGACGCCTGTCAGGCCAACGTGTCTGGCACTCCTGGAGCAGACCTTTGCCAAAAGCAGCTGTTCTTTTCTAAGTTCGCTCCCTAACTTTTGCTCCTCTCATTTGGTCTGGCGCTTTCCTCGTCTTAGAGATCAGCCTCGGTCGGCCCTTCGCCCGGCGGACATTTACGAAGCACCTGCTAGGTGCAAGGAGCCATACCGGGTGCCAGGGAAAGTTCTCTTCTGAGAGCCCACTCTCCCGGTTCTCCGTCCAGTCATCGCGTGAGGCCGCTACCCGGGGGACCCCTTCGGCCCCATCCTCTTCCCCGTGTGTCCGTCCCGCCCCGTCCTGGGACGCTTGGGCCCATTCCTGTGGCTTCCATGCCAGCTCCAGCCTGACGCTCCCGAAATCCCCCTTCCAGGGCCTCGATGCCTTCCTGAAGGTCACCTGACTCCTCCTGCTCCAACGCTCGCCCGTCCATCATCTTCTCGCACCTTGTCCTGCCTCCCGCCCTCCGGCTTTTGTTTTACGTGCTTGCTTCCCACTCACCCAGACAGGAAAACACCATCACTGTGTCCTGTGTTCATTGTGCAAGTGGTGACTAACTCCTGTCAATTCTGCCTCAAAAAGAGCTTCTCGTGTCTCCTCCAAATCCATTTCCACAGCTCATATTCACTCTCCTGCCATCTGCTTGTCGACGTGACTCCCACTTCACCCCTCCTCGACTTAAGTACCCCCTTTGTTGCCTGGAGGACAAGACCTGGGCCCCATCCTGCTGGGAGGCCGCATCTCCCAACACTGCCCCCCCTCCCGCCCCCGCCGCCCCGGCACCTCGAACCCACTACACCAAGGTCGTCACCATCCGGGGGGTTATGTGTGCATTGGCCCTCTGTCAGCGGCGTCACTGAGCTGAGCTTGGCGATGTGCTGAATCTGAGGGCACAGGTGAGCCCTCTCAGGGCTGCCCAGAAGTCGGATGATGTTGCCAAGGTCCGGGGACAGCGTAGAGGCCCTGAGAAGGCAGGAGCCAACACACAGGCACCCGTTCCTTGACCAGAGCATCAATTGTGGAGATAATTATACACAAATGGGGCCCTTTTCAGGGACAAATTAAGACCAACTTGATGGGCCATGATCTTGCATCTGCAAGATGCACCTGCCCGTCGTGCACCTGCCCATGGTCTGTTGAAGGGAGAACTCACTGACCAGAGCGACCCAGGGACTCCCGGATAGCACTCGGGGTTATGGAGAACCGGGTTACTGGCTCTGCTCACCTCCACCACCAAAGGGAAAAGTTAGAATGCCCATTCTGGTTACATTGGCCACATAACACACATTCCACACTTAGTGACAAAGAACAACCATTTTACTATACTCCTAGTTTCTGTAGGTCAGAGATACAGACAATGGAGCCACCTTCTCTCTCTTATTCCCAGGATAACTTGAAATCTGGACGCTGGAATCACCTGGAGGTGTCTTCACTCACACGCTTGACAGTTGATGTTGGCTTTTGACCAGGACTTCAGCCGGGCTGATGGCCAGAACACCGACACGTGTCCACGAAGGCTGGTCGAGCCTTCCCCAGAGCCCGATGGATAGGCTCCAAGAGCGAGCATCCCAGAAGAACGAGGAAGTGCGTGGCCTTTTGATGACCTAGCCTTGGAAGTGACACAGCTTACTTCTGTCATACCCTGATCCGGCTTCAAGGGGAGAGGACTCAGTCCCTACATCTTGCTGGAGGAGTGGCTAGCTTCCGGAAGAACGTGCAGGACAAGAGACATTGTCAGGAGAACACGGGCCATCTCAGCGCCTCTCATCCTCCACGAAACCCAAGTTTAGGCAACATTCCCTGCTCCCCAAGAAAACAGGAAGTGGTTCCTCTCCTGTTGGTGTATGAATAAAAGATACGGCCAATGGTGGGGGGAGGGGACCATCGGCTGCTTCTCCTTCCTATGACGGGTTCTATAAATAAAAACAGTTACCAATCAATGCACGGCCAAATAAAGATCGCTGGATGCCGTCTAGAAGGGTTGTTCGGAGTTATGAATTAGATCCCATTTAATGTTCCTTAGGTCACGCAGATGAAGATAAAAAAGAGGTTTTTGTTTTGTTTCGTTTTGTCTTTTTTAAATGTCCTTTGGTCATATTTCTCTGTGAGTAGCAGTGAACTGTGATACTGTACTGAGCTGTTCACAAGTGACTATTTTTCTGGCCTTACCTTTCCTGCTATCTGATGTAGCCCGGGCTTCCCGAGGGCTCCAGACTCGGGCTCGTCTCAGTGTGAGCTCCCTGTCAAGCATCATAGATCAAAATCTGAAGGATGAAGCTAAAGCAATGCTTAGAAGAAAATCTATAGCTTTTGTTAAAAAAAAAAACAAACAATTTTTTTAAATAGGTAAATTTATAACTCCCCCGTGGGTATAAATAAATAAATAGCAAAGATTGTATTAAACTCACTAATGAGTGAGCCAGTAGGATGTTACCACTGGTCCCGAGGGGAACTTGTGAGTCGCTAGCATAGAGGCAGGAGGGATTGTTGTCATGAATTCACAGACAGACACAGCTCTGTCTGTCCACAGGGCGGCGACTAGTCTCAGTCCACCTGACACAATCCACAGGATTCCCAACTTTTGACAGCTGGTCCTGTTGTGAATCAGAGGATGGAAGGTGGAAGTAACACAGGAAGTTGTGCGGGCAGGCCACCCAGTCAGTGGTCTGTATCTGTCCATTCCAGAACATTCCTCAGTTTTTCTCGACACTTCAAGTGCATTTATCAAAAAAAAAAAAAAAAAAAAAAAAAAAAAATATATATATATATATATATATATATATCTCAAAGACTGAAACAAACTCGGGATTTAACTCTGGAAGCTAGAAAACATACTATAAATGTACCCAACAATGAAGAGAAATCAATCGTGAAAATAAGGCATGAACCCACGAATTCGTGAATAACAATAGAAGCAAATAATAAAGAAAACTGTTCATTTGGAAAGACTGGTCAAGAGAAACGGGAAGGTGATGCAAATTAACAAAATAGAGAACAAAAAAGGGAAAGGAGGGAAATCCGTGACCTATATGATAGAAATTTAAAATTTTCAATAAAATACTAAGGAAACTAGACACCGATACATTGGAAATTTCTGAAACGCTAAAACATTTTAATGACAAAAATCCATTAAAAAATAGAAAACTTGGGGTGCTGGGTGGCTCAGTCGGCTGAGCGTCCGACTTCCGCTCAGGTCATGATCTTGCGGTTTGTGAGTTTGAGCCCTGCGTTGGGCTCTGTGCTGAAAGCTCGGAGCCTGGAGCCTGCTTCCAAGTCTGTGTCTCCCTCTCTCTTTGCCCCTCCCCCACTCATTTTCTCTCTCTCTCTCTCTCTCTCTCTCTCTCTCTTTCAAAAATAAACATAAAAAAAAATTAAAAATAGAAAGCTTGACCTAATCAATGGCTGTTAAAATCTTGAAAATTTTCCAAGTTTCACTTAATGCAAAAACTTCCCTCCCCAGCCTCCTTCCCCCACCACCAAATTTCTGAGGCTCTAGCAGTTTTATAAGAATTCTATAAAATTTTCAAAGGACAAAATAGTCTAGACCATCTAAGTTGGTTCCCCTGCAAACAAAAGATGAAAAAATTGCTTATTAAGATGGCACCTAGAATGATCTTCATACTAAACCAGATAAAGACAGTTCATGAAAAAAAATATGGAGCCATTTCATTTGTGAACAATGATATGAAACTCTTAAATACAGTATCAATTAATTCAATACCACTGTATTAAAAATTACACACCACTAGCAAGTAATCTTTACTTCAGGAATGCAGGGATGGTTTAGCCATCATGAAATCTATCAATTTAATGCACATTAATCGATATAAAGGAGGACTGTATCATATCATCATCTCAGTAGATGCAGCAAAGTTTTGCTAAAGTTTAATAGTTATTTATGATTTTCAAAGGGAAATTAAAAAAAATAATAAAGGGAAAAACTCTTAGAACAATGGGCATTAAGAAAAATAATTTCTTTAACCCGCTAAGATTTTTCTTCCTCCAAAAACCTATAGCGAGCATGACGCTTCGTGAAATTCACTTATTTGTATGCACTTCCTTAAGCTCGGGATGAAAAAGGGTGTTTCCTACCTTTCTTCTGGGTCAGCATGCTACTGCGTGTTCTGATGGGAAAGCAAAACAAAACAAAACATAAAAACAACCAAGTAAGAAATAAGAGGTATTGGGATGACCTTGCTTTCACATAATGTGATTATGTTCCCAGGAAGCCTAAGAGAAAAAGACAAGTTGTTAGAACAACTGAGTTCAGTAGATTTTCCCAGTTGTGAGATCAGTATGCAAAAACGTTAATAGTGTCCCTCTACATCAGCGACAGTGAATTAAAAGTAGGATAGGATACAGGCCGCTATTCACAAACAAGTTTGCCATCTGTAAGCAAAAGCTATCAAGTACCTAAGAATTATCCTAAACATGCAAAAATATTGAGACAAAAACAGCTATCTAATGGACATGAAAAAAGCCCTTACTCAAGTGTAGATACACTATTGTGCAGGGAAGGGGCGATGAAACATTAAAAATGTGTCAGACCTTCAATAGTTAATTCGATTCACTTCCAATAAAAACAGCAGCAGAACTTGGGGGTCAGCAAATGGCTAAGACAAATCGTAAAATAAAAGCCAAAATGGGGCGCCTGGATGACTCAGTCGGTTAAGCGTCTGACTTCGGCTCCATTCATGATCTTACAGTTCATGGGTTTGAGCCCCTCATCAGGCTCTCTGCTGTTAGCATGAGCCCGCTTCAGATCCTCTGTCCCCCTCTCTCTGCCTGTCCCCTGCTTGTTCTCTCTGTCTCAGAATAAATCAACTAAAACAGAACAAAATGAAACAAAATGAATTGCAGACTCACCTTGCTACACACCAAGAGGTTCCCTTATTATCACAAACAAATGGATGAAAGATGGATTATTTAGTAAATAGCGTTGGGAAGGAAAAATAGTAGGAACCTCTACTTCCAAATCCCAAACGGAATGAAGAAGTGAATGCGAAATACCAGTCTATAAATGTGATAGAAAAAAATGTAGGTGAATATATTTTGGATCTCAGCAGAGGGGAAGGACGTCTTCAACACGACCTCTTCTATCCAGAGTTATTTGAAAGTCTCAAACCATAAGAAGTTAGTGTCTAAATCACATGAGAAACTTAGATCGGGAAGAAAAGGACTAGGAAGTGGACAGACGGCAAAATCTAAACGCTAACAAGCACACGTGACCAGCAATCAGAAGAGACCAGCTAAACAAGGAGATAGAAAAACTTGTCATCATCAAGTGTCGGGAAGAGGTGGAGAAAGGGGAACGCTCGCTCTCCTCTGGAAACCTGTCTGCAGCTCTTGGTGCGGGGAGGGTGGCGGTCAAATCAGGTACCAAGTGGCGCCCAGCGGGCGATACACCCTCAGCAGGCGCCTGGCCAATCAACGCCCGTCATTCCTGCAACGCGTATCCCGGCAAGACTCGCGTCTAGGCCCGCGGGGAAGTGTGGTTTATTGCAGCACAGAGTTGGAGGGGCACGACATCCAGGGGAATGGGTGAATATGATGATATCTATGCTTCGGATGTCCTTCTTTTCAGTTGTCAGGGGCTGCGAGCTAGATGTACATGCAGACGCATAGATCTCGAAAGCACATAGTATAATCTTTGTATTTTTTTAGACTACACACTTGCTGAAACACAAAAACATTTTTTTTGAGAGAGGGCGCAAGTGAACGAGGGGCGGAGAGAGGGAGAGAGAGAGAGAATCCCCCAAGGGGAAGGGGAGATGAGGAGAAAATACAGTGGAATGATTCAGAGGTCGCTGCCTAGCTAAGGGTAGAGGTAAAAACCTAAATCAGTAAGTCTTAACGAAGAGGGGGACAAGGAATCTCATAAGAATGTACGGTGTTAGACTAGGTGCGGGTTTCACGAGGCAGGAGTAGTCGTGGCAGGTTACATATTCCCGCACGCTATCTGCGATGCTTGGCATCTTCTCTGACCTTCTGAAATAACACGGATCGCCTGCCTCTTTGTCTCCCTGTCTCCCTCGATTTCCTTCCCTCGACAGCCGTTTCAAGGGTTCATAGTATGAATCAGGCACTGAGGGATGTAAGTGAAAAAAGCAGGTCTTAAGTTAATCGTGATAGGCTTGTTGTTTAATGAGGGACAAAAGTTCTTGCCTCTTAATGCCCTCCCCATCCTAAGGCCAGGCCTGAAGCGCGGCTCTGAATGGGGACAGTTCGTCTGAGAGATTTTACAACTTCCTGTCCACTAGAACCTAAGGTTCTCTTCACAGACAGAGCTCGTATAGGTCACTGGTGGCCCCAAGGGCTTGGAACAGTGCTTGCTAATACTAAGGATTCCTCATATTTAGTGGAAAAAGGTTTAAGTGACTACCAGTCTAGATTCCTCTGTTTCCAATTGGCTGAATTATTCCTCAGATTTCCTAACAGCACTATAGAAATGAGGAATGAATATTGATTTATTGATTCACCTTCCCTTCTCCCCTAGGATCTAAGCTTTCTGAAAACAGGCATGTTCTTCAGCTCATTACAGGTCATAATTAATTAATGCAAAGCCTCTATGTGGTGTGTTTCATGTCTGTATGCATGCATGTGTCTTAATTATTTTCTCTGTAATCCCACATCCCCACACCCATTCTATTCCTCCATGGGATCCAATCCAGTCTATTTAGTTTATGCCTTTCAAACTCTCTCCCTTGCATTTATTTTGGTACACATGTGTCCTTTTAAAAATTGTGTTTCGGGGCAACTGGGTGGCTCAGTTGGTTAAGCATTGGGCTCCAGCTCAGGCCGTCGGCTCACGATTCGTGAGTTCCGAGCCCCGCATTGGGCAAGCCTGAGCCTCGTTTTGGGTGAGCCCCACTTCTCTCTCTCTCTCTTTCTCTCTCTCTCTCCACCCCCATTCCCCTTGGGGGATTCTCTCTCTCTCTCCCTCTCTCCGCCCCTCGTTCACTTGCACCCTCTCTCTCAAAAAAATTGGAGTGGTTCTCAAGAATCTGCACAGAGCTTGGCTCAAAATCAGCAATTTGAACGACTCCCCCGTGCTGCCCTCAGAGTTTCTACCTTTCGTCTCACTGCCCTCCCCCCAAACCTCCAGGGGCTGGATATTCTGGACTTGAAAGCCTGGTTCTTATGTGGACCAGCTGACCCTGAGCCGGGTTCAGACACTCAGGTGAGCTCGCGATGGACAGCATCCCTCCACCTACACCCAGCAGGCTTCTCGAGTCCGATGCAGCCAATTCCTGGTACAGGAAGGTAATGAGTGGAGTGGTATGTCCAAAAAACTCTGGATTCATAGAATCCACTTCAAGAATGCTTCTACTAGTTTGGAACATTATCATATTTGACGATCATTGATGAACGATTTATAAAGTGCCTGCTAGGGGGCCAACGCAACACTAAGCACATCGTCAACAGCAGTCTCCCATCAGAATAACCCTGCCGTGTTGGAAGTCTTAGCCCCATTTTACAGATGAGGAATGTGAAGTTCATGGAGCTTGAATGACTTCCAGCTGTTTTAGGAAGAACAGAGTCTGGATTGAAACTCAGATCTATCTTACTTCAAATCCGTGCCGTTCCCACAGCACATGCTTGCTTTATACTATTCTATAAGGATTTATAAGAAAAATGTACAAAATTCTATATTTGTATATTAATAAGATCATAATCTTACCTCCACATATAAAGAATCCCAAACTCTCTCCTTGTATCAGAACATTTGCAGTGACTTTTTAATATTGCATTGCAATGTCTCTTTAAATCAACTCCTTATTCTTTCCTTTTTTTCCCCTATTAATTAGCCAGGTTGCTAAGCCGGCAGAGTGAAGTGGTGTTAAAGTGTCCCCAAATTAATAGTGCCTCATCAGCACTGAGGCAGGGCGTGAAATTACCTTCTGAAGTGTTACCTGAATGCAGTTAGCACCCCTTTTGCTGCTGACTTCAGACAGGAATGAGAACTCAGCAGAAACGTCAGCAGGTCTGCATTAGCCATCAGCAGAATCCTAGGGTCAGAGAAGTGAAGTCGTCCTTGCCCACCAGTGTCCTTCCGATCACCCTGCTCCCACAGGTGCGCTGTCCCCAGCACGCAGGGCACAGGGCTTCCAGAGCTAGTTGTTCCCAATTGGAATCATTCTGTCCCTGGCTCACCCCTTAAACAGAGCACATTGCGTCTCCAAGCAACTAGATCAATTGTGAGTTGTGTTAATGGACAGGTCAGGGCAACTCCCCGGCACCATGGAAACACTAGCCCTGCCTTCAGCGCCGGGTCTGAGCTGCCAGGAGCCCCACGCTGGATGGGAGAGATGCTGGGGGTGTAGCAGAACAAAGCGGGGCTCAGTGGGGGCCTCCAAGTGGAACTCTCTCCAGGTAGGTCTTTAGGCAGCCGAGGCTGGATTGCGAATTTCCTCCCCAGCATAAACTCCAGTGATTCCCATCGTGGCCAATATCAGTCCTTAGAAGTCTTATAAGGTTTAAAAATCTGATTTGAAATGAAAATGTACTCATTCAGCTGTTCATAGAAAAGAACAAACTCAGGCCAGATCCATCTGTCCAATGATCGGAAACAATTGCCCCTAGGCTAGAGAGGGACCACAAAATTCACAGGAAGGTTGTAGCTGAGGGAGGGATGATGGTACAGTAGAAACCCCTGGCAGACATGCGTTCTTACGAAGATGTGGCAGATCCTTGCTGAGACGCTTAGTAGCTGTATGATCTTGGAAATACTACCCACCTCTTTTGAGCCTTGGTTTCCTCTTCTGTAAGATCCGGTGTATAATAATGCTGATCTCATGGAGTTGTTGTGAGGATAAAATGCATATAAAGCTACTGGCATATAGTAAGCACCTTAGCAACTGTTAGTTATCAAAATAATGATGGCGGTGGTGATGATGGCGATGGTGATGGTGATTATAATAGTGATGGTGATGGTGATGATGATGGTGGTGACGACGATGATGATGGTGATGGTGATGGTGGTGACAAGGGTGATTATAATAGTGATGGTGATGATGGTGATGATGGTAGTGATGGTGATGATGATGGTGATGGTGATGGTGGTGACCATGGTGATGATGATGGTGGTGACGATGGTGATGATGGTGGTGATGATGGTGACGATGATGGTGATGATGATGGGGGTGATGATGGTGATGATTGCAGTGATGGTGATGATGATGGTGATGGTGGTGGTGATGGTGATTATGATGGTGATGATGATGGGGGTGATGATGGTGATGATGGTGATGATTGCAGTGATGGTGATGATGATGGTGGTGATGATGGTGACGATGATGGTGATGATGATGGTGACGATGATGGGGGTGATGATGGTGATGATGGTGATGATGGTGATGATCGCGGTGATGGTGATGATGATGGGGGTGATGGTGATGGTGATGATGCAATCAGGAGGTCAGCCATTGCAGCACATGAACACTTCCAGCCTTTGCCTATATCTAAAAGGAGAAACCAAACTTCTTAGAAGGTGAGTGAGCAGTGCTCCCTTGTCTGTATTCTCCACTATTCTGTCCCTCCATAAGATTTTTTAGGAGCTCCAGAGAGGAGAGAGCAGAGACGGTGCTTGCTGGCAAGGGCCAAAGAGCTGCCATTGTTTTTTCATTAGATCTGAGGAAGGCCATTCTGTGAGTTTGGGGTGTTAAGTAAGCAAGTAAAAGTCATTTTAGTCAGTCCCTATTTTTAGAGAAGAGTTGTTTTGTAAAATATAATTTTAAATGTGTTCTTTCATCAACAATGACTTAATTCATGTTAAACCAGAAAATTAGGCTCAACCGTGCATCCTTCACATGACATACTTGGTTAAGTGAAGCTAATTTAATATTGTAAAAATGAGAATAATAATAACTAACATTTATTAAGTGTCTGCTGTGCGCCCTTCACTTTATTCAAGCAAATATTGATTGAACGCTTGCTGTGTTCCAGGCTAAGGACACAGCAATAAAAAAAAAAAAAATGGGCAAAAATCTCCAACCTTATGGAGTTTACATTTGACTGAAGGGAAACAGAAAACAAACAAATAAATAAACAAGCCAACCATATGGTATAAGAAAAATGGAGCGGAATAAATAAGAGAGAGGCCTAGAGGGTACCACGGGGGCTGCCATTTAAAATAATGTGGTCACAAGGGCGGCATTTGGGCAAAGAATAAACTGACTTGTCAGACTCAGCATGGACTTCTTGGTCAAGGGGGTTCCAAGTAGATTTAGCAGTAACTGCAAAGGCCCTGAGGT
Source organism: Panthera leo (assembly GCF_018350215.1). Classification (NCBI taxonomy): domain Eukaryota; kingdom Metazoa; phylum Chordata; class Mammalia; order Carnivora; family Felidae; genus Panthera; species Panthera leo. The sequence goes on along the minus strand of NC_056695.1, from coordinate 73,789,863 downwards.
AGGAATGATCGGAGTTCCGTGGAGGAGTGACCAGAGCGGCTACATGGCTGGAAACCTCCAGGGGGAGATGCCGTCAGGGAGTTAAGGGGGCCAGATTACAGGGCACCTCAGAGGACTCTGCCGGCTCTACTTTCGTTATGAGACAGAAGTGGGCGGGGAGGACGCTGAAGGGTGGGAGCGAGGTGTAAGACTTTCCCAAAGGCCTGCCCTAGCTGCTCTGCAGGGGCAATGGGAAAAGCCATTGGCCTGTTAGAAGTGGTGGTGACAGGGGCGCCTGGGTGGCTCAGTCGGTTAAGCGTCCGACTTCGGCTCAGGTCACGATCTCGCGGTCCATGAGTTCGAGCCCTGCGTCGGGCTCTGGGCTGATGGTTCAGAGCCTGGAGCCTGCTTCTGATTCTGTGTCTCCCTCTCTCTCTGCCCCTCCCCCGTTCATGCTCTGTCTCTCTCCGTCTCAAAAATAAATAAAAACGTTTAAAAAAAATTAAAAAAAAAAAAAAAAAAGAAGGTGGTGACAACCCAGAGGGAGACCATGCTGGCTTAGATTACGGGGTGGTGGAAGGGGTTGGGAGACGTTAACTGCATTTTGTGCATATTTTCAGGAGAGACACATCAGGATTTGCAGATGGAGTGTGTGTTCTTGAGAGAGAGAGAGAGAGAGGGAGTCGAGAGTGACTTTGAAGTGTTTGAGAAACAGGAAGGATGAGTCGACTTAAACCGAGGTCTGCAAGAGTTAGGAGGGGATGGCGGTCGGGCGGGGGGATGCGGCCTTGGCCTTGGGTGTGCTGAGCTGCCAACACCTTTTGGATACCTGAGGAGGGTTGTGTGGGCAGGTGGGGTCTGGAATTCAGGGGAGAGGGCAGGGTGGGAGGTACGCTTCCTCATGCTTCGGCAACACTTAGAGGTGTTACTCACCTCGCTGTGCAGGGAAGGAAACTCAGTTACCGAGGTAAACGATGACATTCATCCAGCTAATGAGTCAGGATTTGAACCCAGTTCGGAAACCACCCCTGAGTGCCAAGTGCCTTCCTGCTCCGTTGGAGGTTTTAGATGTAAAGAGAAAACCCTTGTGTGAGTCTCTCGTTTTTTTTCGAAAAATCCTTGTAGCTCAGATCCAGAGCCAACCGGCCTCCCACTCACTTGCAAACACTGCAAAATCCCCTTTTCTGAGAGCCTTTCGTTGGCTTTTTAAACACAGTCATGCTTCACAGTCCACCCAGCAGGGAATCGTTTTTGGCAGGAACACCAAGAGATGATGTCACTCTCCGAGGACAGGGAAAATCCGTGCGCCCCCGATTCCTCTTTAAAACGGCCACAGGGGCTTCTCCTGCCTGGTGCTGGCACCGAGTCAGCCCGTGTAACCTCTTTCTGAAAGGGCGTTTCCATGATATGGCAAGAATATTAAGCCCGTTTATGCCCTGTGACCTCAGAGTTCTAACTCTGATCATCTAACGAGCCAAGGGAAAGAGGGGCCGAGAGAATGGCTCAGAAAAACTGGTGAGAGCCAGCAAGAAGGAGAGGCTGATTCCTCAGTGAAATTTCTGCTTGGCCAACACACTGTGGTCTATCCCTACATCACCCACAGAAGGACAAGAGCACCTGGTGGGGACATGTCAAACAGAGGAGGGCCCGTCTGGAATCCAGGTTTCCCGAGACAGACACGAAACGGGTCCAGAAGGGCACGCTGGCCTAGGAGCTGTTCTCAGCGGTCAGCGGAAGAGGGGTGGGTCCAGCCCCCGATGGGGCAGAGTGTGAGAATCTGTGGCCATCTCTACGACAGTCCAACTTCCGGTCATAAAGTATTTCCCCACGTGCAAAATGCACTCACCCCTTCCCAAGATGCCCCCAAATCCTGTATCATTACAGTCTCAGCTGTGAGATAGGAATCCCATCATCTAAATCGGGTCCGGGTGCTGATGAGGCTCGCGGGGTGCGCTTCCTTGAATATGGCTCTTCTCAGAGGGAAGATCCATAAACTGAACGGGCAAGTTAACTTCGCCGCGCCCCCAGCGTGCGATGCATAACCAACACCAAATCACTTCACCGGACATTCCGATGTACACGGGGCTTTGGGGGGATGTCAGCTGAGTGGTCTGGTGGCTTTTCAAGGTCTGCCTGGCTGGTCTGAACGCCTTTATGTCCCCGGCACTGGGAAGCCTCCAGAATCTCCATCCAGCTCACTCCTCCGCTGTAGTTATTTTCTGCTGGGCTGTGTAGAATCCCGCTCTGCAGGCACACGTTAGTATTTGGTCAGACTTAAGTGAACCCTGTGCCTAATTCCGGAGTTCCTGGTATGTATGGCTCCCTCCTTCTCTGCGGTACCCCCTTCTAAAAACTCCACCCCTGATAGCAGCCCCAGAGCGCAGAGACCTCTGCATTCTTTTTGGATTTCATCTCCCTCTGCAATATTCTAGAAAGTTCCCCAAGGCAGAAAACTGGAACAATCCTGGGCTCGTCTCACATACTTCCTGTCTCTCAGGAATCACAGCATGCGATGTCCCTTGTCCGCGTTGCCCAGTTCTTCATAAACAATGTATGTCGCCCAGTAAAGATGCCAGACAGAAGCTGATATTAACGGAAAACAAAACAGGCAATGGAAACAAACCGTAGGTGATATAAATAATAGAGTTATAAAATAAAGATGCATCAGCCAGAAGATAAAAAATAGGATTGAGAATTTTGGCAACGAATCAGAAACTATCAAATAATTAAAATCTCAGAACTGAAAAAAATATAGTAACTAAAATTACGCAGTACGGGCTTCTCGAACAGAAGATTAAGCCCCGCCCAGAGGAGAACTTGTAAATTGAAAGATACCGAGAATCAAATGAGAAGAGGAGAGACAGACAAATACAGAAGAGAGGGTAACGGAGCCCCCAAGGACAGAAGGTCCAGAATGGGGCAGCAGCAATTTTTAAAGAGATAATGGTGGGAAGTTTATAAATCTGACGAAGGACATCAAGCTAGAGATTTCAGAATGTCTACAAATCCCAAATGGGATAAATAGAAAGAAAAATTACGGCGAAGCACATCATAGGAAAACTGCCAAAAACCGAAGGAGAAACAGCCTCTTAGAAACAACCAGAGCAAAGAACAACAGTAACAGAGAAGAGGGGTTTACCCTGCAGGGGGGAGGCCAGGGAGTCAGGCAAGAGTCTGGTTCCACCTAGGAGGCGAGACGTAAGCTGGGTCTTGAAAGATGGCCATGGTTTGGATGAAGGGTCTTCAAGGTGGAGGAATGATCAACAAAGACCCAGAGAATTGGAAGTTCAGGACACGCGCTTCTGTAGGAATACAGTGCACTTAGATCCTGGAATGGTAGGTTGGGTACGGACTGGGAATGAGCCGGAATGCCTCTCCAGGAGCGTGAACTTCCTTTCTGAAGGTAGTGGGGCACCACTGACAATTTTAAATGAGGGCATTGACTAAAGAAGCAACAGGCAGTGAGGCATCTGGGTGGCTCCAGTTGGGTAAAGCATCTGACTCTTGGTTTCAGCTCAGGTCACGATCTCATGGTTTTGTGAGTTCAAGCCCCGCATTGGGCTCTATGCTGACAGCACAGAGCCTGCTTGGGATTCTCTCTCTCTCTCCCTCTCTCTCTGCTTCTCCCCGACTCATACTGTTTCTGTCTCTCTCAAAATAAATAAATAAACTTAAAAAAAATTAAAAAAAAAAAAAAAAAAGAAGCAAGAGGCAGGCACTAGGGAGAAAAGACCCAGGTCTCCTTGTCCAACATTTATAGAGACAATATGAAAACGGCCCTCGTCCCTGACCTCAACCACAGAACAGAGTTTGACCTGGGGAGGGAGGCATGGGGATGAGCATTTACTCAGTGCTTCCTTTATGCCATTAGTAATAAAGACACCGTAATAACGATACACGTTGACAAAGGCACCAGGGTGTTGGCTTTCGTTGTGATCTCCTTGGGAGGCCATTCATTTCCTTCATGTTTTTTTTTGTCGTGGCAAGCTCTTTTCCTGTCTTTGTACTTTCCCAGGCTTCTGGGAACAGCCCACTCCTGCTTTTGGGGCCTGGCTAACGTCGAGTCATCCTTTAGGGTCTCCGTCCCACCTCCCTCCATTATTCTGAAAATATTTCCATTATAGCCATTATTTCAGCACTGGTAACGCACTCCCCCCGGGCACTCTGCGCTAGCCCACGAGCATCTCCAAGGCTGTACCCACGTTACCATCTTGTGTTCTCAGCACCCAGCAAAGAATCCAGGCCACTGTCAGAGTAGCCATGACCTTGGCTACTGCTGGTCTTACGGGGTTGAGTCAAAGAGGGTGTGGCCAGTTGTACCCTGGCCCCTAAAGTTTTGACCCAGAAATGACATATCAGTTTTGCTTTGTTGTTTTTTTTTTTGGTTTTTTTTTAATGTTTATTTATTTTAGAGAGAGACAGAGCACAAGCAGGGGAGGGGTAGAGAGACAGACGGAGACACAGAATCCGAAGCAAGCTCCAGGCTCTGAGCTGTCAGCACAGAGTCCGCCACGGGGCTTGAACCCACGAACCATGAGATCGTGACCTGAGCTGATGTCCGACGCTTCACCGACTACGCCACCCCGGAGCCCCTCAGTTTTGTTGTCTTGGCCAAAGCAAGTCACGTGGCTTCACCTAACTTTATAGGGGCAGGGAGAACTGAGAATTTCTGTGAATCAATGACTTTGACAAGCCTTCAGCAACTAATGGGATAACATCGTACGTTTTAAGGATCGATAATGCGTGTGTGAAATACCTAGAAAGCAGAAATACTGCCCAGATATTATTTCTAAGTTATCAGAGAACTACACTGTTGTGGATGTTTGGATAAGGGGAATATTAAATCCAACGTGAGGGGCTGGGGGAAGACTTCATGGCGACAATGGCGATCGAGAGACAATGAGGACTTGGCCGTGTGGATGGAGTAGAGCAGGCATTCCGGGGGGAGGGAACAGCTAAGGTCTGGGGACAGGACAGCAAAGGGCACACTGGACAAAGGGCATCGTCCACTGCTGCTTGAGAAGGCGTCCGCGGCAAGAATCATTTCTATGGGGAAGAGCTGCCAATGGCCAGCTGGGAAAGAAAATGCCAGCTGAGCTATCTTCAGAAGCAAAGGTGCCCGTCTGCAAGAACCTGGATGCCACAGATACGCAGAAGGCGGCCCGACCCCAAGACCACGGTCACGGTAGCAATCAGATGAGCTCATCGTCCTCCCGAGAGCTCGTTATGCAGCCCTGGCGTGTGAGATGTCTGTGCCACTCATGCCCACCCAGACAGAGCTGCAGAGATGAGCTCATCACCATCTTTACAAAAAAACAAAACTCACCATTGAAACAGCCGAAATGCTTGGCCCCATGCTGTCAGGAAAGCTGTCACCATGGAAAAGAGAAAGAGAAAGTCCCCCAAATTAGCGTTGAATCTCTTCCAAGAACTGTCAATATTTTTGGAAGCCCCCAGAGAACAAATGTTTTCCTGAGCCTGGCAGGGGAGGCAGTGTGGAAAAGACATCGACTCCAGGCCGACTGAGGGCGGCCAGTCGGTGCCCGATCAGGGGGTGACACCTAAGCCGGGCAGTCAGCCGCGTGGAAGGAGACAACAATGCCCCATCTATATAGGCTGCTGAGAAGGCAGGCAAAACTCTTTCCAAAACCTCAGGGCAGCATACAGATCGCAGGCCTGTGTTTCTGTTTGTAACCCCAGTTTTGCCGGTTTTATGCTAACCTGCTAAATTCAAAACGTGCCTCCCCCAGAACGTTGGCCTGGGTGTCTCCGAGGATGTGCTGGTCTTATCGGCCGTTGTGTCAGTCAGAGCCTGGGTGCTCTCCAATGACGGTAAGCCCAAGAAGGGCTTCTTCAGAGGACTATCTACTCATAAAGGCAGGGTAAAGCCGTGGGAGAATTACGAAGGACTAGTTCAACGCAGGGGCGGGGGGGGGGGGGCACCGTCTCACTTGGTCACTAGCTGCCCTAGAAAGGGCGTGACCTTGGGGAGGCAGCTCAGGCAAACCCCGAAGGAGCAAGCTAGAGGAGGGTTTGGGCTGCCCGCACCCTCGTAACGGGCCGCCAGCTCTTCCCGGGAAAAGCAGCTGGGCAGCACATCTACATGTATACCCCGGTCCTCCCGACGCCCTGCTCGCGTCCACGTCGCATGCACGCTCGGGGACTCGGGCCTCCAGTGTCCTGGAGGGCTTCTCTCCCAAGGGGACTCTTAGAATGGAGGGAAGTTAGTAGGACCCAGTAACCTTCAGCTACACAAACAAGTAACCTTCAGCGGCCAGACCGTGGTCACTCGTCCTCGATGTCTTCTGCTGGTGCCGGCCGAGTACTGCCGTCATCCCCTGTCCGTCTGTCTCGCCCCTGAGGATGCCCCATCGTCGTCACCGTCTCCACAGTCCTCTGGGCGTCAGGCCCTCCTGCTCGACCCTTGCGATAGTTGCAACCCCCTGGTTTCCGATGGCTAAGTGCCGCCAGCTGGCCCCCACTGTTTCGGGGGGGTGGTCCCGTCATCCCCAGGGCTATTTGCAAGCCAAGCTCTTTCATAGCTCCCCCTACGTTGGCCCTGGCCCACAGAGGCGCTCCCCGACTTCTCGTGACGCAGGTGCTCTCCTAACAGCTTTCTTCGTTTGCGGCCAATGGTCTGGGCTCTGAGCCCTCGCGAGAACCACCCGGTGGGCCTTCCGCAATGTAGGGACCCGTCCCGGGATGCCCCCTGCCCCGAGCCTTCCCCACCCGCCGTGGCAATCCTAGCACCTCCACCCTGCTCAGCGTAAGGCATTGCTTTCTCTGTGCTTCCAGAATCACCTGGAGTCCCGTGGTAGGATGTTAGGCTCCGTTAAGCTCAGAAGAGCGCCCCTGAGTCCGTGAACGCTATCCAATTTCATATCCTGTGTGACCCCCTCGGTCAAGGACCCGTCAGGACTCGCTCCATGCACACGCCCTGGCTTCAGGCCGGACGCGATGGCTAGGTCTCAGTCACATCTTCTCCTTGTCAGGGAGCCATTTACACCTCATTCTGTGCCCCTCGTCCTATTTTATTGTATTTTTTGTGTTACAAATGCCGTTAACTAATATTGCCGCTAATGAAATACATGATGCTGTGGATGAGGCGGTATTTTCTGTGATCTGGAAGATTTCTCTTTCTCGAGAGACAAAGAAGTCCCAAGGGACCCTGGTCTGCAGTCATGATCACAGGACGGTGATTCAGTGATGAACCCAGAGGACAGGGCCAGGGGTGGGGACCCAACCAGGAGAAGCTGAGGCAAGACTGGCTTCCTGGAGGAGGTGGCCAGTCGTGTCTCCTAGCTTTACTGGTTTTACACCGACCTGCCAAATACAACAGGACTTCAAAACATGCCGCTCCCAAACCATTTCTCTGGGCATCTCCACGGCTGTACCTGTCTTATCTGTCATTGTCTCCATGACCACGTAGACGAGTACTGGAAAAGCCTCAGGAGGTGGCAAGCAGGAGGATGACAGTGACCCGCACGAGACCTGGCAGAGGGGCCGAGATGGCGAAGGCGGCTCGAGGCCGTCCTATATGCGAGCTACCCCCTGCCTTTCCCCCGCTCATTCTGTTGGAGTGCGACACAGAGCCAGCAGAGAGAGGGTTATCTCTGCCAAAGGGGACCGCGTGCCATTGGATGACTCAACGTGGAAGCAATTTGTCCCCTCCTCTGAATTCTCATGTGCCTTTTCTGTATCCCCCTGGATCACTTTCAATATTAGATCGTTGATATTTGCATGCAGGTTTCAGTATCTCTCTTTCCCTAAATCGTGAGCTTTATGAAAGCAGAGACTATATTATTTGCTCCCGTGATACCCCAGGGTCCAGCACAGGGCCTCGCACCCGTTAAACGTCCGATAAGCATTTGTTCCGTGAATGAATGAAGCAGGGTAAATGAGTGAATGAGAGGGGAGGGATTCTCCCTTACATGAGAGGCTTTTTATTAAATATACTTTATTGAATATACATACTAAATCAGCATAAATGTATGGAGGGGGTCAAGAGGAAACAATATTAAATATGAAAGAGAACTATCTATGCAAAAGGGTTTCTTAAGGTGCTTTGGAAGGGAAGCCTAGACAATGAAGACATTCCCCCCTCCCTGTTATGTCTTATTTTTTCATGAACTATCCCAAATTTCTATTTAAATGTCGTTAATGTGTCTGCTAAAATGACCTGTTGATTGACATAATAAGGCAACATCTCAGACTTCATGCCGCAAAACCAGCTTGCTAGCTTCTTTTCACACTTAACAGCTAATTTCGGAGGTGAGACTAAGTACCCAGGTCTGTGGTTATTTGAGATTTTTAAAATTATCCCGGATCCCCAGGCAACACCCGCCATGTGGCTCGCATAGGCGCGCGGATGCGGGTGTATACCTTGTATCAATGTTTTGTGTCTTAGTTTTCCCAAGACCCAGTGAGATATGAATAATAATACCTGCTTTAAAAATGAGACTTTCAATGCCAGAGATGAGATTCTTGACTCAAGGACACGTGCTCATTAACTCTGAGTGTCAATGTCAGAGCCTAGCCTGTCTGGTTCAGAGCACAGCTCTGGGATGGGGGTGGGGGGGAGGAAACTTCACAGACACGACCCCGCAGAGCAGTACACTCTTTGCGACAACAAATCTCTTGGACATCGTGTGTGCCAGGCACTGTTCTAGACACCGGGATACAACGGGGAGTGAGGGAGAGAGAAATAGTATCTGCCCTCTGGGGGCTTCCAAGTGTGGCAGGGCGGAGGGCAGGAGGCGGGACAGATCATGAACATAAGTAAAATTATGATAGAAATGGAAACTTAAAGCGGGGAATAGTAATGGGAAGAAATGGGGGAGGTTGCCTTGAGATGGGGTTCCCCGGGGATAATGTCCGGAAGGAGGTGGTTATCTGACAAAAAAGCATCCCAGGTAGAGAGAAAGGCGAGTGCAAAGGCCCTGAGGCAGGACTGCACTGAGCATGTGTGAAGCCTAGCAGGAGGGCAGGTGTGGCTCGATCCAGGCGAGCATGGGGGAGTTGGAAGTAAGATCAGAAACGTAGAGGGGAGTGGGCAGGGCTAGGCTGCAGAGGGCCGTAGAGGTCCTCATAAAGACATGGCTTCTGTGCAAGGTAAAACAGACCAGTGGAAGGTCAGAGGCAAGAAGAGACATGAACTGACTTGCATTGTAACAGGCACACAATCGGGGCGGCGGGGGAGGGGAGCTGACTCATTTGTTTTCCCTCCTCACTGGGATATTTGCTCCCAGCTCCCAGGATCTCCCCGTTCGCATCCTTAGAACTCAGACCTCGCTTGGCCATTACGCTTCCTGCTCCAGGAAGAAGGAGAGAGGCGAGGGTGTTTGGAGGTGTTCCAGGGCAACACGGATCCCCGGCCTGCATCAGCGGCTGCTTCACTGGCCATAGCTTCGTTCTCTGAGACGCGCCCTGTGCCGCCTGCCGCGTCCCCGAACAGGGCCAGAGGACCTGGGGGCCGAGTTGTGACTTTGCCACTACCTGGCTGTGGAAACTCAGGAAAGTCACTTGGCCTCTCTGTGCCCCGAGCACAGAAGAAGAATAAGCAGGGGGACCAGACTGGTGGGGACACAGCCATGTACCCAGATTGCCTGGCTCCACCTCTCCCCACCTACCCCGCGGGGCACTGGGGAAATAGCTGGTGTCCCTGAGTTTTCATGTCTGCCTCTGCGTCCGTCCCACACAGACAAGCCGAGAACCTAATGGTGCAGGATAGGGAAGCCCGGCTCCTCGAGTCAGGACAGACTCTCTGCGGACTCCCTTATACCCCAGCGTTTCCTGCATGATCAGGCTGGAGACTTGACCTGAAATGGCACCCCCCTCCCCCCCCCCCCCAGCCCCAGGACTCTTTTCCAGATCCCTGTTCTGCCTTTCCTGCTCCTTTACCAGGTGGTCCTGCAAACATGTCCTCGAAATTCATCTGCACCCGAATCCTGGCGTCAGTGTCTGCTTCCGGGACAGCTAGTCTAAGTTGTTGTCGTTGGGGGGGGGAAATGCATTGACCAAAAGGAAGTCTCTGGGCCTTAAGGGGCCCTCCCTAGACTCTGCAGAGGTCCCAGCTCAGGCGGTGTGGGTCTGAGCTAGAACAGTGCCCGAGGGGTGGAGGTGAGGGGCTGGCACACGAAAGGGGTGACGGGGGATGGTGGCAGCGGGAAGGAGGGCAGGCAGGAGCCCAGGATGCCTCCACATTGGTGGCTTGTGCGATCAGGTGGACGGAGAAAGAAAGAAGAAAGAAAAAGAAAGGGAAAGAAAGAATGAACTTTTAGAAGAAACGACTGGGTTTCTGAAGCCTACAATGATGGCTCAAACCTGAATTCTTATTCCATTTTATTTTTATTTTTTTTAATGTTTATTTGTTTTTGAGAGAGAAAGAAACAGTGCAAGCAGGGGAGGAGCAGAGGCACAGAATCCGAAGCAGGCTCCTGGCTCCGAGCTGTCAGCACGGAGCCCGACACGGGGCTCGAACCCACAAACCGTGAGATCGTGACCCAAGCCAAAATCAAGAGTCAGATGCTTAACTGGCTGAGCCAGCCAGGTGCCCCTCAAGGCCGAATTTTTAACTTGATCAAGCTGTCCCCCCCAACATGATGTTGCTGATGAACCATGGGCTTGGTAAAGTCTGGAGTGGCTGGAAGGGGTGGGGGAGTTCAGGAAGTAGACAGGGACATTCATTATCCCCAAGACGATGACAATCCATTGAACAGGGAAGAGTACACCCTTGGAGACAAGACAGAGGAAAACCTGGGCATATCCTTTGGTGCATCAGTCTGTACTTGAGGCAGAAACACTGCCAAGGTGAACCACCTGTCGGCCAGGGCTTCAGAAACTTCTACAAATTAGATCTGCGTTTCATATTTATTCTGTGGTGCGTTTTGCATTCCAGACAACACTGGCAATACTCTGAAAACGGTTTGTTAATATTAAATTAGAATCCCTTGGGGCTCCCGGGCGGCTCAATCGGTTAAACATCCGACTTTGGTTCAGCTCATGATCTCATGGTCCGTGAGTTCGGTCCGTGAGTTCAGTCCGTGAGTCGAGCCCCGCATCGGTCTCTGTGCTGACAGCTCAGAGCCTGGAACCTGTTTCGGATTCTGTGTCTTCCTCTCTCTCTGCCCCTCCCCTGTTCATGCTCTGTCTCTCTCTGTCTCAAAAATAAATAAACATTAAATTTTTTTTTAAAATTAGAATCTCAGCATGTCCAAGCTGGAGAGCGCTGGATTTCTTGCAGCTGTTGCAAATGACCTCAGAAAGCGCTTTGGTCAAAGGGAATAACTTCAGAATTCAGGGGAGTTTGAAGAACTTTTAGTCCGTTCTTAAAGATGAGGAAACTGAGGCCCCGAGAGGGGAGGTGGTTTGGTCAAGGCCTGTGTAACACCTGCGTAACACATTAGTTTGTAGAGGCCATGCCCACCTAGCCGTAGGACGCTGGCCAGAGGCTAGTTAGCTCCCCTTCCTGAGCAGTCTGTTGAGTCTCATACTCTGGGTCACCACAGCCACCCTAATAGCTCAGGGCCAGGTACCAGACGATCAGGCACAGCCCGATGCCCCAGAGCCCACCAAACTAGCCAATCTGGAGCCCGCTTGCCCTGCCTTCGCATGTCCCTACCCAAGGAGACCACAATAAAAAGTGCCTGCCCACCGATCTCTCCTCCCTTTCGGCCTCGTGGCTGACCCCACCACGTCCAGAGTGACCCCATGTGGCATGAGATGATGTCCCCAGGGAGCTGGGAGTCTACTCTTTGCAGTTCGATTCTCTTTTTTGAACTGCACCTGGCCTCGCCATGCCTCACCCAAGGTAGTATGATTAAAGCAGCCCCACGGAAAACTGGGGCCAAGACCGAGGCTGGGTGCAGAATTGAGCTGGAACACGGGTCGCCTGTCTCACTCCAAAGACCCTTTCTCTACTATAGATGCAGGTTTTGTAATTTCTCCCTTAAATGTACTGCTAAATTTTTGCTTCGGGAAGCCTACTCTTCGTTCTGCGGATGCTGTGTGACCTCCTAGGTTAGAAGCCAACCATGTTCTCTAGCACAAACCCCACAGAAGCGAAAATCCACACTCAGCTCTTAGGAGAGCTTTTGCCCATCCAGCAATGCTGTGGAAGTTGACAGAAAGTCCTACTTTGTGGCTGATGTAACTTCTGCCTGTTTCTTTCAGCTCCTCGGTGGGGTTGGAAAATGCCCGATGACGAATTTTTCCTTCCTTCAGACTTGGGCGTGTTGTGCGTTCCACTTTAGCAAAAGTCTAAAGTTCAGGACCACATAAGTGACATTTGCGTGGCCTGACCAAATGGATTCTTTTTTTTGAAGTCTTAAATTAATGTCGGTTACAAATATGTCGACAATTGAATTACTAAGCGCAGTTTCCTTTCTTCTTTTTTTTTTTTAAATGGGCATGCCCTTAGATATTTTTTCAACAATCCATTATTCTCGGTAACACGATAAATCACACACAAAGAAATCACATTGTTGCTAATAGCTTGCTTACTTTTCCTCTCTCTTTTGTACAATAATGTCAGCTAAAGGTGAATGCTTACTTAGCATTTGGAAGCCGGTCTGGAAGGGAGGTAAATGTCATCTGACCTGATTTCTCCTATCTGATATTTGAATCCACTGAAACTGTGCTTCTCAAATCGTTCAAGAATTAAAGGTCACTTGTAGAGTCAAAAAACCTCTCAGATCCCCACAAAATAGTAGTTGTATTGTTAGTTTCCACTGATCTAGGAACTATGCTGCTACCAGTCCAGGAACCCTTTAAATAAAGTTTTACTTTATGAATCACAGTGGCATTTCTGTACATTTCACAATATATATTCGCGAGAGGGGCGGCCAGGGAGGAAGCCTATGGATTCAGACTCTGCAATTACTTTTAACAGCCCTTTGATGCCGCTAACACTCTCTCCAGACTCCCATAACCCACGATGGTATTCTCGAACATTTCTGTAATTCTGGTTTCTGCTTTGTATGCTCCCTGTGTTGGGCATCTCACTACTTCAAAAAGAAGTCCGCTGTATCTTTGAGCTGCTCTTCCTAATATGGGAAGCTTCCTCTTAATAGTGAGCTGCAGTCTGTCTCTCTGTGGTTTTCATCCCATGGGCCTGTCTCACATGGCAGTCCCCCCACACTCAAGTCCTTTACCCCTAGTAGGGCCAGGCTGAAGCAGGCCCAGGAATGGCTGCTGTGCGGAAAATGTGAGAGGTTAAAAGCCGTCAGGGTGGAAAGATAAGAGGACTGTGCTGTGGGCCCCAAGTTGAAAGTACCAGCCTATTGACATCAGGGATGGAAGCATCCGAGTCAAGAGCCCAGCGCGACCACGAAGAAGCAGAGAGATGGAAACCGCAAAGCTGACGGATGGGGAACCCGGGGATTCCAGGCTGATAGATAATTACGACAGGGAATTTATTAGCCCGGTGGCAAGAGGTGGCCAAAGGCAGGTGCAAGGAAGTCTTTGAACCACCATCTCAACGTAGTGGGAAAAGCACTGACACGAAAGGCGACACATTTAAAGGCGATGATTACGGAGGACCTCCTCTTGTGACCTCCAGAGGTTCGCACACGTGATTCTCGCGATCTGCAACCATATGCGAGGGCGCATGCGCGCGCACGCCCGCTCCCTTCTCGGTGTTTCCTTTAGTAACGGAGCACGTGACCGCTCAGGGGGACTATAGTGCCCTGGAGACTCCCATTTCTTCCCTCCCACTCTTCCTGTCTCCCCCTTTTCCGTGTCAACATACCCAGCTCCCTGAAAGTTCTCAAGACCCCTCAATCTGAGTTTCTCTAAATATGTTCCCCCGGTCACAGTGTGGTACTGAGGTTTGGCCCACGACGCCATGTGTGGACTGGACGATGGGGAATAAGATGGGACCATCTGCTTTATGGCTCACTGCGTCTTCTACACGGGGCGTGCACTGCACCCCAGGGTTGACACCCACCCCCTGAGGAACAAGTGCCCCGGACTCAGATCCCACCCCCACCCCCCCCCCCCCCCCCCCCCCCCCCCCCCCCCCCCCCCGCCATCCGCCTGGACACTGGGCTGCTTCTCTCCCTCTAACTGGGTGAGTCAGTCTGTCTCCCTCCCGCCCCAACATCTACCCCTGAACAATATCATTCAGGGCTGGACTTTGTTGAAGTTTTGCGAAAAGACTCCTGGTTTTTAGTCATTCCAGCACCTTCCGTTTGTCAGTGCGTCCCACAAATATTCTCTGGGCGCCTCCAACGTGCCCGGCACTGTTTGAGACGGTGATGATGCCGTGATGAACAAGACAGGGTCCGTCACATGCAAGTTTCAGACCCTCCAGGGTGAACCGGCCTGGTCAGCGAGGACACCTGTGTCTCCCAGAAGGAGGGGCTGGCCTCGCCCTGGGCTCGGAGAACCACTGAGGCTGCAGCGACCTTCGGAGGTCACACCCCAACCAGGCGAAATGGAGAGAAGGAAGAAGACCTGGTCCTCCGGGAGTTCATTTTGAGGGGACAGCAAGCCATTTCCCAGGAGTCACACGGCGTCTCGGTTCCTAGAACCGGGTCAGATATTGGTTTCTGAGCCCGTCACCGGCAGGGAGGATGGAAACACGGGATGAGCATGGACTGTTCCCTAGGGCACCAGCAGTGCCTTCCTTATATACCTGTTTGTCACCACGCTCGGCACCTTAGAGGCAGGTAGAGTCCTCAAACTAGAATACTTATTAGGACATGCAAGCCTATGATAGCGTTTAAATGTATCGTTTTTTCAGACACGCGCATGCGGTATGTTGCGATGGGCAGGAGCACAGCCAGACCTGGCACAGGGTCTCGTCTGGCCCTCAAGACCTCGCTGACCTAGGGCATGTGCTTGGCGTCTTGAAGTATCTATTTGCAGGTCAGAAAGTTGATGGAAACCATAGGAATAATCCTGCGTCATGGGATTGTCGTGAGATGGAACTAGGTAATGGCACAGAGCCACACAAAGCCACTACTCAGCCCTCAGCCGCTTGCAGGGTGGGACTCGTGGGTCAAACGAGATGCCTCGGGGCTCATGTCCCTGCCGCCCCCCCACTCCCATTATTCATCAAACGTGATTGACCTTCTCTTTGTGCGAGCCATGAGGTCAACTCCCTCCGGCAAAGGCCCCCAGGACCACCCCCAGAGTTAAACAAGTTGTGTATATTACTCATTGCAGCGAGGTCTAGGTCTGGGGGTTTGTTCGGAGATTTGGGGCTGGTCTGCAGAAGCAGGGATCAGCTCTAGTTTGGATGCAGTCGGAAAGTGGGTGCGATTCTACAGCTGGACATCTCACTAATTCTTACAGGGGGGACCGTGGGCAGAGCAGAGTGAGGACGACTGACTGGTAAAGAAGTCACGGTAACACCTTTCAGCCAAGAGAAGGGGACGTCTGCCCCCACCCCTGAGTCTCAGAGTAGCCTTGTCTGACCTTGGGATTCTGTGAGATTGTTTCCGTGCAACAGGAGAATGAAATGGCCCCTCCGTGACTGCCTGGTGGGTTTGGCTGCTAATGCTGGACCCCCGACCCCCTGCCCCTCCCCCCCCCCAGATCAAAGTCCCTGCTCTCAAGTGGTTCCAGAAAAGGACGGACAGCACTAATGGAGGTGGTGTATCTAGAGAAAGCAGGGCTCAACAGAAGGACCTTCAGGGAGAGCTTCACAAAGGAGGGTGCATTTGATCTGGGACAAAGGATGGGGGGGGAGGGTGAGGGAGGCAGAGAATGACCGAGTGAGGAAATCCTTTCTGTGTGTGGCCGGCTGCGTGTTCCAAATTATAAATTCAATTCAAGCCTCGGCAACTTTGCCACTGTGGTCGTTTGCTTCTCTTTCTTTCCAGGAAGAAAAATAGCCTTTCTATTTTCATCACCCAGATTGCCATTTGTCATTCTCAAGGTGCCTCGGTGCCTTTGTCTCTGCCGTCAGCTGGCAGCAACCGTTGCTAAAAATAGCTGGCGGAGGGAACCGCTATACGCTCGACATTAAAAATAGAAAGGGAAGCACTGGTGTGAATAATGAATGGGAGAGAATCCCGCTCCCGCTGCTCTCTGGCTCCTCCGGGGGCCTGGCCGCTGGGCAGAGCCCCGCAGGGCAAGGCAAGATTAAGGCTTTTTTTCTTTTCTTTTCCTTCTTTTTTTTTTTTGCTCGTCCTTCAGTGAAAGGGCAGCCCGCAAATTGCACTTTGCACCCCACCTGCCTCGGGTGGGGAAGGCTGAGGAGACGTGGAGGCTTGGACCAGCATTCTGGAATGCAAATCAGGTGTCTAATTTGCAGGCACACACTCAAAAGCCATCTGGTCCCAGACAAAGGAGGGAGGCGCCCATGGCAAGGCGGTGAGGGCATTGCCCTCTGTAAGGGCAGCTTGTTGTTGGTTTGGGCTTTGGTTTCGAAGACGCAGCGGCGGCTAATCACAACCGGTCCGAGAGGCAAATTGGGCCCTTCTGAAGCCATCGGATTATGATCTCTGCACAATTGGAGAGATGGGCGGGGCGGGGCGGGGTGCCTGTCACTTAAGCATCCCACTCTTGGTCGGGGCTCAGGTCCTGATCTCACAGTCTGTGAGTTTGAGCCCCGCACTGATAGCAAGGAACCTGCTTGGGATCCTCTCTCTCCCTCTCTCTGCCCTTCCCCCGCTCACTCTCTGTCCCTCTCTCTGTCTCTCTAAATAAATAAATAAACTTAAAAAAAAAAAAAGGAGCTGGTCAAAGTTATTATTACATCAGCCAGAGGGGAGCTCTCCCCACGTCCAGGAAAATCAAAGGCTCCTGTCAATACTGTCGAACAGCCAAATGCTCTTAGAAGGACGCAAAAACTGCATTTTACACTGACTCATTCCCCGTGACCAGAGGCTGGTTGTGTTGCTGGCTGTCCCAGACTCTCAGGGCCGAAAGAACCCAGAGCTTGGAGGGTGAATTGGAGGGTGCTGAGGCCCAGAGAGGGGGAGAAAGTGGTCTCAGGTCACACAGCACCCCCGTCAGAGGCCTGGCCTCCCCACCGCCACTGACTTGGCCTCCCCGGAGGTTCCCTGCTGCGTCACCTCTTCAAATCATCGCTGGAATGGGAACCTTGTTCCCCAAAGCGTTCTCCCTCTGCTCCTCTGAGCCTTGAGGTGGGTGGGGTTCATCCTACCGAACCAGCCTACACCTCCCCGCGTGCAGTCCCCTCCCGGCCCTGAGCTGTGGAGCTAGAGCTGCAGCCCAGCGCTGCCCCCCGGGGGTAGAGGGTCTCCCCGTTGTGCATCTAGGGAGCCAGGGTGCGATTTGGCCGGACTGCCACTCTCCTTACCTAATCACGTCTTCCCAACTCTCTGGAGAGAATCGTGGCTCTACTAAGAAAGAGCCTCCCGTTCCTTAGCACCGGGGACCTCATTCTCAGCCCAAGCCAGCACCCTCGTCCAAAGGCTGGGAACACAGCTTTGGAGGCACCTCGGGCTCAAATCCAGTGGTGCTCCACTCGGAGCGGTGGGCCTCATATCTCGGGTCCCAGTTGCCTGGTCCTGTCGGGGGACCCGTTATGCTGAGCCGGTAGAGCTATTCCAAAGCTACGACCTCCAGGGGGGAAATGCTGAGAGCAGTGACCTCATATTACCGGCACTCAGCAGATGGGTGTCCCTCCCCTTCCCCCGAGGACCCCGCCTTCCTGTCTGCTGCAAACCTCCCCAGACTCCAGACCAGAGCTGGGTTTGAATCCCAGCATGCGACACACTCCCTGGGGTAACCAGCGCCTGGGGCATCCATTCCCTCCCTTGTGAGCAAGAGATCAAAGCTCCCTTGCAGGGCCGCAGAGCCCTTTAGTAAGCTCAAGCAGGGAGCCCATCACAGGGGAGTGGCCCAGTAGGGGACACTTATCCCCCAGGACCCAGGTAGGCAAACCGTCTTCCTTGTAGGAGCCGTAGGTCCTGCACGGAATGTGCCAAGTCACCCTCCTCTCCCTGCCTTTCCCCCACAGTTCACTTTCTCAGCCATCCTCGTACTCATCCAGCATTATTCCTGAATGCATTTACTAATGCATTTGTCAGACCCCCAAATATAGACTCGGGACTACACCCTCTGAGTGTGTTCGCAGAGAGGAGTGAGTCGTGCTTCCTGACTTTGCTGGGGTCCCTCCGGCTCACGTTCATCAAGAGACCTGGAGATTCCGCGAGCGTCTCCTGCACTCTTCCTATTTTGCTTCGGTCCTAGGAGCGGCAGACTGATTAATGTCCCCCCCACATGACCAGCTTTAATCCTTGGAATCTGTGGATGTCACTTCATATGACAGGAGGGATTTGGCAGCTGTGGTTAAGCTGAGCATCTTGAGGTGGAGAGAGAATCCTGGATGACTGGGATGGGCCCTGAGTGTAACCACAAGTGTGCCCAAAAGAGGGACACAGAGGGAAACGTGACGTCAGAGGAGGGGCAGGGGCTGTGATTCAAGGAGGTAGGGACCGGAAGAGCGAGGGAATGACGTGGGCAAGGGTGCCAGCAGCACGACCAGCTGGGAGATACAAGCAATGCATTCTCCCCTGGAGCCTCCAACAGGAGCCACCTTATTTTAGTCTGAGAAGTCTTCTTTTGGACCTCTTACACCAGAAATGTAAGCCAGTCCATTTGTGTAGTTTTAAGCCACTAAACTTGTGGCGATCTGTGACAGTGGGAAGGGGAAAGAGATACAGTGGCCATCCGTGTTTTCTCCCTAGTTTACAGACCAGGGAGCTGAGATTTGGAAGGCTTATCCCATGGCTTAGTCAATATCAAACAAATAGTAAGTAAATTCTTCCACCAACTCGTTGTCTCTGTTGATGAGTTAATTTTACTCCGAGTGGAAAAAACAAATGCACACTCGGTCTTAACCCCTCCTTATATATATATGACTGCCCGATCTTTCTCCTGGTAAATTAAAGAAAGGAGAAATGACGGAAGTAAGGAATGAGCAGCCTTTTCAGTATCTTGGACCTGGTTGTGTTCTGGGTCAGAATATGCACGTTTTCACCACGCTTTGTCCTGTTCTGTGGACAAGAGGGGAGCCCTTGAGGCTTGAAAGGAATGAAATTGGAATAAGTACAGATGATCTCACTGTGTCTGTAGGTTGAGTTCAGTTGTGAGTTATAACTAATCCTACCACAGTGACTTTCAAAAGAAAAGGATTTATTTTTCTCATGTTTCAAAGGTCCAAAAGTAAGTGCAGTGGCTCAAAGATGCTGTGAAAGAATCAGTTTCCTTCTGCCTGGCTATTCTGCCTTCTTCTAACATGTGGCTTTTATTCTCATTGGTTTACAAGGGTTGCTATACATCTAGCATCACATGCGTCCTGGAACCCAGGCAAGAAGAAGGAGGAGGTGTCAAGGACATAGGGCTTTCTGCAGAAGGCAGAAAGAGAGAGAGAACCTCAGTGACCCTCTCCGAGGTTTGTGCGACATGTGCACACACACACACACACACACACACACACATACATATGTATCTGAGCTATTCTTACCAGTTTGCAGAAATGGAGAGAGCACTAAACACCCATTCCTTACTCAAAATGTACCTTTGAGGACAATTTAATCGGATATCAGATACAGTGAGAACAGGGTCAGTAATCAGTCCCACGGTATCAGAGGAAACAGAACATCTGCCCAGAGCTGGCCCTGCACTGGCCAAATGGAAATGAATGACACAGTGACTAAGCAAACCCAGCACAGAAGAAATAGATATACTTACAAAATGATCACGGCCTGCAGAAGTCAGGCACAGACCCCAACCTATAAGAAAACACGACTCCTAGAAGGGAAGGACGTTTGTCCTAATTCTCCTGCTGTAGAATAACTTAGTATGAACGTTAATGTCAAATGTAAAAGCTCAAACAAAAATTGATAAAACAACAGAACAGCCTGAGATGAACAAAGACTGTTTAGACTTAGGGTCCCTGTGGCAAACAGAAGGCACTTAAGCCAGGATGTTGAAGAGAATTGAATCAAGGTCCAAGTACAGAAGTCTGTTCAGGATAAAGGATACCACTGAGGAATGTTGAGACACCCAAACACTGGTGACAGTAAGAAGCTGTTACCAATCCTCGGCTTCTAAGAACTAGAAGAACCTGTGTTACCAGAAGCACGGGAGGAGGGCCATCCAATAGGCACAGAGGGATCCGGCCACTGCTAAAATCAGAACAACAGTCAGGGAGACAGAGGCAGAGAAATCCTCCACAACTCTTTGCTCTATTTTCTGATCTCCTGCTGGTGTCTCCCACTGACTGAATCCAACCAGCAGAGACAGGGAAAGAGAGAAAAAGTAATTCAGTCCTCGGGGCACAGAGCAGAGAGAAGCAAAGAATAAATGGGGGTCTGGGGAAACAGATGCAGAACAGCTAACACATGGGTACCACCAACCCAGGACATGCGACGCTTTAGGCCTCTTGTGGCTTTCTGTCTCCAGAAGACCTATAGTTCACGCCACGGTCATGTTGTGAAGCCAGTGGGGCGACAGTTCCATATCCTAACACTGCCATTAGGGCAGCCTCCTCTCAGGGCTGGCCTCAAAGGAACCGTTCCTCCGCCATCTTGATCGAAGCCAACTAGACCCATCCTAACTCTGGTTTCCCCAGTGGACGCCCATGGGAGCCAAAAGCCACTAATCAAATGTTTAGGTATGTTGATGCCATTATGCAGTGGATTTTGGTCAGAGAGACGTGAGAGGAGCAGAAGCCCACCTCCCCTTGATACAGTGATTCCATACAGCCTCTCCAGAGATACCCCACACGACCAAGCCGCCAACGATGAGAAGCTATGGCCCAAATGCACTTCCTTCCTTTTCTTCCCTGCCTCTTGTTTCTTCTCCTGGGGTTGCACCCCATCCAGTTAAGCTCAGTCTAAGTCTTCGCTTTTGAGGAAATCCAGCCTAAGACGGTGGGTTCCAGAAGTGATCCAAGGCAACAGACCCTCTAGATGAGGTTTTGGAGCCGAATTTCCCACGAGTCAGAAGGCAGTAGGAACCCCACTGCTTTTGGGAGGTACGGTAATATCGTCCCACACAAAATGGCATCAGCACGACTAAAGTTTCACGTAGCATTAATTGAATCGAGGTGCGGTGCAAAGCTTAAGAAGTCAGGGGCGCCTGGGTGGCTCAGTCGGTTAAGCGTCCGACTTCAGCTCAGGTCACGATCTCACGGTCTGTGAGTCCGTGAGTTCGAGCCCCGCGTCGGGCTCTAGGCTGATGGCTCAGAGCCCGGAGCCTGCTTCCGATTCTGTGTCTCCCTCTCTCTCTGCCCCTCCCCCATTCATGCTCTGTCTCTCTCTGTCTCAAAAATAAATAAACGTTAAAAAAAAAAATTAAAAAAAAAAAAGCTTAAGAAGTCAGACAACAGTCGCGCTTGACCGGTGTGGGGGCAATGATGATTGTGAGAAGTTCGGTACGGGGTGAGCTCTTTTCATGGCATTCAAGTCTTCAAAAATGAGAAGGAGAAGATAAGAGTGATTAATTGCCAACAAAAAGCTACTATCAAAGCCAGACTACCGTAGGGCCATTTTATAAAGGAGCGTCTCATCTCCAACAGTCGCGGGCAGGGCGTGCTGAAGATAAACTCCAGCATCTGAGTAGTTGCCAATGCAGGGTTTCAAAGAAGGGAGATGTAATCCAGACCGCTGTCCTATGTTAGAGTCCAGACCATGACAGGGAAAGAGTGGGACCGTGAGAGCCGACATCGGGACATTTGGGCAGGTGCAACGGAGAACCTCTAACTCCACGTTCTCCTAAATCCTGGGGCCGAGAGGATAAAAAGAGAGAATTCCCCCTGAAAGAGGGAATAAAGCCTCCTCTTCCGTGGAGATACTATAAAGACCTCACCTTTAAGTGGAGGCCTCACCGGAAGCGGACGCCTCTCAAGATCTGACCCCTTCGCCGCCTTTAGGGTGACAACCAGGGTCAGTTTTCACCTCCGCCTAGAACAGGAGGCGCAAGTGTTACCCCAGAACGAAAGACTTCGTACAAAGAGACAGAAGACTTCCCTCCTGTCAAACGACTTGGACCCACCATTAACCTTCCCTTCTTCACTGGCCAGCCATTCCTCTCCAACAAAGTTCTCCAGCACTCTTCAGTCAGAGCACACATTACGGACACCGATTCATGCTTCATCTTGGTGGTGTAGAACCGTCTAAACCGAAAAACCGAGAGAGTTGCCATTCCAGGAGGGGAAAGAAGACACTTCGGTTTGAAAGCTGCTTAACAGAAAGCGGATCTAACTTCCGCTGTTTCACCGATTACACACCCGCGTACCTGCACACACGTATCTCTTTATGCAAACAGTTCGTGGATTATCAACGAAAAGCAAGTCATCTGTATACAACACGAACAACAGAAAAAACTCAAAGAGCGGTAGTTTTACAAAATGTTTATTTCTCTGTCACACAGAGATGCCGGGAGCAGGCAATCCAGGGATGAAATGAGAGGTTCACGCTTTCCGACTGTTCGGATCCAACTGTTCATCTCTCTGATCCGCCTTCTTCAACGAGCGGCTTCCACGCGAAGGGCGAGGTGAAGGGAGAAGTAAAGAGGACAAACAGGACACAGACCCTGACATTCAGGGTCTCACAGTCTGACGGCGGAGACAGATGTGTAATAAGTGAGTTTATTCCAGTGACCGCTGCCCCCGTGAAAGAACGTATAAGGGAGACGGGTGATACGAAGGGCGGTGTTACCAGCTGAGCTTGAGGTTTGGTGGAGACACGTCTCTTGAAGGGAGTGAACCTTAAACACGTGGAGACGTTCTCTAGGAACTGGAGGCGTGTGAGCAAAGGTAGACGGCGAGAAATGGGATCCCATGTCTGGGAGCAGCAAGTCTAGAGCTTGGCAGGGACAGAGGAGGGGAGGGGAGACCGGAGAGGGGGGGACGGACACACCGGGAAGGGCTCGAAGGCCACACCCAACTGTTCCAATGTCCCAATAGATGGAGGGGACCCATCGAGCAGAGGTGCCATCATGGCCAGCCCCTGTCCCCCCCTGACCAGCGGTCATCCTCCCGCTTTCTCAGAATAGCATGAGAGTACCCCCTGTAGGGAACACTTGTCCTTTATTATCAGCTCAAATGGTTTAGGTGAGTTTCCCCCCTCCCCATCCCATGGCTCTTGGGTAGACAAGAGATCAAGGTCTGTTCGACCATTGTAGTCCTTTCCCCTGGCCAAAGAAGGTGACCCGAGTTAGTCCAATGGGATTCGTTCTTGTGGTTTTGTTGAAACTGTGTGTGTTGGGCGTGAGTTCTGCTGGGGTCACCAGGTGAAGAGAATAAAAGCCTGGACAGAGCTCCACTGACGGCATAAGTAATATGGAAGAAGGTTGAGCTGAGAGGTGGAAAGGAGCGAGGGCTTGCTCGCAGCGTTCGAGTCCTGGGTTCCACTGCTCCGGGAACTCCCGAGCTCTGCAGCTCTGTGACCCTATGAAGCCTCTTTGGTTTGAGCCAGCTGAGTGTGGCAGTTGCCACACGAGTTTTGAATGATATGGTAGTCGTATAGAACAAGCCTTGTAAAGAAAAAAACCATCTATGCAGCAGGTAATACCATTAGGAGGCCCTGAAAAGTCGAGTGACCAATCGCCTGGTGTGCTGGGACCGTCCAGGTTTTAGCCTTGGAAGTCCCCCAGGCTCGGTCCCTGCACTTGGTGGCTGTCAGGTAACATCCATGTTTTCTGTGGCACAGAGGAGACTAAGGGGGAAATGAAGGCTCTCTTCAAATATCTGGAGGGTTCTCACATGTAAGAGAAAAAGAGATGATTCTGTGTGGCCCCAAGGAGTAGAGGCAGAATAACTCAGCAGAGGCCATGGAAGCAAGACTATTAAAAAAGGCAGATTGTCTTCATTATAAGGACAATCTTTCTAAATATCAGAACCGTCACAGGGTGGAACTGGTTTGGATGGAAGGGGAACCCAGGAGAGGGGTTATGTGGTCTAGCCTTGGATAGGCAGAGCTGGGCACGAACCCCGGCCCCGCCCCTTGCCAGCTGTGTGGTTTGGGCGAGTCAGTTAATCTGGCTAATCCTGCCTCCACATCTGTGAAAAAGTAGTCACATAGTACCTACTTCGCTGGGACGTTGTAGGGATTAAATGAAATGAAGCCAGGTTAAGTCCTCAGTGGGTTTTAGTTGCAAACATTGAGAGGCTAGGAGGTGCCCTGTCGGTCGTAAAGCCTGGACGATCCCTTGGTGCAGATGTTCTAGAAGGAGTCGAGGACTGATTCCTCCGAATGAGGAGTCTTGGGATGTCGTTGAAATTTTCTTTCTAGGCAACGATTCTGTTTTGCTTTGATTTTGTATAAAAGATGTTGCTGATAGGGCCATTTCAGAGACGGGTGCTGGCGATAATTTTTGACAGACTCTCCCCGTAAAGCTCTTTCGGGCTTCCCTAAAATACATTTTGCTGAGCTTTAAAATGAGTAGCATCTATTTGCTCCCAGCTGTCTGGACTTGGGGTTATTTCTGCCCTCAGCCACTTTAATGAAGCTGTTAAGAGTGACAAAGTGTGTCACCAGCTACGGCTCCGGAAGGGGGCTTGGGTCAGGGAGACGCTTTCCAGCAGCTGCCCGGAGATGAAGCCATCAGCCACAGGGACCATCTGGTTCCCCCACCTCCCACCGGACCCAGCTCCAGTGGGGAGACCAGAGCAGTGTAGACCAGCTCCACACACCATGGCTGAAAGGATTAAGTACCATCTTTTAATTTCCTTTAAACGTTCGGCTTTAAAAAACAAAAACAAAACAACTCACTTTCATACAGAAAAGGGAACACATCTTTAACGTACATCTTGACGTTTTTCTAGATGTATACCCCCATGTGACCATTGAAAACTCCAGCCAGTGAACATTTTCACCAACTGGAAGGGTCCCTTGGGTGCTCATTACACCCATCCATCGGAGGAAGCCACTGTTCTCGGTTCTAAAACTATACATTGGTTTTTCCCATTTTTGTTCTTTGTACCAATGGGATTGTCAGGTATGTGCTCTTTTGTGTTTGACTTCTTTTCATCAACGTGCGATCTGTGAGAATCAGAACGAGCCTCAATTCATTGATCCATTTGCTCGTTGATGAGTATTTGAATTCTTCGCAGATTGGAGTTGAGGGTGAAGCTACTGTGAGTGTTCCTTGACGTGTCTTTTTGTGGACACACGCATTCGCTTCTCTCGAGTGTATCTATGCAGGAGAGGAAGTGTGGCTTCATAGAAAATCCTTCCGTTTCTCTTTAGTAAATGCTGCCCAAGGGTTCTCCACGGTTGCCCAACCACTGTAAGCCTCCCCAGGTGTGCACGACAACCCCAAGCATCTGGTCTCCTTCTTTGCTGAAACTTGGTGGCATCAGACTTTTTCACCTGAGCCATTCATTGGGTTATGCAGGTACCATCGGGTTTTATCACCCAAGTCAGGATTATTTTTTTAACCTTTTTTTAATGTTTTATTTTCTTTTTGAGAGAGGCGGCGAGTGTGAGCGGGGGAGATGCAGAGAGAGAGGGGACAGAGGATCTGAAGCGAGCTCCGCGCTGACAGCCGTGAGCCCCATGAGGGGCTCGAACTCACAAAGAATGAGATCATGACCCCGACCA
Organism: Panthera leo; assembly: GCF_018350215.1. Lineage (NCBI taxonomy): Eukaryota > Metazoa > Chordata > Mammalia > Carnivora > Felidae > Panthera > Panthera leo. The sequence goes on along the minus strand of NC_056695.1, from coordinate 73,764,355 downwards.
AAGTCAGATGCTCAACAGACTGAGCCACCCAGGCACCCCAGTCAGGATTATTTTTATTTCCGTGTGCGTTAACAACTACCCCAGGGCTGCTCACTCAAAGTGTGGATTCAGAGTTCACGGCCCATCCGCAAAAGTCTTGAGTGGTGGTTGTGGGTCGAGCTCAAAAATCTACATTATTGACAAGTACTTTATTACAGAGCGAGCTTCCTGAGAAATGCCGGCTTAAGTGGATCTGTACGGTGTATCTGTGGGCTGTTGCTTTTGGTTCCTTGAGAGCGTGTCCTGACAGGAGAGAGGGTGAGAACCCACACGGATCCCAGACTTCTGGACGGGAGCTAATGATGACAGCCACGTGTCATCTCAGTTTTCAAAACAACCCCCCAAACTGAAACTCGGATTTCCCATCTTGCAAACGAGGACACTGAGTTCTAAGGGTAGGCAAAGAAAGAGAGGTAAGGGAATTTGCCTAAGAACTCATGACAGAGGATCAAGGCTTAGAAGCAACGATTGTTCTATCCCCTGTGAATGATTTGTCTAATATACCAAGGCTTGGGGAGCTTTTTTGTTATTTTTAAGTTGTATTTATTTATTTATTTTGAAAGAGAGAGAGAGCATGCACTCAAGCAGTGGGGGGCACAGAGAGAGAGAGAGAGACAGAGACAGAGACAGAGAGAGACAGAGAGAATTCCAACTCGGGGCTTGAATTCATGAACCGTGAGATCATGACCTGAGCTGAAATCAAGAGTCGGATGCTTAACTGTGTGAGCCACCCAGGTGCCCCTTGTTTGTTATTTTTACACGCAGACGCTTCTCCTCTCCGAGATGAAGGTTTAGGTAAAATCCCCATATATGAAACAGATCATAGTGAAGCTGCCTGGGTAGCCACCAGGGCCGGGAGCACAGCGCCTTGCCTGTGTGACCTCCCTGAGCCCCAATGTCCTCCTATTTCACCTGCTGTGGGCCTGTGACCCTCCCTGGGTCCTAGGACGAGGGCTTCCAAACCACAGGACCCAGCACGTCCCCAACAGGCCCTGCGCACAGATGTTCCATTTTTATTTATTGAAGGAAACATCCTTTCCTACGATCTGGATTCTCTTTTACTCACACCTAAATTTAACCTGAGAGCAAAATATAACCTGGGGAGCAGGGAGCATGTTGTTTGGAAAGGCAGCAACTTTTGTAGGATGGCAACTGGGTGGCCCAGGAGGTAAAACTGGGAGTCCCGGCAGCAGTGAAGGCTCTTGGGGCTTCATTACTAAAAGCAGGAAGCGGAGGGCAGAAATACTACTCAGAAGAGAACTCCCCTCCCAATACCCAGATAGATCAATTTCGCGCCCTGGCGCTCTCTCCTCCTTGAGTGGTAAGCTATTCTAATTAAACTTAGAGGCCCCGGGGTGCCTGGGTGGCTCAGTCGGTTGAGTGTCTGACTTCAGTTCAGGTCATGATCTCATGGTTCTTGAGTTCGAGCCCCGTGTCGGGCTCTGTCCTGCCAGCTCAGAGCCTGGAGCCCGCTTTGGATTCTGGGTCTCCCTCTCTCTGCCCCTGCCCCGCTCATGCTCCGTCTCTGTCTCTCTCAAGAATAAATACACGTTAAAAAAAAAAAAAAAAGAGATCTCTTTGGGCATGCATTCCTTGCCACCTTAGTCTTTCACTGTCCAGATGTGTGACCTTGAACCAATCATTTCACATCCCTCATCCTTGGTCTTAGCGTCTGTGCAACTGTATCCAGAGCTCTGGACCCCAGAGAGCGGAATGAGGATTAGGTGCCTTGTGCCAGGAGAGGGCCAGCCCACGGGGCGGCTCTGTAAGGACCCGGCTCCTGCCTCGGCCCCTGCTGAGCCGAGTATGTGCCCTGCAGACCCACCAGCCGTCCAGATCGCGTTTTGGTAACGGGGTTGTGACTTTCCTCCACTCTCCTGCTGGGACTGGGATGAGTCCCACCATGCTGTGCACCAGGCGAGGGGAGGGGAGGGCGATGACAACATCAGTAGGAGGGACTGGAGAGAAACACATTGGGGCAGTCGATTCAATCAAGACGGGAGGGAGGATGAGATCATTATGCTGGCTATTTCAGGAGCAGCACGGTGGCCCAGCTACATCCAGGCTGGGGAGCTGGAAAGCTGCAATTTTAGCTGACCTGGAATAACAGTCACTACCATTTATCGAGCTCTCAGTGCGTGCCCGGCATTGTGCGAAGCCGCTGGTCTACGCGATCTCATGTATCCTCCCGACAGCCCTGTAGCACAGGTGCTTTTGCTGTCGTAAAAGCTGGGGCTGGGGGACCTTCCCCTGGCCACTCAGCCAGCAAGCAGTGCGGCCGTGCCCTCCTGGGCTCGTGAGACCATGCCAGCTGGGGTACCATTTGGGTGGCCGTCAGAGGTTCGAGAACAGGGGCTTAAACAAGTCACAGGTTCATTTTTCTCTTGCGTCGCTTTTTATTATTATTATTAATTTACATCCAAGTCAGTTAGCCTTTAGTGCAATAACGATTTCAAGTGTCGATTCCAGTGATTAATTGCTTACATGTAGCACCCAGTGTCTCCCCGGCAGTCTTAATGCACGCTGTCAGGGACCAGGCCCTTGGATCTTATCACTCAGCCTCTCATCTGCATGGCGCCTGAGGACTCGGCATCAAATCCTCGTCCCCAGGGGCAGGAAGTGGGGAGGGGGAGCGTCACTTCTGCTCTTACAGCCTTGGTGAGGTCTTGTCTGGCAACAAGAGAGCCTGCAAATGCCCGTGTTAGGTTAAGATGTACTGTTGTTACTAAGGTTAAAGAAGGGATTATCAGTGGCCAGCTGGCACTCCCTGCCTCAATGACCCCATTACTGGACCTCATACCGTGAGGTAGTGGACAGAGCGTGACCGGGACGCCGACCACTGAGACAAAACAGAAGCTCACGGGCACCCACCATGTTCCGGGAAATATGTGAGAAGCCCTGGATATATGACTTAGGAGCCATAACCCTGCAGACAAGAGGAGAGCATGAATTGAGTGCCTACCACCCACCTGGACCTGGCCTGCGGGCTTCCTGGGCGACATGTCCTACGGGTGCTGTGCTGAGACATGAGGACACTGAGGCTCAGAGGGGTGAAATGACCTGCCTCAAGTCACGTGTCTGGCAAGTGGTCAGGTCAAGATTCAAAGTCCCAGCAGTGTGACCCTGGGCAGGTGACTTTCACTTCGCTGTGCCCTTGACCTCCCCATCTTAACGTGGAGACAATAGTACCTACCCCACAGGGCTGCAGCAGGCTGTGGATGCTTTGATGTAGCTAGAACACTGGGGAGAAGCCCGGCCCGCAGCAAGCCCTCAGGAGTGGTTAGACATTAGTATTGTTGTTAAATTATTGCTTGTTTTATCTCCCCCTCCCCCCATCCAGTCCTAATCCCAGCGTGACAAATGCCGTATTAGGAATACAGGAGGCTGGGAATGTCCAGAAAGGGGGCAGAATACTTTTGACCTGAAAACATAGAAAAGTCTCATAAAGAAAAGGCCTTTGCTGCATATTGAAAGAAGGGTAGAATTGTAACAGGCAGAGAGAGGGGTGAGGCTGGATGAAGAAGGAAGGCATTCTGGGGAAGAGGTCAGCCTGGAAGAAAGGCATCACGGAAGGAGGAGGCAAAGCGTGTCGCGGGACAGCGAAATGGCGAAGGTGAGCGGGAGACCAACGCCAGGAGCTAATTGAAGGAGCCTGGCCTTTTACCTGAAGGCCACGGGGAGCCCTGGAAGGTTTTGATCATCTCTGTGCCAGGGGAAAATTGCCATGGCAACAGCTGTGGGGAAGGAAGGGAGTTGGAGAGGCCGGCTCAGCAGCTGGTGGCATGGTTTAGGTAAGAGGTAATGAGCACCTGCATTACAGCTCTGGCTTTGGGAAAAGCCAGGAGGGGACCGAATAAGCACAGTGCGTGGCTTTGTGTAGGGAAGGAAAGGCCGATGGAGTAGTGAAGCAGGAACGCTTAGCCCACTGTCTGAAGCATAATCTCCGAAGAATGTTGAGCCTCGTAGCATATCACGCTATCTGCCTATGGAGACAAATTAGGTTTTATTTTTTCCAGCTGGCTCTGCTTAGACCCTGAACTATTCCTTCATTCACTTGCTCACTTGTCAAGCCATGTGCTCTGAGTCTATAGTAAGCAAGTTCACTTGGTACAGAGATCGTATCTACTTTAGACGACCATTTATATGAGTGAGGTATAGGGTTGGGTGCTGTAACAAAGGAGTCCTGCTGTAGACTATTGTAGAATATTTGTGTCCTCCCCAAATTCACATGGTGAAACCTAATCCCTGAGGTGATGGTATTGGGAGGTGGGGCCTTTGGGATGTGATTAGGTCAGAGGGTAGAGCCTTGGTGATGGGATTAGTGCCCTCATAAAGGAGACCCCAGAGACCTCCATATGAGCACACAGTAAGAAGACGGCTGTCTATGAACCAGGAAGTGGCCTCATCAGACACCGAATCTGCCCATGCCTTGATCTTGGACTTCCCAGCCTCCCTGACTGTGAGAAATACATTTCTGCTGTTTATAAGCGACCCAGTCCATGTTATTTTGTTATAGCAGCCAAAACGGACTGACAGCCCCCCAAATACGCTGTTATAAACAAGCCGGAAGCTAATTTCTCTTTCTCCTATAAGGTTGGAGGCAGCTCAAGGATGGTGAGGGAGCCTGAATGGCAAAGGGAAGCTAGCCTTCTGCTAATTCATGTCCTGCCGCCTCAGCACGTAGCTTCCATCTCATGACCCTAAATGGCTGCCCCAGCTCCTGCCATCATGTCGACATCCAAACCAGCAAAAAAAGGGGAAGGGGAAGGAGAGCTGCCTTTCCCTTTCAGATCATGACGCAGAAGGGGTACACATCACTTCTGTTCACATCCCATTAGTTAGAACTTGTTCCCATGACCACATCACTGCAAGGGAGGCTGACGAGTGGTCTCCTTAGTTGGGTGTCCACGTACGGAGATTAAAAACCTACCACCGCAGACGAAAGGGATATTGGCGAAGGAGTAGAGTCTCTGCCACTCTACCCTACCCGCCAAGTGCCTAAAAAAGTGCAGGGAACTTAGAAGGCACTTGATGAATTTGAATCGTGAGTTAATGAACATGTTGAGAGGTACTGGGGATACTGAGACATAATCGACAGACCCTCGGTCTTGAAGGAGCTTTTGGTCTATTCTGGAGCCTAGACAAGTCAAGAAATAAATACAGTGAATCGCTGTATGCCACAAGGGTGGAAGCCTTGTAGGGCACAGCTTAAACAGTCACAGAGGAGAAAGGCAGCCAAAACCAGCCGGGGTGAGAGAGGTCAGAAGAGACTCCACAGAGGATGATGTTCAGCTGAGTCTGGAAAGATGAGTAGATGTTTGCCTGGAGAGCCAGGTGAGGAGGGCTGCTCAAGGGCAAAACAAGAACAGAAGCAAAGACGGGAAGGTTGAGATACCACCTGACATACTCAGGGTCGGGCAGGCAGGAACCGAAGGCGCCCCACTAATAGGGTCAAGTTTCACAGCCTCAACAGAGACCTTTCGAGACTCCCAGTCTTCATGATCTTTCTGGAGCATGGCTTCTGGAATGATGCCCCACTAAGCTTCTTGCAATTCTAAATTTCCACGATTTGTAGGGTTTGCCAAAAGTATTTCGTGGCTATTTCCCTGCTAATGCTTATCACACCAGTAATAAACGCACTGAAGTTAACATCCACCCATCCTTTCGTTTGCTTATTTAATGAGAATTTTCTGGTCTCATTACAGGCTTTCTAAGCAGCACTCTGAAGGACGCCTAGTCCTCCAACCGCATAGTGCTGGACATCATGGTAACTTCCATCTTTTTATTTTTAATTTTTTTTTTAACATTTATTTATTATTGAGATACAGAGACAGACAGAGCATGAGCAGGGGAGGGGCAGAGAGACAGGGGGAGACACAGAATCCGAAGCAGGCTCCGGGCTCTGAGCTGTCAGCACAGAGCCGGACGCGGGGCTCGAACTCACAAACCGGGAGATCATGACCTTAGCAGAAGTCGGACGCTCAACCGACTGAGCCACCCAGGCTCCCTGAACTTTTTTTTTTAAGTTTATCTATTTCTTTTGAGAGACACAGAGAGGGCGTGAGCAGGGGAGGGGCAGAGAGAGAGGGAGAATCCCAAGCAGGCGCCCTGATGTCAGTGCAGAGCCTGACACGGGGCTTGAACTCACGAAACTGTGAGACCATGACCTGAGCCTCAAACAAGAGTCAGACGAGTAACCAACTGACTGAGCCACCCAGGCGCCCCCTCGTTTTTGACTTAAAAATAATGCAGTAAAGAACTTGCTTGAAGCTTGGTGGGCATCTCTGGCTATTGTTTTGGAATAGTTAGGATAGATTCTAGATAGAGAATACTCTAGAGAATGCCTGTTATACCTTCCCAGTTAACAGGCCAAGATATAATCTTGACTTCCTGCCACCTCAACACCACACACACACACACACACACACACACACACACACCCCTCTTCTTCTTAATCTTACTCATCAGTAAATGACACCACATTATGCTCAATTACTTGCATCAAAAACCTACTAGTTGTCTTCAGTATCCTTCCTATTCATCCTTATCCAGCCCCCTGAATGTCTCACATCTCCGCCTGCCATGTTGCACCCCTAAATCTGTCTATACTGCCATCTCCAGTATCACCACCACGGTCCAAGCCACCAGCAGCTCTCCCGCACCTGAGATGGCCCCTCACTCCTTCCTTCCATCGAACGCTGGGCTTGGATATTCCATTCTCTATATGGCAGCCAGAACAATAGGAAAGCGTTAATCAGTTCGTGCCATAAAATTCCATAATGTTCATCACAGAGGTTAAGAACAAATAAAGGGGGGACGGTGTCTTCCTTCTTCAATACTGGCGCCCCCACCCCAGCACCTAACACAGGAGCTAGCACACCGTCAGCATCCAGTAATGTATGCTAAGTAAGCGAACATACAGACCTGAGTCTGAGTTCAACTGCTTTGAACTCCACCTGAAGTCCTTCACCATGACGGTATATTGGCCCTCGAAGTGTTGGGTGGTTTGAAAAATAGCCAACAGTTCTTTCACAGTCCTTCCATGGACTCAATGACCAAATCTGAGGGGCTTTTGACTCCTTCAACTGGTGGAGCACATTGTTAAGTGATGCCGCGTGGCTTCTGAGGCTGGGTCACAAAAGGCCATGTGGCTTCTGCCTCGTCCGCTGGAAGCCTTGCTGCCCTCTGAAAAGTCCAACTTTCCTGCGGTGGCCACAGCAGAGGGGCCGTGTGCAGGTGCTCTGGCCCGCGTTTAGGGAGCAGAAACAGGCCATCCCCGTCCTGCCCTGTCGGAGTTCCCGACCCACAGAATCCACGAGAGTGATGAACGGGCTGTGGCTTGGCACCAGTGGGAGTGGGGAGGTTGGCTCCACGGCAGTAGCTAACTGGAACGTGAAGTAAGATCTCGTGCTCACAGTCACCCGTGTGTCATGTCTATCGTTAGTCTCCATGCCCGAGTGGAAGCTTTCTGAGTGCACAATCGTTGCCTCTTCTGTTTACAGCTTTTCCTGGCACCTAACAGAGGACACGGCCTAGAGGAGTTGCTCAGTAAATATTTATGAAACGAATGAATGAGTTTTTAAACGTAGGCACAGAAATAGAGGACCAGGAAGAATCGGTCCTCAGCCTTCTTCCGGCCAAAGCAAAGAGGAAAATGTGAGTCTCGCACGATTCCCAGGGACGGCGAGATAAAAACCACAGCGAAGCTCTGGAAAAGCCTAGATGTTTCTGGCACGATTGGCTGCAGTCATTTTTTTCTCTTGCCTTATCCTTTTCCATCATCTTCCTAGATGGTGAGAGATGTTCCACGGTTTAGGTTAGGTCTTACCTCGTTCCTTGCCAAACCTAGAAGATCCTGGAAACTCTTACGTGCTCCAAAAATATTTAGTGAATGAGACCTCCTTGCATCCAAAGCCACAGGGCCAAGTTTTACGTCCGCGCAAGTAATACAAAACTGAGCTCTTAATCTGGAAAGGAAAGGATCAGCTAATTAATATGCAATGTCAGCAGCCTCGTGTATTTTATGGTTCAAAACAAAACTGCATGTCCTTTAGCCCAGTCGATTTCCTGTTTGTTATCACATTAGGCCTAGTCCAAGGCAGATGGAAAATTTGAAGGACATCTCCAGCCATTAAGACCGGCATAAATCTTTCAGAACGGCATATAAATACGTAATCCTTCCCATTAACATTTTTTGGAATTAGGGTTTACACAATTTCTTGATTAAGCAGGAGCTCTTTTGCGTAGTTCTGTTCCTTTCAGCTGATTATAGGACCCCCCGCCCCCCCTCCAAATCTATAGTCCCGGGCCTGAATCCCCGGTGATGTTGATTTTGCTTTCAAGGCAGGTTCTGTTCAAAATCCCATACAAAGATCTTTGTTGGTGCTGTCCTTGACCTTCACTCTGTCTGTGTGTTTTTGTCGTCGGCTCGCGACAAAGAACAATGCTTCTAGCACCTGGGTTGCAGCCCTCTGTGCTCAGAACATCTGTGGTCTTCAGGGTAGCACCAAGCACTGTCACCAGTGTCTCTATTTCATACACAGAAGGATGAAGGCACAGGACGATTGAACCCGCCTAAGGTCACAGCAAGAAAGTGGCAGAGCCAGGAGCTGAACCTTGGGCTGCTTTGGCCCCAAGGCAGTATTCTTCTGGCCCTGCTGGAAGGCGCAGAAGGCAAGCTGGTATTTTGTAGAGCTGCTCCTATGTGCCAGGCACTACACTGGGCCCCATACGTCTCTTTTGTCATTTTATAGCCACAGTATAAAGGACACATTTGTATCCCCACGTCACATATTGCAAAGCTGAGGCTCAGCGATGGTTAGCACTTGGCCCGAAGTCAAGCAGCTACCAAATAGGGTGTGTGAATCTTGAAGCCAGGATTCAGGTTCGGTCTGCGAGACTCTGCACACTGCTCTTTTCTCTAAGCGAGAGTTTCAACATCAGCTCATGAAAGCTTTTCATCTGTGCAGCTGGTGGTTCCTTTGGTGTGGTCTAACAGATGGTCGATTCCATGGGAGGCCAGAGGTGTCCTGTGACCTTGAGGTAATAGTTAAACGTCTCGGACTCTCAGCGTCTCTGACCGTAAAATGGACTTATGACATTCTCCTTCCCTTGCCCACCCCCAAGACCTTGGGAGGACCAGCTTTTGGCCTGAATTAAAAAGCTATCTGTCCCAAACCCTCAGTTTACAGATGGAGATACTGAGGCTTGGATAGGCTGCTTAGCTTCTCCAAGTTGCTCAATGAATCGATGACCGAAACTGTATGAGAACCCTGGAGTGTCAGTCAGCTAATGCTTTGTAACAACTGCTGAGGTTCATTGTAATGTTACAGACCTAACTCTCATGCACGTAAGATGAATATATGTCAAAGATTTTTTTTTTTACACAACTCATTAAGTAATGAGAGTGATTGATGTTGAGACCAGCTCAAAGGAGATTTCCTTTTTTTTTTTTTTTAACGTTTATTTATTTTTGAGACAGAGAGAGACAGAGCATGAACGGGGGAGGGTCACAGAGAGAGGGAGACACAGAATCTGAAACAGGCTCCAGGCTCTGAGCTGTCGGCACAGAGCCCGACGCGGGGCTCGAACTCACGGACCGCGAGATGGTGACCTGAGCCGAAGTCGGACGCTTAACCGACCAAGCCACCCAGGCGCCCCTCAAAGGAGATTTTCAAGAACAGAGGGATATACAGACAGTCAGGAACGCTGCAATGAATTCCCTAAAAGATGCACAGCAGGTTACCATTCAAAAGACCATAAAACATAACGTTTGGGGTTATCTTTTCTATAGCGCACAAAACCATTGCATCTCTCCAGCACAAAACCCATTTGCATTGCTATCAGTTTTCTCTGAGTTAACTTTTGTCCCTAAGGAGTGGTAAAATAGCATCCTCCGTAGATAGTCAGCCAAAGGTGCAGATATCTATAGGTCAGAAGATCCCCAGAGGGCTTTCAGTGCTCTACCAAAAGGGCTCTAAAGAATCTCTTTTGCCGATTTCTAACTTTCCCGATATAGAAAACCACAGAAATTTCAATAGCTTTCAATCATAAGCATTTATTCATCCATCACAGGTCAGGAGGCAGAGGCAGTGGGAGGGCTTTGCTCCCCTCCGTCTCATTCTGGGGGCCCAGGCCGGAGGGGGCAGCGGCTGTCTGGAGCACGTTCTTGTCAGAGTGGGGGCCAGGGCTCCCAAAGAAGCACAACCACGTGATGCGTCTTAAGGCCTCACCTGGGAAATGGTACATTTTTACTTCCGCCCATATTCCACTAGCCAAAGCAGGTGACAGGAACCAGCCCAACATTAGTGGGAAGTACGGTGCTCCCATGGCTGTGGGGGATGGATATGTGCTGAGCAGTGATAAGCATGTCGAGTTGTGCGAAGACTTGCAAAAACCATGTGGACACAGAGGCACTATGTAAACATACAGGAGCAAGAGGGTTTTAAGTGTGGAGATCAATTGTGACCACTGCCCCCCAACCCCTTTCCAGAAGTGAAAGAAAGTAGGGTTGGCCAGCCGAAGGTTAAGTTTGGAAATGAGCTCGCTCTGATGCTTGCTTTCGTGACATAATCTTCTAATACCGGCCGGGCTCTCGTGGAGATATTTTACACACTCACCTGCACTGGCAAATGGGTGCTGGCCGCTGAAAGTCCGTTGAGGAACACGTTTCTTAAGTAGAGGGACGTCTAGCTCTTAAGTCTGCAGAACCGTGCCTGGGGCGGATACAGAATGCCATGATACTCATGGCCACGAGAGGGGGTTTTCCTGGAAGAACTTTGAGAAATATTTGAAGTTAGAAGAAGGCAACAGCTGTAATAAGGCACTTGCAACGAATACATGGTATATAATATTTAATGAATTCATTTTTTTAAGTTCATTTATTTATTTTGAGGCAGAGAGAGCATGAGCAGGGGTGGGGCAGCGAAAGAGAGAGAGAGAGAGAGAGAGAGAGAATCCCAAGTGGGCTCGAACCGTCAGCGCAGAGCCTGACGCAGGCCTCGAACCCACAAATCATGTGATCATGACCTGAGCCCAAATCAAGGGTCGGACGTTGGACTGACTGAGTCCCTCAGGCGACCTTTCATAAATTACTTTAATGTGTTGCTCTATGTTTAAGTTTGTCAGAAATAACTAGCAGAAAAAACACCTCATGGCCAACAACCAAAGATGAAGTTGGGGTGTCATCCACGGGGAAGCCTGAGACCAGGGTGGGAATCGCAGAATCACAGAACCTGGAACTTCTTCCTAGAGCAGGGCTGCGTCCAAGTGCGGCCTCGATGAAGCCGAGGAGACGGGGAACAGGCTGGGGGAGCACGGTTTCCCCAGAAGTGGGGGCCCAAAGTCTCTTCCTCTTAATTCCATTTTTCTTCCTCTTCCTCTTCACCTGGTCCTTCCTTGTCCGGCTGGCTGCTACCATTTAGGAATTGCGCCCCCTGGTGTCAGGTGCTGTGCACTACACTTCACAGAAGCCCCACGGATTTATGCCACCTGCCGAGTCAAACCCTGGCTGGAACTTCCACCCGTGAAGTCCGCGTGAGGCGGTTTCAGAAAATTTACAAACGAGCACCCACTTCAAAGGGAGCCTTAAGTCATTACACTAGGCTGCTCTGCCTTTGAGGAAGAAGGCTGAGATGTTCTTTGCGTCTTTGCCTTCATCTATTTGTAGCATCAAAGGAAAAGTCAAAACGATGAAATTCTACCTAACATGATGTTGTGCAAATATTACACGAGCTCATCTTTCTGTGACCTCCTGAGGAAGTTATTATGGCCATAATACTTAATATGTATGTCATACAGAGATAATAGAAATGGAAAATCAGGTTCAAAGAGATTAATGACAGGTCAGACGGCAAGAATAACGTAGCCCCCAAATCTACCTGTAATGCAACATTAAGCCCTCTGGGTTAGAGTGAGTTTCAAACCTCACCACCACCGGGTGAGGAAAATAGAGCTCTTAAGTTTGCAGAACCGTGCCTGGGGCGGATACAGAATGACATCTCCATTTTCCGGAAGGGGAAACTGAGTCTGAGAGATCCGACTCGCCTTCCCCGAGGCCGCTTAGCCAGTGTGCCAGTGTCGGGACCGAAACCTAGATCCTCCGACGTTTAACCCTGTGTTATCATTGCCTTCCTCTGAAACACCGGAATGATAGTCTTTTGCGAGTTTCACATTCCCTGAGGAAAATTTTGTCTCGTCGTGAAGACCTTTCCAATAATAGGGACACCACCTTCTGGGCATTAAAGAAACATCTAGGTCTGAGTTTTTGCTCAGCCACTGCTCTTTGATTTACATAGATTCCACATATATCCCTACAGTTAATATTCGGACAACCCGCATACATTCTCTTTTTTTCATTAAAAATTTTTTAAATGTTTATTTATTTTTGAGAGAGAGAGAGAGAGACAGAGTGTGAGTGGGGAAAGGGGCAGAGAGAGAGGGAGACACAGGATCCGAAACAGACTCCAGGCCCCGAGCTGTCAGCACAGAGCCCGACGCGGGGCTCGAACTCACGGACCGCGAGATCATGACCTGAGCCGGAGTCGGACGCTTAACCCACCGAGCTGCCCAGGCGCCCCAACGCACAGACATTCTTAAAGGTGCATTTGTGCGGAACCTACATCATTGGACGGTGGTGGGAACTGAATGAGGTGGAAAAGGAAAGGTGCTTGGCACGGGGCCCGCCACCGAGCAGGCGCTCGGCAGGTGGTTGGGGTGCCGGTTACACAGCCGTGGGATTCCTGGGAAGGCAACTGGCTGGAGATCTTCAAGCAGAGACCAAAGAATGCGGCTACAGATTGGAACTGATTAACATTTTATAGGCCGGGGTCACGATCCCTTAGTGGAATGTGAACTCCTTGGAGTGGGTTCATGTTACCGCCGAATTGTGTTGTCTGCCCCCACCCCACCCCCCCGCCCTGCCCACCAAGTTTGTTGGTTGACTCTCTAACCTCCGGTGCTTCAAGACGTGACTGTCTTTGGAGACAGGGCTTTTAAACAGGTGCATAGGTTAACGGAGGCGGCTAGGGTGGCCCTCATCCAATCTGACTGGTGTCCCTGAAGAGGAGAGTTGGACGCATAGACACCAGGGTGTGCACACACAGGAAAGAACCACGTGAAGCCGGGCGAGACGCAAGCCAAGGAGAGCGGCCACGGAAGAAACCAGCCCTGCCTGGCACTTGGTGTTGGACTTCCAACGTCCAGGGTGGTGAGAACGTAATTTTCTGCTGCTTAAGTCCCCCAGCCTGTGGCGTTTTGTGACGGCAGTGCTGGCAAGGTCGTACAGGCTGTGACATCAGTGTTTCATAAAATGCGGAATAGCAAATATCACAGGGTATCATCGCATCAGGATAGCACTGTTTCGGTTATTTCTACGTCGATCGTATTACGTGGGCTGGGCTGTGATATAAAATGCGTCACCAAAGACGGAACAGCACCGGACTTGACACCCCAAACTTCTCTCCTAATTTGGATATCATATTAATTATTATTATTATAATGAACATGTTCGTATTCACAGTATGTCAGTTAGTATGTATTAAGTGCCTCTAAGTGCCAAAGGTTTATAAATGTGAACTCCCCTACTCTGGAAACATCCCTTCGAGGTAATTATTATTCCTATTTTACCGGTGAGGCTGAGACTTGGTTATTTAAACTGTCCAGGGTCAAACACCAAGCATTTTTTAGAGCCATGATTCTTGCCCAAAGCAGGCTATCTCAAAATAGGCTTTCCCTATTCAGCATCATTGTGCAGCTACCCATAATCCTCTGCCCAGTTACTTAGCACCCAGGCATCAGCTTCCCCTCTGCAAAGAATTCAGTGATGGAAATTAGGAAGACCTTGGACTTAATAGGCTCTGTGCATGCGATTGGCTAAGGGTACAATGGGCCTTTGATGATTGCGGTAAGAACACGGAGCGCGTCTCCAGTTGGCATGGAGCTTTTCTTCTTGTCGCTAAGGTAAACGGAGCATCGTGATGTCTGTGGGGGCGGGTAATGAGGCACAAAGGTCTGGTCCATCAGGACTGGAAGGAGGTGAGAAAATGGCCCTGACACTCCTTGTCTGAAGACACTGTGAATAGAGTCTTTGCCCACAGTATCCAGCCCTCCTGTGCAAGCAGGCTCCCGGCCAGACGCTCTTGAAAGCAGGTACATGGGCTCATTAGCAGGGAAATGGCAGTGGGTAATCGGAATATGTAAATGGCATGGGCAAACAGGGTGTTTTAACAATCAAGACCCGGAGAGAAGGAGCTTAATTTGGTAGAGAGAAAGGAACAGACTGCCCAGGGAGCCAATTACTGGAGCCAGAGGCTAGATACTCAGCTTAGGGAACCCACAGTCAGAGCACAGAGAGGCTGGGACACTGGGTGAATTTGTTTCCACCTCTAAAATGCCAAGTGACCCACGACCCTGCTTTTTTCCAGATACCAATTTGTGCGGACTCTCTTTCTTAAATCCCTCATCCTTCCCTCGTCTCAGGGATCTGCCAGCACTTTCCTTCCGGACCTCAGCATCTCAGCTGGGCACCACAGTAGTCCCGCAGCTGTTTTCATGGAATTCGTTTCTCCCACTCTCCATCTGTCCTCTACGGAATCATCAGAAAGCCCTTTCTGAAACCACCTGGGACACATCACTCCATCCTTAAAGCACCTCAAGGTCCCCAAATTCATAAGCCTGGCATGTAGGCAAGCCTGCCCCACGGGGCCCCTGCTCCATTCACACTTCCAGACATCTTGCCCTGGAAATTCCATGCATTGTCTTGACTTCCAGCCTTTGCATATGCTGAGCCTTCCGCCAGGAACAGCATTCTCAGACAGTACATCTCAGTAGCTAAAAGCAGACTCCAGATAACCTTGGCCCCAACCCTGGGGCCATTAGCTCTTAGCCACATGACCTTGAGCAGGGTACTTAAGCCCTCCAAGTGTCATTTCATCATGGTTAATACAGAGAACAACAACCGTGATTCCTACCTCATAACTTTGCTGCTAGGATAGATGAGATCATCCGTATAAAGCTTAGCCCAGTGTCAGGCACACAGTAAGCACTCAATTAATGTAAATAACGATGATGATGGATAAACATGTACCATGAGTCAGGTCATCAAGATGTGATGATGATACAGAAATGAGTAAAATTGATTTGCATTGTTGATCTCATCTTTTCAACTAAATATGGAATTAGATACTCAATTTTCTTTTTTTTTTTTCCCTCCTGTTACCCACAGAGAGCCATTCATGAAACAGGAAATCAGTAAATGCCCACTGGAAGGATTAATGAATGAATTCATTAATGGATGAAGTGAATATCTTAACCCAATACAGGTTTCCCCTGCTACCTGCAAGGAGACCTTTCCTACCAAACCTTTCCTCAGCCCAAATGGCATAAAGCGAAGAAGCAATTAATACAGAATTTTTTTTTTTAAATAGCGTTTCCAGACCCTGAAGAAAACCTTTCTTCGGCTTTTCTGATACCTTAGGACACATTTTGCTAACGGATGCACAAAATAAATGGAGATGAACCACAGATGTTCCCAGATACAGGTCAGCGCCCCGGCAGTTGGAAGGCGTGATGCTGAATGCAGTTCCCAGTAAAGGAGCTGGGTGGCACTACCTTCCCCACTGGGGACGAGTGCTGTCTCTGAAATGGCTCAAGGCAGAGCATACCTTGAAAGCTGTCACTTTCTGCCTTTTTGTTGTTGCTGTTGCCGTTTTCGTAAAAGCGAAAGCCTTTTAAGATTTCTTTCAGTTGGTAAACACAGGTAGGTCTTTCGTAAAAGTCAAGCGGCATAACGTAAACTTTCACAAAGCTGGGGATACCTGTATATTTAAAAGGAGAAGAAAAGAAATGATATTAAGAAATGCCCAAAATAAATGTAAAGGTGAATGTAAGACCTGCAAATACAAGGCAGGGAAAAGAAACGCTTTCTCCAATTGAGAACAATCTAAGCGAAGTCCTTTAATTATTGCCATCTGGAGTGAAGGTGAACGCCATTTGGCTTGGACCTCATTCATTCGCCATCCCGCCTGGCTTGAGCTGCCTTCCACAGTCCTATGTCCAGACTCCTTCGAGTAATTTAGTAAATGTGCCCGGTACATCACGGGCTCTCGGTCTAGTTCAAAATGGAGTCCGGGGTAGGGAGGTTGGGAAATTATCCCACCTTATAGATAAGGAGACAGGCTGGGTATGAGTCCAACAACTTGCCCAAGGCCACGAAGCTCAAAGTCACAGAGTCAGGGCTAGAATTCGAATCAGGGTCTAAATTCCATACCGTAAGCTGCCCTCATCTTCTGGGTGCCTTTTGCCTTTCTCCTGATTCATTCCCAGAAAGCTTCCTCCCCTGCACGGGACCGAGAGTTCATGTGCCCTAATGTAGAGTGATATGACATCCAGGAAAAGGAAAACAAAGCAAAAACATGGAGCGAGGTAAGAGGACAGCACCTTTGATGGTTTGCTGTGGTTGAGTTTTCAAGAGTAAAGAATACACAGAGGGAAGCCTTTGGCCTGGACTGTGACAAGACCCAAAATTGGAGTTTGCCTGGTCTCCTCCGAACAGGCAATGGGTGTCTGTCTCCTTAGGAGATGCAAAGACCTGTCTCACTGGCTCCTCCCAGAGGTAGATTTATAACCAGGTGCAGAGCAAGCATTTTGGGGACACTGTTACTCGGTTAGCAGCAGTTTTATGGAATCCTATGATAGTGAGGCATCCTTAAGCCCACGGATGGTGAAACCGGCAGAAGCATGATGGGCAGGAAAGACAATTTTGTATCCAGGAGATGTGTCTGTTCTACCGGAGACACATCTTCCCCCAACCACGACTGGAAGGTCCAATGTAATCAATCTGCCACCAGATGGCTGGCTGAACCATCGGAGAAGGTGCCATCCTGGAGGCTGAGCGTTGGTCCCCTCTGTTTGCGGGTCAGGCAAAGTGCAGTAGTGTTGGCAATGGTCGCCCCCAGAATATTAACAGAGGGTACTTCTGGGCAACCAGACGACAAATTATGCTTGCTGCCTTTTTGCTGCTTGGTATGCCATACTTTCTCTACAACGACTAGGCATTTCTTGTGCAACAAATAATAGCAAATTTAAACGTGGTCTAAAACAGGGGCGCCTGGGTGGCTCAGTCAGTTAAGGATCTGACTCTCGGTTTGGGCTCAGGTGATGCTCTCGGTTCATGGGATCGAGCCCCGCTTGGGGCTCTGTGCTGACAGTACGGAGCTTGCTCGAGATTCTCTCTCTCCCTCCCTCTCTGAAAATAAATAAGCTTAAACAAAAATGTTCTAAAACAGTCATTTCGCGTGTTTAGGGAACCGGGTGACAGGGTAGGCAGGGCCCCCGTTAGCTTGTGCCCGTGAACCTGAGATTCCGTCCTGCTCATTTGATTACAAAAATAGTCACTGGAATGTCATGTCTCCGTAAGCATGTTTCTGTCCATCTGGTCACTCGAGGCTGACAGCCCTGGGAAGCAGGACATACAGGGGGAGGAACCGAGGCTCGGAGAAGATCTTTTGACCTCTCTCTCCTTACACATTCCCAAGAAGTCTCCCTGCCTGCAGGAGAGGAGTTCATTGGCCCTAATGCACAAGATGAAGGCCAGGAAAAGCGAAAACAAAACCAAATCAAAGGCATAGGGGAGGGGTATCAGTTGGCAAATCTGAAGACTAGGAATTGGTCCGGTTTTCAAGGTCACACACTGAGGTCGTGCAGAACCGGGATGCAAAACGGCCAGCGGAATGCCTTGTTTGTACCATGGCCCCCAGCCTGCCTTTCTGGATTCTGTGTTCCTGAGCTCTGTGCTGGTAGCCACACCCAGTTGGTACCTGGGGCTCTCAGGGACTTGAAGCCTCAAAGAAGATTCCTTTCAATGGAATAGAGTCATTTGATTTTGGTTAGCTGGAATCCGTGCTAGAGGCTGTTGAGATTACATAGTCTCACAGACAACACTGTGAGTGAGTGCATCCTGTTTTTCGTGACGTTTCCAAACCTCCTACCTGAACAACACCGCACTGGATTGTAAAACCATTGAGCAAATCAATTTCCAAACTACATGGCAGTTTCCCTATCACCGGATTTAAGTGGACCAGGGTTATGAATTTGATATTGACTTTACCTCATGCTTTATGGGAGGCATGAACACAGCCCCTGCACTTGATCTTAAAACATTAATATTTGGGGGCGCCTGGGTGGCTCGGTCGGTTGAGTGTCTGACTTCGGCTCAGGTCATGATCTCGCGGTCTGTGAGTTCGAGCCCCGCGTCGGGCTCTGTGCTGACAGCTCGGAGCCTGGAGCCTGTTTCGGATTCTCTGTCTCCCTCTCTCTCTGCCCCTCCCCTGTTCACGCTCTGTCTCTCTCTGTCTCAAAAATAAATAAACGTTAAAAAAAAAATTAAAAAAAAACCAAAAAAACCAAAAAAACAACATTAATATTTGACAGTCTGGGGCTCTCGTCAAAATAGAAGTGTCTTCATGGGCCCAAGGATCCAAATTGTGATTCTGAAAATCTGAACTTTCGACTAATTGCGCCGTAATGACGTCTTCTTTCTACCGGGGTCCTTGACTAGTCTCCTTTTGCGCTTATCTGGAGAGTCTTTGTGTTTTAAGTTCTGTCACAATGTTTTTGTCACCATGTTACTTAAGTCACAGTGAATACTAAGACTCTAAGAATAAAGACTTTCACGTCGGTAAAAGGCAAAACCCAAAATGTCATACACAAACACACAGCAAACGCTTGTGAGCCAGGCATTGTTCTGGGGGCTTTACCTTCCGCATTCAGTACTCATCACTGGTTCACGAGCCTACAGCACACCAGACATCCTTCTAGGCTTCAAGGGTAGGACTCTTGAGGCCCCGCTCCCGCCTGGTGAGATAATAGTGACCAAGTAAACAAAATGCAAACAGGATCATTTTAGGCAGTGATAAAGGTAACAAAACAGGACGGGGTTGAGGGCAACTTCAGAGAAGGCAGGTGCTCCCACATGCAGACAGAACTGTTCCCTAGGCATCGGGATTGCACTGGGATGGGAAGCTGGTGCAGGCGCTGGTGGGTCGGGGATGAGCACGGGTGGCTGAGCTTCCCTTTGGAGCGCCTCTCTCTTAGGCTCCTCCCTTTCTCTGCTCTTTTCCTCCTTCCAGAGTTTCCACTGACTGGTTCCTGACCAGCCCCCAACTCCTTGCTGAGCATCGGTCTCTTCCTCAACGTGTGTGGGGGTCCCACTGCGCGCAGTCACATTTCCATCAGCCAGTCCACGAGGTCTACGCCAAGCCCGTCCCGCAGCCCAGTGACCCACGGATGATCGGTCTCAGTCGGGTTGTGGCTCTTATTTTCCATTAGGTTTCCATATGAGAGTCACTTTCTGGGCAAACTCTTCTGTGGCATTAAGCGGTTTATTTGTTTGTGCCAGTACAACACTGTTGAATGATTTCAGCCTGTGTACAGTTTAACTCCTTTCTTAAAGCTACCCTTATTGGTTCCGAGATTTCTAAGGTTCTCCCCTCTGGCATTCATTCACACAGATCCTGTACCTTCTTTCCTTATGCCCGCACTCACACTTCCTCTCCCCTCCCCACCCCTCTCCACCCCCTCCCCTCTCCTCTGCCTACCCCTTCCCTCTCCCCTCCCCTCTCCCCTGCTCACCTCCTCCCCTCTCCTTTCCCCACCCCTTCCCCACCTCCACCCCTCTCCCTCCCACCCCCTGCTCACCCCCTCCCCTCTCCACCCTCCCCCACCTCCTCCCCATCTTTTCTCTCCATACCTGTCCCCTCCCCCATCCCCTCTCCTCCTGGCTCCTCCCCTTCTCTCTCTTTTTCTCCTTGGCAAACTCTCTCAGGCAATCCAGAGCTGGCAGTCCTTTGCAGGCCTTCTGATGGCTCTTCTCTTATGCACTAGGGATAGCTCCTTGACTTGGCCTTGCTCTCGGCTCCTCCCCCGCTCCCCACCCTGTCCAAGCCAGCCAGGGAGCCTGGAGTGAGTGGGAAGGCAAGGAGGCACCAGGTACCAGGAATGAAACCGGTGGCCCTGTGGGAGGGAGTGAGCGGGGAGCTATGTTCGAAGTGCTGGACCCTCACTGTCCTCTGCCAGTGACTTCACAAGATCTAGTCCCCGCCCAACAGTGGCCTCACCTCCCTCTGCTCTCCCCTGCACTCGCTGGGCTCCAGCCACACCTAGGCACTTGGGGTTCTGCTGCCTGGGAGGCTCTTCCTGACATTTCCTTAGTTGCCCCTGATTGCCACTTGGGTCTCACCTCAAAATGTCACCTCACGGTGAGGCCTTCCAGGACCAGCCAATGTAAGGAAGCTTCCCACTTCTGGCACAGCAGGCTAATTTGTTTCCTCATAGCACTGGCCGCTGCTGGAAATCACACTATGTTTGTTTTCTGGTACTGTCTTCCACCTTTCTAGAATGCACCCTTGGAGCGCAGGGATGTGCTGTGTCCGGGTGGGAGAACATGGCCCCTCTCAGTGGAAGCTCCCTCCCTTGGGGTTTAGTAACTGAATGAATGAACAGAGACTCGGGCAAGAGAGGGAATGCCTTGCTGGAGCCCACGTTAGGAGCCTAGCCAATTCCACGAGTTCTCTCTCTTCAACCCTCTGCTCCACAGAGCGGTCAAGGGCCAAGGGCCAAGGGCCAAGGGAGGTGAGGGCAGCAGTAGCCACCGTGAACCAGAAACCAAACGGGCGCCGCCCAGGGTCGGTGGGCTCGCGCCGCGCTGGGCCTCGGCCAACCCAGCAACTTGGATGTTACTTCCAAAGCCAAGCGGCAGGACTGGGAGGCGAAAGGAAAACGTAAAGCTGCCGAGGCCGCAGGCCGACCGACGAATCCCCCCCGCCCCACGCCCGGCACCCCGGGCCCGCCTCCCCTTCCCCTCTTGGCCCCCGCGCCCCGCCCCGGGGAAAGCCCCAACGCCCCGGGGAGCGCGGGCAGCCCCGCGCGGGCGACCGCAGCGCAGACGGGCCCGCAGGGCCCGCAGGACGCGCAGGGGTGGGGGGCGGCGGGAGGGGGAGGCGGGGCCCCGCGGGGGCCTCCCGCCGCGACGGGGCGGGACAATGGGGCCCCACCCCGGCGAGGGAGGGAGCGAGGGAGGGAGGGAGGGAGGGGGGGCGCGGCGTGCGCTCGGCCCGCGGCGCGCTGGCTCGCGGCGGCGGCTGCGGGGCTGAGGCTGGAGCGGGCGGGGAGGGGCGCGGCGGGGGGAGCGCGGGGGAGGGCGGAGGCGGCGGCGGCGCGTGTGGCTGGCGGGCGGGCGGGCGGGCGGTTGGCACCGGGCTTGTAAATAAACTGCGATGCTGTCTCGGGCTCGCCGGCCCGGGTGCCGCCGCCGCCGCCGCCGCCCCGGAGCGCCGGTGCCAGGCTCCCGCCGCCGCGCGCCCTAGCGCCTCCGCGCCAGCCTCGCGCGCCCTCGCCCGCTGCCCGCAGTGCCCGGCCCGCGCCCCTCGGGGTCCCGCGGCTGACCCGCGCGGGATGTGACCCCCTTCCCGCCGCCCGGCCTCCCCAGCCCCCCGGGGGGCCCGCCGTCGCTTGCTTTTGGAGGGGGGGGGGTGGGTGGGGAGCGGCGCGCGGATCATGGCATTGGAGTTCCCGGGCTTGCAGCCGCCGCCGCCGCCTCATCCACGCACCCCGAGCGCCCCTTCTTCCCGGAGCAGCAGCGGAGAAGGCGAAGCGGCCGGCGGGGGCGAGGCAGATGGGGCTCAAGGCGCGCAGGGCGGCGGGGGCGGCTGGCGGCGGCGGCGACGGGGGCGGCGGCGGCGGGGCCGCTAACCCGGCCGGAGGGGACGCGGCGGCGGCCGGCGACGAGGAGCGGAAAGTGGGGCTGGCGCCCGGCGACGTGGAGCAAGTCACCTTGGCGCTCGGGGCCGGAGCCGACAAAGACGGGACCCTGCTGCTGGAGGGCGGCGGCCGCGACGAGGGGCTGCGGAGGACCCCGCAGGGCATCGGGCTCCTGGCCAAGACCCCCCTGAGCCGCCCGGTCAAGAGGAACAACGCCAAGTACCGACGCATCCAAACTTTGATCTACGACGCCCTCGAGAGACCGCGGGGCTGGGCGCTGCTCTACCACGCGCTCGTGTGAGTACCCAGCCGCTCGGCGGCGCAGGTTGGGCCCGGGGGCGGGGGCCGGAGCCCAGAGGGCTCCGGGGCTTCAAAGCCCAGGGGCGCCCGTCTGCCGAGGGGGAACACCGGTCTGTCCTCAGTGTTTCTCCGCTGTGCGTGTCCGTGTGTCTGTGAGCCACTCTCTGGGTGTTGGACACCAGGGCTTGAAAGATGCAAGCGTGATTACCCAGCTAATTTGGAGATTGGATTGGCATGTCTGTGGGCGCGCGGGTGCGCATTTATGGCACCTTCTCCGGATGTTGGTATCGAAGCTTAAAAGAATGATGTGGTTTTTCCAATTAACGTGGAGGTTGAACAGCATAAAGCGGATCCTCCCCTATGCTCTGTTTCTGCTTGGGGTGGGTCCCTTCTCCTGGGATCGCTACGGAGTTTAGATGATGCATCTTGGAGTTGGGGATGGGAGTGGAACACTGCCCATAGTGGGGTGTGTGTGTGTGTGTGTGTGTGTGTGTGTGTGTGTGCGCGCGTGTGCGTGCGTGTGCATGAGCGCGGGTATCAGTTGCTTGCTTGTGCTGCCCTTCCTAGGGCTCCATCCTGGTGTAGAACCTGGTGTTGCTCTAACTGGGAGCTGGGACTGGTCAAAATGCGTGTCTTTGGGTTATTTTTACGGAAGTTAATGAACACGAGAGCGAGAGTACGAGAGAATGAGAATATCTCAGGATCGAACCTGGAGAGCTGGGGCTTAACGGTGCCAAGAGATGAGGGCCGCAATTTATTTTGGCTGAATACCTGCATGATTTGGTCCTGATATTCCCTCCACCTCAGCTGCTGCCCCTAGCCTGGCCTTGGCTGGACAGGGGTGCGGGCCCCGTGAAGGGGCCTGGGCTGGAGGTTTGACCCGAGGCACCCTTCCCCTAGAAAGAGCCTCCTTGCTAGTCAGGATGAAAATGCGTTGCCGGAGAAGGAAGATGGAACTCCCTTCTGCACCTGACACTTGGGACAGAAAATCTTATACTTGGGGAGAGAGACAGGATGTAAATGGTGACGTTCCACCCAAGAGAGGAAATCAGAACTGTCGGCACACCCCAGGGCTGGCAGGGCATTTCCAGTTACCCCTTGCCTCCTGTCTGTGGCTTAGTCATTCTGATGGCTGCTTCTTGGGAAGCTGTACGTTACCAGCATTTTCGCGGAGAATTGGTCATAAGTTTGGCCCCTCCTGTGCCTTCAGTGGTGGATATTCCCCTGTGTCCTCCTGCATTTGACCCATGACGGATGTGGTCCCAGGGAGTTCAGGGAGCCTTGGAGTTGCTGCCTGCCAATCATCCTTGGTTGAATTGCTTTTCCAGATTTGGCCACCAGGTGGGGGCGTCTGCACAGGACCTCAGACTTGGCAACAGGTTTCTTTGGAGAGGTTGCAGAAGCCTGGAGAGGATGCCTCCCTGAAACTGGCAGGAGGGAGGGGGGCATCCGGCCAGGAGGAGCTGGCAGGAGGGAGGGGGGGCATCCGGCCAGGAACATGAATTTTGGATGGTCCAGACTCCAGCATCCACTTCTGCATGAATTTGCAGGTGTTAGTGGCTGGAGAGAAGGGTTACCAGAATCTTCTACTTGCTTTCTTCAGGTGGTAAAAAGCGATTGAAAATACATTCATTTCTGTTTCTAGCACTGTATTTAGTTAAACTGAACTGAAGGGGGTTCAGTTAAATTGGCTAATTAGTTAAATTAATACTGGAATGTGATAACGAAAAAAGGCACTACAATGATTTGAATGCACACAAACATACCTACCCAGACTCGACCTGCCTTTTGCATGTGAGTGGTGCTCACCATTTATTGGCTGACTTCCAACCCTGGGGTCCCACGGCAGCTTGTGGGGTACCTCTTTCTTTCTTCTCCTCCCACCATTCTCAGCTAGCACCCCTGCGCTGCCTTGTTCAGCCTGGAGGAGGCATAGCTAAGGCCTGTTACTGACGGAGTCTCGGTTTTATCCTTCTTTCAAATTATCCCATCACGCAGAAGCAGGTTTGAGACTGCCAAAGCCTGTAGCCTCAGTTTCCCTGAGAGGGCCAGGAAAATCTGAGAGTGTGGGATGAGGAAGGTGAATGCCCAACTAGATGCTTTCAGACATGCAGATCATTTATTTCATTGAACTCTCTCCAGGATCTTATGAGGTGGGAATTACTATCTACGCTTTATAGATGAGAGTAAGAATACTTCAATGGGACCACTTGTCCAGGATCACACAGCTACTGCTCTGGATGCTCACATCCGAATGCAGTGAATCAACTCCTGTTTTGGGAGCCTGGATCCCAGTTCTGACCCTCTGCCAACAATTTGGGGGCTCTGGGTATTTCACTAGGCATCCCTGGGTGCCCCTCACCCCCCTGGTAACACAGGGCTCTTAGGAACGCCTCTGCCCTCACTTGCTGGCTCCCGGCTGGCAATGGCTAGAAATGGAATTTGGAATCAAAATGGGCTAGTCAGAACCCAGGAAGCACAGTGGCAGGAGAACGCGGAGGGGGGCTAAGGTGCTGGTGGCAATGCCGGTTCTGATGGACCGGGAATCGCATACCTAGTTAGTGGGTGCATCGTACGCCCCTCCTCCAGCTCAGAAGGAAGTGCAGTCAAGTGAACAAATTGAACTTTTCATTGATGATTCAGGGTTTTGCAAGGCACTGAAATTCGTGCTCCGAAGCATCCATTATCCTGTTCTGGGCTGTAGCTAATGGCATGAGGGGGGCCAGGAAATTGGGCTGACCACGGGTTCACACGCTAGCACAAGCTTTTCTTTATATTTCAAATGAACCAGTTCTGTGAGATGCACTTGCCTCCCTTCTGCCCTAAATAGAGACGATACAGCAGATGCGGAAACCAAAGACCCTCACCCCCAGTCTTCTCCCTTTGCCTTAAATGACCATCCCTGTTTTCTCCTGGCTACTCACTTTCACCCTTGGCCCAGCTCTGGTGTCGTTTTCCTCCGGGAAGCTTTCGGCTGACCCGGCCATCCCCACCCCACGTTGAGCTAGAATTGCCCTCCTCTGCAGTGCCCCCAGCTTTGGGATTTTGCACATTGCATTGGGTTGATCTGCTTGCTCGTCTCTGCCGTTGAACTGAGAGCTACTCGAGAGCTGGGCCGTGGCGTTCTCTGGCTTCGTTCTCAGTTTCCCGCGAGCTGCGGGGTCCGTGGTGGTTACTCGGTGAGCATTTAGCGTACGGGTGAGCGGAAGAATACTCTCGGGTGAACCCAAACTGTGCTCTGTGCGGCTTTCCTGCTGTCACCACCATTGGCACCACAACACATAGGCACAGTCAACATTATAGGACGTTAGTGATAAGAATAGCTCACAGGAGTCTTAAAATGGACTGAGGGGAGGAGGGGGAAAGGGTGGGAGACCAGGCTTTGACCCCAGTGTGGCCCGTGCCTTCTCTGCATCCGGAGCCTGGAAAGGATTCTGCTGTTGCAGAGAAAGTGCTGGACTTGGAGCTCCCGTCCGGACTGACTGAAGTGTCTGTGACTTCGCACGACCTGCACGTTGGGGATGACGACACTCTGCTGTCATCTGAGTGAAATTAGCCCAACGTCAGGCCCTCAGGATTCATTGGTTGATTATGAATAAGGTCTCCCTAAAAGCACATACCGGGGCGCCCGGGTGGCTCAGTCGGTTAAGCGGCCGACTTCAGCTCAGGTCATGATGTCGCGGTCCGTGGGTTCAAGCCCCGCGTCGGGCTCTGTGCCGACAGCTCCGAGCCTGGAGCCTGTTTCCGATTCTGTGTCTTCCCCTCTCTCCGCCCCTCCCCCGCTCACACTCTGTCTCTGAAAAATTAATAAGCCTTAAAAAAAAATAAAAAAAAAAAAAGCACACACCACTGTTTGTTCTGGCACCTTCCGGGGACTCCCCCTTCCTAGCCTGTCAGTATAGAGATGCTGGCTTTATCTTGCGGGATTGACACTGCACTCGCTTCCTGCTGCCCTCGCCACCCCCTTGCAGCCAGCCGGGTGTGATCACTCGCTCACCCGTTGACAGAGCGAGGGCAAATGGTCACAAGAAATACCCCCTGTTTGCATTCCCCAGCCCTAACCTCAACCCTAACCCTAACCTTAACCCTGAGGTGGGCTGAGCCCCGGGACATCATGAGAGGTGGGGCCCGAGGACCCAGCAGCTGCTCTGGAAAGGAAAAGCCCGGCTGGTGGACTTCTTAGCATGTTGACTAAAGATCCCTCTTTTTAAAAGCCGATCAGGATCCCAGGTGCTTTTTTTTTTTTTTAATATGAAATTTATTGTCAAATTTATTGTCAAATTTAATATGGAATTTATTGTCCGGGTTCTTTATCCATTCATCTGTCGATGGACATTTAGTTCCTTTCTACGTCTTGGCTGTTGTGAATAGTATTTCAGTAAACATGGAAGTGCTAACACCCCTAATTTCAATTCTTCTGGATAACGATCCGGAGGTGGGATGGCTGGGTCGTAGGGTCGTACTGTTTCTCGTTGTTGCGGGACCTCCGTATTGTTTTCCACAGTGGTGGCACCAATTTATGTTTCCATGGACAGTGTGCTAGGCCTGAAGTTTCTCCTCATCCTCACCAGCATTTGTTTCTCTGTTTTTTTTTGTTTTGTTTTGTTTTATTTTGATCATAGCCATCCTGAAAGGCATGAGGCGTGCTATCATTGGGTCATCCTTTCTTGGGTTGTGAGAGCCTGGTCTTTGGAGTCAGACCTGGGTTTTTTTTTAGTTTTCTTTTTTTTTTTTTAATGTTTTCAAATTTATGTTTAAGACAGAGAGAGACAGAGCATGAATGGGGATGGGGCAGAGCGAGAGGGAGACACAGAATCCGAAGCAGGCTCCAGGCTCCGAGCTGTCGGCACAGAGCCCGACGCGGGGCTCGAACTCATGAACTGTGAGATGGGGACCTGAGCCGAAGTTGGACGCTTAACCCACGGAGCCACCCAGGCGCCCCCATGGAGTCAGACCTGGGTTTAATGCAACTCTGCCATTTCCTAGCTGTGGGACCTGGGGCAGTTTGCTCACTTTCCTGGATTGCAGTTTCTTTGTTTCTGATCCGGGGAGAATCATGCGAACCTCCCAGGGTTGACATTCAATTGAGGTGATGATATATAACAGCTAAACATGACGCTGTGCTGGTTTGCAACCTTGGGCGTTCCCGGGGTTAAATCTGAGACTGGCCCCGTGTGCAGAGGGCAGGGAGAGACCAAAGAGAGAGGCGGGCCACTCCAGATCCATAGGCCGGCAGGTTTAATAAGCAAGGGAACTTATCTGCGAGGCTTGTCGTGGGTGCTGGAAGCTGAGCAGATCTCCCCACCCGCCCTCCAGAATCTTAAAGGTTTTCAGAGAGTCCTTAATGGGATTCAGTCCCATACGCAGTACAGCCGTCTGAGCAACACCTTACTCTCCAGGCTGCGTCTTTGGCTCAGCTCCCACTGTGGGAACCGTGGACAGCGCACACATTCCAAGGTCGAGGGAGGCGGTGAGGTCCAGCTCGCGGGTCACCCGGCGGTCACGTCCTCTCGGTGACCTCCTCCAACGCACTGCAGATACTCAGTAAACATTGTTTCCTTTTTTGCTCCCGCTCTCAGTCGC
Organism: Panthera leo; assembly: GCF_018350215.1. NCBI lineage: Eukaryota > Metazoa > Chordata > Mammalia > Carnivora > Felidae > Panthera > Panthera leo. The sequence goes on along the minus strand of NC_056695.1, from coordinate 73,736,677 downwards.
CTTCAATCTGCCTTCCCCTGGCCCCCCTCATAGGATCCCCTCGCCCCTCTCCCCTCTCTAATAACCTCATGTTATTTTCTTGTGGTTTTCTGAATGCGTTGCCTTCTTTCTGCCTTTCCTTTTTTTATGCTACTGTTTTATGATACCAACCACCGGAGTCGGATGAAGACGTCGAGGAAGGGGTTGACCGCAACAGCCCTCAGTGTCAGGTCTCTGGGCCCCCGTGAGGCCGTGTGCTGGGCGGGCCTGTGACCGCAGGTGCCCGGTGTCTCACTGTCCAGGAGCCTGGCTCACGTCAGGTGGCCTCAGCACTGGAAGGGAGACTACGGGGTCTCCCCTTTACAGGTGGAAACAGGTTCTGAGAACCTGCATGATTTGCTCAGACTCTTGGAGCGACCTGAGCGGCAGAACGGGGATCCCGCAGGGGTGTCCCGCCTGGGTCACAGGGCTGTCTGCACCGCGTCACTGTTGTCCCCAACGGAAGACGATGCGGAAGACAGGTAACAGGGAGAGACTGAAACTCTGCCTTCCTGGGAGAGGCGCCTTGTACGGCTGTGTTTCTGAAAAGTCCCCAAGGAAGGGGCACTTGGCCAGCTTAGTTGGTAGAGCATATGACTCTTGATCTCCGTGTCCGTGAGTTCGAGCACCACACTGGGCATAGGGCTTCCTTTAAAAAAAAAAAAGTTCCTAGGGGAAGGCAGTGTGGCTGGTCTGCAGACTACACACTGAGGCACAAGGCTTTTCAAACTTTGACATGCATGTGACCCACCTAGGTGAGAAGGTACCTTAAGATAAACCTGGCAGACTTTTCTCGAACCGGTCATCAATTTGTCAATCAAACGGACTCTACCCTCCTCCTGAATAATACAGTGGAAATGAACAACATACCTGCCGTGGGGCCTGAGATGACCGGAGTCCATTCATGAAGAAATAATTAACAAATTCACATTGTGGGAAGTCTCGCAATTTCTCTGGCACGGACTCTTCCAAAGGTCCCTGATGGAAAAACAGAGAGACCTGTCTCGGTTAAAGGAGCTGAGGGGCGCCTGGGTGGCTCGCTCGGTTGAGCGTCCGACTTCGGCTCAGGTCACGATCTCGCAGTCTGCGAGTTCGAGCCCCGCGTCGGGCTCTGTGCCGACAGCTTGGAAACGGGAGCCTGCTTCGGATTCTGTGTCTCCCTCTCTCTCTGCCCCCCGCTCCCCGGCTCACACTGTGTCTTTCTCTCTCTCAAAAATAAATATTACAAAAAAACAAAGAATGTGAACCTCTATGGACATTGCAGTATTATTTATAACAGTCAAGACAAGGGAACAGTCTTCGTGTCCAATGGGTGGGTGAATGGATAAAGAAAATGTGGTAAGTAGGCACAATGGAATACTGTTCAGCCATAAAAAAGGAGACCGTACCATTTGCAACAACATGGATGAGCCTTGGGGGCACTTCACAGTGAAGAGAGTATATGTGGGTATTATACTCCTCTTAACTTTTTAAGTTAAATTAAAAAAATAAAAAGTTAAAAACACTTTTTTTTTTTAAAGGGCCCTTGGGTGGCTCAGTTAGTTAAGCGTCCAAATAAGTGAGGCAGAGAAAGGCAAATACTTATATGTGGAATCTTAAAAAACTGAACTGAGAAACAGATCGCATTGATGGTCGCCAGTGGCCAAGAGTTGGGGGGAAATGGGTGAAGATGATCAAAAGGTACAGACTTCTGTTTGTAAGATGAGTACGTTCTGGGGACCTACGGGACAGCGTGGTGACTATAGTTAATACTGTATTGTATATTTGAAAGTCGCTGAGAGAGTAGATCTCAGAAGTTCTCATCACACGCACACATAAACACACAGAGGTAACAACGTGACGTGTTAGATGTGTTTATGAACCTTCTGTGGTCATCATTTCCTAAAACATATGTATCGCAAATCACGTGGTACGTCTTAAACTTACTGATGTTACACGCCAATTACATCGCAGTAAAGCTGGAAGAAACGCAAATGAAATTCATGATTCTTCATTGGACCCGAGATGGGAAAAATAAATCATAATAAAGGGTGTGTTATAGGGACAGTTAAGAAAATTTGAACATGGGCTCCACATTAGATAACATCACTATGTCAAAATTTAATTTCTTGAGTGTGGTAATTGCATCGTGGCTATGTAGGTGAATATTCTTTTTTTTTTTTTTTTTTTACACAAGCTGCACGGTGCAGTCTTTAGTGGTGAAGTGTCACAATATCTCAACGTATGTTCAAATGTTCAGCACACATACAGACTATATGCAAGCATACTTACGTGTACAAAGTACACACAGATAGGAGGAGAGAGAAAGGCACGTGAGGCAAAAATGTTAACAGATGGAAAATCACGGTGAAGAGAGTATATGTGGGTATCATACTCCTCTTAACTTTTTAAGTTAAATTAAAAAAATAAAAAGTTAAAAATACTTTTTTTTTTTTTTTCAACGTTTATTTATTTTTGGGACAGAGAGAGACAGAGCATGAACGGGGGAGGGACAGAGAGAGAGGGAGACACAGAATCGGAAACAGGCTCCAGGCTCTGAGCCATCAGCCCAGAGCCTGACGCGGGGCTCGAACTCACGGACCGTGAGATCGTGACCTGGCTGAAGTCGGACGCTTAACCGACTGCGCCACCCAGGCGCCCCAACTTTTTTTTTTTTTTAAAGGGCCCTTGGGTGGCTCAGTCAGTTAAGCGTCCAACTCCTGATTTTGGCTCAGGTCATGATCTCATGGTTCGTGGGTTCGAGCCCCGCATCTGGCTCTGTGCTGGCCGCGCAGAGCCTGCTTGGGATTCTCTCTCCCTCTCTCCCTCTGCCCCTCCTCACCACTCGCGCTGTCTCTGTCTCTCTCAAAATAAGGAAATAAAAACTTAAAAAAAATTTTTTTTTCTAAAAAACACTGAACTTGCACAAACAGCACAGAGCACATACATGGATACAGAACCAGGCCCCACCCCAGAAATTGATACCGTTGGTCTCTGGGGATCCAGGCATGGTCCTTAGGTGATTCCAGATGAAGCCAGGCCTGAAAACCGTTGGCCAAGCTGGACAGGCTCTCTTAGATTCCTGGATGCTGTAAAGAACGTGCCTCAAGTTCCTCTCCACCTGGGGCTTGTGCCCGGGTAATGACACACACACAGTGCAGGGGTGCAACGTAGCGTGCTGAAGTCATTCGTTTCGAGACCACACATGCTGATTCAGGTGCCACGCTGGAGGCAGATGAGCCATAATTCTCCTCTGGAAAGAGGGACCTGAGCAACTAAATTTGGTAGTCTAGCAATGCAGCGAGAGAATGCAGATGAGGAACCAGTCAGGCACGAAGGCCGCGCTCTGTTGAGCCTCCTGTGTTGGGTGAAGGGAGCTTTCTCCAAAGGAGGTTTACGGGGCTGGAGAGAAGAGGAAGGTCCTCCTGTGTATCCAGCTGAGGACTAAGTTTCCTTTCCTGCTTGAAGAACCAAAAGCTACATGCAGTTAACCTGAATACTACCAGTTCCATCTACGTGGCCACAAAAGGCCAGATTTCCTTCCTTCTCATTGCCAAGTAGTGTTCCATTGTGTATACAGACCACAACTTCTTTATCCATTCGTCAGTTGATGGACATTGAGGCTCTTTCCATAGTTTGGCTGTTGTTGAAAGGGCTGCTATAAACATTGCTAAGTGAAATAAGCCATACAGAGAAAAACAGATACCATATGTTTTCACTCTTATGTGGATCCTGAGAAACTTAACAGAAGACCATGGGGGAGGGGAAGGAAAAAAAAAAGTTAGAGAGGGAGGGAGCCAAACCATAAGACTCTTTTTTTTAATTTTTTTTTCTTAATGTTTTTTATTTATTTTTGAGACAGAGACAGAGCATGAGCAGGGAAGGGACAGAGAGAGAGGGAGACACAGAATCGGAAGCAGGCTCCAGGCTCGGAGCCATCAGCACAGAGCCCGACGCGGGGCTCGAACTCACAGACCGTGAGATCATGACCTGAGCCGAAGTCGGATGCTCAACTGACTGAGCCACCCAGGTGCCCCCCATAAGACTCTTAAAGACTGAGAACAAACTGAGGGTTGATGGGGGGTGGGTGATGGGTATTGAGGAGGGCACCTGTTGGGATGAGCCCTGGGTGTTGTATGGAAATAATTTCACGATAAATTTCATATTAAAGTAATAATAAAAAAACTTGAATACTACCTTCTTATTCTTGCATGGTTAGGAAGCTCCCCCTTTCAACTTGGTGTTCGTGAAAAATAATTCCCTTGGCGTTTAAAAGTCTCATAGATCAGCCGGGATTCTGCGGTATTTTCCAAAGAATCAAGAGGCCCCGCGCTCTGTATTTTGTCTGCGCCTTCAAGTGTTGACAGAATGAAAACAAAATTTGTCGCATCTCTTTCAAACGGGGCAACGTGAAGAGAAGCCAGGGAAAGATCTTCGAATGTGGATTGACTAAGACCCCCTTGCAGACATGGTGCCATGTGGTTCTGGTTTGGGGTGGCCCAAGACAGGTGTGGGTTTGTCAGAAGTGCACTGGGGTGAGGGCACTAGGGTGGCTCAGCCGGGTAAGCGTCTGACTCTTGACTTCGGCTCAGGTCGCCATCTCAAGGATCGTGAGTTCGAGCTCCACATCAGGCTCTATGTGGACGGTGTGTTCTGCTTGGGATTTTCTCTCTCCTTGTCTCTCTGCCCCTTCCCCGCTTGTGCAGTCTCTCTCTCTCTCTCTTAAAGCAAATAAATAAATAAATAAACTTAAAAAACCACATTGGATGCGCCGTTAGGAGAACAGCATTAACTGTGTGGTTCAGACACCTCACTAGTCCCACAGTCTGCAAATACCCGCCGCATGGGATTGATGTGAGAATCCCTTGAGACGATGTGGGTGGGAGTATTCTGCAAGCTATGGTCGTGTAACACCCGGAGGTAGCGTTTCCTTAAAGCCGTAGAAAGATCAGGGGAGCCCATGGTTGGGACCTTTCTGTCTGGAGCATCTGCTCACGCACGGATTTGCCTCACTGCTGTCTGTGCTGCGTTACCCGATACCAGGAACCCATTAACTAACTGACTAGATTAACTAGATTAACTAACCAGATGTACTAACCTAGCCCGTACATCTACAGGGGTGTCCGCTTCCCTAAGGTGGTCACCTATGGGGAGACTGATGAGGACAAGGTTTGCAGGTGACAAGGTGATGTCAGTACCGAGGTTTCAGGCCACCTCGGGTTTTCAGGTGTCATCAGGTGCCATCCACACTGTGGCCTTGTCGGGCGGGACTTTTCATTCTGCCACGGAGGAGTAGAAGAGTTTGTTTGAAATGTTCTCTTGGGAGAACAAACTGGGAAGGAATTCAGGAAGAAGATCGCTTCTTGCACGGAGTTGAGGAAGAATAAAGGTGTGTGTGGCTCGCAGAGCGTCCCGTACATCAGCTGTTCTTGGATTCCTCCTGTGGTGGGCTTCCCTCCATGCTGAAGACCTGGGCTAGAGTCTCCTTCTCCTCTTCTCCATCCTCCCGTCCTTCTAGAGACCTTTAAAATCGCCTGGACCCTGTAAGAGTGTTACGGTTGAGTTGGGGGCCTATAAATCCAGCGTATCAATTATAACCAATGTTTCCTGCATCATTTCATGGATTATTATATCCCTCCTTGGGCAACATTAATGAGATTCCTGCTTTATATGTGTTAGTAACAATAACTCTTACAGCAAGTCCTTTCTTACGAATTGCTAAATCTGGCTTTCCTGAGGAGCGGGCAGCCTGACAGAGCATTTCTGGGCCATTGGCCCTTAGATTCTTTGCCAGCTTGCTTTAGAGGCACCTGAGTGGCTCAGTCGGTTGGGTGTCCGGCTCTTGATTTCGGCTCAGGTCACGGTCTCACGGTTCGTGGGTTTGAGCCCCGCATTGGGTTCTACGCTCATAATGTGGAACCTGCTTGGGACTCTGTCTCCTCTCTCTCTCTCTGCCCCTCCCCCACTTGCTCTCTGTCTGTCTGTCAAAATAAATAAAAAATAAACTTAAAAAAAAACTTGCTTTAGCAGTTCAAGCCCATTTCTGCCTTTGTGGGTGTCTTTTTGAAGGGATGGGATGGAATATTACCTAACGTGACTCGGAAACACTTCGCTAGGGGAATGCGTTCGTCCAGTCCGGGCCATCTGCACTAATGGAAAATCACTTAGAACTATCACGCTGTTTATCTCCCTCCTCCTACCCTTTCTTAGAATCCCAGCCTTTGCTTTGGCCCACCCCACATGTGTCAGTCATGGATGCTTCTCCACCTGCTGGTGTCGGTCCAGAAAATGAAACCGGAAGGGCTTCGTAATCAGCAAGTCCAGTGAAACTGATCAGCTGTAGTTACGTGACAGCCATGTATGGGATTTATGGACCCGGCACCGAGAGAGGCACTTGGCCAATTATAGACCCTAGAGGCCTTCAGAGCTGGAAGGAACTATAGAGAAGAGGAAACTGAGGCCCAGAGCAGTGAGAAACGTGCCTCCAGTCACACTGCTGGCAAAGGGAAGACTTGAACTCAGACCTTCTTCTAAGGCCAGCTCCCATTCGCTTCTGCTCCTGACCCTCCAACAGCTGTATAACAACGGAGCAGTTTTGCTACAACAGAATTCCTCTGGGTTGCACTAGCTTAGGGTCTGGATCAAATGAACAGAAGAGTCGAGCCAGGGGGCAGGCTGATCAGGCGTCCATACACAGGCTCCAGATGGCCGCTCGCGGAGGAGGGTTTCTCCTCTGCTGAAATTCCCAGGGCCCAGAGCACCTTTTCTCCACCCCAACCCCCCACCTGTCCTCTCAAGTGTCGTGTCAAGGAGTTTCTGATTTCCGTTGAGCTCAACATTGAGGTGGGGCTTTCAAGACCATCATCTTGTAACTGATGTTATAATCCATTTGGGTTGTTTATAATGTCACCTATGGCTGGGCCACCTGGGTGGCTTGGTCGGTTAAGCATCCGACTCTTGGTTTCGGCTCAGGTCATGATCTCACGGTTCGGGAGTTCGAGCCCTGCGTCGGGCTCCATGCTGATGGGGAGGAGGTTGCTTGGGATTCTCTCTCCCTCTCCCTTCCCCTCCATTGCTTGAACTCTCTCTCAAGATAAATAAACTTAAAAAAATTTTTTAAAATGATGTCATCTGTGGGACAGCACCACCACTTAGTCCATTCATGGAAACTTGATTTATTTTCATGAACAGCAGGAACTGACATTTATAGAGTCATTTCCCTGTGCCACGTTGGGGTTAACGCTCAAGATGGCCCTAAGGTGTGGCTGAGACTTCAGCCACCAGGGGTCCGGAGTTCTCACCCTGGGTCTTAGGCTGATTTGCTGTGTAGTTTTCAAAACGTCACTTTACCTCGATAAAAATGGACCTAACGCTCCCTGCCTTCCAGGTTGTTGAATGGATTACATGAAGTGATTCATCTAAGCACTCAGCAGAGTGCTAACATTGGACCTTCGCCTGCGTTCTTCCAGAAGCTCCCGGAGCCAAGGAGCCCAGTGCAAGTGGTTTATTCGACACAGGATTATTTAGTCTTACTTTCACGATCTCTTCTGTGAGCAGTTTTTTAAGACACTTTTTTTCCATAATTGCCCCCACCCATGACATTTTCATACTGCAGATAAACTGCATGTTTCTTTCTGTACTGTATGTATATCTATATAAAAAGAGCAAGATTTTTTTTTCCCCAGCCATTCCCCTAAGAACTGATTTTGCCCCCTTGGAGGCAATACCATCCATCCCTGTTGAGAATGCACGATTTAGGAGAGAATTCCAAAAAAAAAAGAAAAAGAAATGAGAGAAATAAGTAAAATTGGGGAAAGGCAGGGAAATCCAACAGGAAGGAGAAAAGGGCCATGGATGCATTTTCAAGCAGGTTACCATGGGGATCCTTGAAGCTCAGCCCCCGGGGACCCTGGACTGCAGTGTGGAACGATGCAGAATTATCCTCAAACGCCCTCCATCCCTGGCTCGGGGTATTACCTCTCAGAGAAATCCCTTAGACAGAAGTGTGGGCTGTTCGCCAAAGGTATTTATCAAAGGCCACGTCTGACAGGTGCTGCCCGTGGGTTCTGGGGAAGTATGGGAGGGGACCGGCCGTGACTGCCACGCGTCGTGTCCTTCCTAAGCGAAGGAAATATTGTGACTTGAGTTCGCAAGTGTTTCTGTGTTTCCTCAGTAGTTCTTAAGTAAAGGAAGTCTTTGTGGCCTAAGGGTCATGGCAATTCTGTAGTGTTTTTTCTCCCTCATTAATTTTTCATTTAGGACAAGCCATTCAAGAAGAAAAAAATCTGAATTAAAAGTACGTGTAAATAGGTCAGTTCAGTGCCTGGCATGTAGTGATAGCTAACCTTTCTGAGCTCTTACCATGTGCCGGGATTGTAGAGTTCTCGAATGTACAGTGAAACCTGGCCATTGTCTGCGTTTTCTTTTGGGGGAAGGAGCCATATCCTTGTTGAGATTACTGTGTGTTCACAGTTTAGTAATTTTCATGAAATGAAAAGAGAGAGTTACTTAACTAGTGTTTTCAAATGTTTGTTTATTTTGAGAGAGAGAGAGACAGAGAGAGCAGCGGAGGGGCAGAGAGAGAAAGGGAGAAAGAGAATCTCAAGCAGGCTCCGTGCTGTCAGTGTAGAGCCCCATTCAGGGCTCGAACTCACGAACTGTGAGATCGTGACCTGAGCCGACATCGAGGGTCGGACGCTTTACCTACTGAGCCACCCAGGCGCCCCGGAAGGGAGAATTACTTTAAATAAGGATGGAGAACTTTGGTCTTGCCGACGGTATAATTCTGAGTGGTTTTGGCGATACTTTCAAAGAATGAAGAATCTTACTAATTTATAACGTGAGAAACATTAGCATTTTCAAAAACAAGATTAAAATAGATATGCCCGTTGTTCTCACAAACACGTCTTTTGTTGAGAAAATGGGAGGCTCTTGGTTGTGAAGTGTGGTCCTGTGAATTCCACCCTTTGGCTCCGTTGTGGCTTCCTGGGGGAAATAATTAACGTTCACCTTCAGGATCCTGGAATGTTAGAGGGAATGTTAAGATTTCTTCTTGAACTCCTCTTTTTGTGCCATGATTTTAACACCTTATATGGTTGGGAAGATATTTCTTGGGAAAATCTTCATCCTTTAGGAGTAATATACATGCGTCCAAGCATCTGCTCATGGGACTGAAGGAACTTTCATGGATTATTCAGCAGACGTTGATTTCAGGCCTTATAAATGCCAGGCTTTGGGCTAGCAATAGGCGATACATCTGCCTTCGTCGGGCTCCCGAATGAGTAGGTAAATAAATAATCATATAGTGGTGTGGTACCCACTCCAGTGTATACATTTACCGAGTCTCCTGGGGGTTCAGGAAAAGTTGTCAACATGGTTTAAATGAATCAGGGAAGATTGCCATCAGCAAGGACTAGATTTCAACATACATGCAGGGTTAAAGACCATTTTTCCTCTTATACATTTCCCTCCGTACGGCCGTGACCATGACTGCGTCACACATTTAGAACCCAAAGGTCTGATTGATTCTCACACTGAAGGAATGGTGCTGAAATAGAGGCAAGAGAAAGTGAGACCATGAAACGTACATTTGGATGAACCTTGGGTTGGGCTATTTAAAGAGGTTGAAGGCTGGTCTTCTCACTGCCCATTTCTTATGTGCCAATATCTATTTTCTGCAGCCCAGAGCCTACTGCCCCACCGGGCACAACCAGATACTCAGTGCTGGGTAAAAGGGGCACAGTGCCAGCCCCAAGAGGTGCACAGTTTAAGTGATAGAACGAGAAACAGGTAACAGTTAGGGTGGCTTTGAATCCTGGCTCTGCTGTTTTTTCAGCTGAGTAACCTTGAGCAAACTGCTTCAGCCTAAACCTGTTTCCTCCTCTGTAGCGTGGACCATGCTTGTGCCCCTAGTTGGTGGAAGGAGGAAAAGAAATGACTGTCATACAGTCCAAAACCTGGTTTTGGCTGATGGTCAGTGTCTGATAAATGGCTGTTCTTTTGCAGTCCTGCTAAGATAAACATGTCCGTGAGGAAAAGTAACGTTGAAGTCGGTATCGTAATTTCTACCTGGAAGTTGTCGCCCTGAACATGAAATTCTGCTAGAATTTGTGACTTGCATTTTGCTACAAGGAAGGAACTGACATTGGGGGTGGGTAAAGAGGAGTGTGGAGAAGGGGGTTCTGCAGCCTGACTCAGGTTTCCTAAGGAAGCAGGGGTGCCGAGAAAAACGCCTGTCTCATTACCGAATACCCGATGCATGCTCCTCAGAACGGTCAAGGTCATCTGAATCGCGGGAAGACCCAGAGACCGTCAGAGCCAAGAGGAGCCGGTGCAGACACGGAAACTAAATGCAAAGTGGCACGCTGGACGTGACTCTGGAACAGAAAAAGGACACCGGGTAAAAACTAAGGAAATCCGAATAAGGTCCTGACTTCAGTTAATAAGAACGCGTCAGCGTTGGCTCGTCCGTTGTCACAAGCGTACCAGACGAGTCTGAGATGTCAGTAATGGGGGAAACTGAGTGCACGTTGTACGCGAACTCTCTGTGCCATCGTCTCAATGTTTCCGTAAGTCGAAAACTCTTCTAAAGAAGGCAGTCGATTTTAAGGGAAACTGGAGGACTCTGAAGCGAGGCGTTGCACGCATGTGAACCCTCCAACCCGGCAGGGAGATATGGAAGTTCGGCCTTGCCAGGTTGCAGTCATGGCTCCCGCATGTCACCATTAAGACTTGAAATTTGGACCCAGGTCGTGCACTTTCAAGTCCAGGGTGGTTTTCGCTGTTTCTCTTTACCCCGCCCCCATTGTACTCACCGGTGTCCGTGCAATGATGATGTCGCTGAGGGATGGCGTTCAGGTCCTACCCACGTGCCATCATCCGGATGGATCCGCCAGAGCCAGGCGTCCACTGACTGATTCCTTGGGCACGGGAGGAGGGGACAGTACGCTTTTCTTCATGTATCACTGACCAGAACTGGGTCACCTGCTCCCCTTCCACGGACTGATGGGCTAAAGGCCAAGGGAACCACCATCAATGGCTCTGACCCATTCCGATTCACCCCCTGGGGTCCGGCACATCCGGCTGGGCAAAACGGGGTTCTGTTAGGAGGGGCAGGGGGGGGGAGTGGCTTCCAGGTAGACACCAACATGCCTGCCATACGTTGTCACCGGGAGCCCGTAACAGATGCCCACTGTCATCAGTGACTTCCTGTCATGTCGGTCCTCGGGCTCTGCTCGAATGGCTACCAGGCCTGGCCCTCTGCGGAGAGGGGCGTCCACCACTGCCTTTCCCACACAGAGTGGTTAAGGGCACGGGACATGGTTCTGGAAGCCCTGGACGCCCTGATGGGCCTTGCTGTTGCCGCCTCCCAAGCAGACTTGCTGAGCCAGAAAGAAGTGACAGGATATCAATCCCTGTCTGATCGGAGCTGCTGTGTTTTAACTATAGTTGGTTGTTGGGGGTGGAGTAGGAAGTGGGAAACCGGAGAAGACTTCTCGCTGTGTGGCCCTGTTCCCGACTCGCTTCTACCTGGAGGGAGGTCATGTTGGGCCAGAGATGGCCCGATGGAGTGAATGGGCCCTGGCCCAGGGGACAGGGCAGCAGGGCTCTTGTTCTGGGCTCTTTGACATCATTGATGCAGGCTTCACCATGAGATAAAGGTGGATGGATTTGACAAAGCTCCTGCCTTTAAAGACCTCCCTGTCCAGACAGAAGTGAGACGTGCACATGACCGTGGGGGGGGGGGGGAGGGTGGCCTCTTGGTCAGTGCTTCCGATGTGGGAGCAAATCTTTATTTTGCCGTCTGGGTGACCTCCAGAAAGTTGCTTATCTTCCCTGAGTCTCAAGTATTTCATCAGTAGAATGGAAAATAGGACCTGCCCCATCAGACCAGTGGCCGTAGGCTGGCATAATGGCTGTAAAGCAGCTGGTTTCATACTGTTGATGGCAACGGTAACCAGTTGGCACACAGAGGCAGATTGGCACACAGGCTGGAAGACAAAATAAAGGCAGACTCCTGTGGGTTGGTTCTGAGATAGGGCTCTGGCAGGCTTCCTGGAGGAGGCAGCCTTTGAACTAGGCATAGAACGATGCAGTGGTGTCAGGGTCCGGGTTAGGGCTGAGGGCAGAGGGGGTAACGTTGGCAGAGCCTTGGAAGTGAGAACGGTAGACGGTGAGTCAGGTATGACCATTTCCCAGGGGCTGCGGCTGGGGACTCTGGATGGGTGGGGGGGGGGGCGGGTAGCTAAGCCGTAAGAAGATGAATTAGGTGTGGCTGGAGGGGTCAGGCTTTTTCTAAGCTTGGAATTGCTGTGCACCTTTGGGCAAGAAACTGCCATGTCTCTGTGCCTTTCCTTCTTTCCCTGAAAAATGAGGTCATTGGATACTTTTTGGGGTTTCTTGGTGGAGGAACCAGGAGCATCATGGTGGAACTCTTCCTCCCTGGGCAGCCGTGTCTCACATTTCACAGGATTTTCAGCATCACGGGCCCTGCCTACAAGATGCCATTAGAACCCCCAGGTGTGATCAACCAGGCCATTCCCAGGCTTTCCCAGAGGCTCTGATGGGGGCTGTCGTGCCCTTGGCTGAGAACCACTAGCCCCCAAAGGCTGTCCCTCTGTGGCTGATGTCTCTGGCCTCAGAGTCCCGGCATTCACGCTGTCAGAGATGAGTCGAAGCAAAGATATATGGAGGAAGCTGGAGAATTTATCGTGCTTGTGGGGTTCGTACGGTGTTTTTACGACTTCGGGAAAGCCTGAACTGCTTTTTGAGCTGCAACGGTTTGGCTCAGGTAAAATCCCCACATCCATCATTTCAAAAGTTGGGGAGGGGCGCCTGGGTGGCTCAGTCAGTTAAGCGTCCGACTTCGGCTCGGGTCATGATCTCGCGGTCCGTGAGTTCGAGCCCCTCATTGGGCTCTGTGCTGACAGCTCAGAGCCTGGAGTCTGTTTCAGATTCTGTGTCTCCCTCTCTCTGACCCTCCCCTGTTCATGCTCTGTCTCTCCCTGTCTCAAAAATAAATAAAACGTTAAAAAAAAAAAAGTTGGGGAAAATGAGTAACCCGGATACAAACCACATGCCGCCCAAGCACGCACACACACACACACACACACACACGCACGCACGCACACACGCACAGACATATACCTCAATTCCTCAGCCTCAGCTTTTGGAACATTAATTAGTGTCACTGCGTGAAACAAATTAAGCTGGGGACCTTGTTGCTTCCATGTGGAAAAAAAAATAGCACCGGGAAATGCTGACGTTGGAAATAGCAGAGCCGTGCACGTTTACTGGGGTATCACCAAGGCACAGAGCCGCCCCTTGTGATGGAGCTCACTATTCCAGAAGCTTGGGCACTTCAGCGGGATGGGAAGGTGGTGTGCGGGTGACCTCGGGGCTTGCGTTTCCGGTGAGGAGGGTGTACTGGAACAGAGGGGCTCAGCGGGGCTGCAGGGGTCCGATCCCAGATTTGTAACCTCAGGCAAACTGCATGTCCCTTCTCTGCCTCTCCGTTCCATTTATAAAATGGGGGTTTCATAGGACCCACCTCAAAGGGTGGTTGCAAGGATCATGTGCCTGCATAGACATAAACCACGGAGAAAAAGACCCCTGGGCCCAGCGCCCACGGGGCTGTGTGTATCTGCTATTCTGCTGATGATTTGTCGAGGCCTCTAGGATTCTAGCTGTAAAACACAGTAGGTGCTCCAAAAACACCAGCTGAAAAAAGAAATAAAACCAAATCAGGGTCCTGGGAGTCATAGCAGGCCACCTCAGTGGGAGAAGGGCCGCCTTCTTTTCCCATATCGAGTTTTTCAGTTCTAGTAAACTACACGTGATGTAAAATACACCATTTCAACCATAAGGGTACAGCTCAGTGGCGTTCGTATGCTCGCCTTGTCAGGCAGCCGTCCCCACCGTCCATCCGTAGGACCTTTTTCATCCTGCAAAACTGAAACTCTGCCCTCAGTGATGTCAGTCCGTTAAGGCTGCTATAACGAACACCACCAGCGGGGTGGATTAAACAACACACCTTTCTGTCTCATGGTTCTGGGGTCTGGGAAGTCCGAGATCAAGGTGCTGGCTGATTTGGTTGCTGATGAGAGCCCACTTCCTGGCTCACAGCCAGCCAGCTCCTTGCTGTGTCCCCACGTGGTGGAAAGACAAGGGTGCTCTCTGGGGGTGTCTTTTTTTTTTAATGTTTGTTTTTGTGAAAAGAGAGAGAGAGAGAGAGGGAGTGTGTGAGTGAGCGGAGGGGAGGCAGAGAGCAAGGGAGACACAGAATCCACAGCAGGCTCCAGGCTCTGAGCTGTCAGCACAGAGCCTGACCTGGGGATCAAACCCACAAGTCGCGAGATCACGACCTGAGCCAAAGTGGGACGCGTAACCCACTGAGCCACCCAGGCGCCCCTCTGGGGTGTCTTTAATAAGTCAGTGATCCCATTGGTGAGGGCGCTACCCTCATGACCTCCCAGAGGCCTCACCTCCTGCTACCATCACATTCACCTTGTTGGGGGACACAGACGTTGAAGCCACAGCCCTTTAAACACTAACTCGCCATTGCTCATTCCCCGCCCCCAGCTCCTGGCTGCCACCGTCCTACTTTCTGTCTCTATGGGTTTGACTACTCTAGGTTCCTCGTAGAATGGAGTCATACAGTATTTGTCCCTTTGGGACATTAGCATAATGTCCTCAGGGTTGGTGTTGAAGGGTGTGTGAGAATCCCCTTCCTTGTTCAGGCTGGAGGATACTCCGCCGTCTGGAGGGACCCCGTGTTGTGTGTCCAAGTGACCCCAGGACACTTGCGTTGCTTCTGTCCTTCGGGGACTGTGCGTGATGCTGCCGTGGGCGTGGGCGTGCAAAGCCACGTTAACGCTGTACCCTGGACCAGGTCCTCTTTGCGTTTCTCTGGCGTCTCCAGCCCATTCCACGCATCGCTCCATGGGCGCAAGAGGGAAGAAGGACGGCACACGCAGTGGGGAGGGGGGCGCTAAAGTGATCGTTGGCTGGCTAGGTGACTTTGGGCAATTCTTTCATCCCTCTGGGTCTCCACTTCCCCGTCTGCAGAGTGGGGGTCCTCATGTTTCCTTCCCAGAGTGTTGAGAGAATAAAGCGAGTCGGCATATACAACACTTGGAAGAGCGCTGACACGCGGTAAACACTGTCAAGGGGGAAGTGCTGTTGTCCATAGAACATCTGGATCGGGGCACATTGGCCGTGAGTTTAATCTCACCGTGACCCCGTGTGGACGTGAGGACGTGGAGGCCCAGAGAGGTTAGGTGACTTACCCGGCGGCACATAGCTGGCCGGCTGTGGGGCTGGACGGGAGCTCGGAGGGTCCTGAAGACAAGCCCGTGCTTTCCCTCCGAGCGCCTTCCCGGCCTTCCTCCCCGAGCTCCAGCAGACCTGACACCCCTTCCAGCCTTCAGTCATCTCTGCCTTGGCGAGGTTTGCCGTGAGTACCCCGACCAGATCGTGGCTCTGTTGCAGGCCAGAGCCATGCGTGATATATTTTCTTTTCACTAGCCGTGCCAGGCGTGATGCTGGGCACGGGGTCCGTGTTTAACAAACACTGTCGACTAATCCCCTTGGCCGTGCAGCGCCTAAGCTGAGTTCCAAACAAAACCCAGATCCGAACGCGGGCATCAAAAGCTGAGGTTGGAAAGCTGAACGCGGCTGACTTCCGTGGGGATGACACAAACACACACACACACACACACACACGCACACACACACACCAGGAGCTCGGCAGCCTGTGGAGAAGCTTCTGTGCTCTGGTCGGGGCCGGGGCCGCTCTCCTGCCATTTCCTCAAAACGATCCTGGCCCATTAGCGGGACTCAGCCAGAGTCTGTTGTGTGTGGATGCTGGTCCAGTTTTGAGGCAGTGGTTGTCTGTGCTCAGAGATGACGGTAAACAGATCAGTGGGGACTGATCAGTTAGGGACCAGCCTTGCGGAAGGGGGGGTGTCCGTGGGTTGGAGCGAACCAGGATAGAGCTGACTGGCCTCTGAGCCCAGGGGCTGGGGGCTCCATGAGCCTCCAGGGCCCCTCAGGGGTACGGCCCCTGGTCCTGAGCCCCAGGCTCTGGTATAATAGCTGAGGATACCATGCTCACTGGTCCCAAGGCGCCCCATCTGATGACTGTGGCAGCCCAGCATCTCTGGCCTCAACCCTGCAACGCCCTGACTTTGCTTCTGGCTTCTGCCCTGGCCCCCCTCCTTCCATTGCCCACCATGAAGCCAGGGTTGTCCTCTTCCCATGTGAGTTAGATCATGCCCTTGCAGCTCAGAGCCCCTCAGCTCTGCTAACCTTGGCACAAAACCCACTCGCCTTGCTGAGGTTCACGGGCCGGAGGGACCCAGCCCTTGCCCTCTCACCGCCTCCGCCAGGCTGCTCCCCGGTGGCCTCCCCGGGGCACATCAGGTCCTGCCTCTCCTCGGCAAGGGCCTCTGCTCCTAACCATTGTCTCTGCCTGGGAGACCCTCCCTCAGCTCGAGTAAGATGCCTTCCGCAGTCTCTGGGTGGGGCCTCTCTGATCAGCCCCTCCACATGTGTCCTCGCCTTGTTCCTATCCTTCGAAGCACCTGTCATAAGCTGCGGTGACCACAGGTTCTAAGTTACGCATTTATTTACTCATTTGTCTTTCTCCGCCGCATTGTGAGCTCCAGGCGGGCAGAACCCATGTCAAGTTCACCTGGGTGCCCCGGGCCCAGCTTGGGGCCAGCCCGTAGCATGTGTTTGTTGACTGACAGACTGGCCAAGACAGACGGACTCACTGGAGTGTGTCTAGAGGGGGATGAGCTGGATGACCAGAGGTGAACCTGAACCCCCTGCCTTGCTTGGTAGATCCGGGTATCTCTAGCTTGGAGGGAGGAGGGGAGGAGGGCCGTGACCCTCACTTGCCTGTGGGAGGCAGTGTGAAGTCAACCCCTCTGAGCCCAGTGGCCAGACACAAAAAACCACGTGAGGCTGAATGAGAACATCCTTCTTGGAGGCCGGCAGTGGGGCAAGCCGGTGTGAGGGGAGGATGGGGATTCGGACACGGAAGTGTAGACGGTGAACATTTTAGTCTGACCCTAAGACCTCTGAGTTCCCAGCAGGGCATGGCGTGATCGGATTTAGGTTTTGTGAGGAGGCCTTTGCTGCTGGGGGGCGGGGGGAGATACACGCGGTAGTTAGCTGTTCCAAGATGTTGGCTCCAATTTGGCGTGGGGCCATTTATTGAGCTCCTGTCTTGGGCTAGGAGGTACTCGTGGTAGTCTAACCCATCAGATCGCTGCAGCGGCTCAGCTACACTGGCATTGCGTTGTCCCCATACTGTCATTAAGGAAACATCCTCAGAGAGGCACCTGGGTGGCTCAGTCGCTTAAGCGTCAGACTTGGGCTCATGTCACGATCTCACAGGTTTGCGAGTTCAGGCCCCTCATCGGGCTCTGTGCTGACAGTGCAGAGCCCGCTTGGGATTCTCTGCCCCTCTCCTTCTCTCTCTGCCCCTCCCCTGCTCGCGCGCTCTCTCTCTTTCTCTCAAAATAAATAAGTAAACTTAAAAAAAAAAAAAAAAAGAGGGAGAAAACATGCTCAGAGAGGTGCAGTATGCCACTTAGGGTCACACAGCCAGATGCAGCCGAGAAGAATCCAGGCCAAAACCCTCCACTGCGTCTGCGACACCACCCTTCACTCTCCCACCAGCGGGGGCCCTTCTTTCTTTCACCCTCTCCCTGCAGCCTTCGGGAACCTTCAGGGCCACGGTTGACATTTGTGTGCAAGAGAATTTCCTCCCTGCTCGCCATAAATGTCAAACTGAATGATGGAAGTGATTCAGCAAGAAATAGAATTTGAGGGGGGGCGGGTGGAAAAAGAGCTGTGTAAAAACATTTGCAAATGGATTAAAAATTTGAGTCCACCAACCCATGCCAGCACACTTGGAAGTTTGCGAGGTATTTTTAGACGTCGAAATCCAAATGGCACAGATCGTGGGCTGGGAAGATGGAAATGGAAAGAATAGTTGGGTAGCTTTGACCAGAGATTGCTTCGCTGAGTTTCTCCCGAGCTGTAAAACAGCAGCATCCCAAATGCAGAATCCCCTAGAAGCAGCTCTTCCTCCTCTGTTCTTTTTCTTTTCCTTCCTCGTCTTTTCCCCTTGTACGGCAGGAACCCCGGGGCTCTGCACCTGTTCTTGGAGACCCCTGGAGAGATCAACACGCTGCTGCCCTTCCGTGCTTTTGGAGGCCAGCAAAGGAAGCCCCGCAGGAACCAGCCGAGGAGTCCTGGAGAGCTTGTTGGCTCGTGGACCTCGAGGGAACCCCGGGCAGGATCAGGAGAGGGGAGCGGGGCTTACCTGGGGCCGGAACCCCGGAGCCAGGGGCCAGAGGGCCGGCCAGACACGTGCTCTCATCTCTGCTTCTCTCTGCGGACCCCCCCACCTGGTGGGGACCCTGTCCCTCTCTCTGCCCCTGGGGAGGGAGTGCGCTTGATTCTTCGGTTCCCAGGTTAGGGACTCGGGTGCCCGCTGCTGGATCCCCCTTCCCAACCTGTGTCCTTGGGGGTGAGTGACGGTCATGAGAGAGCATGACAGCAGCTGCGGCACGGGGGACCGAGCAGCTCCCCAGAAGAGGGAGGGGTGCTTGTCAGTATCTGTGCCGTCGATCTCAGGGGCGCTGTTCCCCCGATTTCATTAACAGCGCACCAGGCGCTTTCCCAGATGCCCTGTTAACTGTTTTAATCCTCACGATGATGGCACGGAGTAGGTGAAGTGAAACGAAAAATACAAAGAGGATAGGATTGCCCTGTGGCGTTATTGGGACAGGGAACCAGAGAGCATTTAGAAGTTGCTGAGGGCGATGTCCGGTGTGTAGGGCTTACTCGGTGTTAACTTCCTTTTCCATCTCTTTAACAGGTTCTCAGTTACTTTGATTTATTTTTAATTTTTTTTAACGTTCATTTATTTTTGAGTGAGTGAGAGAGAGGGGGGCAGAGAGAGGGAGAGAGAATCCCAAGCAGGCTCCATGCTGTCAGAGCCCGACGCGGGGCTCGAACTCCCGAACCGCGAGATCATGACCCGAGCTGAAGTCGGACGCTTAACTGACTGAGCCCCCCAGGCGCCCCTCAGCTACTTTTATTTTTATCGAAGGAATACGTGTATGCGATTCAAAGACCAAGCTGAAAAGCCCCCAGCCCAGGGCCACCCTCGCCCAGTCCCGAGCCCCCCCCAGAGGCAACCACTTCTCCTTCGTCTGTTCTCAGACCTCCTGGTGCTTCTGGCCCGGCTCTAAATCGTGGGTTCGGGCTGCTGTCTCTTGATGAATCAACTCTAGGCATTTTTATTGATTTCCTGTTCTATCTCGACTCCTTACGGTTTATATTCTCCTTTCCTCTTTTCTCTGCCCCCACTGCTCTCCTTCCTGTACTTCTTCGGTCTCAGATATGTCTCTTTCCTCCATTCTCCCTTCTTTTCCTTGTCCCCCGCCCCCTGCACTGTGCCCTCTGTCCTTCCTCCTGTGCCCAGAGGCTCCTCCTCACCTTCGCTCAGGTCTCTTCCCCTTCTGCTTTTTTTTTTTTTTTTTTAAGTTTATGTATTTATTTTGGAGACATCACAAGTGGCAGAGGGACAGAGAGAGAGGGAGAGACAGAATCCCACGCTGCCAGTGCAGAGCCTGATGTGGGATTGGAACTCATGAAACCGTGAGATCATGACCTGAGCCGAAACCAAGAGTCAGACGCTTAACTGACTGAGCCACTCAGGCGCCCCCCTCCCCCCACCTCTTCTGCTTTCTTACGGGGACTTCTCTGTGCCCTCTCCTGGAAGCTTTTAGCAACTTCTATCTATTTTTTTGGTGGAAGGTGTACCTTTATTATGAATCTTTCTGCCCATTCTGTTCTGTGTTAGAGTTATTTGTAACCAGGTTATCACTGACTTTTTTTAGTTTTTATTTTTTTTAATTTTTTTAATGTTTATTTTTATTTTTGAGACAGAGAGAGACAGAGCATGAACGGGGGAGGGTCAGAGAGAGAGGGAGACACAGAATCTGCAACAGGCTCCAGGCTCTGAGCAGTCAGCACAGAGCCTGATGCGGGGCTCGAACTCACGGACCGTGAGATCGTGACCTGAGCCGAAGTCGGACGCTTAACCGACTGAGCCACCCAGGCGCCCCATCACTGACTTTTTTTAAAGTTTATTTATTTTGAGAGAGAGCGTGAGCAGGGGAGGGGCGAAGAGAGAGGGAGAGAGAGAATCCCAAGCAGGCTCCACGCTGTCAGCACAGAGCCCGATGTGGGGCTTGAACTCACCAGCCATGAGATCATGACCTGATCTGAGCTCAAGAGACGCTCAACCAACAGAACCACCCAGGCCCCCCATCACTGATGTTTAGAACCCTTTCTCTTGCACGCGTTGCCTTATGACGTCTTCAGAACGCTCCGTGACACGAGATTGGGGGTTCTCACTGTGTGGAAGAGAGAAGCATCCACGGGGTTCTGAGATGACTCAACGTCACATGGGGGGAGGGAGAGTGCCACACGGATAAGTGTGCTCAGGGCCGGGTCCCCTGTGAGTCACCCTGTTTCCCTCCAGCAGGGTGCCTGCTCCCGGGAGGGGGGGCTCAGGCAGTGCTGGTTGATTGGCGTCAGAGAGAAGTCACGTTCATCGTCACCAGCTGCATCGGCCATGCCCTTGGGCTATTTGAGGCCACGCACATACACACGTACACACATTCTCCCACACATACCCCTCGCACACGTTTCTGGCTGTACATTTTTTATAGCTTTCTATAAATCCTGATTTCTGTTTGGGAGGCAGCCTGCTTGTACAAGCCGTGGGTACTTTGTGTCCTCCTGATACCCCGGATAATTTATGGGCTTGGAGATAGAGAACTTGCCTCTTGCGCTGACAGTATTGAATATACATTGCTTCCTTGCAAAATAGCTTTCAGAGTTGTAGTAAATCCTCTGGAAATAAGCTGGAGTTAACTATGGGTTGGTTAAGTGCCAGTAATTACGTGTTCCCTGGGAATTTCTGCTGACATGTGGACGCATGGCTTTAATGGGGTCCCAGAGTCATAGAGTTTTGGAGCTGGAAGAGGCCTTTGGGATGGAGAGCCTGATCCCACAAAGGGGAGGGGGGGGGTTGCCCGAGGACACACAGCTTATTAGTGGCGAAAGAGGCCAGTGCCTGGGTCTTCTGAGCTTGGTTTAGCCCCTTCGTTCTGTCCCTTTCCAGGTAGGGCACCCTTAGGTCAAGCTAACGTGAGGCCTGATGTGGTTTGCCAAGCTGTTTCGCACAGCACTTCCCAAATTAGTTATTTGTCGGGCACTAATCTCGTTGGCCGCAGTTAAAGCATTGCATCGACAGGAGCTTAGGGTGGGTGGATCGATGTCCAGATGGGAATTGGGAGCCACCACGGGGCTATCAGGAATAAACACGTACCAGAACGTTATCTGGTGCTTTTCCTGCTCTAAGAGGGAACCGGTAACCTGGCTTGTCCCTCCTGGGCCCTCGTCTGTAAAGAGCCCAGCGTTCGAACAGACACAGGCGATTAAATATCCTTCAACTCTGGCCAAGTCCAAGGAGCGCGGTGGTCTGTGTCCGGCATCGGGCAGGGTCCCTGGGCCGCAGGCACATGAAGGACAGACATCTTGCCTGGAGATTCATGGACTGTTTTACAGGCAGACAGAAAGGGAGTGGAGAAAAATGGCCAAGTTCTGGCCTCCAAACAGAGCCTTGGGATTAAGTCAAGCATTTATTAACTGTATGACTTGCGGCCAGGCACGCAACCTCTCCTCTAAAAGTGGGGTAGTTGTCACATGGGGTAGTTGTGCTTGGTGCGGAGTAATCGGTGAGTTTGTTTTGGTAGACTGGGCAAGACGTCTCCGAGGCCTGACTGCTTAGGGGACCCTTTCTCTTACTTCTTAGCGTGATCTTCGTGCCCCAGTTGGGTCGGTCCTGCTCACTCGGGAGCGTTTGCGTGGGGTGCCGTGCAAGGTGCAGGGGATATAGAAGGGGAAGCTCCTGCGTCTCTGCCTCAGTGGACTCAGTCTGCCGGGGACACAGGGAGGTCAGGAAGAGGCGCTGCCGTGGGGCTGGGCATAGAGCGCAAGGCACCCCTGCCCCTGCCCGCTCTCCCCTCCGTGCCTCTCGTCTGCCTGCCTGGCAGCCGGACTCCTCCTCTCTGAAAGGCCAGCTCTTGGCTCCCCCCCCCCTCCCCTGGAGTGACAGTGACACCATGATGAGGCACTTTTGGGACCTGAGTCTGAATGTCTGCTTTACGAGTTCCCATGACAGCCTGCCATCCGTCCACCTTTCCGAGCCTCAGTTTCCCAGTCGGTAAAGTGGGCGGGAAGCAGTGAGAATTTCGAGATGGTGTGGATTGAGCGTGGGGTGTGTTATCTGGAGACACGTTGAAGGTGGTAGTCCATACTTAGAAGTCTAGGGTGGCTCAGTCCGTTGAGGGTCTGACTTCGACTCAGGTTATGATCTCAAGGTTCCCGGGTTCGAGTCCCGCGTCCGTGTTCTTTGCCGTCCGTGTGGAGCCTCCTTCGGGTCCTCTGTCCCCCTCTCTCTGTGCCCTTCTCCCTCTTGTGCGCGCTTTCTCTCTCTCTCTCTCTCTCAGGAAATAAATAAACACTGAAAAAAAAAAAAAAGAAGAAGAAGTCCAAGGGCCCCTTACGGTTTCTCGCCAGGCCGTCTGTTCTAAGAATAAAGCTCAGTTTCTAAATTGCTTTGTAATTTCCACGCCACTTGTGCACTCACTGTGTTGCATTGAATCCGCGTAACTGGGGGAAACGGGCAGGAGTTATTTTCTCCATTTACAGAAAAGGAACAGGCGTGGAGTTGGGACCTGTGTGACGTCACCAACCCCGTGGCCTCTGCGGCCCTCCTGGCATTCTGCAGAGTGGCCGGTGGAGTGGCACGGCCCTGTTTCACCAGCTGCGTTTCACCAGCACTAACACCTCACCCTGCCCCCCACCCCCCTCCATTTGCACAACCCCGTGAGGCAGGTTTGATGATCCCATTCCCTTATCTTTACACATCAGGAAACCGAGGCACAGAAAGGTAACCTGACTTGCCCAAGTTCAAACCCGGGCTGTGGGCCTGCAGAGCCCTTGCTCACATCCTGTACACAAGGCCACCCTTTTGTTAGGAATCAAGACCTATCTGGAATAATGGCAACGACTCCGTTTGTGTTGGGCGTAGGGGCTCTCTGCGTGGGGCGGACACAGGCTGTGCCTGTAGCGGGGAAACACATCCTTGTACCCTTGCACACACAGAGCTGAATGCCAGGAATGCGAGCGGGTGGCCAGGTGACGGCGGAAGGGACAGCACAAGAGGCGGATGAGAAGGTGCCAGAAGGGGCACAGGCTGAACCAAAAAGAGAAACGCTGTATCATCCCCGAGGTTGGGCTCCAGAGCCAGACTGCTTGGGTTTGGATCCCAGCTCTGGAACTTAACCTGCTGTGTCACGTTGGGCAAGTTCCTTAACCTCTCTGTGCCTCAGGCTTCTGATCTGAAGAAACGGGTCACAGGGGTTTGTCTCGCTTGTCAAGCTTGGCTTGCTGTGACGATTAAGTTACTTGGTGTTTATAAAGCACTGAGAGTATGGGCTGGCACTTAGCTCTGAAAATACGCGTGAGGTAAATAAAGAAAACAAACAGACGGGGAGAAGAGTCTCCAAGGGGCAGGGTGACTTTGACACTGGGGTCCTGAGCACCCGAACCCAGGGCTCCTGGAACCCGCTCCCTACAGAGCCAGACTGCCGCCTTTACGTCTCCCTACTTGCTGCAAAACTGAGAAAGTGAATCAAGGTAGCGTAACCACCGTGCGCAGTTGTGGGTGGTTCCATCAGGGTGTGTGTGTCTGGGCCTGGGCCCGGGCCGGGGTGGAGAGCAGGGGAAGGGTGTTGGGGGACACATGGAGGTGTTGGCCGGGTGGTGGTGACGATCTTTGGCCGAGCCCTTTTCTCCACGCGCCTTCTTGAGAACCCAGGTGCTTGCTCCTCTGTGACACGTGGGCATCTCTGTCCCGGCCCCTTTTCACATCACTTTGATTCTCAGTAATGCTGTTTTTCAATTAAATTATTCTTAGCCCTCGAATCTCTGCAATTAAAGAAGCAATTTTCTGTCCTTTCCCTGAAAGAGATTGCTTACCTGGTTTGGTGGCACCTTTAAGCAGAGAACAAAGCAGGAGCGAATACCCCAGGGCCACTGGCTTTAATTGGTGCTGCTGGGGGGGGGGGGGGGCAGTTTCCGCTGGGGGGTGAATTTCTACAAAAGCTAACCGACAAGGAAGGAGGCCCATCAAATGCTAGTCCTCCCCACCCCCCCCCCCCCCAACCACCTTTATTTCCAAAGGTTATGCTTAAGCGGGTCTTAGTGATAGCTCCAATTTGTAATTCTAATTTCCTTGGAAATAGGGCTAAACAGAGCATTTGTCATTCCTCTCCCTGTGGATTACCAGCCACAGATGACGATTTATGGCCTGAGCCTCTCTCTGGGACAGAGATGGGTGTTGGGGGTTAAGGGTGGGGGCTGGGTGGACTCCGTTAAAAATATCTCAAAGTCATTTTTTTTTTTTCCTGTAAGTCTGGCGGAGAGAGGAACAGCCTCTACAAAAGCTTCGGGTTGCCTGGTTATATTCCGAATAAAATATGAAGCAGGAATACGATATTTATTTATTTATTTTTAAGAGTATTGCCTTAAAAATAAATTTTTATTTATTTTATGATATTTGTGTATTTATTTAATTTAAATTTATTTTTGAGGGAGAGAGAGAGAGCACGCAGGGGAGGGGCAGAGAGAGGGAGAGAGAGAGTCCCAAGCAGCCTCTGCACGTTGAGTGCACGGAGCCCGAGGCAGGGCTCGAACCCATGAAGTGGGAGATCATGACCTGAGCCGAAATCAAGAGTCGGATGCTCCCCTGACGGAACCACCCAGGCGCCCCAGGAACATGATATTTAAAGAAGCGAAATGCTTTCAGCACTGCAGGAGTGGTCTTCTACCTGGGTATTTATTTGAGGAAGGAGAAGGTCCTGATTTCAGAGGGTCAGCTGAACACCAGCAGGACCCGTGAGGAGCCCATGCGGGCCCCCCCCGCCCCAGGCTGACACCTGGGGCAGGCTTTCCAGGTGGCTTGTGGCGGGACCGAATGGAGAGGGAAACCGGGGCTCATCTTGGCTGAAGCCACTGGTGTTTGAGAAGTTTGGTGTTGGCAGTTAGAGCCTGGTCTTGTAGCCATTTACGCACTCTGTGGGTATATTTAGCACCTACTGTGTGCCAGGCTCACTGCTCAGCATTGGGGGGAGACAATGTTGAACCCAAACCAAAAGGTCCTCTGATTCCACGGAGCTTATAGCCAGTGGGGAAAACAGACATCGTTCAAGGAACCAAAACATGAATGTCAAATCGCTACGAAGGTAATGCAGAGAAAGAGTGCCTGGTGCACAGAGCTCCTTGGAGAACTCAGTGGGCTTTGCCGACATACTTGGAGCCACAGTCGTCTCATCTGTGGAATGGGGCTAATGAGACCCGCTTCTCGGCGGTGGCGTGGGTGTGAGGGACGAGCCAGCAGGTGGATCTGGCAGGCCAGAAGCCTTTAACAAACGGGGACGCAGAATTCCTAGTTCTTCACGGCAGTGTGGTGTCGCTGGGAGCAGAAAGTCACTCGGGGTCCCGCACACAGAGTCGCTCTGGATTTAGGGCTTGGTAGGGCCGCGCCCTGTAATTTACAGGCTTCCACTCACCTTAATGTCCTGTGAGGGCGCAGTCCCCCAGGAAGCAGTGAGGCAGGAAGGCAGGATAATCGTCCAGGGTCCTGGGTTACTAACTGGCGGGGTTGGCGTGTGATCCCAGACTGAGAAAGTGCAGAGAGGACGTATTTTTTTTCTCATGCCCTGCTGCCTCCCTGGTGCGGGGAGAAGGTCATGTAACTTTGAGCCCCGACTTCTTCAAGAGTGAGGCAGGAAGTGAACCTGGCGAGGGGTCGTGGGCAACAAGGTCATGCATTCATTAGTTACTTCCCGTGCATTTTTCTGTGCCCGGGAAGGCTCTAGGCACAAGGACACAGGGGCCAGGGAGGACCCAAAGACTTCTGTCAGGAAGCTTGCATTGCAGTGCAGACAGGAGGCCGAGATGAGCAAATGAGTCACCTGGGCCAAGGCCGAGGTGAGAAGTTCCAGGAAGGAAGGCAGCAGGGAAAGGGTGGAGGGTGTGTGTGTGTGTTGAGGGAGGGGTTGCTTCCAAGAAGTTCTCTGGTTTTTTTTGGTTTTTTTTTTAAGTTTATTTTGAGAGAGAGAGAGAAAGAGAGAGAGAGAGGCAATCCCAAGCAGGTCCCACATCGTCAGCACAGTGCCTGACACAGGGCTCGAACTCACGAACTGTGAGATCATGACCTGAGCCGAAATCAAGAGTCGGATGCTTAACCAACTGAGCCACCCAGAGCCCCAGTGTTTTAAGGTGACTCTGAGCAGAGACTTGATTGAAGTCAGAGAAAAAAAAACACATGTATTCGTTTCCGACGGCCTCCTGTAACAAATTGCCCAAAACATAGTGGCTTAACACAGATGTGTTACCTTACAACATGGAGGGCAGGAGTTTGAAATGGGCCGCACTGAGCTCAGACAAGCCGTTGGCAGGGCTGCGTGCCTTCCGGAAGAAGAATCTGTTTCCTTGCTCTCTCCAGCTTCCAAAGGCCACCTGCACTCTCTTACGCCACCTTTAAAGCCAGCAACAGGGGCCTCTTCCTGTCTGACTCTTTTCTCCCGTCCTTCTTCCTTCTTCCACTGTAGGGGACCCTTGTGATTACCTTGGGTCCCCTTAGGTAACTCAGGATAACGTCCTCGTCGAAAGGTCAGATGATTAGCCACCTTGATTCCTCTTTGTCTTGGAACGTAAGTGCTCACAGGCGCTGGGGATTGAGACAGGGGCAACCAGGGCCTTAATGGAGGAATCTTCTGGGTAAGAACTGCCAGGAGACTCTGGCCAATCACTCGTCTCCTTGGGCCTCACTTCTCCATCTTTAAAATGGGTGTAGTAATATCCATGCATCAGCCGTCTTGACAATGCTCTGGTGCAGTGTTTTAAGGCACCAGACCTACCCGTGGTGACGATTAGCAGTAGGGGAGGCTGGAAATCTTTCCTCTTGACTCAGAAGGTGTTTTCCTCCGGCCCCGGTCTGTGTCAGGCCCTATGTGGGAATCTGATGATACTGAAAATTTTAAAAGCCATGTTTAGCAGAATGTAAAATTCATTTTAAATTTGTGCTGGACACAGAAATGTGGTGTGGACTTTGAGTTCCTGATTCATCTTAACCGTGTAATACAAAAAAAAAAAAAAATCTACGTTTGGCTGTGTTACCTTTAAAAGGTTTGAGATTGCGTTTAGCAGTTGAGAGAAACAAAATCAAAACTGAGTCTGGAATACACAACAAAAATGACATTCCGACCAAGTAAATTATAAGGAAACAGAACCAAGGAGACAAAAATGTTGGCCTGGCTCAAAGAAGGTTCGTGGGCAAATAACTCCCACACTTATTTCTGTAGAGGCTGCGTTTCGGTTTGTTATAAATCAGGGCGTGATATTGTCTGAAGAGAGATTTGCACAAGGGTAGCGACCTACTACTGGTTTCAGGGTTTTGTTTTTTGTTTTTTTCCCATCGTACGCTGGAATGCAGGTTTGAAAACAGAACTGAGGGTATCCTGCGTAGATCTAATACTGTTTAGGAAATGCTGAAAATTTGTCTTACTGGACGGTGACCTGTCGATCGAGTTAAAATATCTCACAATGTCATCTGTAGTCGCAGTTTATCTTCTGTGACCCCTTCCGGTGTTTGAACGTGGTAATGTAAAAATCAGAGCTCGATTGCAAACCTAAGGATTGCTCTAAAGAATTTTATTGATAATTCCACTTGCTGCTGCCTCAGGCACGCTCAGCAGAGTGAGGTGTCTCCAAATTACACTTAATTAAAAACTATCAAGGGCGCCTGGGTGGCGCGGTCGGTTAAGCATCCGACTTCGGCTCAGGTCATGATCTCACAGTTCAAGCCTTGCGTCAGGCTCTGTGCTGACAGCTCGGAGCCTGGAGCCTGCCTTGGATTCTGTGTCTCCCTCTCTGTCTCTGCCTCTCCCCCACTAATGCTCTGTTTCTCTGTCTCTCAAGAATGAAAAAGCGTTAAAAAAAATTAAAAAAAAAACTAAGAACTACATGGACTCAAGAAAGGTCGTGTTATTTGGCATTTTGTTGATAGAGTGCATCGTATGTGAACACTTATAAAACACAATTCATGCATTTGGTGGAATGAAGGCAAAGAAATTTCGTGGCATAAATATATGATGATTATGAATTGCCTTTTAAAAAAGCCATTTAATAAGTGTTGACCCTGCCCCTTTTACAGGAACCAACTGGTGGGGACATCAGAATTGACTATCAGGCCAGTGGTGAGAAAAAGCTGAGGGCTTGGGGGCTGGACAGAGCCTGGGGAACTTTCCTTGAAAACATCGTCTCTACTTGCTTTCCTCTACTGCCTTGGCCCCTGTTCGTTACTCAGTCTGGGTTTGGATCCAGTTTGATTTGGGGCATGTTGCTGTCAAGTCCCTTATTGATAAAGCAAGGATAACAGAAGTTTCCCCAGAGTTGCTGTGAAGACAGAAGGAGCTGAAGGTAGCCTGCGGGGGGGGGGGGGGGGGGGGAGCTGAGGTTGCATCAACTTGGGCCAGCATCCCGCCCAGTTCCTGTCCTTGTGCAGTGGTCACCTAAGCTCCCCGAGCTTTAGTACTTCCTCTGTAAGGAGAGTCATGGCTGCCTCTGCCTTCTTTGTGAGGATCAAAGTCACCTGACAGGGTGGTGACCCTGAGCCTCTCTTCCATCATCTGAAGAGCCCCATCCTACCTGTGTCTGCGTTCATTTGTTCATTCAGTTTCGTTTCCTAGAACGTTCGAGCGTCTATTCTGTGCCGAAAATGTTAACACACTGACAAATTAAAGAATCGATTAACACTCACAATGAAATACATCAAATCAGATCAAATCAAAGAAATGAAATCATAATTACCAGTGGAAGCATTGGGTCGGTGGTCCGGAATGCCCTGTGCATGGCTCCTGGGGCTTCTCACACCCTCATAACTATGGGCTCATGGGCCTGTGTTCTCCACCAGGCCCCACGTGTGTCCCCCAGCATGGGGACTGTACCTCTGGTACCAGTTGTGATCAGTAAATATTTATGGGAAGAATGAATCCCATTCATGTCAGGCCGGAGGTTCTGAGAACTCAACTTTGGGGCCAGAAACTCTGTAGACCTAGAAAAGCTTGCAGAAAGAGGTTCATAGAGATTCCATGTGGGATTGACCCTTCTCTAGACTCCAGGGGCTTCTGGCTGGCTCCTGGTCCCCTCTTTTCTGCAGCCTCCTCTGCTCCCATGGCACAGTGTTTCACTTTCCCTTCGCCTCTTCCAGAAGCTTACATCGATACTGGGCATTGTTTGGTCTCGTCCATGCATGCGCAGTCCTTACCGTCAAAGTATTGCCCCACAAGGATCCTCATCTTACATGAATTGGCTTCTAGAACTTTCCTGCATTCATATTATTTCAGTTTGACTTAAAAAAAAATCTTGGTTGATTAATAGTAAGCCACATTTTAGTTTGAAAGATCCCTGGATAATCTCAAAGTACAATATAGTTTCTCTAGGCCTTAATTTTCTCTTTGACATAACGGGGTTACAAAAATCCGCCCTTGAAGGTTGTGGTAACCACATGAGCAGATTGGTTCTTTGGCAATATTTATCCAGCATCTACCAGGTGCAGGTTCTGTTCTAGGTGCTTAGAATATATGAGTGAGCAGAAAAGGAAAATAACCTTTGCCTTCATGGAATGAGCATTCTAGATGGAGAGGTGGCTGATAGATGCGACAGCTAAAAAAACTGTATAGTATGTTAAATATATTATAGAGAAGCATGCCGTAGATAAGAACTATGGCATGTCCATTATACCTCCATAAAGACATTAACTAATTTTGAAAAAAAAAAAAAAGAACTACGGAGAAAAATAGAGCAGAAAAAGGGGGATGGAAAGATCGAACACAATTTGGCAACTTTGAGATACCGTGCAGATGTTAATTTGCTTTGTTCAGTATGTACTAACAAAAATAAGACAACTCAACAAACTTTGATCAGCTTCCCTCCGCTTCCAGAAACTTCCAGAAAGGCAGTAGCCTGCCCTTCCATGTGCATCTATCTTAAATTCTGGTAATTTTCAGAAAGTTAGAATGCTGTCTCTGTGGTCAGATCACTCTTGCTGACTTGAAAAGAAAGCTGACCCAAAGGACATGAAGGAGGATTAAGCTGTTTCTGTTGAGTTAGAACTAGGGCACATGTCGGTGGGGCGTTCTTTTCCACAAACGGGCGGCCAGGGGAGCTTTTCATTGAATTGGGAGCTGGGAGGGGCTGGGGATCCACATGAATGGCGCCGGCTTTTTTGACATCCCATTCACGGAGAGTTCAGGATGCCTGCTCAGATTCTTCTCCCATGGACTCTGGACACTGGAAAAGCCAAAGGAACCCCGAATGGGGACTCTTCTTCCACCGTGGAGAAAAGACTAATGTTTTATCTCACCCAGAATCTGGGGTCGTGCAGTTGCTGTACCTGTTTGGGTGTTTTCTTCGTTTCAAGGGGAAGGCAGATTATTCTCAGCGAGAACGGGGCCATCAGTTCAAGAAAGAGTCCTTGAGTGCTCTACCTGGGCCCGGCACCATGACAGCCACTGGGGATCAAGCAAGAGGGACACTAATTCATGCCCTTATGAAGCTTTAGGTCTAGTGGGGAAGACAGGCATTTAAATGAGCAACTACAGTAAATTGTGACTCAGGGCAGTATGTCCGGTATGGAGGACAGGGAGGGAAAGATAGGGGCAGTGGTTAGATTACAGATGGAGAAAAGGGGATGAGTGAGTGATTTAAGCAGTTGAGTGAGTGATTGGATTTACATTAGAAGGGGGTCACCCTAACTTTAGTGCTCAATATGGAACAGAGGGGCAAGTCCCTGGAGACCACTCAGGAATCTGGCAAAGACATGACTGGAATAACATTAGAATGTAGGAAATTGAGGATGCCTTTCAACCTAGTTGTAGTGTTTGACTTTAATGCATTTGAATAAATTCTTGATTGGTTTAAATTCTGGACTTGAAAACAACGTGCAGTGTTTCGACAGACTGCCGTTTTGTTATGTCTCGGGTTTTGCCACGTTCGTTCATTGCTCTCGGCCCTAGATGTCTTAGCTGGTCACATCTCTGCCACTGGAAAGCTGGGTTGCCATGGATTCTTACCCCAACCCCAATTAATTCAATTCCAGCTCGCTCTGCTAACATTCACTGAGGGCCTGCCCAGTGTCCGTCTTGTCTCAGGTGCTGCCGACGTAGAGATAAAGAACATATGGTCCCTTGGGAACATGAATTTCCATTTTGGGTCGATAGAGCATTAACAGGAAATCTTTGGGCATGGATCAGGTTGAGTTAAGTGAAATCAATAAGTGTTTTACCTATGGTTCTCCATGGTTCCTCACGGCAACCCTGTGGAAGCAGATTTTGTTAAACTGGCTTTAGGGAAAGTGAGGCTGATGTCTGGAGACACAAAGTCACTTGCCCAAGGTTGCACAATGAGTGAGGAACAGCCAGGAGATGTGAGTCCAGGCCTCCGGCTCTGCTTGAAGAGCCACAGATGGACAGGGTTGAAAGAACATGATGATCTCTGTGTGAGACGGGGTGCTCCCCAGGCCGCTGTCTGGCCCCAGCAAGAATGATGCAGATATGTCCCCATAGGGCCACAAAGATGAGGCATCCGTGGAGGGCGCCCTGAAAGCAAACCTTATTCCCTCTCCTCCCACTCTGGGGACTGTGGAGCTGCCCGTAAGGACAACAGCCAACACACCTCCGTCCTCATGTCTGATTAGGCCTCTCTGAGGTGAAGCAGCCTCCATCGTCCTGGGAGACAGAAGGGGCTGGGTCCCGTGGGAGAACATCTGTCTTGGTGAGATATGTCCACGGTGGGCTCCAAGGGGAACCAGACCAGGCGATGCACGGGGTCTGTGGACTCCCCAGAGATCAGAGCTGGCCAGGACGGGTCGCTCCCCTGACCGAGGAGACAGAACTTGGATGAGCATTTGGCAGGACTGTGGTAGCAGGATGGAGACCCTGGACGTAGATGACTGACCATATCATCCCCAGTCCCTTCAGATTCTGGGAGGATGTGATTCTCGCGTGAGCAGCAGTAGATGTGGGAGCCTCTCCTAGTCCATGCACGTGGTCAGGACATGACTCTCTCAGGGCTCCTAGGACGGAAGAATCCTGGTGTGCGGTACTTGGGTTTCCGGGGATGCGAGTGGCCTCTGGGAGGCTGAGGTGATCTGGATGTGCCACTACCTGGGGGCAGCCTGAGGAAGAAGGTTCTAGAGCCCAAGCCGGTCGGAGGTGGAGCATGAGGAGTGGTGGGCAAGGCATAGGGCCTCAGCCAGGGGGTCACCACTCTGCTGTGTATTCAGGACTCAGGGGCAGTGGAAGGGGCGTGAGCCCCGAGGCTGGCGGCCAGGGGAGGACTGGGGGGACATTCAAGGAACTTGTAGGGCTGAACACCCCCTGCTGAGCCCTTCTTCCCGCTGCTACCGTGCGGGGCAGTACCCCAAGATTAACAGATACTTTCTTTCCCAAACTCATTGTTTTGCAGACAGGAAAACCTTGGTTTGAGAGCATGATTCGTTCCAGAAACGTGCTTGTAATCCAAAGCACTTGTCTATCAAAGCAAATAAAGGAAACCCAGATGATTCGTTCCACAGCCCAAAACTATTCATATCAAGATGATTACAGCACGGTAATATAGCACCAAATAATAAAGAAAATACAAAATATGAAGAAAAATAAACGAACTGCGCTTACCTTTGAAAACCGTCGTGGCTGGTGGAGGGAGACAAGAGAGAGGAGGGTTATTGCGTAGGATGATTTTCACTATCACTACCGGAATCATTGCTATCTTTTGGCTCAGTGGAATTTTCTTCTGCATGGGGGCCATTGCATACGCTTGCACAGATGTTGACTACGGTACCGTGTTGATAAACTCTTGTCATCCACTGTATTTCGTGTACCTGGCAACAAGGCAGCAGAGGAAAGGGTCTGTATCTGCAGGCGGCCCGACCTAGAGCCCAGCATTCCTGAGCTCACTCTTGACTGGAAAAGCGAAGGACTGTCCATAGTGGCTTTGAAGTGACAAAAAAATACACCAGTGCCGGTTGTGGGCACCTTCCAGCCTTCCGAAAAATCACCGATGTCTGCCAGATACCACGGCTTGAGACTGAGCATCCGAGCATGGGAGATGGTTGCCCACGATCCCACAGTGAGAGAGAGAGAGAGAGAGAAGAACCATTGGCTCAGTTGGGATCATGTGATGCTCAGCATCGCGTACTACTCGTGTTGCAAGACATCGCTCGTTTATCAAGTTAAAATGTATTACAAATGTTTCTTTGTCTTGCGGAACACTCGCAGAACAAGTCACTTGCCATCCACGGTTTTACTGTATACAGGGAGGAGCTGGTGGTGACGGTCCCCCACTGGTGTCCTCAAGGCTCCAGGTGCTTGTCACCTGGAGTGGAGGAGGGTGTTCTACAATAGCTAGAGCTTCTGTAGGCACACACACTGTGACGGTTGGAAAGGCCCCGCAGACCCCCCTAATTTGGATCCTTGATTTCACGCAAAAGCAAACTCCCCAAGTCTAGAGACGAGGGGTGACCTTCCCAAAGTCCCATGGGAGGTTGGTGGAAGACCCAGGGCTGGCACTGAAGAATTTCAGCTCGACTCAGTGACGTGTCGACATGGCACGTTGAAAGGATGCTATGGAAACACACAGTCCAGCAGTTCCTAATGGGGCCTGCTCACTTTTAGAATTTCTGTGACCGTATCCTGCTCCACACAGAGATTCTGGTTTATTTGGTCTGATGCGGAGACTGAGATTGGTCTTTGTTTGTTATTTTTGGGGGGTGGTTCTTAGGCGTAGCCTGTGGCTCAGTTGAACTAACTCCAAATGATGCTTATAAAGGAAGGCCCGGGTGGACCTCTAAGCAAAGCACACGTTGAACATGATCTCCAAGAAGAAGTGGCTCATGAAAGAAGCAAGAAATGCCTCTGGTTGAGATCGTCTCGGAATGATGGTCAGCTGCTCAGGGCACGGCGCATCCCTTACTGTCTGCGTTCGGTCCTTGGCACAAGTCATGGCAGGGAGTAGAGCATCGGTAACTGCTTGCTGAGTGAGTGAATGAATGAAGGGGAGCACTTGTCTCTAGACACAATCTAAGGCCGTGAGCAGAGGAACTGGACAGGGTGTCTGGAAAAGTCCCATTCTTAGGACTTTTTCCGCTTGTGTTTCATGACCCGACATGGAGACACAACCTTTCAGGGTGGACCTCGAAATACGTGTCCTTTGGAATAAGAAAACAATCAGTGTTTGAGAGAATAGGGTATGGGGTCAAATGGATGGAGTCTCATGGTAGATGACAACACTTCTCTTCTTAGAAGGTCTTTTCATTAGCTGGATGACTGCAGCCTTGGGATTACCTTTACTGTCTTGGTCTCATCATCTGTCAAATAAGGATGTGATGCCTCCACTTCCTGCCTCACCTAGATATTCGTTCAACACACACGTTCGGGACGTCTGTTGGGAGCCGGCGTGGGCTTGGTGCTGAGGCTGCAAAGGTAATAAGGCGAGATGCCCGCTCTCCCAGAGCTGTTCGTGCAGCCACTCCTCTGGTCCTCACTGATGCACGGTAAGGAGGGCCGGCATGTACCCGGCACTGTGCTTGCAAGGATCAAAACAGAGGGATCTGGAGGGATGTGCTCTTAGATGATGTTTTGAAAAATGAAAAGCTTTACTCCAGATGCCAAGGTCACCCCCCTATTTCTGGGCTTGAAATGGCTAACGCATCATTTAAGAAATAAGCTTAGAAGTCGCCGTCTGGGTCCTCCTGACTTGCGTCCGGTGTCCCTTCTGTTACAGACTTTATCACATCATACAGTACTGTTCCATTTGGAGGTCTGTCTCCTCCCACAGGGTGCAAGTACCTTTAGAGGGGAGGGCTGGTCTCCTGTTCACAACGTGAGTTCCCAGAACACAATGAGTGCTTAACATCTGCTTGTTTACCTGAATGAATATAGCTTTGTGCCAGTGGGGAAGGTGTTCTAAAATGCATATTTTAGGGGCGCCTGGGTGGCTCATTCGGTTAAGCGTCCAACTCTTGGTTTCAGCTCAGGTCATGATCTCACGGTTCGTGGGTTTGAGCCCTGCATTGGGCTCTGTGCTGACAGTGCGGAGCCTGCTTGGGATTCTATCTCTCCCTCTCTCCGCCCCTCTCAAGCTTGTTCGCTCTCCCTCAAAATAAATAAATGAACTTAAAAAAAATGCATGTAAGTCATGTTCCTGGCAAGATATGTGCTCCATATTTTTTTAAAAAATTTATTTAATTCTGAGAGAGAGAGAGCACGTGCATGTATGAGAGGGGGAAGGGAAGAGAGAGGGAGGGAGGATCCCAAGCAGACTTCGCACATCAGCCCAGAGCCCAGTGCAGGGCTCTATCTCATGAACCGCACGGTGAGACCGTGACCTGAGCCGAAATCAAGAGTGGGACGCTTAACCGACTGAGCCACCCAGGCACCCACTCCATATTTTTTATAAAAACATAAAATTTACATGTTCAACTTAAGATGGGTGTATCTCGCCCTGTATTTTCCATTTTTAAGATGTATTAAAGGAAATCACAAGCCTGGTAGCATTTTAAGGGTTAATCGCTTTTAGTGAACTGTAGGAAGCTGTGTGTGTGTGTGTGTGTGTGTGTGTGTGTGTGTGTGTGTTCTGTGAGTTGGTGGGCAAGAAGGGAACACTGACATGTTTCTAGGTGCTGGTTTTCGGGGACCAGAGGCTGTGGTTGCTATTTTAAATTGTTTGTGTTAATTATTGCAATAATGTTTTGTAAATAAGTTGCCTTCTGCAAGAGTAGCTTAGCGGGTATGTTTCCAAGGAATTTTGGACCTCGCTGTGCAGGCATTCCGAGCTGGAAGAGCTTCTCTGAAGAATGAAGGGAGCGTGTAGGTAGCAGAGGGACTCTCTCTGCCTTAGAGGAAGGGAAAGGCTCCCAGAGAGGAGGGGGAGGAGGGAGGCAGCCTGGCCGGGAACGAGGCAGAGCCAGATGGAGGCCTGGAGGAGGAGGAGGACGAGGAAGCACCAGCAAGGTAACAGACCTGCCCAGAGCCGAGATGCAGAGATGGAGACAGATGTGAGAGACCGGGCTGCAGAAGGACAGACAAAGGGGACACAGAGGCAGACGCTCATAGCCGGGGAGAGACTGGGAGACAGATCGAGGCCAGGGAGCCTCCCCGGGCGGAGGCACAGGAGGACGTGGGCATGACTGAGAGATAGATCATGGCTAGGAAGCATTGCCTAGAATTGGTCCATGGGGAACTTGTTATAAAATCTTTACAGCGATTAAAGACCATTTTATTGAAAAGAGATCTGGGCCTCTTTGGGGAAGAGAGAGCCCGGCCTGGGCCATTTTCTCCCCAGTGCTCGTCTGCTATTTCAGGCCATGGACTGTGAGCGTGGGGCTGGGAGACTTGGGTTTACTGCCTCTTTTCATCCTGCCTGAGCCGGAAGGTGATTCTGGAGGCAGTGCTCACAGGGCCCAGCAAGGGCCGGCTGCCCACTTCCCAGGTCTTGCCTGGGACGAGGGTGCACTTACATTTGGACTTGCTGGTTCACACAGCAGATACAGTCTGTGGCAATTCCTTTCCTGCAGAGGCTTCCTTTGGAATCAGATCTGGTCGGGTTTTTTTTTCAACGTTTTTTATTTATTTTTGGGACAGAGAGAGACAGAGCACGAACGGGGGAGGGGCAGAGAGAGAGGGAGACACAGAATCGGAAACAGGCTCCAGGCTCCGAGCCATCAGCCCAGAGCCTGACGCGGGGCTCGAACTCACGGACCGCGAGATCGTGACCTGGCTGAAGTCGGACGCTTAACCGACTGCGCCACCCAGGCGCCCCAAATCTGGTCGGGTTTTAAGGGTTCATCAAGAAGTAGGACAATTATCCAAGAGAGCGGTCAGAGTGGTTTCCTTCTCTCCCTTCCTGAGATCACTGACCTCATCCTGGCCTCTCACCGTGATGTGATTAATTAGATTAAAGGAGCCAGAACAAGGAAGAGGAGGTGAGACCCCAGGGATCCCCTAGTTGGGTCCTTTTGTTTATACATACAGAGACTGAGGCCCTGAGGGATGGACTGACCAGAAACCCAGGGCTCAGTGAACCAGGCCGGTGGTCTTTCTCCTGCTGAGGGAGGGAGGGCACCTCAGCCAACAACCTGCTGCCTGCCTGACCCACTGCCGTTCCCGTGGCAGGCATCACTAGTCAATCACGAGCATCGCCAATCAGTCATGATCTGCTGCTTGCAGAGCCTTCTCCAGCAGGGCCTGGGGACGCCAGGAGTCATGTCGATTCTGCCTCTGCGGAACAGGATGAGTTCTCTTTACTGCCCCTGCAGTATACAGGGCTTTCCTCCTGCTCTTTCTTCTGCGGATAGCTTTATAGTTTTAATCTGTGGTCCGCTATCCACTGATGTGATGGATCATAACACGTGTGATATTGGAGGTAAAAGGAATAATCCATCCTTTCTCTGGAATCCAGGTGTCGCTGATCATGTGTGAAAGCTGGGCAGCAAGACAGAATAGATAGTCCGGTCCCAGGGGTAATTTATGTCCTTGCTTTTTTTATTAGAGGGGGGCAAGAAAGCCCTTACAGTTAGCGTTTGAGTTTCGGTCCCTTGAAGGGAAGGTTTTATCATCCCTTGGAAGATGAGGAAGCCATGAGTCAGAGAGTTTGGCCAAGCTCACCCAGTTGGAGTTTTAATCACCGTGCTGGTGAGGTGGGGAGTCCGGCCCTAGGGCTTTGGGAATAGCTGAGCTCACAACCCCGCACTGGGCAGGTGAGCTCGGCGGTACTTTATTATCAGACATGCTCAGAGCCCAAGGGAGAAGGACACCACATGCCCCACGGGGCCCCGCGGGGGCTGCACTCATGACCGAGGAGGGGGCAGGCTTTGTCGTATCAAGAGGGCGGGATGCCCCCAGTTCCCGAGGGACGACGTGATGGGCTTGTTCCAATAACTCTGGGTTGGCAGGAAACTGAGGCAGCCACTGTGCCTGGTCCCCCTGAGAGGCCGGGGACCTTATTCACGGGAGCAGAACAGGGAGGGGAGCTTGACATCAGGGCCGTACAAGGTCCTCCCAATGTCACCCGGTGTCACGGCAGCCCATCATGTTGAGCCTTTTCCCCCCCAGCCGGGAAAAGCAGGGGTGAGGACGCTCAAGGCTGAGGCCTCTCCATCCACCAAGAGCTTGCGGTGGGATCACAAAGGGAGCACGGGTTTCTTCCCGTCTCCTGCTCTCGTCAGTCACTCTCTATATTTCGTCACAGCTGAGCACTGTTTCATCGTGGAGTTCATTCCCTTCTTAATTCCTCTTTGTGTTTGTCATATTGTGATGGTTGGGAAAAGCCAGACACCCTACGTGAATGCGGGCATCATCTAAGAATCAGAGCGAAGTAAGCGCCCAGGCTGGGACGGGGATTCGTGGACCTTCAGGCGTCGCGTTGAGTCATCGGACGTGACAGTGCGTGCAACAGTTCGTGCCTGTGCTGCGGAGGGTGGTGAGCCTTTACAGACGGAGTCCCCCATGGGCTCCTTGAAGCAACACTCTCGATGGCACATCTCCAAGGACATAACTACCACTCGCACCCCGTGGAGGGTTGGGGGTCACGGCTGTTAGGAAGGGAGATGTAGCACTGAGTTTTCATAAAATCCTCTGCAGACACTGAATGAAGACGTGGGTAGTGATGGTGGTGATAAAGGGCCCGGTGATGACAGCATGTATGGAGTGTCCCTGTTGCTGGACGTTTCCCTTACGCCTTCCCCTTTACCTTCCTGAGGACCTCTCCAGGAAGTTTGTATCATTACCATTAATAAATATTTTTATTTTTAATAATATTTTAATTTATAAAAATAATATTTCATTTATAAAAATATTAATATTTTAATTTAATTAATATTTAAAAAATATTTATCCATTTTGAGAGGGGGGGTGGAGGGGCAGAGAGAGAGAGAGAGAGGGAGAAAGAGAATCCCAAGCAGGCTCTGCACCGTCAGCATGAACTGTGAGATCGTGACCTGAGCCAAAATCGAGAGTCGGACTCTTGACCGACTGACCCGCCCAGGTGCCTCTGTGTTATTACCGTTTTTAAGATGAGGAAACTGAGGCCCAGATCATCTTAAGTGTTGAAATCACCCAACTAACAAGTGATGGAGTTTCCATACTTCTTCCCTTACGTGGAGGTCGTAGGACGAAGGAGAGCGCGTAGAACACAATTTAGCGCAGTGCCCGGGATGCAGCGAGCCTTCCACGCGGTCAGCCGATCTCGTTGTCCTGACGTTGTGTGTCATGAGACTTTCGGTGACTGTTCGGCAGGGTGTCCTGGGATCCGTTGGAGGGCAGGTTCCTTCTGCAGAACCACGTGCTACTCTGCCTTGTGGACAGATGTAAATTGGATCGGAGGGTCTTTACCCACAGCTGGGCTCACCAGTCCTGCTTTCCAGGTACAAGTTCATTGTAGTGGGTTGAATGGTGGTCCCATGAAGATATGTCCTACCCCCCAGCCACTGGTGGATTTGACCTTATTTGGAAAAAGGGTCTTTGCAGATGTGATTAAGTTAAAGATCTTGAGATGTGATCATCCTGGATTACCTGGGTGGGCTCTAAGCCCAATGACAGGTGTCCTCATAAGAGACTTTCAGGGGAGAGACGCATGGAGGGAGGAAGAAAGGGCCATGAAGGATGAAAGCAGGGAGTGGGGGGACGCGGCCACAAGCCAAGGAACACCTGGAGACCAGAAGCTGGAAGAGGCAAGGAAGGATCTCCCCTAGAGCCTTCAGAGGGAACGAGTCCATGCCATGCCAACACCTTGATTTTGAACTTCTGGCCCCCATGAGTGAACCTATTTGCTTTCATTCTCCACGTTCATGGTCTTCTGTTATAGCAGCCCCAGGAAACTAAAATACCCATGGTATCTCAAGGGCCCCTTCTGCTGGTGGGCTTGAAAGATGACCAGCCCGGGTGCCCCCCAGCCCTGGGCACTTACTCTGCTTTCCCACTAAGGGGCTGTGGGCCTTGGGACAATCTGTTTTACTTTCTGGGCCTCAGTTTCCTCATTTGTGAAGTGAAGGGTGGGGATGGGGATTATGAAATAACAGAGGAGGGTGGCCTGAGCTCAAAGGCGCCTCCCTGGAGACATGAGGCTCCGTTGTCATATACATGGCACCCTTCAGGAGGGGGTAGGGGCTGGGGTGCGGTGGAACATGGGGAGGAAGGGTGCGGGGCAGGGGGCACGTCTTCTCTGGGGAATGCACGGTAGAACCAGGAGTGGGGGTGGGAAATCAGCAGCCCAGACTGCCTCTCCACTTCTCTGGGCCTGGAGCCAGCTAGCTGGGGTAGGGGGGGCGGGTGGGGGGTGGGGGTGGGGGCGGGGGCTCACTGCCGTCAGGAACAGGGATTTGACACAGCGGGAAAGAAAAGGAATAATAACAAGCTCTCCATTTGAGATCATGTGTCTGCAAATGATGGGAGGCACGGTTAGGATATTCCTGCAGATTTTTTTTTTTTTTTTTTTAAATCCCAGAAATAATTCTTTTGACCTAGTTTTGGTCGTGCTCAAGATACAGCTCTAGTTAACTGAGCTGATGTCCAATATGCTTTTTCAACGTCCCCGGGTGACCTTCAGGGCCGCTGGTCTGCTTGGGTCTCAGCGCTGGATGGACCGGGTGGGTCAGGCCGGGACCTGCAACGGGTCCGTGTGGCTCAGAGGGTCAGGACGTGGGCTCTGGAATGAGACTGTGGCTCTGTAAGTCACTTAGCTCTCTGAACGCGTTTATTCAGCTGTAAAATGGGGATACATTTGCCTTCCTCGAGGGGAGTCCCTCATTTGACCTTCACGACGGCCCTGGCAGGCAGGAGTCCTTACTGAACTGCGTTTGTTAGAGCTGTGGGTGTGGTGTCATGGGGAGGTTGGGTAACTCTCATGGTCACGTGTCATGGCCATAGAATGCCCAAGCTAAGCGTCTGGCTCCGGTGCACGCTCTTAGCCACCGTCCCTCTCTGCCTTTCCTGATGGCTGTTCAGTAGTGAGCGCCATTTGGTGGGAGGAGCTAAGCCTTGCACGCTCTGGGGGTCCAGAGAGGAGCGAGGTGGCTGGACAGTGGGCCTGACTCGGTGAAATTGGGGTAAAGTCCTGGAACGTCCGTGCACGTAGTCGAGTGGACGGAGGGTAAAGCTGGCCCATCCTGGCAGCCTCGGTGGCCCCCTGAGGGCACACACAGTACGGTTTCCTGCTCCACACAGACAGCAGAGAGGGGCATATGGCAGTACTCCATTTTTTAGGACACATCGGAATCCTGGCCTGTCCGTGCCCCTGGAGAAGCGGCTGGCATCTTAGCAATGCGGTGGAGGGAGTGTGTGAGTCCGGGGACGGGGCTCCCGCTGTGAGCAGGCGAGGCCTCCTGGGCCCCCGTCTCCCTCCCACCCTCCTCCGGGACCTGCTCCTTCCCGGCAGGTGCTGCTTCATGACGGTGCTGTTTGCTCACGCTGTGCCTTCTGCCTGAATTCCCTTCCCTCTGTCCCTCCACCGTCTGCCCCATCGCTTCCTCTCCCAGGCAGCCGAGATTCTATTGCAGAGACCGACAGACGAGCAAGTCAATGAACGAACAGTGAGGCACGATGGCTTGGAGACAGAGACGAGCGAGACGGAGGGGGGTGGGGAGGGGGCAGCCCTGGGATGGAGCTGTCGTGCCCAGCGCGGGTGTGTGGGCACAGCGGCTGGTGGCAGAGGACCCGGTTCTCAGAGGGAACCGTGTCCCGAAGCCCCGAGGTGGGAACGCCGGTGTGTTCCGGAAACTCGGAGGAGCTGGGGTATCATGGAGGAAGCGGAGAAGGAAGAGGTAAGTTTGGAGCAGACCTGAAGGATGGGGAGATCAGACCAAATGTAAATGCAAAGGGGCGCATGGGTGGCTCAGTCGGTTAAGCCTCTGAGTCGACTCTGGATTTCTGCTCCGCTGATGATCTCACGGTTCCTGGGATCGAGCCCCACATCCGGCTCTGGGCTGACAGCGTGGGGAGCCTGCTTGGGGTTCTCCCTCTCTCTCTCTCTCTCCCTCCCTCTCCCTCTCTCTGCCCCTCCCCCCTTGCACATGCGCGCTCTCTCTCTCTCTCTCAAAATAAATAAACGCTAAAATAATTAAAAAATAAGTGCAAATGCAAAATGGATCCTGTGGCATGATCCTTTTGGCTGTTGTTTTGAGAACTGACTGGGTGGGGAGCGGGTGGGGGGCCATTTCAGTGATGCAGGTGGGAGGGGATGGTAGGTTGGACCAGGGTGTAGAAGTGAAGGGGGCTCAGAGCTTTCTGGGTTCATTCGGGGAGTAGATGTGGTAAAGGAGGAAGGGTCTGGACTGCCTGTGGATCTCTGGCCGGGCTGAACCGAGGTACAAGAGCCCAGTTTGGAGGTGAAGCCCAGAGCCTGGTCTGGACACGGTGGGTGTTCGTTGTCTGTGGCTGTCAGATGGCGGAGGCACTGAAGAGGCAGCTGGGTGGGGGAGGCAGCCGCTCTGAGTGGAGGTTAATGACCTTCCTCTTTCCTGCTGTTGCTGGTGCAGCCCAGACTATGGAGCTAACCGTCCTACCGGAAGATGGGTCATAGGCACTTGTAGGATGATGTCAACCTGGGCCCGTCCTGACTCTTCCTCTGCAAAATGGGGCTGGCATCTGCCCGTTGTCAGAATCCAGACATCTCCCTCATGCCCTGTTTTGAGAGACAAATTTCGTTTGAGATTCTGCAGTCAGATCTAGGGGAGAGGGTCTGTCTGGGCCAGCGTCTCACATCGTGGTATTACCTTTACTGTGTTCCAGTGTGTTCCTCATTTTCCAGCCTGGGAAACATTCTTTTTTTTTTTAATTTTTTTTTTTAACATTTATTCATTATTGAGAGAGAGAGAGAGAGACAGAGCATGAGCAGGGGAGGGGCAGAGAGAGGGGGAGACACAGAATCGGAAGCAGGCTCCAGGCTCCGAGCCATCAGCACAGAGCCCGACGCGGGGCTCGAACCCACGAACTGTGAGATCATGACCTGAGCCGAAGTCGGACGCCCAAACGACTGAGCCACCCAGGCGCCCCCTGGGAAACATTCTTTTTGTTGAAGACAGAATAACCAACAGAGGCAAAAAAGGTGGCTTTCTGTCTTTCATCTGTTGCCGACTGCCATTGGTGCTAAGCAAATCACCATTTTGTTTTCCATCCTCCTCCTTAGGCAACACGGTTCTTTCTGGTCACCCTGGTGTCTTTCTTCTGCTCCTTCTGGGTTTGCATTGTTCTCCTGTTCTTCCTACAGATTTGAAACATTTTTAACTATGTTGCCTGTGTCTCAGTCTCTGGGTCCTTTTGCTCACCTGCCCTTCTGTAATTGGTGGTTATCGGAGAGCATTCGCCGGCTCCCAGCATCCGTTTCTCGAGACTTCTTGTCGAACAATGTGTGACTCAGTTATCAGGATTTCATTTTCTTAGAGCTTTTCTTGGACCAGAGCTTAAGCTATCATTACGCTGGGAGCTTCCTTCCACACACCAATTACATGCGTGCATATATTTGTCGTCAAATACCTTACAATCCATGTTTTTAAATTTGTTTTCTAGAGTAGAGTATGAGTCGGGGAGAGGGGCAGAGCGAGAGAAAAAATCTGAAGCATGCTCCGTGCTCTGCCTGACCTTGGGCTTGATCCCACGACCTGGGAGCATGACCCGAGCCGAAATCAAGAGTCGGACACTTGACCAACCGACTGAGCCACCGAGGTGCCCCTTAAATCCATTATTGTCGATATCTACAGATAAGGTGAGCACAGTATTGTATATTGCACCCATGCATATACATACATCTGATCAGAACATTTAGAAAATCCAGT
This sequence comes from Panthera leo, assembly GCF_018350215.1. Taxonomy (NCBI): domain Eukaryota; kingdom Metazoa; phylum Chordata; class Mammalia; order Carnivora; family Felidae; genus Panthera; species Panthera leo. The sequence continues at coordinate 73,692,630 of NC_056695.1, read as the reverse complement.
AAGGCTCTCCTCAGTACACACGTGAACTCTATATAAGCCTTTGAATCGTTCACCTTCGTTGTCTGTTGCCCAAACTTCCCCTTGGAACATTCTGGTCTTGCCTTCTAGTTTGCCTTCCAAACATCGTATTTACCGTTTGGATTAAAGTTTAAATGTGTTCCGTGTTAACCTCAGCAGCACTTGTGTTGAGCACCTACGATGTGCTAGCCTGGGTCGCAGAGTTCTAAAGGGGAAGGAGGCACGGTTCTTGCCCTGGAGAAACAGGGGGGCTTCTGCGCTGTGCCGGGGAGCATCTGAGACCTCATCGGAGAAGCAGGCATTCTCCTTGCGGCCTTGAGGAATACAGCCCACACCGAGAGCTCCAAAACACGATGCTTGTGCAGCCTCATTTGTCAACCCATCTCGAGCACGCTGTGGTTTGGTACGAGCTGTTCATCAAGGCATGAAGCAGTTAAGTAAACACTCGTGCTTGTCTAGAGAATTCTTCCCTCTGTGAGTCTGTTCTGACCACAGTGACCTCTCTTGTGCTGCCTGGGATCTGGTTAATCTCTGTCTTCTTCTGAGTAAAGCACACAGCCCACACACTTCCGCCTGTCAGCCCAGGAGACATCCAGTCCTGGCGCCGGGTGCCTGCAGCTCAAGGGCAAGGGACGGCCGCGGATGTCACCACGTTGGCCTCCTGACTGCGACCGCCCCGAGGGCTGGCAGACGACCCATGTCTGTGCCCAGGACGCTGCAGTGACGAGATGATGTTTTCTTAGACACATCAGAATTTATCCAGCCAAATTTTCATCCCCTGGAGTGGGTGCCCCCAGATTCCAACAGGGAAGCTCTGTTGGTTTCTTTATCTTTGAAGGGAGAGAATGGCATATTGAGAAGAGCACAGTCAGACATCACAGAGCTGAGACGCAGGCCTCATCAGTTGCTGTTACTGGTATGTTCCTCAGTTGCCTTAAGGGCTTTTGGACCTCCCTTTTTTCCATCTGTGAAATGGGCTGTTAACATTGACCATCCTGGAGGATTAGAAACAAATCTTGTGGGGCACCTGGGTGGCTCAGTTGGTTAAGCACCCGACTCTTGGTTTTGGCTCAGGTCACGGTCTCACGGTCCATGAGTTCAAGCCCTACATCGGGCTCTGCGCTGACAGCATGGAGCCTGCCTGGGATTCTCTGTCTCCTTCTCTCTCTGCCCCTCCTCTGCTCTCTCTGTTTCTCAAAATAAATAAACAAAAAAAAGAAATAAAGCTCGTACCGCACCTACAATAGTTCCCTGCACATACTAGCCAAGAGCAGAAAATAGCTCGTCCCTTTCTCACCGGCCGAGAGAGCTCTCTTTGGGCACAGGCAGCTAGAGCGGCGGAGGTAGGTGTGGGCATGGCCATCTTGCCTCTGGCTGCCATGACGGTTTTCTTGGTGAGGACGGCGGTACTCACCAGTTGTCCGCAGTTTTGTTTTCCATGGTCTCGGTTTCCCCACGGTCAATCACATTCCAAAAGCAGACGATCCTCCTGATACAGCGTCCGAAAGAAGGTCAACGGTAGCCTCACGCTCTGTCCCAATGCCCACATCATTCCCCTTACACCATGTCGTCACGGAGGCCTTGGTTCATCATGACAAGAAGGGTGAGTACAGCTCAGCAAGGTGTTTTGAGAGAGACCGCATTCACATAACGTTTACCACAGCATATTGCTATAATTGTATTTTATCATTGTTGTTAATCTCTTAACGTGCCTCATTTATATGTCACACTTTACCATAGATGTGTGTACAGGAAAAAAACCACAGTCTGTACAAGGTCTGGTACTTTCTGCAGGTTCAGGCATCCCTTGGGGGTCTTGGAACGTATTCCCTGCAGATAAAGGGGGGCGCTGTACTTTGAAAAGGGCCTTCTGTCTGGTCCCAGGAGCCCGGCACTCAAGCTGCTGGACTTCCCCTGTGACCTTGGGCATCAGTGAAATTGCAGTGGCAATACAGAAGGAGGTAATGCTCTTAAAAGCAATATTCAGATGAAAACTATTACACTTTTTAAATTTTACTCAGGTGGCTCTGTCTTCAAGTATGGCTGGAACCAGTTGATTCAGTATCAAGGATGTTGTACCGCTGAAAAATGAGATCAAAGATGCCTGACCGAGGCTTAGGTGAGAGCCTTCTGTCCGGCTAGAGCTTGTGACGGGAAGAGATTGCCTCTTTCAAAGGAGCACCGCCATGCCTTAGATCCCAGAGCCTCCAATGTTGACAAGGGAGCATCTAGACCTTTCTAGACTGAGCCCCCCTCAGTTACGCTGAGTTTTCTTCCTGTGTTTCTGCTGTGTGTCCGCCTTGATCTCTCTTAGCCCTCAGGCTCTGAGGTAGGTGCCAGGACACCCATTTTGCAGATGAGAAAGCTGAGGTTTCGAGACTGACTTGCCTTATGCCACGTGACTTTGAAAGGTTGGATTCGGACCTGAACCGCGGTCTGACTGCAGAGCCCTCCCCACCACGGAGGTACCATTTCCTCACCTGCCCCCGCCCCCCGCCCACAGGCATCTTCATTTTTAATTTAGCAAATGAGGAGGCTAAAAACTCCTCGTGGAGAATAAATGACTTCCCCTAAACTCGCAGCCGGTTGGAAGCGGAACCAGGTTGGGACGCAGGACTGACTCCCGTGCCTGCTTTTTTTCCTGCTCCCCTCCTTGCCTCCCCGAAGTGCGTCTCGTTAAACCCACCCAGATGACAGATCTCTTCCTTCCAGATGCCCGTTGATGCTGGCCTTGTCCAGAACGCCGTTGATCTGAACTCATGTGTATCTTGTCCTCGGGCATCAAAGTAATTGTTTCCTCCTCGTTTTCCTGTGGGACACTCAATGTGGGTAATAATGCTCTTGCGCAGAGAAAACCCAAAAGCGGATTTCTTATTCCAAACCACCAGCTGCCAGTGGTGCTCCTGCTCCTGTGTGCACGAACATTCCCTAGAGGTCAAGATGCCTGTCTGCCGCCTGGCTGGCTGCAGGAAGTGCCCCCCGAAGATGAGGCAGGACGGCTCAGTGGAGAGGGGTCTCTGTGCCAAGCCTCCCTGGTTTCTTCCTCTTGCTGCTCGGGCACACAGGTGGCGACTCCTCTTTGCTGTGGCCAATCCCAGGGGGCTTTGCCCGCCCTCGAGATGTCCTGGAGCCCTGCCTCACCTTTGCAAACAGCCCCTTGATAAAAGTGTCCCCCAGTTTCCGTGTTTCGCTATGTGATAACCTGGACTCCGTAGCCCGCCGTGTTCACCAGGGATTTCTCCTCTGGGCCAAAGGAGCATCACACAGTGGTGATGGCTCCTCCGGGAGGACTGTCAGCATCTCAGGCCCCCACACTGCTGCACACTCACACCCTGGTTCTATAGGTCGGCCCCCTGGGCAAAGGTTCTCTTCTCTGTCTCACGCAACAGAGAGCTCCTGCTCTGTGAAGCTTCTCTCCTTGTGCCAAGGCTTCTGTGCCTCCCACTCTCTTTTTGCGCCTTGCAGGGTCCCGAGTGGGCCCAGCCCCAGTCTTACCCCTCACCGGCCCCTCAGAGCTTCAGGCTCAGGAGATGCTCCCTTAACACCTCTCCTGAGTGAATTTGGGAATCTGTAAGCACTGGTGAGTTTGGAACCCCAAGGAGAAGGCCAGTTTTGGAATTCCAATGAGCCGTCCGGTTTGGAATTTGAAAGAGAAGGCAGAAGTATTGGGAGATGAATATTTACAGATCTCTCTTTACCAGGAAAATCCTTTCTTGTTTAGAAACATCAAATTCGAAAACAAAAGCAAGCCGAGCGCCTCGAGACATCTCATTCCCGGGGACGGAAGGCGTCTCGAGGCAGAACCAGCACCCCCAGGCCTGAGTCCTATTTCCGCTCTGCCACTGTGATCTCGGAGGGGTCATTCGACCTCCCTGGGCCCTGGGCCCTCTTCTGAGAAATGAGAGATGTGGCCGGGAGGTCTCTGGCAGGTGCACTGTCAGATCTGCGAATAGCTCGGACCTATGTTTCTCAGCCTTTTGTTCCTTATCGCGCCCCCCCCCCTCCCCCCGCCGCAATGAGCCTATAGACCTTTTCCCCCTAATCAGATGAAATTTTAATCCTATAGATATACTACCCCGTGCTGTAGCCCTTTGAAGGGCCATGGACCATGGTTAGAGCTAAGGTGTTTTCTGCCCACACCCCCCACCCCGAACCAGCTTGGGCCCCATTGAGAGGGCGTAGTTTCAGTGACTTCTCTTTGGTGGCCGGCAGGACTCTGCCCAGACCATGGGCCCAGCCCTGCTCTTGAGAGGTTCACGGTCTCAGAGGAGTGCAGACAGAAATGGAATCCCATCGGAGGCTGTGGTGTGCTAGGGAGGGGGCCCTGTGCTCCGTCCCTGCCTGACCGGGGGCTGGATGTGCCGTGGTGTGGTCCAGCAGCTGGGGACCGGGGGAACTCGCAGACTCAGGGAGACAGAGGGGCAGACAACAGGGGCCGGCATTCCTGGGCCGCGTGGAAGATGCCCGGGAAGGGCCTCACAGTATGGGGGTGTCCGTGACAATCCTCTGGTGGCAGATCTCACGCTCGCTGCACGGGCCAGGCTGGACTGCAGGCTGTGGGGCCCGCTATCCTCAGTCTGGCAAGAAACTCGGGCTGTTGGGGGCCGGGGGTGGGGAGGGTGGAAAGGAAGGACAGGGTGGGCTCGGCCTGCAGTCCAGGTCCCTGCAGTATGTGGTTCAGGGGGATGCTGAGAGTCCTCCCAGGGGTTTCTGCACCTGCTCTCGCTTTGGGGACCTTTAGCCCCGTTTGTGCTGGTGAGGCGTCACAGCCCAGCCAGAGAACAGCAGCGTGGCTCCGTGGCCCTGCCAGGTAGGTGTCTTTACCAGCACTGCCTGCAGCCTCTCCCGGGCAGTGGCGGGGGGCTCGGAGCCCAAGCTGGGCCCGCCGTGCATCAGATTTCATCTTTCCACTCGTCTTTTCCTTGCTAATTCCTGTTTTACCATAGCCTGTGCAGTCGTGTAAGTGACTCTGGAAGGCTCATACATTCCCAACAAGCAAAGTGTCTGCTTTTTCCCTCAATGTATTTCTGTGCTTCTGGCCGACTTGACCGTCCTCTCCTAAAAGGATCGTCATGGTCACTGTCTCTTCTCCTTTGCCGCCCTCGGTCTGTGGGGTTGGACATTCACAGCCGTGTCGAGGCGTTTGAGCTCCTAGAGATCGCCCTCCCTCTCTGTCCTCCCCAGCCACCCTACCTAACCGTCCTCCAGAATCACCGATTCAGCCACGTCAGACGTGACAGGGCTTCTCCCGCAAAGAAGCGGCTGGAAATCAGCTGCATTTGACAGGGCTGGGGCCAGGGAGGGCTCAGAGTCAGCCACCTGCCGGTAGGACTCTGAATGTTAAATCCAGAGGGGGACCTGGGAAGGCAGGCATTCCCCAGCTCGGCTGGAGGGGATCCCTCCCTGGGCTTTCCCCAGGCTTCCGGCTCTTTCCCTGATGCTCCTCCCTCTTCCTGGGGAAGCATCCCTTCTGGAGACCCCGGGGAAACCTGGAGCACCCGGGGCTGGCTACTTTACCCCTCTGCAGTGCGGATTTCTTATCTGTAAGCGGGGATGATGCCATCTTCTACCCCGCAGGGCTGTTGTGAAAATTAATAATTTAGGTTAAGCTCCCAACAGGGCGTGCTGTAGGAACTCAGGACGAGGTGGATGCTCCTGTTATGGTTAATTATTATTATTTTGTGTAGCGGGACCCGAGCCCGGTCGTCACGGGGGTGCGTCTGCGGGCTGGACCCGCTCTGGGAGGCTGGGGCCAGCGGCTTCTCGGCATGAATAATTCATCGCCGGTCTCCTTTGCTCCTGAAGCAGCGGCTCCTGGCAAACACTGCAGACGGACTCATTTGTCGTGGGTGGGCGTGCATGCGAGAACAGATGGGATTCCCCAGTCACGTGCTCCTGCAGACGGCGCGTGACACACAGACGCGCCGAGGAAGCCCTGCTTCTTGGAGGAGACAGGCAGGAAGCTCAGCCTCTGAAAACAGAGGTGGCGAATCTGCCCACCGCCCCCCTCCCCCGGGGTGGGGGGGGGGTGGGCATGGGTGGCAAAAGCTTTGTTCTGTTCTGCAAGAGAGGAAGGTATTTTCCATCCCACGGTGTCCTTGACAACGTCTGACAATGTTTGTTAACCATGGGAGGTGGCGGGGGGGGGGGGGGGGGGGGGGGAAAAAAAAAAAAGCACATGCGTCTCCTGGGAATTACAGGATCAACTCCAGAGCCATTCGCTTCATTTGTACTGGCTTCCAGGCCCTGTGTTAGGCGGGAGAGGACACAGGTGGATGGAGAGCCACCCAGAATGTTATGGAAACGCAAAGAAGGGGGTTGGTGACGTACAGGAGGTATTTAATAACCCGCTGCTATATTAATAAATAACTGCTGGCTGAAAGCTACTTCATCCAGCCTGTGGCAGTCAGGGGAGGCTTCCTGGAGGAGGTGGCCATTCAACTGCTACTTGGAGGGTGAGCTGAGGGTGAGCTGGGGTTTCTGGATGAAGGAGCATTTTGAGGACCATGTGAGAAAGCATGGTGTTTTCAGAATACTGAATAAATGAGGGGCACCTGGGTGGTTCAGTTGGTTAAGCATCTTGACTCTTGGTTTCAGCTCAAGTCATGATCTCTCGGATTTGAGTTCGAGCCCTGTGTCGGGCTCTGCACTGGCAGCACGGAGCCTGCTTGGGATTCTCTCTCTCCCTCCTTCTCTTCCCCTCCCCCCTGTGCTGACATGGGAGGAACAGGAACCCCAAGGCTGCCTGTCAGGCCAAATCAGCATTACTTTGCTTTATTTCTTTTTCTTTTTTTTAATGTTTATTTATTTTTGAGAGACAGAGAGGGACAGACAGAGCGTGAGCAGGGGAGCGGCAGAGAGAGAGGGAGACACAGAATCCGAAGCGGGCTCCAGGCCCCGAGCTGTCAGCACGGAGCCCGACGCGGGGCTCGAACTCACGGACTGCGAGATCGTGACCTGAGCCGAAGTCGGACGCTCAACCGACTGAGCCACCCAGGCGCCCCAGTATTACTTTGCTTTAGATAAATAGGGTCAACGGAGCTCAGTGCTTGGTCTGATTGGAGGACCCTGTTTTGAGAGACATGACGCGCAGCCCAGGTATGCTGCTGGGTAGCAACCAGCGGTCCCCTACCTGCTGCCCTGAGGCAGGGGAGGTGGCCATGCTGTGCTCCCGTGGCCCCCAGGATCCATCTGGAGCATGGCCACGGCCTCCCCCCCGTTCTGTGAGCTTGCTGGGCGTCCAGGCTGACAGCTGGACTGTGCCGTGCCAAATGCACACGCCTCTCTCACCTTCACATTGCTCAGGTGGCCAGTGGTGTTCGCACCAGGGTTTCTGCTCCGTGCCTGAAACGTTGCCAGGATGCTGGGGTCCCGGGTGGCGATGGTGTGGCACTCCTTCGGGGCAGAAATGACCCATCTGCCTCCTCCTCTTGTGATGTCCTTCATGGGCATATTTTCCTGGACAAGTGTGCTTTGTGGATTACCTGAATCGGAATCACCTGGGACGAAGGTTAAAGGGCAGCTTCCTTACTGAACGAGAATTTCCGGTGGTGGGGGCAGGGAGATCACATTCTTACATCACTACCCTTGGTGATTCCGAACTCCTTCACGTCTGAGAAGCACCACTGTGAAGCACAAAGCTTTTTTTTTTTTTTTTTTTCTGGAATCAGCCAGGGGCTATTTGAGCAGCTGCTGTGTCCCAAGCGCTGTGCCGGGTGTCACGCAATGGGCTATTTCGTCCTCGTTCTGGGTCTGGGGGCCGGTGGAGTGAGTCCATTTTTCACTCGGTTAGTAGGGAGTGAGGCTGGGGTTTATACCCCAGTTGCCTAAGGCCTGTAAGGTCTTCATCCGATGCTGGCACTGAATTAGTGCCGCGGACCACTGGACAGGACGGGTGCCCGGGGCACCAGCAGCAGCTGCATCGTCGTCCCCCTGTGCCCGCTTCACCCCCACCCCCTTGGGAGCTCCGGGCTCCTTTCTAGGCCATGGCTTCTCTGCTGGCTCGGAGAGAAGAGCATCCTGCTGTCCCCTGGAGTCTCAGCGTGCAGAGCCCAGGGGCTGCCTCTGGCTCCTGTGGGTGGAACAGCAGAGGAAGGGAGGGGGCGGATCAGGAGGCCTCTTGCGGTGATGCTGATGTTTCTGTTTATTTGTCTCGGGCTGGGGCAGGTACCCGACTCTCCTGCCTCCTCTCCTGGGCCTTTCCCTGGTTCCTGGGAGCTTCCCTCCTAAAGCCTTTTCCACCTCCCACGGGGCCTCTCCTGGGAGTCCCCTCTCCCCTCTGCAGCCCAGGGCCACCTCCGTTCTCTCTCTTCCCAGAGTGCCTTTCCAGCGGGCAGAAGGCAGCCTTTCTCCCCGGGACATTCCTACCTCCCTGGCCCCACGTCGCCACGCCCCCACCAGGAATCGAGCCCCCTGGACCACTCACTGTTGTTACTCTGCTAAGGCCCGCCCACTCTTGCCCAGCTCCTCCCCGGTGTCCTTTCCCTCCTGGGTCCCCTAAGTCAGGGGACACATGTACCCCCAGGTGGTCTCAAGTCCTTTTCACGAGGCAGGTGCTGGTGGATAAAGCAAGCCCAGTCCCCCACCCAAGAGGGTATTGAATTCACAAGAGATTTCTTTGTAAAAAAACCACTTCCTCGTGTTTTCCCCTTCTCAGGAAAAATGCCCATTCGCATTTACAGCAGGTAGTGGGCTCGGGCCTCACAGCAGCTGAGTCTGTGCGGCCCCGCTTAGCTGTCCTGGCGCCTGTCCCTGGAATCCTGTTCCTTCAGCTGGGCATCACGTGCAGTTTTATAGCCACGGGGCTCCTCGGGCCCCTCCCGCACCTACGAGTCGGAAGCTGCTGGAACGAGATACCCAGGTGCTCTGTACGCACAGCAAGGTCAGAGAAACGCTGCTCTGCGCCTCACCTTGAAGAACAGGGAGCAGGTGGTAGCTGTTGTATGAGGACCTGGCCGAGACCAAGGCTGGAGTCCCGTTCTGCCATCTGTCACCCTCCCTATAAATTAGCTAAGCGGTCTCCAAAAATACCTCTCTGCGTAACGACCTGACCTTGGCATCCATGAGGTTCCGTGTATCCCAAACTCTTGTTGGGAAAATACGACTGAATTTCTGCAGAGATGCCGTTAAAGGTCATGTGGCACCTACTGTCCAGTTCGCTCTTTAAGGACATGTGTCAGGCACTGTGACAATACACACAGTGCCGCTTCACGTGGGATTCTCCCATGAGCCTCTGCCCCGAGGACAGGTGTCTCCCTCCAGGTGGATGGGCTGCTTCTTTGCACCTGGCAGCAACAGTGTCTTTCCCTCTTTGTCCTCTTTGACCTCTTTTGTTTTCTGGAGGCTCAGAGATGATGGTAACCGAGACTCCTGGCCTGCCTCTCTTCTCCTTCCCAATAAATGAAATGCTTCCTTTTTGAAAATCTTGAGTTTCGCTGTCAGATTTCTCTATGTATTCAAGCTGCCTTATAGCCTTTCAAAATTAGTGGTGGTTGTCAGAATGGATAAATTAACAACTCAGGAAGCAACAGGTGTTGGCGAGGATGCGGAGAAAGGGGAACCCTCTCGCACGGCTGCTGGGTGTGCAAACCGGTGCAGCCACGCTGGAAAACAGTATGGAGGTTTGTCAAAAAGTTAAAAATAGAACTGCCCTACGACCCAGCGGTTGCATTACTAGGTATTTATCCAAAGGATACAAAGATGCTGATTCAAAGAGGGTACATGCACCCCCATGTTTATAGCAGCGCTGTCAGCAATAGCCAAAGTATGGAAAGAGCCCACATGGCCATCGATGGATGGATGGGCAAAGAAGATGTCCATTTATATACATACAATGGAATATTACTTAGTGATCAAAACGAATGCAATCTTGCCCTTTGCAACAGTGTGGACGGAACTAGAGTGTTTTATGCCAAGCAAACTAAGTCTGTCAGAGAAAGACCGATAATCATGTGATTTCACTCATATGTGGAATTTAGGAAAGAAAACAGATGAACCTAAGGGAAGGGAAGGAAAACTCAGATGAAAAAAGAGAGAGAGGCAAACCATAAGAGACTCTTAAATCCAGAGAATAGACTGAGGGTTGCTGGAGGGAAGGTAGGTAGGGGGATGGGCTAGATGGGTGATGGGGATTAAGGAGGGCACTTGTTGGGATGAGCCCTGTGTTGTTATATGTAAGTGATGAATCTACTCAGGAAATTCTACTCCTGAAACCGATACCACACTATATGCTAACGAACTTGATGTCAAGAATATTTTAAGCATTTCCCCACTTTAAAATGACTCGTTAGGGGTGCCTGGGTGGCTCAGCCGGTCACGTGTCCAACTCTTGATTTTTCAGCTCAGGTCGTGATCTCACGGTTCATAGATTAAAGCCCTGCATATAGTGCAGAGCCTGCTTGGGATTCTCTCCCTCTGTCTCTCTGCCCCTTCACTGCTGAAGTGTATTCTCTCTCTCTCAAAATGAATAAATAAACTAAAAAAAATAAAAGAAAATGACCCGTTATAGTCGTCTCTTAAAGAAACAGCACCCCCAGCGCTTTTAAAATGTGGCTTGACTTACGCATCTTACGCATAGCACTTCTGAAACTGACCTGTGTGAGCAAAAGTGGTGTGGCTGGTTGGGGTCATCAGCCAAGACCGTCTGGAAATGCAGATTGTTTCAGGGCCTGAAGTGTTTTCTCACCTTGACCCACACGGACCTCTAGAATAGGAATTGTCTTGAGAGCCGGGTGGGAAGGGGATGCAAGGGTGATTTAGATGAGATGCTCATTTATTCAACCAATATTTCCTGAGCCTCTTCTGCATCTCAGGCCCTGGGTTCTGTAGATAGTTCTGGAGATGTACATCCCAGACAGATGCACGGTGGAACCGGGAAGTGGAAAGCAGAGGCATGAAGGTTGCCCTGGAGATGCTGAGCACAGAACTCTTTATTTTGGTGGGGTATCTAGGAAGTGGAATCTAGGAGGTGGCATTTTTTTTTTTAACGTTTATTTATTTTTGAGACAGAGAGAGACAGAGCATGAACGGAGGAGGGGCAGAGAGAGAGGGAGGCACAGAATCGGAAGCAGGCTCCAGGCTCTGAGCCATCAGCCCAGAGCCCGACACGGGGCTCGAACTCACGGACCGTGAGATCGTGACCTGAGCCGAAGTCGGATGCTCAACCGACTGAGTCACCCAGGCGCCCCGGAGGTGGCATTTAAACTCAGTGTTGGGGATCTGCAGGTGGCACAAAGTAGGGAAAGGACTTCTTTGGCCAGGAATTCTAGGCCCGAGGATCAGGAACCGTCGCTGAGTCACCTTGGGTCCCCAGGGTCTAGCACGGCTCAGGGACAGAACGGGAGCTCCACCCAAGTTTGTAGATTCCATGGATCCTTGGATGGAATTAGAGATAAGTGGGAAAAATCTTTGGAAGGCAAGAGGGGCACAACTTTTTGAAAAGTGGTAAAGCTATGAATGGGTCTAACCTTGGAAACAATATAACATAGCAATTAATGACTCTTGTTCTTCATCCCTGGGTGTCTGTGAGTTCCTCTGGGGAGGGATCCTGTTAGCTTTTCTGTTGCTGCATAACAGATGACGCGGCATTTAGCAGCTTCAGACACCCATTTACTATCTCGAAGACCCTGCAGCTTGTAGCCCTGACACGCTGTGGCTGTATTCTATGCTCAGGATCTCAGGGCAGAAGTCAGGGTGCTGGCCAGGGCCGTATTCTCATCTGAGGCTCCGGTCTTCTTCCAAGGTCACTGTTAACTGGCAGAATTCACTTCCTTGTGGTCGTAGGACGGAGGCTCTGCTCTTGCTGGCTGTCAATTAGATTTCGTCCTCAGTCACTGTCCCTCCTACTGAGCCCTCTCTGTTACATGGTGACTTCCTGCTCTTCATCTCGGTCATGGGCTCACCGGATTGGGTCAGGCCCGCCGAAGCTAATCTCCCTTTTGATGAACTCCAGTCAGTGGGGACCTTAATTACATCTGTAAAATCCCTTCTGCCATACGAGGTAAAATCACCATCAAGAGTGCCATCCTGTCCTATTCACGAATCCTGCACATGTTCAAGGGGAGGGGATTATACGAGGCGTGCACGTCCAGGGCTGGGGAACTGGGGCCATGTTGGAAGCCTGCCTACCGCAGGGCTCATGTTTGATCCATCCCTGGATTCCCTGTGCCTGGCAGATACCAGCGTCATTGCAGGTCAGGGCACACCCAGAGGACCAGAGCAGGGCACACGGAGGATTCCAGTACACCCAGAAGGTAGACGCAGAATATTCATAATGCAGCGCACCAGGATTTGGCAAATAGCCTGGGGATATTGCCGGATTCTTGAAAGTATCTTCAAAGAGTAGTATGCCAGAGTTTTCCTGGGGGGAATTTTGGGGAAGCCATCCTACACTGAATCTTTAAGAAGCAGCCTACTGAGTTTCGTCCATGATGATTTACAAGGAAGAAAAAAACACAACACTACCTGACACGTGTAGTCTGCTCAACGCTTTTTATAGCCCTTTGGCACGGAGCTTGATTAATTAAGTGGATGGGTGGGTGATCGAGAAGGTGGATAAGTTCCTTGTTACTGAGTTAATTTATTTACTTACTCCTATCTGTCCCCTTCCCGCCCAGCAACTTCCGCCAGCCAGTGTGCAACATCTCTTTATTGAAAGGCCTCCCCCAACCCCCACCCCCGCGCCCCGTGCTGTGCTGGGCACTGACGCTCTGAAACCTTGACAGTCCTGACTCTTCTTTTGCCCACAGTTGCTCGTGGTATGCTCTGGGGTTGCTTGAGCCTCCGTTACCTAGGGAACAGGTAGAAAATGCAGATTCCTGGGCTCTGCTACCGACCGGCTGAGTTGTACTATCTGGGGGTGGCACCAAGAATATGCACTTTTCATAAGCAGCCCGGGTGGTTGGTGGCAGGCGGTGGGGGAGGGGGGGGAGGGGGAGACAGGCCAGCAAGTAGGCATGTTCAGTACGTGATGGAGGGAGGCAGTGGGGACAGGAGGTGGGGACAGGAGGTGAGACGTTGTTCCAGGGACAAGGAATGACACCACAGAAGGCCAAGGAAGAGAGAAAATGGAGATGGGCAGGAATTAAAATATAGCGCTATCTTGGTTCTGGGATTGAAGTGAAGGCGGTCTGAAGGACCCCCCCCCCCCACCCCAGGTCTTAAGTTACAAGAAGGGCTACGTACGTTGATTTCTTCCAAATCTAGTTTCACCTGGCTAACCCCAGCTGAATCTAACTCTAAACCCCCACTTTCCAGGGTGGAGAGAAAAATCAGCGAATGATTTTTTGGGGGGGGGGAGTCCATTCTCCTTCCCCATCAGAAGTAGTCCCAGAGCTTGGGTATGCAGGAAAGGACATCAGCTGCTCAAAGGGCCGGATGTGTGAGGTCACCAGTCCGTTGGATGTTCTTCTTTCTCTGTGGGTTTAGAAGTTGTTGCCCCAAGTTGCCGAGTCCTTGAGCCCCTTTTCTTATCCCCCCCCCCAAGATTTCTATTTCCAGCACCACTTGACTGGGTCCGTTGGATGTTCTTCTCTCTCTGTGGGTTTAGAAGTTGTTGCCCCAAGTTGCCGAGTCCTTGAGCCCCTTTTCTTATCCCCCCCCCTCAAGATTTCTATTCCCAGCACCACTTGACTGGGTCCGTTGGATGTTCTTCTCTCTCTGTGGGTTTAGAAGTTGTCGCCCCAAGTTGCCGAGTCCTTGAGCCCCTTTTCTTATCCCCCCCCCCCAAGATTTCTATTCCCAGCACCACTTGACTGGGTCCGTTGGATGTTCTTCCCTCTCTGTGGGTTTAGAAGTTGTTGCCCCAAGTTGCCGAGTCCTTGAGCCCCTTTTCTTACCCCGCCCCCCAAGATTTCTATTCCCAGCACCACTTGACTCAGCAAATAAATAAATAAATAAATGAAGTGTTAGCACCTGGCACCCATTGTCCCCCCTCACCAAGGCCACTCTCTGCTCTGATTGCTAAGTGTCCAGGCGGTACCTCGGGTTAGATATTTTGAAGCAGCACTCTTCCCTCAGCTAAAAGATTTATTCCTCCCTGTAACCTGGTGAAACTGGAAAATTTGCACAGAGAATTCAAGCCGCCCACACACGGCCGCCCACCTGGGACATTTCTGCCTGGTTTCTTGTTCTCTGTGTCTCACTCTTCAGTTCTCTGTGGCCTTTCCTGACCCGCAGGCTGTAGGGAAGTGACGCTTTCAGAAGACGCAGTTATATTTCAAGGGGGGGGGGAGCTGTTCCTTTGAAGACACCTTCCTCTGCGGTGCCTTTTGAGAGTCCCCGGTTCCATCTTTGTTGTGACGTCATATCCCTGCCACAGGCTAGAAAAGCACCGAATCGAGGCATTGGTGCGTGAGGAGATGTTACACGAAGAAATGACGGGGCCCTGCTGCAGTGTTGATCTTGCCGTGAGCCAGCCAGGTGGCTTTGAATTTGTCGGTTTCCACTGTGAGGTTCAAACTCCTGGAAGGTGGGACGCTGTCTGCTCCCTTTGGCACCCCACCTTGCTGGCCCAGCACAGCCCCTGGCCCCGAGTGGGTGCTTTATCAGAGTTGTTTGATGGCCACGGGATAATCACTAGTCCACCACGTCTGGAGGGTCACCTTCCAGATAGTGGGGAGGTGAGCCTCAGCAGCTCTCTCACCCTGAACCCATGTGCGAGAAGGGCTTCTCAAAAGCAAGAAGCAATCTGTGATCTCCCATGCGTAGGGAGGCTGGGTGCTAGAGGGAGAGCGGGATGGGGACCGCATGACTTGGGGGTCTCTGTTCCCCGGGAACAGAGGGAAATGGTCCTTTCTTGCAACAGGACATCTTCCCCTGCACAGTGTGGACTGAGGGTTCAAGGGTGGGGTCCGTCTCCTTCTCACGCCCAGGGAAGCTCCATGGCAAACTTCTGAAGAACGGGGAATGTCTCATCTGCTGCAGTGTTCCCAGCCACCTGCATCTTGCCCTCTCGCCTCCCCTGACCTCACCCTGGCCCTCGGTGTGGCGGGAAAGTACAGACCTAGCGGTCACAGAGATACGTGTTCAAAGCTCATGCGTTCCGTAACCGGGATTGTGGGTGAGGCACTTGGCAGTCTTCACTTTTTCCTCATCTGGAAAAGCAGGACAGTGGGATTATTGCAAAAATTAAGATCAGTGCTTGTCCTATACAGATTGCCTGACCTTCATGGGAAATGCCTGATGAATATTCTCTTCCTCGCCTTGTCCGCCAAGAATGTCCCGCGGTGGAGTGACGACCCAGAATTTTAGTTCTTGTCTCGGTCAGGGTTCAGCCACAGAAGCAGAGCCAGCAGGAGATACTTATTAAGAGATTTATTGCAAGGAGTTGGCTTGTGTGACAGTGGGGGCTGGCCAGGCAGTTCTGAAATCCTCAGGGGAGGCTGTCGGGACAGCCAGGCTGGAACTTCCCGCACAGACTGAAGCTTCTGTCTGCAGGTGAGATTTGCTCTTTATCAGGGAAGCCTTACCTTATGCTCGGTAAGGCCTTTCAACTGATCCGGTCAGACCCACCCAGGTTATCTAGACTGGTCTCCCTTATTGAAAATTAACTGATTAGGGACTTGACTCACATCTACAAAATACCTTCATGGGAAACACTTAGTGTTTGAATTACTGGGGACCGTTCCTAGCCCAGCGGATACGTTACAATCTCAGGTCCTAACCAGGGGAGGAGGGAGAAGGGAATGGGGCATCAGGAGAACATTCTCAAGTGACAGAGCCCTCCTTCCCCTGGAGACTTTGGTACGTGACCTTTCTTCCCATCAAGAACCACTGATCGTCAGAGCCCATTCTGACCTACTTCCTTCTGCCCTAATCAAAACTCCCATGTTCCCCCGTTTGCCCTGAATTTATGGGAGATTAGGGGAAACGGGGCCAGTCTGAGCTGTGTTGGCCAACTCAAGGCACAGGTCAGCTGAGGAGTCCCTGGTGGCATTGGCATCAGATGAGAATTGAGGAGAAGAGATCAAGAGTGGCCCTGGGGAGAGGACAGTGTCACACTCACCCTATGGCCCTGACCCCGTGGTGAGGTCTCAGCAGCTGAGCCCAGCTGCAGGACATTTTCTGAGATGTCCAAAGGATGGACAAATCCAGGTCCCTATTCTCTGCGGGGTATCCCAAGCTGAAGAGAAGACAGAGGCATGGTTCTCCCCAGTAGGGTAAGCGCGGCTGCTCTGGGAACACAGCAGGAGAAAGTCACGAGCCCCAGGTTGTATGGGTCAGCAGAAACTTCCAGGGGAGATCACTCCCCACCTTAGTTCTGAAAGAGTCATACACACTGGCCGGTGGAAAAGGGATTTTGATGCTTTTGTCCTGGGGGCTTCTGAAGTTCGCCATTGACACGGTTTGGGTGGATCGCTGGCCTTCCTTGCAAAGTAGTGTTTCTGAGGCATGGTAGGGAGGCCAGATTCATGCTGCTTAAACACCCTAACTGCTAATTAATGAACCCAAAGCCGCTGTTGCTCAAATGTGCCAGGCACGGCACTTGGAGCAGCCAGCTCCCTGGAGAGCAGAATGGGCCGCGGTCCGTACAGAAGGCTCTGGCTGGAGTGACCAGAGAGGCTGTCCAACTCCAGAGTCGGGGGGCAGCTCAGAGCAGCCCCGGGCCTCCTCAGACCCAAGGGGCCTCCAGGACCAGAGGAGGGCACCGGGTCATGGCTCTCTTGGTGACAGTCCTCCTTTGAACATTTTCTGGCTTTGGGAAAAAAATTTTTTTTTTCCTTTACATTAATAAGCTTTATTTTTTAATGCAGTTTTAGGTTTATAGAAAAAGTGAGCAGAGGGTGCAGAAAGTTCCTGCATGTTGCCTTCCCTGCTCCACACACGTTCCCGTTATTAACATCGTGCATGGCAGGGGCGGGGCACCAATGCCGATACGTTATCATTCACATCAAGCCCAGGGTTTCCTTTAAGGTTCACTCCTGCAGGTCTGTGCGTTTTGCCAAATGCGTAATGTCCTGTATCCAGCATTGCAGTATCACACGGGACGGTTTCACTGCCCCCCAAGTCCTCTGTGCTCCGCCTCTTGGATCTCCGGTGGAAGCATGCGTGGAACAGCATGCGAGGCCTTTAAATGAGCCCATTTGTAAATAACCTGTTAGGTCACGCTGGACTCTGACGGCAGAAAGACCAGATCCCGTCACAGCAGCCGTTAGTGCCTTTTGGAATTAAGATGTGCTAGAGGTTTGTGTTTGGCGGTGATCAGGCATGTTGAAGAGGGAATTAAGGGAACTCAGTCTCACAGCTCACCAAGCAGACGTTGGCCACCAGACGCCATGCAGTTTGGGGTGGGGCTCAGCTCGGGGGTTGATTCTCAAGCCGGGCTCCTTAAGCCAGGAGGAAAGTTGACGTTCAACAGACAGCAGGAAGAAGTAAGAGCAGAATGGATGGATGGTCCCATCACTGGACACCACACCCTCCTTCTCCCCGCATGCCTGCACGCTCTGGGCAAGGGGAGGGTTTTAGATGATTCTCCACAGTTCTGGATGGAGCGATCTCTGGGGTTCGTATTCCAGAGCCTCGGCCCCGCCTGTCTCCCACACCACCCTCTTCCAGCGGCCCACATGCCCGCCTGCCTTCCAGAGGAAACAGACATAGTCAGCTCTTCCTCCGGGGGTGCCATGTGCTGAGGGTTTCAGCCTCTGGATTCTCCGAGGTCCCGCTGACCAAATCTAGGTGGCCCCTGTCCCTCCCCTCTCAGGCCAGCACTAGTGAAAGCATTGCAGGGTTGGCTGTAGGCCTCAAGCATTTGCTTCCCGTTAGCGCTGACATTCGGAGGAGGGAGGGCTGGGCAGAGTCTGGAGTGAAAAGAAGAGATGCTTTGATTGCTTTCCACTTGCACATTGATTTGTTATAACCAAACGTGTTTCCTCCTCCCCAATTCTTGGCATCGTCAGGATCATATTCATGCCGTTAAAAGGGACACAGGACATTCTGGTGGCAGGATCTGCTTATCCAACTTTCTTATGGAGTCGGGGCCTCTCTTTCTGTGATCCTCGGAAGCCCCCGAGCTGGGAGGATTCCCACGTTCATGGCTCCCCGTTCACAGCTGCATCCCTGGCCCCTGTTAAAGAACAAATATTCAGTGCCACTTGTCAAAGATAGTAAGGCATTTTGTTCAGGACAGTCGCTCTAGCTGTAGGGACCACTGCAATGGGATTTTACCGCGACGGGCAGAGATTGGGTTCAACTCTGAATGCGGTGTGGGCAGGTGGGAATTTTTAGCCAAGGGGCAGGGCAGACCTCAGCGGACCGGAAATTGCTAAGAGGAAACAGCAGGGGTAATGGTGAGGGGGGCGGTTCAGGTTAATCAAACCCTAACAGGAAACTCGCTGAAGGCAGGCAAGGTGGTCAGACGTCACCTGGAGGGTGGAGGAGGACGAGGAACCCGAGATCCAAAGTGATCAGGTGTAGAGAGCAGGGGTTCTGGTTAAACTGACCGAGCAGGGTGCTTGGTGAAGCCCGATTTTACAAGGAAGTACACAGGTAGGCCTGGGAGAAGGTTCTGGTACAGGTGTTCCTCTGCTGACTCCCTTTGGCCTTGCCGCCCTTCCCCCTGCTGCCCCGGCCCCAGCCTTTTCACGCTAATTTTGTGAAGCCGAGTGGAGGGTTTCCCAGCTCACCTATGCTGAGTGCTGGCCGCGGCCTCCGGCTGAGGATGCACGGAGCTCTGCGATCACGTCGGGGGCCTGGGTGACGTGTCAGAGCCACAGTTCTGCGGGCCACCGTCTGCTTCTCACGGTCCTGGTGGATCAGCCAGTGTGACCGTGTAAAGACGTGGGAGGGACAGGACCGCAGTTCAGTGCCGTTGTGTCCAGATGCGAAAGGACAGCATCCAGACCCCTGGAGAGCCTCACCGTGCTGTCTGTCCATGCCCCCCCCCCCCCCCCCCCCCCCCCCCCCCCCCCGCGGCTGTCTCTGTCCATGTGGACGAGGCTCTGTGATCGCTTTCCTTATGGACGGGACACAAAAGAGCTGGGCCCTGCAGCCCAGCACATCGGCCGGCTTCCTTAACGGCCAGAGTCAGAGCTGGGGTGGGACCGTGGTGCTGGGACCCATGGTGGCATCTCCAGGCCAGGTGGCTGGCTCTGCTTCCATGTAGCCAGCGCCCCTGGCGGCCGTCCTACTGAGAGCCAGCTGGTCTAAGGGTATCACATGTCACTTTCAGGGTTATTGTACGAGATGCATACCTGCGCACAAGGCTGTGGGGTCCGACTCTGTGCCTGCAAATCAGACCATGACCACGTGAGCCACGACCAGCCCCGTGCTGAGGCCAACGGGATAACGTGAGAGGTGCTTGTGCGTGCACCTTCCCTTAGCATCTATCTCTCCTCGTTGTCTTTGCCTGTTTACATGCTTGTCTCCACTCTAAGGGCCTGGACGGCAGGGGCGATGCCCCACGATTCTGTCTCCAGCTGTGCCCAGCTCACAGTGTAGACAGCAGACTGCTTGCCAAGAGAATGAGCGAATGAACAAATGGACGATTGGGTAGTTGAAGGCAAACTGGGCTAAGAGGCAAAATCTGAAGGTTGGAGAGTTATTTTCAGTGAACCTAGAAGACGTAGAAGGCATGATTTGGTTGTGGATCCTTGATGACTTACGGGGGGAGAATGAGGAACAGCACCAAACAAAATAGGACCGAGGGCTAAATTATATGATAAAGTCTGGGGGTGGCATATGCCTTCTGCTCCCTGCCTTGAAACTAGCTCTGAAATTGGGATAGTTGTTCATTTGCTCTTCAGCAAATATTAATTGAGGAGCTCGTAGACCTTGAGCTGGAAACTCAGCATGAGATAGTGTCCCGCCCTAATGGAGCTAAAACCTAGAGTGGGGAGGTCACTGAGTCGATTTAGCAAATATGAAAGGAAATAGAGTAAAACGTTAGTCGCTGGGGTGAGCGGCTTTTTAGATAGGATAGGCAGAAGAGGACTTTCTGAGGAGTTGATATTTGGGCCAAATCTTATGTCAGGGAATCAGGTGTCCTTGTGGGTAGAGAGAACAGTCAGTGCAAAGGTCCTGAGACAGGAAAGGGGTTGGCTTGTTGGAGGGACTCATTAAAAGGCAATGGGTTGGAACCAGGCAGTGGATGGAGAGAGTGCCGTGGGATGTGGCCAGAGGACCTGTTGTTCAAACAGAGAGAGTCTTCTTGGGTTTTTCTTCTAAAGGAAACACTGGAAGCCACTGGGGGAATTGTTTTTCATTTCCTTGGAGTTGACTTGTTTTTCATTTCCTCGGAGTTGACTTGTTTTTCATTTCCTCTGGACTGCTTAGTGCTGAAGGCTGTGTGAAGAGAGGGTTGTGAAGAATGGGTTGAGGAGGAACAGAAATAGAAGCGTGGGGGCACCTGGGGGGCTCCAGTCGCTTAAACGTCCGGCTTTGGCTCAGGTCATGATCTCATGGTTTGTGAGTTTGAGCCCCGCGTCAGGCTCTCTGCTGTCGGCATAAGGCCCTTCGGATCCTCTGTCCCTGCCCCTCTCTCTGCCCCTCCTTCCCTTGCTCGTGCTCTCACTCTCAAAATAAATTAAGAAATAATAAACAATAAACATTAAAAAGAATCGAGGCTGGGGTAGCACTCGGGAGGCTCCTTCAGGGCTCCAGACGAGAGGTGATGGGATTGAAATCACAGGGGAGGAGGCGAAGCATTCAAGGTAATAACAGCTAATCCTTCCCGAGCGTATATTCTGGAGTGACTCTCGGAGTGACTCTTGTGACGCTCTCAGCGGCCTTATTGGATGGGTCCTATTACTGTCCCCAGTACCCAGATGGGCGAGCTGGGGCTTAGAGAAGTCACTTGCCCGAGAGCACAGAGCTGGGAGGAGCATCGAGGATGCTGCTCCCCACCATCCGTGTGGATCCATATGGGTTCCAGGGTAGAACAGACACGTCTCGCTGCTGGGCTGGGTGTGCAGAGGTTGGGAAGAGAATGTCCCAAGTGTCTGGTGGACGGGAACCCAGAGTTCTTTTCCGGACTTTTTTTTTTTTTTTTTTTTTCACCCCTTCAGCTCAGGCCTTTGTTCCTCGTCCCCAAGGCCTTTGCACTGGTCGCCTCCCCATCTGCCACCTCTGCAGACACGTAAGCACATACCGCTGTCAGCCCAGCGACATCGTGCTGTCTCCCTCCTACGTAAGGCTGTGCCATCACTTCCCTTGAGGTCCGCACTGGCTGTTCCATCAGCCAGCGCGACTACCATACCCCGTGGGATCCTACTGGGTGATCTTCCCCACTCTTCCTCCCTCACTGTAGCCGAAACCGTGTGGCCCCCCCCCCCCCCCCCCGAAAACAGACTCTGCCTCCAAAGTCCGCTCAGCTCTGAGCACAGGGCAGGACGCAAGGCAGATGGTCGGTATAAGATGCCCAAACAGATCACGAGAGATTCTCCATTCTCCTGTCGCGCCACCTTGGTGCATGCTGGTCCCCGAGCCAGATGTGCCTCCCTGACCTGTGTTCCCCGCTGCCCTCCAAAGCCGGTTCCGGAAGCTTCTGCTGTTCCCGGAAGCTTTCTCACATGGCTTCCTTCCTCCTCCTAGTGAGGTCGTCAAGTGCAGAGGCCGTGCTGGCTTCTGTCACTGTCGCCTCTAGGAGAGAGCTTCTGGCACTCGTCTCCCCTCAGCGACTCTGAGCAGGTGAGGAGGCAGGTTAAGGAAGCAGAAAGGACCTCCCGAGAAGTGCCGACTCATCCCCTGCTCTCTGCTCCCTGTCCCCTGATTCGTGCTCCATGGAGTGCCGGTCTACTCTTGTCTGACATAACCTTTCATTCTGCAGACAGTGATGAGGCACCTGTTGGCGCTGGGCAGTGTTGGACGTACCGTGAGGCAGAGGTCAGCAAAGCAGGCAAAAAATTCCCGCCCTGGCAGAGTTCGTGTTTCAGTTAGGGTCACGGGCAAGACGGCGAGCGAGCACGTGAATATGTGGTGGGGGAACGAGTGGTCCTCCTGCTGTGGAGTCAAGCAGTGAGAGCAGGGGGCGGGAGGGTGGTTTGCTGTGATGCGCTGGGGGGCGAGGAGGCCTTGTCCGAAGGACCACTGGAGCAGAGAGCACGAGGAAGGGAGGGAAGAGACCACCGAGCACATGAGGCTGAGGGATGAAGCGGGCTTGGAGGGCGCTAGGAGCAAGGAGACCAGCGAGGGCAAAAGCAGGATGTGAGGTTAGAGAGGTAGGAGGCCAGGAGCAGAGACCACCAGGGCCCCGAGGGCCGCCGTAAAGCCTGGGCCTTCACTCGGCGGAATCCAGAAGCTCCTGGAGACTTTTGAGAGGTACTATGAGCCGACTTGGTTCCCAGTAGCATCTCGCCAGCTCCCGTGCAGATAATAGACCGGAGTGGTCCCATTTTACAGAAAAGAACACTGAGGCTCATAGAAAGTTTATTTAATGGCAAATAGCTGGTAAAGGGGCAGGCCCTGGTCTGGTCACTGGGGACCTCGAGGTGGGCAGGATTCTGGTGGCACATAGGTGCATCGTGGTCCTGACTCTGATAGAAACACCCAGAAAGTGCCTCCATCTTCATGGTATTCTGGACACTGTAAATGGGTATTGAAATGTCAGGGTTTTTTGGGGGGATCCCTTCTCTCTCCCCTCCCCTAGCCCTGTGGGTCTCAGGTATGAATGACCAGTGAGGGCCAGGATGACAAGGCTGGGGTGAGAGGCAGTAGAAAGCGGGTGCTTCAGGAGAGATAATCTTCCTGCGGGACAGACAGCTTGTTGCTTACCTGCTAATAGAACAGCCTCCCAGGAGAGCTGCAAAAATGTTCAAACGCACTGGAAGGAAAAGTCACCCCCCCGCCCACAAGCTGAGTCCCAGGCTGCCGTGTGAGCCCACGGAGGCGAGAGCTCTTTCTGCACATCCTTAGAGTTTTTACTGCAACATTGTTAACCACCGAAGCCTTAGAGTTTTTCCTGCAACGTTGTTAACCACCGAAGCAGGTTGATTCTACCGCACACACAGAGCCATAGCTTACGAATAAATGTCTCAACCACGTGGCATATTGTGTCATTGGTAGGTGCTCCGGCATTTTGGGGACACCTTCCGTTGTTTGGGCAGAGGTCTGGGGAAGCCTTCTCCTTTCGTTGGGAGATTCCTAAGACGGCCCGGCTCAAAGGGCACCTGACGTGGGGCTGCACTGGTGAGTCCTTATGTGTGTGGAGGCACGGTGGCTTCACTCTGGGGTCAGAGGTGGGGGGTGTGCCCAGGCCGTCTGGGCACGCAAGGCGACGTTCGGCTCCTTTCCTTTGGGGCAGACCCAGCGTGACCTGGGGTCCCCAGGAAGCTCAGTGCATCCATCTGACATGCCGCATAGTTTATCCGCTTCCTTCCTTCTCTCCTTTTGCTCCTGGATCATCCTCCCTGCCCGTCTTGCTCCTTCCTCCCTTTACCCCCTCCAGTTCCACCCACCTCTCCACTTCTGGCATCATCCAGTCTCTTCCTGTCTCTCTGTAATCCTGCCACTTAACCTGTAATATTTACACAATCTATACATCTCCGGCAAAATTAAAATAGCATTTTAATAGGGGGAAAGGCTTATGCAAGTAACCTTTAATAAAACGTTGAGTTTGGGGGGACACCCCCAAAGAGATTCTGACATTTGAGACTTTTTTTTTGGCAAAGCACATAGAGAACTTAGGAAATGTGAGTGAGCACATCATTTTGGAGAATGCCATTTAAAAAATAAAAGCCACCGTGATCTGGTTTCTTCCCATTCTATTTGACTATAACACTTTTTTTTTAAGGCATAAAATGCAAAAATGAAACCAAGACGCTCCAAAATTTGGGGGGACTGTATTACACAAAAAATGAAAATAAAAATTAGCTAGCATGTCAAATAGCGCACCTGCAGCCCATCGGACCTGTGCTCCCGTTTAGCAGAAGCTGCTTGTAGAGAGTCAAGACGGGACCCCGGGACTTGTGCTTGCCTTTGAAGACACACTGATTTCCCCAGAGACTTGGTGACTTTCTTTTTTTAATTGATGTGGGATTTGGTGTAACTCCAGAGTTTGATACTCAGCGTGTGCCTCTGACACTGTCTGCCTCCTCCAGCCATCTCTGAGTAACCACCCAAATACAGCACACAAATAACCTTGTGAGGCTTTTGCACAGAGTAAATGTCTTACAAGTTTGATTTTTTTCACAGTAGATCTACTTTTTTTAGAAGATAGCCTTAGGACTCAAAGTAGGAAGGGAGGGAGGGAAGGAAGGAAGGAGAGAAGGAAGGAAGGAAGGAAGGAAAGAAAGAAGGAAGGGAGGGAGGAAGGAAGGATAGGAAGGAAGAAGGAAGGGAGGGAGGGAGGAAGGAAGGATAGGAAGGAAGAAGGAAGGAAGGGGGAGGGAAGAAGAGAGGGAGGAAGGGAGGGAAGGACAGGAGGAGAGAGGGATGGAAGGAAGAGGGAAGGCAGACAGGCAGAAGACAGGTGGGTAGGTAGCTGACATTTAGCTGAATACGAAGAAAACAAATTCTTGAACTTGGAGTTAGGTGATAATAATTTGAGTCCTGTATCTTATTTGCATCTTTGAGCAAGTTACTTGTTTGGGAATTATTTTCTAACTTTTTTAAAACTTATTTTTCATTAAAAATTTTTTAAATGTTTATTTATTTTTGAGAGAGAGAGACAGAGCAGGAGCAGGGGAGGGGCAGAGAGCGAGAGTGAGGCAAAGAATCTGAAGCAGGCTCCAGGCTCTGTGCTGACAGCCCGATGTGGGGATGGAACCCACGAACCATGAGATCATGACCTGAGCCGAAGTCGGATGCTCAACCTACTGAGCCACCCAGGCGCCCCTAACCTTTTGAAATAATTATTAAAGAAAAAGAAAAAGCTTTTCAAGCTAAATGATCCACAAGCCAAGGAGGTTCACTGGGTCACCTGTGTAACCCCTTGTTAGGCATGATTTATTGAACACTTGCTTTAAATTCTCAGCTGATGGGCTCTGGAGAACCTGTCCCAGGCCCTTAGAGATCACTGTTGGAAAACAGCATTTCATGACAAAGCTTCTACTTTGTACCGGGCACTCCCTGTGCGAGATTTTACATGATTCCTCCCCTCACTCTACCTGGTGTCCATGTTCTTGTTCTGGTTTTCTGTTCCTGAGGAGGCAGCCGAGTCCCAGGGAGGTTAAACATGGCCAGGTCACCAGGCGGGGAGGAGCAGGGGGCTAGAGAATAACCCAGTACTTTGCTCTCGAGCCGGGCCCCTGTCCAGCTCATCGTGTGTTGAAAGGCAGTACTGCGGTCGGGCGGGATGGCGGATGATGGTCGACATCACGCAAGGCGGTCACATGGGACACAGTGAGCCCCACTCAGCCCCCCAGACTGAGTACTGAAGTTTCAGGGAGTGATTTGGTAAAATGAGACTTCAGCCCGTTAAGCCACCGTCCAACTGGATCAATTGGATTTGATGTGTCTGTGGCAGTGGGGCTTTTTATGAAAAGTGCTGTGATAATAAGAAGCCACTTGGGAAATAAATGGGCTCCAATGTCAGGGGACGGCATGCATAACCAAGCTGTAGTCATCCCCGAGGCATAACCACACACGGGAATAACAGTGAACACGGGGCGAAACTCTAGGTGTCATCACGGACACCGGGGTAATCTCTCCATCTTTTTTTTTTAATGGTTGTTTGTTTTTCTTTTTGAGAAAGAGCGAGTGGGGGAGGGGCAGAGAGAGAGGGGGTGGGCACAGAACTCCAAGTGGGGTCCAGGCTCCGTGCTGTCAGCACAGAGGCTGA